>NC_138596.1:0-676912 GCF_964289735.1 Phaethon aethereus | reverse complement strand
ACAGGACAAGGTCATTATATCTCCAGTGCCAAAAGATGGGGATGAGGCTTGAAATAATAAGCCAGCAGCAGTAATTGCCTACTCATGCCTGCAGGACGTACGCAGGGCAGAGCATCCCTCCAGCAAGACCTCACACTCCAGCAGCCACGTCTGGCTCTCGGCACATGACATGGGGCCACTGCTGCGGGCACTCACCCCAGAGTGCTGGCCCTGCAGAGGGACATGCCAGTGCCTCCACTACCTCCAAGCGCTCGGAAAACCATTGCTGTCTTTCGTAACACGAACTTTCTGCACCAAGACGTAGTGACATGCCCATGCTTTGACAGGCACTGTCAGGAGTTTCTTGCAGCAGTCGTCCTCGTCCAAGCAGTGTCCTGGCCACGGAAGGGGCGAAGGGTGCAGTCCTGGCCCCCCCAGAGCTGGGCAGATCAGCTGGTGCTGCATGGGGCACAAGCTCCCCCCCACATACCCAGGATTAAGTGCAAGAGCTCCCAGGGCACAGAGCCACCATGGTGCTTCTGCTGGGTTGGGGGAGTCTGGGGGGGTGGTGGAGACGTGGCTGGGAGGGCTGGGAGCAGGGCAGGGGGTACCACAGAGCACACCCAAGGGCAGAGAGCAGCCCCAACCCCACTGCATGGGTGCCCACCTACCACAGTACTGCCCACGCACCTTTCAAGGGCTCTTGATAATTTGCACTTAGGCTGGGCTCAGGGCCAGGGCACCCACACCTGCACCCAGGCCACCCCTCTTCCCCTCCAGCTTTCAAAACAATTTAATGCTGTGCAATCCCTAAGCAGCCCATGGCCAAACCTGCCACCCAAGTACAACAGCAGACGGACCGGCTCGGCCTGTGTGTGGGTGAGCTGCCCATTAGGGAACCTGCTCTCCTCAATCCCCCAGCTTTTCTGGAGGGGATCCGGGTGTCCTGCTTTCCCGGTTTGCAGCTGAAGCCTGTTTTCCCTCTCGCCGTGCTGCAGACAACTCTCCCTTCAGCTCTGCTCCACTCAGGTTATGCCACACAGCTGCATCAAGCGCCAGCCCTACAGCTCCACCACTGCACTGTCCTGGCAGTGCCCTGCAGGAACGAGCTCCCAGCAAAGCTGTGCTCATGGGAGCAGGGTAAGGGCAGAGGCTTTGCAGAAATGCCCGACTAAATGTCTCCGCATCTGTCTTGCTCTGTACAAGTCACCTCCATGCAAGATAAAACCACAGTTACTGATTTCATCTCTGGGTTGCAAGCCAAAGCTGCAGTCCTCACCGACAGGGAAAGGAGCGGAGCAGCCAGGAAGGCGGTGACAGCACTGGCCATTACCCTGATGCTCAGTAATTACACTTCCAGAGGGAAGAGGGTGCTGCAGCTCCAGTCACACCCAACCACAAAAATTTACTACCAGCTGGAAAAAACGCAGCAACTATACTGTGCAACTGAAGGGTATCAAACTTTATTATAGATCTCTTTAAAACAGGCTGGAAGGAACAAACAAAAATGTCATTGTGATGCAGTGACTGAGTCATCATTTCAAATGCAGACACTGATCAACCCCCAACTCTCCCAAATTATTTATATATAATATATCCCACCCGTCCCCCAAATTGTTTCAATTAAATGATCGCATTTCAGACCACCCCAAGTGTCTTAACATTAGCTGCTTCTAAACACCAAGACGCACATGTTTTCTGGCAAATCAGATGCGGTATTTTGGGGGTTTAGTTCCTCAATGTCTGGAGAGGAGGAAGGAAAAACAAAATCAGCAAAATTGCTTCTTTAAGGTTGCCTTTTTACAGCAGGTTCAGATTCGGCAGATTTCCCCCCCCAAAGCAAGTCTGAAACCCTCTTGTTCAGCTTGGCAATACGAAGAGAGATTCTGGTGGTTGAGGAGAACCAGTCAGACGAGATCAGTCTGAACAAACTGATTTCGAGGCTTTGTTGTCACTTCCCTTTGGGGCCGGTTTCCAGTGGTTTTCCAATATCCTTCCCACGCAGTTTAAGGCCTGGAATACGACAAAGGAGACGACCATCATCAGCTGACATCAGCACCTCAGACCTCCAAGTTCTGGTTTCAGTCAGCAGATCCAAGTTTTACCGAACACGGCTTAATGATACCACACCCACAATAACCTACAGCCAGTAACTGTTCCTGATGTGGAAAATATAAGTAACTTGAACCAAAACATCTCTCCCAGGAACTGAAAACATTGTCATTATTTTTGAAGTCTCTTTTCTTACTTACCAATGGCTCTTTCGATCTTGCCCATAACCTGGTTATTGGGGATTGCTCTTCCTGATTCGTAGTCAGCAATAACTTGTGGTTTTTCATTGATTTTCTAAGAAGAGAGGAGTCTCAAACACTGCCTTCATACACAGCAAACACTCAGTACCAACTCCCCAGTACTCACACAGATAAGTAACAGCCTCTAATTATGCCAGGATCAGAAGACAAAGTGCTACTTCCAAGCTTCCTCCATTCAACACTATCACTCCCTCCACTGAGTGTCACAGTGATGGTGAACACAATCCTGGACAGACTTCTACTTCCCTCAACCTCCCAGAAGGAGCAGCAACACTACATACTGCTGTTCCTTAAGACAGCAGTGAGCTTCTGAACATTGCATCAGGTCCACATGGTGCAAAAAACCTCCTGTTGCTGCCGAGTTGATGGGAGGAGAGGGGAAAAAAAAGCCTCCTACCATCTCACCAGCCGCAGCAACGCTCCATCTCCAAGCAGGTGTTCAAGGGCTGCACAGATACACCCCTAAAACATTTCATAGATAACTAATGTTGCTTGGAGATCAGACTTCAGAGGTGTTGCGTTCACCAAACTTCCTGCTCATGATACCATCCCACTGCAGCTGCCCACAAGGAGATGGGAAAAGTGTCCACCTAAACCTGTCTCAGGAGAGTGGGAGCAGAGGCCAGTGGGCCCCAGGCAATACTCACTGTGGCCAAGTCCTTCTGTGTCATGCCCTTGCTCTGCCGGCCCTGCTGGATCACTTTGCCCACCTCCAGGGGAACTCTGTCATGGTGCAGCTCTTCTGTTTCTCGGTCAAGCTTGGCCGTGTTCTTTGTAATAAAGTGTTGTTTGTTTTGGCCTGCTGCCCCTATCATTCAAAGCAAGAACAAACAAAAAAAAACCAAGGACAAACAAAACAAGCCTCAAAGCTGCGCCAAAAAGTTATCAAAGCGCTTTTTCTAAGCACTCAGCTGCCCAGGATCCCAGGGAGCTTTCAAGATTTCAACATGCCAACATCAGCACTGATCTCAACCAGATCCTGCCCGCTGCAGGTCAGAGAACGTTACCTTAATCCTGTTAATGCTGATGTCTAAGCACAGTCATGCAGTGCCCTCGCCTTTCTTTACTGCACATCTGAACTTCACTCCAAATAGGCAAGATTTTACTATTGCTTGGCGATTTAATATTCAAACTTCACTCCAGACTCACGTTTATGCTACAGCATGGGGGAATTAGTATTTGAACTTGTACCTTGTTTGCTCAGATATAAGGCAGCATGAGTAAGTGGCTTTTAATCAATTTTCTGATGCCTTTTATAATTAATCTCTAACCCTACTTAGCTTTGCTGAAAGTCTGAGGTTCAAAAACATGCTATTTGTTTTGTCTCATTTTAGCTGCAGTATTTAAGTCACAGTTTGAATCCTTTCTCTAGCCTCTGACATTCAGTCTCTTGACAAAGCTGACTAAGCCTGGTTCAAGGATCATCTATTTTTTTATTTCCAACAATGATAATAATCTCATTCCTACAGTGAGAGAACCTGAGAATTTACATTGGACAGGAAATGAGGAATTGTTAGAGAGCAAAGCCACAGGAAAATAAGCAGTCATTGAAATCCTTAAGCAAGCTGCAAAAATTGGTAGTTTAAGTTTTGTGATCATGAAAGCTCTCCAACAAGCTTTGGGAACACTAGCCAAAGCTCAGCTCTGGGCAACCAGAGACTTGGAGTCAGCTACAGGGTAGCACTCCCCGCTTCCCCGGGGTGCTGCCCACCCTCCCTGCGGTGCCTGACCGTTCTCAGGTCTATGCAGCCCCAGTTAGAACGGCCTCTGGCTTAGCTGGAGGGTGCTGCCTTCTGCCCGCCCTCTTCCAGGCGACCGCCTTCAATAGCGACTCGGGGCGGCGGGCGGGGGCGGCAGGACTCACGCGGGGCTGGGGGAGCCACACACCCCACGGCCGATGGGGAGCGGCCCCCGCCGGGCCCGGCTCACCGAGCCTCCCCCCGCGCTGCCGTTGGCGGTCTGGGGAGCCAGGCCGCGGGATACCCACACTTCTTGGAGGTCTCCACGTCCTCTCCGCGCCGCTGGGCCGCCAGGATCGCCTGGGGAGAGTAAATGTGCCGAGGTGAGCGCTCTGCTAGCCGGAGTCGCCCAGTCCGCAGGGCTCGTCGTCACCGCCGCCGCAAAGCTCGCCGCAGGCTCACCCGGGCCTCGGCCGCAGGCTCACCCGGGCCTCGGCCGCAGAGATCGCCCGGCCCTCGGCCGCACCAGCCTAAAGCCGCTTCGTCGCTCCCCGCCGTAAGTCACCTGCTGACCTGCTTAGACTTGGCCTGGGCCGCGCTGGGGCCCTTCTTGCGCAGCACCGTGACCGTGTCCCAGTCGCTCTCCGCCATGGCACCGGCACCAACCCCGCCCGGCGCCGTCGCTCGGGGGCACAGCCCAACGCCTGCCCCCCGGGAGGCGGGGCCGGCCGCCGCGCCCGCCGATAGGGTGACGCACACGCCCTTCAGGAAAGACGGCCTCTCATTAGAGGGGAGAGGCACGAGCCCAGCGGGACATCAGGCTGCTCAACGGACTACGGCATAATAGCGACCCAGGCGTGACGCAGTTGTTCGTAACAGACAGTGTACACGCCAGGCCGGAGGCGGACGGGCACTCACCTCTGCACTCTGAGAGGCTGCTGTCGCTGCCAATAACCCAGTGCCGAAAAGGGATTGGCTTAGCCCGTAGTGCCGTCAGAATGGCTAACCAATAACCACGCCCGGCTGGGCAGAACCGGGCATGCGCCGTGGTGGCGGTTCCCGGCGGGCAGGGCGGTGGTGGCTGCTTCCGCCCAGCCTGGCCCGGTCCGCTTCCCGCGGCCGCCCGTATCGGCCTCCCGGACGCCGGCGGGAGGCCGTGGCCGGGTGCTGAGGACCCACCCGGGCGGGAGCTGGCGGGGGAGTGCGGCATGAGGCCCTCCGCCTGCCCCGTGCCTCAGCGGGGGGCGGGATTTCCACTCCGCGCGTGTGGATGATGTGGGTGTTTTCTGGAAGGTCCTTCCTGCCGCCGGAGGAGCCCCGGCGGCGGGCCCGAGGACGGGGGTTCCCTGCGGGCCTCTCGCAAGGCGGAGCAGGAGCCCCGCTCCCCGGCCTTCGGCGGGGGCAGCGCTTCGGCCACTTGGCAGAAAAATTCACCAGGTTGTGTCTGTTCCGCAGGAAACCTGTGTAAAGTCGTGGGTAAGAGGAAAGCTCTGCCTCCGAAAGGCAGCAGCGTCCCTGCCCTTTCAGCTGGGAGAGAGTGAAGTCCCTCAACTCAGCCTCTGATTCACCTGAAAAGTTCTGCAGTAAAGGCAGGAAAACCCAAACGTCTCACTCTCGTCACTGCTGAAGTAAGGGGCGCAGGGTGGGGGTTGAAAATC
The DNA here is from genome assembly GCF_964289735.1 of Phaethon aethereus. NCBI lineage: Eukaryota > Metazoa > Chordata > Aves > Phaethontiformes > Phaethontidae > Phaethon > Phaethon aethereus. Next base: position 671,284 of record NC_138596.1, on the reverse strand, counting down.
CTTGGCGATGTTTTTGCAGGTCCTCCTCATAACAAAATGCAGGAGGAGCGGCTGGGTTCCAGGTCGCGGGTGATCATGGCGTTGCTCAGAAATCGGGCGCCATGAGAGCGTGGGGGCGTCGCCTCCACGCAGCCAGTCTGTGGCTTCTGTCACTGCGATGCGCTCAGCTCCGGCTGCCCAAGGAAACTTGGGAGAGGGCAGTTTTGGGATGTGGAAGTGGAATGTTGATGAGGTGTGTCACTCTGCGTTATGGGACTCGCTCCTCTGGCCGTGTGGTGGCAGCCAGGGTGTTGCAACAGCAGGTTTATTCGGAGCAGCCCTGGGTGGTTCCATCCTGCGGCTGGCACTTCAGGTAGATGTTGCTGACAGTTTCCTGCCTCTTTGGGAACAGCATGTCCTGCTCGGCACTGCTGCAGGGGTCACGGTTCGTTCAGGAAACAGAGAAGGGCTTTTTCTTCCCTGAATTACATCAGCCAGCCAAGAACTTTAGCAATGTAGAGGTTTTCTTAGTTGCTTTCCCAGACAAGTGCAGCTGTGCTGGGAAAAAGGGATGTTGCAGCAGAGGGAGTTGAGTGCTGGCAGCGCGGATGCACAGCCGTGTCCGTCCTGGAGAGCTGTATCGTGTCCTTCCCGGTGCCGCCACATGCATGGGGATGGACCTTGTCCCTCGTCCCCAGCACCCCAACTCCCACAGGAGTCCCCACAATCTCTGGTGGCAGCCCTGCAGGGAGCACTGCACCTCCACGAGCACCTGAGCAGCATGTGGCCCCGTGTGAAGGGCTCAGTGCGTCCCTGTGCTTGCCTGTAGCCAGCTCAGCCTGCGCTGCAGCGTCAGGCCATGGTGAGCTGCCCTGACTTGCCTCCCTGTTCTGACCCGCTCCACTCCTGTGCTGTCCTCACTGCCCGAATTACTGGGAGAGAGGCCTTGGCCACTCTGTCGTGGGTAGCACCAAACCAGTCGCGCCTGGTTCTGACCAGGGAGGATTTCCCCGGCACCGGGTGAATTCCCCACACGATAAGAACGAGACCAGCCCTGCCCTGCTGGCGCGGGAGGCAGTAAAGCCCCCAAGCCCCTGTGCCGCCTCATCAGGAGCGCAGGGAGGGCTCCGGCAGCCTCTGGCATGTGCGCTGAGGCCAGGGGACATGCGGGCTGGGGACCCCAAGGAAAAAAACCTGTTGCTGTGACCTTTTGCTGAGCGAGTTCCCCTGCAAAAGCACCTCGCGCTGACCTCACTGCTGTGTGGCAAGCGGCTGCATTTCCCCCCACGTCATTTTTTTTTTTTTATTATTATTAAACCAAAACCCGCCTGCCGCCACCCATCCTTCCCGGCGCCTCTGGCATCCGCTTTTCCTCTGAGTGGGTGCCACGAGACGCAGGATGGCCATGGCGCTCTGCGCGCAGGTGAGTGAGTGCCCGGTGCCACCTCTGGGGGCTGTGGCTCATCCCGGGCGTTCCCGCGGGGCTGGGGGCTTCTTGCATGGCCCAGCCCAGCTCTGGTGGGGGTGTGGGGGTTGCGGCACGAGGGTGGCCATTCCCGCAGGGTGTGACCCCGGGGTGGGGAGTCAGGGCACCCCCGGGCCGAGAGCCGCTGTCCCTCTGCAGGGTGTGGATGAAGGGGTCCCGGGGGGGCTGGGCCCGTGCCCAGCGTGGGTGGCCTGAGGCAGGGGGGACGGGGGGGCGTGATGCTGGGGACAAGTGAGGACGGGGGTGACATGGGCGAGTTGATGCTGGGGGGGTGACTGGGTGGTGCTGAGGGGAGCTGACGCTGGGGGGGGCCTGAGGGGGTGGCTGAAGGAGAGGTGACACTGGGGGTGACGGAGGCATAACCGGGGCTGGGGCAGTGTGGGGGTGTCGAGGGCCTGTTTGAGGCAGAGGTAGCGGGGCACGCCGTGTGGCGCTGACACCGGAGGCCGCTGGCCCAGCCCCGGGCCGTCCGGCCGCGAGCAAGTCCGGCGGGGCGGGGCGTACTACACGTGTCCGGTGGGCGGGGCCTCGGGGTGCTTCCGGTGCGGGGCGCGGACGGCGGCGGCCGGTGAGTGCGGCGCTGCCTTTCCCCGCCGTGCCGGGACGAGGGATGAGGGACGGGGGACGGGGGACGGGGGACCGCGGGCCACGGGCCACGCCGTGCCGGTGGAGGACGCGGGCGGGCCGGCCGGCCGGCCCTGCCCCGTGCGGCGGCGCCCCGGGCCTCGCTCCGCTCTTGGGCCCGGCCCGGTCGCGGCCGCTGCTGGCGGCGGGCAGGCCGGTGCGCACCGGGCGGGGAGCAGCCTTTTGTCAATGGGGCGGTGGGCTCGGCTCCCTGCGGAGCGCGGGCAGCTCCGGCCTCTCCCTGGGTCACGGTAGTGCAGGGAGTGCTCTGACGGCGCTTCGCAGGCGGGGAGGCCTTCCTCCCGGTAAGGGCGGCGGCTGTAGCCGGGGCCGGCGGCGGTGGGGTCTCCGCTGGCGGGGGCCTCCGTAGAGAGCCGGCTTTGTCCTGAGCGGGCGGCTGGGGCAGGTGGTGCCCGGGCATCCCGGGAGGTGCCCGGATCCGGGACCATAAAAACAACTCGCCGAGGACCGGGCAGCCTCGATGCAACTGAAAAAGTGAATTTGCATTAAAGACCTGCTTAAACACACGCAGCATGGGAATAACGGTGCCCGGCCCAGTTGTGCACTGGAGCCTGCCGGCACAGCCGGGGCTGCAGCGTGCTCCCGTGGGCACTTCGTCGTGGAAAGGATCTTCGTTAATGCCTCCCTCGTTCTCCCTGCTCTGGGATCGCTTTATCAGATTTAACAACCCCTGGTACAGGCAAAACTCGGATGTTACCCGAAACTTAAAAGGTGTGGGGAGCCTCGCGAGCCTTGCTGCTTCCTTGACTGCGCTGACGTGAAGTGCCTGGACGTGCTGCCTTATGCATTTTAGGTGGACGTGGGATGTAGTCGCAGGGCACGAAGGTGGGAGATGCGTCTTTAGATCTTCATAAGTGATCAAAACAAATACGTTTTATTCCTTTCCTCCTTTCTGATTTGCTTGTGCCTCTCACATCTTCGTTTCCATCCTGCCGGAGAGCCCCATATGCCTGCCTGGGCACTGCCAGTAAATCTGGGCTCCGCTGTGTGCACGGCATCTCCCCGGGAGCAGCTGGCTCTGGGCAGAATTACGGCCCTTTTTGACAATTGACAGATGTGAAAACAAACAGTGGTAGGCTGTGGTTACCTTACTCAGTGCCTACAGGTTTTTGGTGGACTGAGGCAATTTATTTATATTCCTGATCAGCTTTATGACAGTTTTTTAGCTTGTTTTGGGCCAGAAGCCTTGATTTCCCTGAATAGGCTGCATTTCAATAAACTTGGATGGGGATTTTAGTGAGGTCTGTCCATCCTGTCTCTTTGTTCTGGATTTAATTCTAAAAATAACTGTAAAGTTTCTTTCTGTTTTTTAACTAGGTGGAGGCAGGCTTGTGGTTTACATCAGTGTGTTTACCTGTGTTGCTGGGTTTTGGGTGCCAGTGTAATACGCTGCGAGTAATACAGTATATGTGAAAAATTACCACTTTCCAGTTATAACGGGGACAATATTTTTATTTTCAGGCTCTGGACATACAGCCAGAATTTTTCGTTCACATGGCAGCAGCAAACTCTACTCCACCTGGCTCTTTGGATCTAAACCAGCCTGGATTTGCAAAGGAGATCCTGGGAACTAAACTGGAGGTCAAATACCTCTGCTCCGATTGCAAGAATATATTGAGGAGGCCGTTTCAAGCTCAGTGCGGACATCGCTACTGTTCCTATTGTCTGAAGAAAATTATAAGGTAACTTTTGTGTCTTCAGTCTGAAGACAAAATGCTTGAAAAGGTATTTTCAACCAAAAAAGGGGATAGAAGTCTAATTTTCAGGGCCTTCTCAGCAAGGGAGCTGTGTTTAATCATTGAGGTTCAGCATGAGGCCTTCTTTAAGGGGATGTGTAATCTCTGACTTGCTTTTATTGTTCTGGGGGTTGCTTCAAAGTTCCCTTTTCCAGAATGTCCTGGATTGTTTTTGCTGTTCAGGTGGCAATACAGGTGGATCACCCATCTCCTTCAGTTTTCATCACAGCTACTGAAACAACTTGCTCCTAAAAGTCATTGTACAATTGTCATGCCAAAACGTGAGAAATTTGAGCACACACTGGCTTCTAGAAAAAATTCCTCGTGTTCTGTTTCACACTTGCCTCTAAGTGAGGGAGGTTGGATAGAGCGGTTAATCAGAAGAAGAAAAAAAATTCAGAATCAGAAATGGGCATCAAAAATACACATGAGCAAAGGCTCAATGTGTTGCTTTAAAAATAAGAAAATGCTTTGATTTTATAAGTTACCAGAAATTATTTTATAGTTAAATCATAAGTCGGTCTCTCTTTGTTGTGTTTGACAATTTTTTTTCTGTCTGCTAGTGCTGGACCTCAAAAGTGTGCCAGCTGTATTCAGGAAGGAATATACGAAGAAGGAATTTCTATTTTGGAAACAAGCTCGGTAAGTAAAAATGCATTTTAAAAAATAAAGCAGATCACTGATGTCATTAATACCACTTGTGGTTTTTGTTTAAAACACAGGTTCTAAGAATCCCTTATTCCTAGGAAACATTTTCTTCAGTAGTGAGAGTTATGATTAACGTGGTGGGCTCCCCAGCTTCTAAAATCCAGGTCACGTTAACATAGCAGTGGCCTACTTAAACACTGTAATAATGATTCGTTTGCCATTAGCACACCTCTGAGGATGTAATGTGGCAACTGGCATGGGAGGAGCCTTAATAAAGTCTTAATAAAGAATTAAGAGACTGTACTAAAACTGGAACCCTTCAGCGATTTTTGTGGTTTGCTTTTTTTTTCCATTTTAGGCTTTCCCGGACAACGCAGCTCGTCGGGAGGTGGAAAGTCTGCCTGCTGTCTGTATTAACAGTGGCTGCACTTGGAAGGGGACTATTAAAGAATATGAGGTAAAGATCAAAGCAAGGCTTTCGATGGCTGCGTCCTTTTTCTTTCCTCTGTGTTTGGGGAAGGCTCAGGTAGTTTTGTTGTCTGGTGACACTGGCAGTGGTGGTGGGAGCTTTCACCTCCCTGGACTTCACTGTAAGCTGGAGAGATTTCTTGGCTGAGCTAGGTTTGTGTGCCCTGCTGCGGGCACAGGCTGAACTGAAATGTGATTGCGGGCACCAAGCATGTCCCTTCCATGGTGGGAACCACCCGCCCTGTTTCCAACTCCTTTCTGCTATAAAGGACAAGTGAACTGTCAAGAAACTGTGCTGTACAATGAAATTGTTGTGAAGTTATCTGCATTACATGAATGTAGGTTTTAGACCTGCTGCAGACCCACAAGCTTTGGTGCTCCTCAGGGATGGTTTTGTCGTCCCTCTTGGAATGGAAGAACTACCGTGTGGTGGGTTTGAGATAAGAGGAATAAATTTTATTTTCCTCTAACACTTGCCCTAGGTAAAGATTGTAGTCCTGTGGTTCATGGAGCTTTGGTAGTGATAGTGACTGAGATGTGTGTCAGGAAGAGGTTTAACCTCAGTCTGTCCAGGCTAACATTTGGATTCTCTTTGCAATGCCACTGCAAGGTGTCAGGAAGAAACAACAGCTGTGGATCATGCCTGAGTTTTCTGCCTCGCTTGCTTAGCCTGTTAAGAGAGGTGCTGCTGTGCTTCTGCTTCCTTGTCCTGCTGGCTAGAACCTTCCCCTTTATGCTAGAAGTTCAGCCCAAAAGATGAGGGGATGTAGAGTGCTAAATGGTTCTCCTGTGAAACCCTCATTCATAGATCTGTAAGTGGCTCATGGTGTGGATGTGTGGCTGAATAAATGTCAAGTTAAGAGCCTAACACTGATGCAGCGCTGAGAGTTTGGGAGTTGCATTTCAGGGTTGAGTGTGTTTTGCCGAGGTTCCAGGTTCAAGCTGTGCTGTTGGTGCTCTGCAAATTGTTAGACCCATGCTTTAATTTGTGCTGGTGACCAGTGACTGTAAGTCCGATGGCCACTGCAGTGTTCAAAATGGTGATTGTAGTAAGTGAGCTCATCTCCATTAGACTAAACTAAATTATATTTGTCAGCAGCTTCCAATACTGTTGATTGGTACTGTGACTGACGAGCTTTACCGAACTTTTCTTCTGGGTTTAAAAAAAGTCTTAAAGAGTTCCTGCAGAACTTGGCAAAAACCATCAGCTGCCAAAGGTCCTCCCTGTGTGGTCTTAAAACTATTTGAATGCCGGCTTGAGTCCAGACAGAACTTGCACTAGAAGTTCAAAAGGGCAACGAGGTGTCCTGGGATAAGTCTTGCCTTCTTGCAAGACTGCATGTGTGCGTGGTGCTCTGGGATCAGCACAACCGCTTAAGAGCATTTGAAATGGTAAGGCTGTGCCTCTTTTTTTTTAATCTCCACCTAATCTTCAAAAGGTCCCATTAGGTGCTTTGCTAAAACAGAGTATGTTTTGTAGAGGTGCAGCTTCAGAGTGCTTGGGCTGCAGGTCTGCAGCGCTGATCTCAACTGTCACAGTTTTTGTTAGTCTTGGGGCAGTCTTGGGCAATGGAAGGGGAGTGGGGATTTTGAGCAGTGCTTGTTGGTTTGCCTCGGGGTTGAGCTTGCCCCTCCTGCCTACCACAGGTGGCATTCAGTCTAATGGGGGTAAGTTGTTTTGTGTCCTCTTGGGAAAAGCTGATTCTTTCCTGGGAACTGGTGGGAGGAGGCAAGGTCTGGCTTGTGTTATCCGTCCTCGCAGCTGCCTGCCAAAGAGCTGTGGCATTTAATCAGGCCTGGCTGTCCTCATGCGGTCGGAGCTTAGGAGGTGGTATGTGTGGCTGAGAAGGGCTGATGAAAGGAGGCGTCAAACGTGTTAGTCCAGAGTCTCTTGGTACCGTGGACTAATGTTAAATCCTGCCTTACAGGTAGGCTTGTTAGTTTAGTGCCACTGAGTAGAGTTTGCCTTGTGCAGTACGGTTGCATCTGTAGCCAGTAATGTGTGTAACGTCCTGCAGTAGCTCAGCACTCCCACTGTGGAAAGTCCCTCGCTGTGCTATTTCCGACAGGACATGGAAAGTCCCTAAGAGTGAATTCATTGTTTGCTAATTTAAAAATTGTGTGTTCGTATTGAGAGAGACTTACTCAGCTGCTATCCACTTACAAATCAAGAGACACCGTCACTTCTGGTTTGCTAATGTTACCAGGGCATGAACAAGGAAAAAAATGTTCTACAGCTGAAAGGCTCTAGCACCAAAAAAAAAAAAAAAAAAGAATAACATTGATTTCAGTTTTGCTTTCTGTTCAGGCAAACCGAAGTTGAGGTCTTAAAGGGACATACAAAACTGAAAGAGTGCAATCTGCTTCATGACTTGCACTTCTGCTTAAAGCTATATGAAGCACCTGAAATTGTTTAAGTGCTTAGAACATGTCTGAGTTTATACATGCATTTTTCTGAATTTGTAAATAGTGTAAATATTTAGTGGCATTTGGATAAAGCAGTTTGTGGTGGGGCTGCAGGGTTTTTCCTTTTAATCAGTAACGTTTTTTCATGTATAGGTTTCCTGATGAGTCTACTTGAATGTACGTACAGAACAGCAGGCTGTGGGCAGGAGCCTTTAGGTTCAGGTGGAAAGTCTGGGGAGGGTTGCAGAAACTAAAACCTGTTAGAGCAAAAGGAAAGACCAAGAAAACATGCTCTGTGATATCCAGGTAGTCTGTGGTTTCTGGAGCGTTTCTTTTCTTGCCTTGCAGTATCTCCAATTGCTTATGTCTTTCTTCTGTTTGATCAACATGTCTTCAGTTCTCATATACCTTTTATTTATGCTTTTCATACTGCCAGCTCACTTTCTTTGCACCCCACCAGGATTGGGATGGGGAGAGGGGGCTGCAGAGGGGTGTTCACATGGTCAGACTTGGCATTTCCAATTGTTACCCAGACAGAAGTTTTAACTATGCCCCATTTATCTCAGGAGATATAAAATTGAGACATAAGGAAATAAATTGGCCAAGCTTTGGAAGAAGAACTGTTTTAAACTGAATCCTGACAGCATTATTTAAACTAAGTTGTGAGTGGAGGGTCTCTGGGAAAACAGATGAGCTCAGCTAATGACGATGGGTGACTGTCATTTGTGGTGATAACCTGTCCTAATCCAAACTGGAGGGGATGTGTTTTCCTTGTAGTTTGTTGTCACCTTGATTTTGAAGAGTTCACTTTAACTGAAGCCTGGAAGGCTGTGGAAGGTGCAAAACTCTTAAGTGACAGTATTCCAAAGCCCATGGTATTGGAGAGTATGTCTGCATCCCCTTCTGGGCTATGTGGCTTCCTGGGGCCCAGAGGACAAGGTGAACAGTTCTTGCCCAGTGTTCCTACTGGAAGATGCTGGAGAAGCCCTGATACACCTAGTGTAGAGAAAACTGCCACCTCTTCAAAAATGCTCCTGGGGGGCCTGAGCGGATCTCAAGGGGTCTCCTGCTTGGTGATGCTTCACCATTACTACCATGCCCTGATTGTTTTAGATGGTGATTTTCAGCTTAGGTGAAAACTTCAGCTTCAGGCTTTTACACATTGTTTAGAACAGGGCTGCTGATCTTTGAAGCTACTTCACTTGGCTCCTGTTGCCTCCAAAGTGTGCTTCTGAGTGTTTTATAGTGGTGGTGTTGGCATGGGAATACAGCATTTTAAGTGCTGTGACAAGCACACTTGGTGATGCTGTAGCAGGGTGACCAGCTTTCCTTTTAAAATCAGGTACAGTATTTATTGTCTTTTTCTGAAGGTTTTGGCTCCAAATTAGGATATGGTGTTGAAGTGCAGTTTGCAGACAGCTCCAGTCTGATCAGCAGTTTGCCCCAGGACCAGATCCCTTTCTTGTGGGAGGATCCCTGACTTGCACAGGTGACCAAAAGCACCTCCTGTTTTGGAAAAAGGGATCTGATACACCTTTACTTTCCAGACCTGGAGCTGAGGTCCCCAAACAAAACCCTTACAGTCCCTGAGATAGAGTTTATGTAGCTGGCTGCCCAGACACGAGGCAGTTTCCCATCCAAGCCCGTGCTGGGAGGTAAGCCACGGGGAGTGCCGGAGAACGCGTGTGGGAGGGGGTTGGAAAGCCCCAGCTGTAAAGGGTCTGCTCTTAGCGTCTGAAAACAGCTCAGCCTCCTTGTGGTGGCCCATCTAATTAACAGTTTTGGTATCTGCCCGTAGGGAAATGAAAAGCTCTAAGTTGCAAGCTTTGAAGCTGAGGCAAGCACTGTGTGTCCCTTCTAAGTGGTGATGAAACCCCTCAGCATGAACACAACTTTGGGAGTTGTGGGTCAGCACTTTATGCCCAGGGAGGTGTTCCTAGGGCTCCAGGTGTCTGGCAGGAGCCAAAGCCACAATCACACACACCTCCTTGGGCAATTCCAACTCTTTGGACAGCCTAGAGGAGTCGGATTTGAAATCGAGCCACTCACCCCAGGCTCGACTTCTCCAGCACGTGAAAGATGCCTGTTCCCAGTTGTAATATTTGTCTCATCTCCCCTTTCCAGGGCGCCAGTGTTTTTCTCAGCCTCGTGCTCTAACAGCCCTTCTGTTCACAGCCTGCACCTCCGTGCTGCCTGTGAGGCAAAGGAGTCAGTCCTGCCCTGCCCACCATCTGCAGCTTTCAGAGCTTGACAGGCATCAGCACCACCCTTTCTAATGTGAAGGTCAGGCAGACCCTGAGAGGCTTCAGCCTGAGGCTGTCCCTTTTGATCCGAGTGATGAAGGTGAAGCTTTTCGTGATGGTGGTGAAAGTACTTCTGGAAGAGAGGGGCATCTCTCCAGATGGACCTGGTGGGCATGGGCAGTGCTTTCAGTGTGCTTAAAGCACAGCCAACAGCACTGCAGCATCTCCTGCAGCTAACCACAGCAATTGGGTGTCACAAATAACTATCAGAGGTGAATTCAGATCAGTGTCTGGCATCGTTAGTGTGATGGCATCATTGGAGTCCACTCCCCAGTGGTGGGTTGTTCTCGAGCAGTGACCTCATTTGATGTGAACAGCACATCTTGGGCATTTTTCACATGACTCTGGCTGTTAATTGTAGCCTAGAAGACCTGTGGAGTTATCTCTGATCAGACATTCCCAATTGCTTTGAACCTCCCTTACATGTCAAACAACTGTTTATGGGGGTCTGATGCCATAATTTTTAATTTCCTTGTCAAGTAGATTCAGTCTTTTTGTTTTGCAATGCAGCTGGCCCCATCTGATGTGAGGGACAGTGGTGCATGGGCTTCAGCTGGCTGTGGGGCTAGGTCAGGTTTAGGCTTGGGCTTATCTAAAATGCTCTGGGGTTGAGCCCTGCTCCATTTCAGACTAGAGTCTGTCTAGGAAAATCATTCCTCTGGGATAATGGAGGGATTTGGAGAAAGCATCCTGGAGTGTCCCACAGCTCACGTAGTTCAAAGCAAACAGGGAAAGGCAAGAGTCTGTTAGCAGATGTTAGAACACCCGTTGCTGCTTTCAAATGTTTCTTGTGCCTTCAGCCTTCTTCAAAACCTGCTACTGTTTCTACATCCTTACTCAATGCAGGAAACATTGCCTCTATGAATAAACCCCAAATCAAATGTCTGTCTAATCATCCCTAAAAGCTGATGAACAAAACCAGAGAAAGCTGAAAGCAAAAGTTGTTCTGCTGGTTCTGAAAACAGGCATGAGCAGGGCCCCTGGGAAGCCCTGACATCTCTTCTGCTAATTTTTGTCCTCAACTCAGATGGTGTTGGACAGCAGAATAAAGGCAGTGTTGGTTTCCCATGCCATTGCTGCCGTACGCTTGCCCGTTAAAGCCACAAGCAGTTACTGATGGGAACTTAATCTTTGTTTTTGACACTTTCTTTGAGGTTTAATTATTTGTGATGCCAAGTGAACTTCCTTGGATCTCTGTCACCAGTGTGTCCCAGCAAAGGCAGCAGTTTGTGTCTGGCACCAGCTGATGTGATGGTCTCAGAAAGTTCCCGTTCCTGGTTGGCACTGTGAATTACAGACTGGGTTCCTGTTTTCCAGCCCTGCATTGCTGGGCTCCACACAATAGCACAAGGACCATGTGTGTGGTAGCCCAGCCCACCTGTGTGGGGAAAGCTTCGAGCAGGCCTGGCTTAAAACCAGCCTTAGAACTCCCCTGACAAGGAGGAGACGCAGCACAGAAGGGCATGGTGGCTGGCTTCTGAGGAGCAGGACATCCTAAAGTGCCTGTGTTTTGTGACACATTCCCCTCTTGGAGGCTCTGGAGCCCCTGGAGACCTGGCAGAGGTGCACGAAGCAACTCATGCTTCTTGGCACAAGGGATTCCCTCGAAACCTAGGCAAAAAGCCTTCCTCTTTTACACTGGAGACCCATTTTCAGTGTTTTTTCTACAATTCTGTGGGCCCACCCTTTTTCTTCTAGCCAGGCTAAGATGCCAAAGGAGCCGTGTGCGGGACACGGCAGCGTTGGGGCTGGAGAGTGCCAAAGCCCTGACAGTGCTCCGGTGAACCCTGTGCCACTTTAGCTGCCTTTCCTCTGCCGTCCTGTTAATTTTCCTTCCTTTTGGTGCTCTTTTCCTGTTGCCAAGCCCTTCAGCTTTCTTTATGCTTATGGTCACTGTTGCCATGGTTGGAGGGGACTAATGGACTAACTTTCAAAGGTCAACCTGCAGGAGACTGTTTGCAGCAGAGCTGCGCGTGCAGCTCGCACCAAGCCTGTTCTGTTGCGCCTCATCTCTCTGCCAACCCTGCCCTTTGCGGTAACTTTCCCGCAGGGTTCTGGCAGAGGCATCTCGCAGCAGCTGTTTCCAAGGCTGCTTTTCTCGGCTGCCTGCCTTGTCCCTTAGCTGGAGGGAGAGCATTGTGTCATGCAGATGGATTTCCCAACGCAAGACCTCCATAAAAACGGGCTTGCGTTGATATGGCAGGTTGTGAGCAGGGCAGCTGGGGAGCAGGTGCACTTCCTGCTCTGCCACCGTGATATGGGGAGGATAATTTTCAGCAGCAGCCTCTTCCATAGTTCAAGTTTAGCGAAGCCTTTGGAGGCAAAGCAGCGATCGGATTAAACTGCGGTTTCCCTTTTGTCTTACTTACACAGGTCCAGCAGAGCAGCTCATCCTGGCATTCCTTAGGAAACGATCACTGTGTCCTCCAGGGATCAGCTGCTGTTATTAAAACCCGCTTTTTCCCCATGTGAGCCTGCGCTTTTCTGCGCGGCTGCACTGAAATGTGCTGCCCCAGCTGTCGCAGAGCTGCCGTGAAGGGAACTGCCTGTTCCTGCTGGTTGAGTGCTAGGGGTGTAGCGGGATGATCCCGCGGAATGGGAAGGAGCCCCACTCTGAGCAGGAGTGCCCTGAGAGACACCTCCACTGCAAATACTGCAAATCACTTTTCTGCTTTCCTGATACTGAGGTGGGAGGGTTAGGGCTTGCGCACAGGCAGCTCCGTTCACCAGCGTTCGCCGCTGTCATTGCAGCCCATTGGCGCTGCCCTGGAGAGGAGCACGGGCAGGTGCTGCAGGACTGAGCAGCCACGGTGGTAACGCACGAGCACTTGTGCCCTGAGGTAGTGCTCACAGGCTGCCTTGCTCCGTCCGAAGGCGGCGATAGCGTCTGATTTTCTAGTCTCCCAGGCGGGCTCCCAGAGAATCGCCTGTTCTGGTGGCGGTGTGTGATGTGCAGGCTGCTGCTGGGTTGTCTCACCGTTTATTTTTAGGGAACGAAATTGATGTGTGGATCAATTGGCAAGTTAGGTTCTGAGTGGGAAGAGCACGATGTTGCTGTGCAGACTGTTAACTCTGCCCAGTTTGGTTTTCCCACCCCTGCTATTGAATGCTGCAGACTGGTTTGTGCCTCGGATCCCAGCTGGTGGGTGAGAAGTCCATGCCAAGATAACCAGAGGGGAGCCCTGAAGGTTTAAGTCTGACCGTTGTCCTCCAGCTCCACTTTAATTCTTCTGTTGCTGTCCCCTCTCTCTGACCCCCACCTGGCTTGACTTCCACAACAGGTTCACTCTGGGAGAGTGCTCTCACCTAGCCCCATTCACAGTGATGGCTTTCCAAAGCTGCCTGAAATGTTCACGGCAAATGCCTGAATGTCAGAGATGCTCATCCCTCCTGCAGAAGCTCATGGATGTGGATTTGGGAAAGGTGTAAACAGGAGGATTGCCCCATTCCTGGGGGAACGGAGTGTGGCAGATCACACCTGAATGCCAACCCCTGCTCGTCGGCTCCTGGGTGGGGTGGATTTCTTTCAGTGGTGATACCATCCATCTCTGTTTAGACACCCGTGCGGAGGGGGAAGGAGCAGGGGATTCCAGAAGAGCCTGAAACTGTTTATACAAAAATGTTTTAGAGGTTTGGATGTGTGCTGGTTAAAGCTAATGCTTCTGGGTGTCTTAATATACATATGGACCAGTTGCACTTTCAGCTTAGCTGTGCGGGGCTGGTTTCGCTTCTCAGGCTGCGAACTGGGCACACTTTGCAGGGCTGCCTGCGCATTGGGTGTTATATCGTGGTAGAGCATGGGGTTGGGATGGAAGATAAATGCTGGGAGGTGGGGAGTGTAGAGGGGGTGGTAGCTTCACACCTAGCACACTGGCACAGGAGAGTAAGTTTTAAATACTCCCTTTTTAAATAGTTGTCTCTGCAGTGAAGTTTCCTTCCTCCAGCCAGACTGTCTGTTCTTATGCCAGCGTTTTGTGGGTCGTGGGGAAGATGCTATCTGATGTTTCTAGAATATGAGAGCAGTAGGTGGGTAGAAGAAAGGGTTTAGTCCCTCTGAGCGAGGGGGATGAAGGAAGGCGCTCTGCCTCCACTGCTGCCTCTGCAGGCAGCGGTGTCCGTGCAGGCAGCGGTGTCCGTGCAGGCAGCGGTGTCCGTGCAGGCAGCGGTGTCCGTGCAGGCAGCGGTGTCCGTGCAGGCAACGGTGTCCGTGCAGGCAGCACTGCCCAGCTGAACCGCACAGGCTGGCTGGTCACTTTTCCAGGGATGGTGCCGTGAGGCTTTGAGTCTGATTACTCATTTAAAGTATAAAAAGGAGAGAGTAACGAAGAATGAGCCACTAATGGGTTTCACTTTCCAGTTTCTGATGGGGTGACAGGATTTATGTTTGTGCATGTTCCCCCCCCATGGTAACTTCTTCTAATAAAGAATAAATGGGACCAAGTTTTTAAAGCATCTGGTTTCCGATAACTGCTTTATAAAAGCTTCTGTGTTTGTTTTTTTTTCCTATTACTACCATGGTAGGATACTTCAGTGCACTGATCTTTTAATCTGAATTTTGAACTGCATTTTCATGGCATTTACAATGCCTTGTTTCACCTGGTTGGTGTGTAAAGAGAAGGTTTAAGCAGTGTGGAAATGACACAGAAAGCAAAGGCACATTCTAGCATTCCCAATTTAGCTGGTATTGCTGGCCTTAGTATCTGCTGAGGACAGATTATCGCATTGCCCTCATCATTTGTTCAGTTCCTCTGGCTGCCAAACAAACTGCCTGTGTTCTTGCTGCAGGCGTGGGTGCTTGTGTGCAGGGGCTATTAAATGCAACTGTTTTAAAATATTTTTCTTTCTGTTTGAAAAATAATTTTCTGATTTGAATGTGAAGATTCTATCAGACAGCTCAGCCCAGTGTGTGATGAGTAGGCTATACTTAAGCTGACTGATAACCATTACAGTGGAAAAATTATACAAATTATCTTGCTGAAATAGTGGCTTACTTCACTGAACCTGCCTGAACGTGTATTTTCTTGGCAGAGCCATAAATGGAGCTTCCTGTTGCTTATCTTTTCCATCAAAGCAGTAATTTGATTATTTTTTTAAATTATAGCAGCTTTTAAATTGAGGCTGAGGCTACATAGGCACCCAAAATTCTGGTAGCCTGGAGATCACACAAGTAGGTCAGCATGCAGAATTATCAGCATGACTGAGATTTGCGTATGGGTTGGTAGAATACAGCGCTCTCCCGTAATAAAATATAAAACTACCCCTGTTGAATTGTACTCATCCTATAACCTCATTGGAGCTTTTATTTAGAGGACTAAATGTTCTCCTGTCAATTCTTTTACAGGCTCATGATGAAGTCTGCCCTGAATTTCCACTGACTTGCGAAGGCTGTGGGAAGAAGATTCCAAGGGAGAAGGTATCCATCCAACTGTTGATGAACCATGTGCGGCGGTGGCGTTTGGGGTCCTGATGGGCTGACACCGGCATTCTTGAAGTGGGGAGGAAAACTGAGACCATTAGAAAGTGGATTGGGGAAGACAATTAGGTGGCAGCCGTTAGTACAGATGTGACCTTTCCATAAGGGTCAAAATACTGGTAGGGTGCAGGTGAATGTGACTCATTGGCACTTGTAGTTTTGCATTAGGGCTGCCGACGCCACCTCCCTTTGATCGGTGCGTTTGCCATGTTTGGGTGCGGAGCTTCCATGGGAAAAGCACGCTCGTGGGTTTAAAGGGGACTTATGTCCTATGTAAAGCAACTATATCAGCCATTGCTGCAATTATGGAAAGGGACTCCATCTCTAGCTAAATTAATTTATTTCTAATTAATCATGCAATGGAATCCATCTCTATAGGGTCTCCATGCTACTGGCTTCTGGGGCGAGGCTCAAAAGTCTGAGAATCAAAGTTTTGGGAAACATCTTAAAGAATCACATTCATCTGAAAATGTCCTGCCTGCTACGGCCAAATATTTTTAGTAGCGCTGTTGCAAAAGGGGAGGGCGGACAGAAGCATCAAAAGGGCGAGCAAAGAATTCTAAATGGGCAGCATAATGAAGGACTTGGTGCTGGGGTCTTGGGATATAGATCTGCCCATCTGCAGGCTGAAGGTGGAGCCCAGCAGAGACTAGACTTGTAGGATTCCCATAGGTGATCTACCCTTTGTTTAAATATTAACTCCCTCTTTTATCTCTCTCCAAACTTTTGTTGATTAGCTGCAGCCATTGTAACTCGGAGTAACCTGACTCATTAAGCAAGCCAGATGGATCTAGAAACTTTTTTAAAAAGTGGTTTAAAAACAATTTTAATCGACATCTGTTGTAGCAGATGTAGGTGTTAAATGTGGAATATGGTGGTTGTTCTGAACAGACCACTGATATCTGATGATCAGAGGTACATCAAAAACAAGATGATGATGTGCCAGTGCTTGTTAGCATTTATCATGCACTGTGTGGGAACCCAAGCGAGTCATCTTGGTGGCTGGGGGTTTAGTGGCACTTCTCTGTAGAAATATCCACTGTTGGCCTCTGTTCTTCACAGCAGCTGTTAGACAAGAGGTGGCTGAGGTACAGCATCCTTCGGCACCCCAGCAAGGGGATTGGACCCAGCAGAGCATCTTCCCTTGCAGAGGTGGACCTGCAGTGATTGCTATAAATACTCAGGCAGGACCACTGGGAAGCTTTTTGTTCTCAGGTTTATAATGCTTAGCTGAAAGTAAAAATACCAAGCTGTGGCATGTCCCGACCAGAGTCGCATGAAGCGCACAAAATGAAATGGCTATCTGTTGCATAGGGTTGTTCCTCATGCCTCCCCTTCCTCTGCCCTCAGTGAAACTTGTTGCTCAGCATCCATAACATGTGCCTGTGCTGGTTGCTTTTTCTTTCTTGCATATGCAGGTGAGAAGTGAGACCTCCTAGCTGTCAAGAGAAATAAAACTTCCAGGTGTCAGTGCTATATTTATATTACCGTGAAGGTCATACCTAAGGGTAGGCAGTGTCCAGGTTTAACCACGCACTTGGGCAGCTAGTGATTAGTGGTGGCTTGGATGTTCTTGAGATCTTCTTCAGTTTCCTAGACGTCAGTGAGATGGCAAGGGAGCTACTGGGGACACATAAGATCTAACATTGCCTTCTTCCCTTTCTAGTTTCGGGACCATGTGAAGACTTGCGGCAGATCTAAAGTGCCTTGCAGATTTGAGGTTGTCGGGTGTGCTGCAGTGGTAAGGGCTTGTCTGTTGATGTTTATCTTGGGACTTGTTTTCAGTTCCAGTGTTAGACTTAACCTGCAAACTGCTGTCGCCCAAACCGTTACAGATGTTTGTGTTCAAGTATTTGAACAAAGTGGTGTTTCAAACCCTTTGCAAATGGAGCTTAACATCATCTGCTGTCCAGAGTTCAGGTATCCAGAGAATGAACTTAACATGGAAGGAAACCTCTTCCTTCTTGAGGAACACCCTGAGTGCTTTGAGTCTCTGGTGGTTAAGCTGCTTTTAGCCGTAAGCACAGAACTGGGACCAGGCCATATTTCTCCATGTGACATAGTTTTCCCAGCTTCTACTAGTGAAGCTGATCTAAATCCCTCCTCAGGGGGATTATGTGAGGCTTTGTTGTTTGATGCTGTTAAGTACATCTGACGGAGGGAGCCCTTTTGGGAAGTAATGGAGGAAGACAGAGTAGAGCAGTGTGTACAGCTGGGGAAGCGTTAAGCATCCATCATTGTATGTGATTTTCAGCATTTCTAAAACAAAACAAATGAACACACCTCCAAAACAGGTTTTTTAACTATCTTTCTTTGGTTTTTCTCCTTTATAACTTAGAGCTAATGTTGTGACCTCAAAAGGAGGAATTTGTTCTGTGGATGGTGACAGTGTAGATTGAGCTTGCTGAATGGGAGATGTATTTTTCTTCATGTAGGTGGAGAATGAAAAGCTGCCAGAACACGAAAGCAAGTGCTTGGCAGAGCATCTCTACATGCTGCTGAGTTTTGTGCTCAGCCTCAAGGCTGGATCTGGAGACCTAAAGCCCCTTCCTGCTCTTTCCTCATCACAAAACAACTCCCCGCTATTGGCAGCAAACTCTCTGTGCTCGGAGTCGGAGCTGTCCAGGTCCCTGGAGCTCTTGGGAAGATGTGAAGCCCTTGAGAGGAAAACAGTGACCTTTGAGAACATTGTCTGTGTGCTCAATCGGGAGGTGGAAAGAGTGTCCCTAACAGCCGAAGCCTACAGTCGGCAACATCGACTAGACCAGGAGAAAATCGAAACGCTGAGTAACAAGGTATGTAACCACTGGCTTGTGCTTCCCAGCACTGTGAGTGGAGACTTTTTTTAGTTTCTTTTCCATGTTATTAGCTAGCAAAGCTTCACCGCCTAGCCCTGAAACGCCACAAATTTGAAGGCAGAACTACAGTATCCTTTCTGCCCGTGCCCATCCGTCAAAATCTTCCTGGAAAAGATGGGAACTAAACTGACTTGCATAAAGCATTCAGATCTCTGTTAGTAATCAAGTTATGCAGACACAGAGATGTTGCTAGGTGAAGTTTTCCAACAAGAGACAGAGCACCCAGCATTTCAGTGGACCTCTCTGAATCCATGGGGCTGCTCATCTTCCAGATCTTTCAAAAGGAGTGTAATCACTGATGCTGCGCTACGCTGTTGTGCCAAGCATGGTCTGGAGGTATGAAGAAGCTGCCCCCACCAGTCTGCTCCAGCACAGTCCCTGCTGAGCGCTGCCAGTGTGTCTTGGCAGCTGGGAGTTGTGCAGTTTGCAGCGTACCTGTGCTCTCTTGGCAAGGGAGCTGGCGTAACCCTACGTTAGCTAGCAGTGATTAACCCTGTGGAGACCTTGTTGTCTGGGTGTCGGTGGTTCTCTTTCTCAGTCTAGTTTTGTCACAATGCTGAGGTTTTGGGTGGGTTTTTTTTTTCCCCCCATCCTCACTTCTTGTGCTGCTAATGTAACAGAGCTGCTCGTTGGGGGGATTTTTACATTCACTCTGGGAAAGTTTCCAGCTCAAGCACTGAATTGTATCAGTATATAATGACAGGTTCAAAAGGAAGCTTCAGTGAATTGGCTTACGATGCTAAATTTCTCCCTCCTGTGGCCCCTGTCAGTTCTGGAGGACATCTCTCACTAAAGAGTTATCCTGAAGGGTATGCTGATGTCTGCTGGCTTTCTTAGGTCTCACAGCAGTACATGTTTCTAACCAGGCTGCACCGTGTATCCCACTGAGCAGGTCCGGCAGCTGGAAAGGAGCATTGGGCTCAAAGATCTGGCCATGGCTGAGATGGAGGAAAAGATCCGGAACATGGAAGCTTCCACCTACGATGGTGTTTTCATCTGGAAGATAACAGAATTTGCCAGGAAGCGTCAGGAGGCGATAACAGGCCGCTCTCCTGCGATCTTCTCTCCAGGTTATTGCCCACAAATTTGCAAAATTGCAAAAGCCTTTTGCATCTCAGCTGGGTGTGGGATTTGTAGCGGTGTCCTTAGCAGGGGAGGTGCTGCCCATCCAGATTTACTTCTGTTTTGTCCCCTTTCCCCTGAGGAGCCTGGAATATTACTTTTTTTAGCATTGGGCTAAATGAAACTGCTCGACTGAAAGGCGTGCTTTTTTGATTACAGAAGACCTTTTTAATTTCTCATAATGGAGAATGCAACCCTCTTAGCTCCAAGGTAACCCTACATAACCCTTTACTTAGAATTGAAATACTCAGGCACCATAAAGCCAGTGACAAAATAGTTAAGGATCGGAGGAGATATATATTAGAGCCCCAGAAATATATTTTAGTGCCCAAAGCATGACGTTGCAAGAAACAATGTCTAAATAAAGGCCAAACCATATCTAGTGCTTGAATATCTGTTAGAGGGAGAGGCTCTCCTTGCAGAGCTGCCCCAGCCCAGCGCTGTTCATTCTGTTCTTAGAAAATCTCGGATAGTGAGCAGTAGGTTATGATCTGGCTTGTTTGCTTATGAAAGCACTTCCCAGGCTTGCAGCTGTAAGATGAAACCATCTCTTCACGTAATTTTGTTGCTTGGTGGGGAGCTCACCTTGCAACAAAATGGTTGGAGAGGGGAATTTGTGTTTGCCTGAGCAGGAATTGCTTAGATCTAAGTGTGCTGGAGAGCTTTTTCAAAATGCTCAGAGCTGCATGCAAACCTAGAGCACATACCTTATACCTGCTTCCTGGTGCTGTGCCTGGGCCATAAAATAAAAACAAGTTAATTTTTAAAACTATTTTTACACCTGTGTTCTGGATGAAGGCTGTTCAGAGTCCTTTTTCTCTTGAAAAACTGAAAGAAAAAAGGATTCCCCTTCTTGAGGGGAACTAAACTGTGCGCATGAAATTAGCATTTCCTTTTAAATGTCAGCAGCAGCTCTGGAAAACCCCTGCTCTCTGTCCCCTCCGGGAAGGGCAGTGCTTCCTTCCTTTGCCCAAAGCGAACAAAACGGCTTCAAGTCTATTTTTTTTGGCTTAGAGAGAGGACCTTAAATCTTGCATCCTGTCCATCTCCTGCACTGTGCTCAAGAGCTGCTTGACCTGAACATCTCCAGAGGCTGTGGTTTGGAGGGAGATGCTGGACGGAGCTGACTCTTGTCCTGTGCCCCAGCTCAGGGGCTCCTCAGGCCTCTCCATCGGCAGATGCCACTGGGGTCCTTGCAAGGGGGGTGGGATTTCTTTTTCTAAGTTTGAGAATCAAGTCAGCTGGTGGACGGGTGTAAGTATCAGAGAGAGCCCGCGGGAGGGGAAGGAGTGAAACCTCTCCGAATGCCAGAGGCTTCGTCTGTTCAGACAGTTGTTTGGCCATGCTCTGAACGCACAGCTTCTCCCAGAACTGTAGCTCATGGTTACTGGTGCCGCCTCCTCCGTGCTGCATGCTGGCTGGTTTCCATCCCACGCCTGGCAGTGGTGACAGGGCTCAGGGCTTTCATAAACTTTCATCAAAGGAAAAACTACTTTGTGGGCCACCAGACTGTGTTTTATGTTGCTGGTTGGTCTCTGCAGTCTGCTCATGAAAATCGTGCGTGTGGCTGGAGAGGTTGGAAGGTGAGGGTTGCCTCTGCCTAACACCGGGGCCGGGGCTGTTTCTGGAAAAGGCAAGACTTTTTTTTTTTTTTTTTTTTTTTTTTAAATCTTGCAAGTGCAAAGTATGAGGCCTTGTTTCCTGCAGTAGTCAATTGTGTTGCTCAGATGAAAGATCCTCATTCCTGGTGCTGCTTTAGCTGAGAAAATTAGGCTGAGAAACACAGGTTTCTTGTGAAGGTGTGGGGTTTTTTTTCCTCTTAGAAAGTGAAGCAAACAGACTAGTGCTGTTCAGTCTGGCAAGGAGACAGCTAGGAGGAGAGAGGTCTAGGTTGCAAATGGGATGAAAAAGGGAAATGAGTACAATTGGTTTTTATTTAAACGTAAAGGTGATGTAATATCAAATGAAATCAGTGTTAAAACAAGGAGAAGGAAGTAGAGTTACCATTCTCTCGTGTTGTGAGGGCACATTGATTGCCACACAACTTTGCAAAGGGCAAAATCAGAGTTCAAAAAGGCAAATCCTCACAAGAAAGGTTTGTCAGGGGCATGAACTGGCACAGTCGAGAGCGAAGGTCCTGCTGGAAAGCCACCCGCTGCTGGCCGCCAGATGCCAAGGGGTGGCTTGCTGGGCTCTTGCGTTGCCTCCGAGGCGCTTTGCCTTTGCTCGAGCTGGTGGGAAGCAGGATGCCCTGCTTCGAGCTGGCAGCGTGGTGCGCGAGGTGTTTAGCACTCTGGCTGCCTGGTGCCTTTTCCTGGGTACTCCAACCGCACTGGGGCCTTCCTCCAGCTCCCTGCCTGGTTTTACATTCACAGGGTTACAGGAGTGCTGAGAAGCCCCACGTGGGCAATGAGGATGTGCTGCTTGGACTAGCAGAGAGTGGCATCTTCCCTGAAAGCCTTTAGGTGAAGCAGGTGGAGAGGAAGGCCTAGAGAAAACGAGCTGGGGAGTGCCAGGAGGAAGTGGTGACAAAGCCCTGATCTCTTCCTCCTCGCCCCGTGAAGTGCACAGTATCGCTGCTATTGCTAGTCTGCCTGTTCATAAAAGCGCACAGAGCCCCACAGTAAAACACTGTCTCTGATCTCCTGCCCTGTGCCCTGAGGCTGCTGAGCCTCCCCAGACGTGAGGCACGTAACTCTGTGCCGCTGTGAGAGGGTGGTTTGTAGCAGGTCCTCTTCCAAGATGTATTTCTGTGGCCTTGCACGGGTCTGGTTTCACAACGTGGGCATTCCCAGAATTGCTGGAGAAGGAGAGAGCCTGAAAACCCAGAGCCCGTACCCAGCTGTGCCCATGCCATGCTCTGCGTCTCGGCTAGGCCAGGGGCTTGTGACTGTCTGACCTTGGCCTGTCTCCTGGCCAGTCTAAGATGGCATCTGACTGTTGTTTGTACCTGGTGGCTTTCCAGACCATCTCCATGGTGCAGGTATCTTAAGACTCAGACCTGGCTTCCTCCAGGATTCAAACTTGAGTCCTCAGAGTTCAAAGGAACCTGTTGGTGCCAGGCTTTGCTGCTGGGTTTGACACTCACTGTGTCTGTTTTGCAACTCTTTGATAGCTTTCTACACAAGCAAGTACGGCTACAAGATGTGTCTGCGTGTTTACCTGAATGGGGATGGCACTGGGCGTGGGACCCATCTGTCCCTGTTCTTTGTGGTGATGAAAGGACCCAACGACGCGCTTCTGCGCTGGCCCTTCAACCAGAAGGTAGGTTTGGGACAAGGCCGCTATGCCGAGCAATGTGCCTCTCTAGTTTTGCACACACTTGAACTTCTAGATGCTGTTGCTCTGGCCTACTTAGCAAGCAGAAGAAGGAAGGACTTTGATATGTTGGCTGCCCTGGTGATTCCCCAGTTGTGCTGAAGGCACCGAGTGTGCTACAGGGCAGGGGAACGAAACAGCAGAGGCTGCAGCAGCATGTTTGGAAAGCGAACGGAGCCTCTGCATGAATTCGGGGCAAGGGAAAGTTGTGGCCTTGATACTCAGGGTGCAGCTGACGCTCACTCGGTGGCAGAAGCTCTGATTGCAGTTCCTAGACGTGGCAGGTTTGTGAAACACTTTGAGGCTGAGCGGGCGAAACACTGATGCAGAGAGAAACGCCACCTTCTTTCGCAGAGCGACAGCAACTCTGATTTAATGAAATACCTGCATGGGGTATTGGTTTGGGAGCGAACGCCATGCCGGCCAGTTGCAGGTTTTCAGAGTCAGTCTGACAGCCCTGTGCTGCCACACGGAATTTTCCAGTGACAGGGCAGGATGTGGGAAGATTTCTGCAGAATGTCGCCGAGATGACATTCTCTGCTGACTCTACTTACAGGCATTTCTCAGGCACATGATGTAGCATTTGTACTTGCATGTTTCACAGGCTTTGAGCAAGCAGGTGGCTGGTCTGGGTTTCCATGTGCTTTTTATTCAGCTGTGCTCATACATTTTCACATTTCTCCACAGGTGACCCTGATGCTTCTGGATCAGAACAACCGGGAGCACATCATCGATGCCTTCCGACCTGACGTGACATCCTCCTCCTTCCAGCGACCCATCACGGAAATGAACATTGCCAGCGGCTGCCCGCTGTTCTGCCCCGTCTCCGTGATGGAAGCAAAGAACTCCTACGTGCGTGATGATGCCATCTTTATTAAAGCCATCGTTGATCTCACGGGCCTCTAACCCTGAACTCCGGGAGCAGTGAATGCAGAGCCAGCCCCGAGTGGGGCATCCCCCTCTTGTGCTGCGCTTCAGGCAGGTCTCGGAGTGAGGAGTGGGGAAAAAGCGGAAGGGGAAAAGCCCTCCCCAAAAAGGGACCTTAACTCTGAGTGGAAACGAGGTGTCTGATGGAAACCCTCTTCCCTGGTGTCAGAAAGACCTTCCCTGAGAAGAGGTCTGGGTGGACATTCACAGTCTGTGGGGTACAAAAAGATCTCCTGCAGGGACTGGGGTGTCTGAACTGCTGCTGTCTGGGCCCCCATTGGAAACCAGTGCAGCTCTTGCTCTACCAGTTTAGTGCACATCCTCGGTGCTCTGTAGTAAAACAAGGGTTTGGCCTGTCTGAGCACCACCTTGTGTGGATGTTTGGCTCAGCTGTCTAGCATTTTCTTCAGTGATCTCGATGTTCCTGGAAGTTTTGTGTGCTGCAGGCATGCTGGCTGTTCTGTGCCTTGGTGGACGGGAAGGGTGCATGGCAGACTCGGCGCAAGCCAGGCGAGAGAGCTGCCCTGTTTTGATGCCATCGGTGTCTTCTGAGAGGAGTGCTGAGCTGAGCCGCATGGCAGGCAGGGGAGCGGTACCCCGTGTCAGGCCCTCGCTGTGTATTTGACGGGTCGTTTGTGCTCTGAGCAGTGTGCTGGGAGGGTGGGATAGGGCAGGCAGTGCCGGCTGCCTGGGAGGGAGCATGGGGCAGCACCGGGGATGCCCGTGAGAGACAAGTGAATCTCCCCTGGTGACTGCCTGTCCTGTCCCATCCCGGGAGAGGAGGGTGATGCAGGACTTCAGGCCCCTGAACCCTGGGAGCCCCAGGTGGGTTTTTAGCCAAACCCTGCCATTCTCTGCCTGCCTGCACCTGAGCAGCGTTGGGCAGGATGGTGGTAGCACTGGATGCTGTCTTTACTAACACAGATGCTCCTGACCAGGCTTTCAGCCCTGTCATGGGGCAGCAGCGCAGGTGCACCAGCCTTCCCAGGGCCCTCTCCAGCTGTCGAGCTCATTCGGCTGCAGCTCTGCTGCTGTCTGCGCCCGTGCTGCCGCCATCCGCCTGCACCGGCGCTCTTGTCTCTGTGGCTGCGGCACTGACAGACACGACATGTCTCTGCATGGTGGGTGGCTGCTGGCCAGCCCCTGCCCTCCCTGCGGGCCTGCCTTGCCCACCAGCAGCAGCTTTCCCCCTTTGTTCTCTCGGCTGTGGGAACAGCGTGCCTGCAGGTTCCTGGTCACCACATGCAGGAGCTCTCTCTCTGCTCAGCCCCTCACTGAGCCTGCAGCTACCTGGGTAGGACCTGGGGTGGCAGGAGAAGTCCCTGAGTGAAGCTTGCTGTCTGCTTTTAGTCCCTGGGCTCCTGGCACCGCTGCCTTCTGGGGAGCAAGTGTGTTCAGCACCTGTGAGAAGATCTCTGTATCTGTGAAGAAACTGCTGCCACGTCCCTGTGTTGTAGCTGGCTGGTCCCGCGGGAGTTGTTTTGTTGTGGCCATCAGTAACCCTGGGCAAACAGGTTGCCAGGCTGGACTTCTGAGGCTTTGCTGCCTTCTCCTTGCCCGTGTCAGCATCTGAACATGCCCCAGGATGGGTTTTATTGGTCACAGGGGCCAGCCTCTGAGCCCACCTTGCAATAATAGTCCAGGACCCTGTCCAGCTCCCGTGCTGCTCCTCAGACCAGGATTGGGGGCAGCGAGGCTGGAGAGTGGTCACCCTCCTCCGGGTGGCCATGCATCACCCTTGGCAGGGAGCAGCAGCCGCAAGGCTGTGGTGGAGGAAGGCCCGAAGCCCCTCTCTTGCCAGCAGCTTCCAGCCTGGCACCTGGCCTTAGCCTGATGGACACAAAGCCCACTCTGCTTGGGGTTTGCTTCCACCTCTGCTCTGGCGGGGCCTGGGATGTCATCAGTGGAGAGGGGCTGTGACTGTCCCCCCACTCCCTGGGTGGTGGCACTGCCCTGACCGCGTGGTTTGGGGTGTCACCACTGCTGCCTGGGCCTTCCTAGTGCCTGATGTCTTTCTCCAGGATGACCCGTAGCTGAGCTGGGCCCTGACCCAAGCTGAACATCCTGCACCCAGGGGTGCCGGTGGGCCCTCCCTGCCTGTGGACAGGTGCTGGGCCAACCTTTGAGTCTCTCTTTGAAGTCTCTGTGGGGATCTTATTATACCTGATGTGTGCAAAGGCTGGGGCTGGCCGCAGACTCTGCTGTTGTAGCAGGAGCAGGGGATGGAGGCTGCGCCAGCGCGGCCGGGGTCAGTGCAGCAGCCAGGGCTGAGCCCGGGCTGCCGGTCGGGCAGGGTGGCTGCAGCAGTGTGGGCTGGGAAACCTGGTGTGGCTGCTGTGACTGAAAAGGCGAGGGCTGAGGTACAGGCAGGCGCCTGCCCATTTCTTCCGAAGGGCAGACAGTCGGTAGGTGTGTGTTGACCAGCCCCTCGAAGAGTGGAGTGGGCAGCTGCCTGCACCCTGCCTTGCTGCTGCCCCCCCAGGGGCCCTCAGTGCTTCTCGGGGGTGGGAAGGGGGTGGCAGGACCCCTCCTTTGCGCAAGACCCCTTCCAGCCTGTCCCCAGGGATGGATCAAGCCCTGTGTTGCCACTCTCACCCTGTTGCCTTAGGAGGAGAGAAAGGCCTCGCAGAGCCCGAGCCTGACCCTACCGGTAGCAGCTCTCCACAGCCAGGCCCGGGGGGGCCCCCAGCCCCACTGAGGCTGCGAAAGGCCTGGAGAGGGGGAGGAACAAACAGCTCTGCTCATTTAGCGGTTGGGAATTAAGAGTACTAAATGGGGGTGGCCGGAGCTTGGTCTGAGTTGATGTTTTTGGTCTTGGGGTGCCTGACACCCACTGCCTGCAGTGGGGCTGGGTGGCTCTGGCCAAGGAGTGCTGGGGGTGGTGCCTGTGGAGATGCTGACTCAGCTGGGGGTCTGGGCTGCTTTCAGGAGGTGAGTGCTGGTCCTCCAGCCCCAGCAGGTGCTGGGAAGGTAGGTGGGAGAGTCCATGCTGCGACCAGAGATCGGGCTGATCCCTTCCAGCCTGCAGAAGGGGCACGGGCTGGCCAGGCCCTGTGACAGAAGCTTTACGTGCTGTGGTGTTTCCCTTCCCTCGCCGTGTGGCTGAGGAGAGGCAGATCTGGTGCTGACAATGCTGTCTGGTCCTTTTTTACTTTCTAGCAGCTCTCAAGCTTGCAGGGTTAATTGTAGTGCGTGGCCCTTGCAGGAGCCTGTGTGCTGGACCTTCCTGGGCACAGCTCTGCCAGTCTGGCTGGCATGCAGACATGTGGCACAAGCCACTGCTGGTTTTTTGGGGGGTTTTGTTTGGTTTTGCTTTTTTTCCCTTTGGACCTCAGGCTATCAGAGAACACCCATCTCAGTCTGGCACTGTGAAGTAAGGTTTTTTCCTTGAGGATGTAGAATGGTCAAAACCACTAATAAAAGCAGTTGGCAGAGCATCATTGTTTTATAATCCATGGCTCCAGCACCACAGGGGCTGGAAGAGGAGTAGGGGCAGGATCACCTCAGTCTGGGGGGTTATTTCCATGCTGGGAGCTTTCCCCAGCTGCAGTAACGCTGCAGCAACGCTGCAACCGGGGGGGTGGGGGCTCTGCCCAGCACCAGTGTGGTGGCTTCCAAGCAAGGGGTGCTGGAGCCAGCAGGGAGGGAGCTCCTGGGGGTGATGCGGCCCCAGCCTGGCTGCTGGAGCTTCAAACGCACGCAGGGCCACAGGGCTGCTGGGGGCAGGTGCGGCAGCTTCACCAGCAGCAGCCAAGGGGAGCTGAAGAACAATGGGAAGGGCAAATCCAACACCTGCCACTCGTGTTCTTGGGTGCTGGATAATAGAGCAGCTGCTGAGCTCCTCTAGGACAGGCTGGGTGTTCTCAGCTGTTGCCCAGCGCCAGAGCTGCTCCACTGTCCCTGCAGGAGGCCCCATCCTCCCCCTCCAGAGCTGTAGCACCAACAGAGGGACTAAACCCATGCTGGGGAGCAGCAGCACAGCTGCCTTTGCATGCATGTCCATAAAAGAGATGAGTATGAGGGGAACTTGAGGCAGCCCATCCTTTCCTGGGAGCAGCCAGGCCCACTTCACACAGCTGTTGCACCGTGCACCAAGATGGCAAAAGGCTGCAAGGGGACAGTGGCTTTAGCACAGGAATTCCTACCAGCAGCATAGGGCCAGCCCCAGTGCTTGTTCCCCACTTCCTTACCTGGCCAGTGCCTGTTAGTGCTTGGAAAAACTAGAAATCCAGGAGGGACAAGGAGAAGCCAGGATGCTCCAGCCCCTGGACTGTCCTGGAGCCTGCAGCACTTGCCTTGGCAGAGAATAGGTTTCCTGAGGCTGCCATGAAGTGCTGCTCCCCTTGTGCAGGGCAGTCCCATCCTCCTCCCTGAGGGCAAAGATTTCAGCAATTCTCTGCCTCTCCTCTTGTTTCACAGCTTTCTGCCTGCACTCCACAGCCCAAGGCAGTCAGCTATTTCTGCAATGCCTCAGCAGTTGTAGGCACAGCAGTTATGACGCTTCTGGACACTTTTTGCTTCAGTCAAAGAACAGCACTCAGAAAAAAAAACTCACATTGCAGAGATGCTTTAGCAGAATATTTATTCAATGCCATAGTGAAGAGCAAAACTCAGTACAAACATAAACCCTCAGTGCCTTGCTCACTACTAGACCAAGCCAAGGGAAAAGAGATCCCACAGTCTTGGGGGAAGAGGGAGGAAGGCAGAGGCTGTTCCTTTGCTGTGTGACTGAACAGAGAACTGGATGTGGATCCTGTGTGCACACACATGAAAGATGACAGAAAACCTGAGTAGAGGGATTTTGGATAAAGCCATGGGCACCTGCTGGGGTGCAGCAGAACAAGGGTACAGACCCTCCTGCCAAGGGCTGCAGGAATTAAAGCCATTAGTGCATATCAAGACAGTATCTGCTGCCTCCTTAAGTCTATTTGCAACCCAAAGCTGTGAGTGGCACAGACAACTGCCCCCGGTGCTCCCAGGGGAGGCCCAAAACACTGCCCCCAGCCCCTGCCTGGGACATGGCTCCTTTCCAGACACAGCCCAGAGTCCAGCTCCCCAGAGCAACTGCAGCTCCTGGGGTCACTGCTGGCCCCAGCCATCTAGGCCAAGTCAAGATTAGGAGTTTAATTTTAGAGTCTTACATTTGGGTACCTGCTGCAGGGAGGAGAGCCTTGGGGACAGATACAGAGTAAACACCACTGAGTTCATAATGGCTTCAAGTGAGTCAGCTCCACCATCAGAGGGGTTCTCAGGAAAGGCTGATCACCAAACACACAGCAGGTCAGCCCACATAGAAGGAAGCTTATTCAGCTGTCACTTCAGGCCTAAGAGGGCTGTGTTCCCCTGGTCACCTGTGGGCGAATACCTGCAGCCACCCACCAGTGCCTACACCTATTCACGGAGAGTATACCAAGAGAACCTAAAGTGCCATGACTTCAGTAGCATGGGAGGGAAGTGATCATGAGCCCCACCAGCCATCCTCACAGCTACCCCCTTGGGAAGGGACAGCAGATCCCCTAGAATAAATACGTTACCAATGCCATAGCTTATTTAAGTGCTGCTTAGCAGAGGAAGACAGAGGCAAAGCCAGCACCATGTCACCACCAGCCCTCCCCACTCTCAAGTTTGGACACTGGTGATACCAACGCATGGTTGCTAGCAGAAGGCATCAACAGAGCACTGGCTGCGTCCCCAGGGGCCACACGAGACACCAGCCAGGCCCCCCCAGCCCTGCCTCCCGCACTGCCCTCTCACTGCCCTCCAGTCCCTGCTGCCCTCTGGGGCCAAGACGCCACATGGGAGGAGGCACTCAGCATTACCCAGCAGCCAGACAAGTTGCCCATGGAGGTTTGGGACAAACAGACATTAATAAAACTACTGTATTAAAAGAGTCCTGCAGTAAGGCAGCTCAGCACTGTACTTCTGCTTCTGCCAAGTGCTCTGCAGCCCGTAGCTCTCAGCGAGGTCAGCCACATCCCACACTCACACAGTACAAACACTAGAGACGTGCCTCAGTCTGTTCTCAGAGACCAAAGCTCACCCAGAGAGCTATGACCAAGCAGCAGCGTTCGTGTGAAGCTGTGGCGAGCCTACCCTGCAACGATCAGCTCAGGCTGCTGCCCGCCGTGCCCAGGAACGGGCCCTCAGCTCTTACGTTCTGTCTTTGAAGCAGATGCTCCAAGGGGGAAGCAATTCCCACTACCGGGGTCCCTCCTGACTTGACGGATGGGATTTGTGTGCCCAGAGCTCGTCTCTGTTGTGCAGGGCTCAAAGCTCTGCAAGCTCCAAGGGAGGTGACTGCAGTGAGGAAGCTGCAGGAGCAGGCGTACCTGGGTTCAGCTTTTCTGGTTCATGAGCCAGGAGAAGAGCAGTTTCCTGGGCCTGGGCTTCCTGGCCTGCTGGATGCGCACAGCACGAGGGGAGCGCCACACCTTGATGGTGGTGTCATCGCTGGCTGTCAGGAGCAGCTCCTGCTCCACCGGGCTGAACGCCACTGAGTTGACCACATTGTCGTGCTGCAGTTTGGCCAGGCAGATGTTATAGTGCCGGTCCCAGATATAGCCATGGCGATCCTCTGCCCCACTGCGGTGGACAAGACAGTAAGGATGTCACCCCAGCAGCCCCGATAACCTGCTTCTCCCAACCGCCTTCCTTCCGCAGATGGAGGCAGAGGTACCCCACAGCCTGGCCAGAGGCCCCAGCCTCCATCTGCAGCACCATCACCCATGAGCTTCAACCTGGGGTAGGTCAGCTCCCTCTGGGATCCAGAGGCTGTTTGAAACACCCTTTCAACTCACCCCATAGCTCCTGCAGCCTCCAAGAAGGGCATTTGCCACCTGCTGCCAAACATGCCACAGCCCAAAATTTCCCCTTCCCTCACTAATTTCACAGCAGGGCAAGGGTGGACAGCCTGTATCAACACCCTCTGATTCAGTCCTTCTGCTCTACAAATCTCCCATTATTTCCTGCTCTGCTCACAACACACAGGAGTTTCCAGCACACGGACGCACCCTTGCACAAGCTGTCCTGCCAGCACTAGGGCCCTCGTCGACACAGGGACAGGATCCTGCCCACCCCCATCACCACACACCTTGCTACGAAGTCCCTGCTGACATCCAGGAAGATAAAGAAGCACTCCTCGTTGGGCGTGTAGGCCCGATGGGCACGGAGGGCTCTTTTCACCTCCTTCATTGTCTTCAGGTCGAACACGTGCAGATCGATCTCCTCGGCGATGGGGGGCGGCTGCATCGGGTCGGAGATGACGCAGTTCCGAGGCCAGGCACGACTGTTCACATACAGGTACCTCGGGGAGGGGAGCAGAGGGGTTACCCTGTACCTCACCACATGCAATGAAGCTCACTGTGCCCCAGCTGGTAAAGGCACAGTGCAGTCAGGCAGGGCAGGGACCAAGCATTTTCTCTGGTCCTTAGCAAGCCTGCAGCTCTGGTCACTAAAATCCAGGCTGAAACACAGGAACATGTTGCTGAACCACTTCGTGACCTGTTTGGAAAGGAAAGGGCCACCACAATTGGGATGGTGGGCCCTAGGGGCTAGGCCAAACCTTTTTAATCTTATTAAACCCAACTTTAAGAATGGTGGTGTATTGATCTGCCTTGGGAACAAGACTCATTGGTGTGGGCAGCTCCTTCACTCTTACAAGGCTCCTCACCTGACCCTATCCTGAACCAGGCTCAGCAGTACAGAGGGAGGAAAGCATTTTTGGGGAGATCTGGGGAGATCCTCAGGCCATACACATGCCATCACTCCTAAGACATAAATGGGATGTGAAAGAGCAGAGCAGCCTGTACGGGCTCCCTGCTCCATCCACTAGTCATTTCTTCTCCTGTTTGCCCCACAAAACCCCTAAGCAGCTGTTGCCCAGCCCCTGCAGCATCTGAAGCCAGGATTGCCACCCCGCCACACTCACCTGTGGTCAGGGGAGAGGCCCATGCCGATGATGTGCCCATGGATGTCAATGACGTGATCCAGTGAGTCAAAGAACTCATCCGAGCGCCTCTCCTCCCCAAGCACCGGCCCAGCAGTTGTCATCTGATGGGGCAGGATCCTTTTAATCCCTTGGGGACAGAAAGCAGAATCAGGTGGTTCTGCAGGCTGCTGCCAGCAGACAGCGGGGCTGGTGGAAGTCCCCAGGCTTCAAGAAGGGGCTTCCCTTAGTGCTGCTAAGAAAGGAGAATTGGCTCGCTAGCCGAGGAGCAGGACAGGGCTGCTGCCCCTGCTGTGTTCCTTCAAGCTCTCGCAACTGGTGCTTTTGGCCAGGACACTGCCAGTAAGTGACATGGTGACACATTCAACCCCAGCCAGGGAGATGCCCAGCACCTGGCTGCCAAACTGGCTGGTGCAAGCCATATCTTGCTCCAAGCCCAGCCCGCAGTGTGCTCTGAAGCACAAGGAAGCTGCGTTGGCCCAGGAGACACTCTGGCTGCAGAAAGGTTTTTCTCCTAAATAAATCCTTAGGCTGGGCCCTTTTCCTGCAATACCCAACCTGGAGGAGGCCCAGCAGATACACTGGCTGTGGCAGGATTTTCCCTCAACACTGTCAAGTGCAGGCTAGGGTCATCCCCAGAAAGCTCCAAGAACAGAGGTTTAAACCCAAACTGAGCTCAAGTGCTATAGAGCTTTTGAACTTCCTGACTAAAGGAGACATGCTGTGTGTCAAGCCCTGTCCCCTTCCAGCTCTAGGCAGAGGTTGCAAACACAAACCATCGACAACAGCTTCCTGGAGGACTCCTACAAACCTCAGCAGCTCTTGCGCACACATGGGCTTAATCCTCAGTGAGTCCAAGAGGAGCTAGAAGGTGGCCCACCCCATCACTCCCCTGAGGGAATCGCTGCCAAACACCCTTGATTTTAGCCCTCTTCCGCGGAACAAGGTAGAGGTGACATCACACTGCACCTCAGGTCTGAGGACCTTCACAACATCACTGCATCTAAACCCGGGCAGCCCAGGACCTTCAGGACATGACCGCCACTCTTTCACCCACAGTGGCATTGCTCACCAGCATCCTCATTTCCACAGCATTACAACCCCAGTTCCAAACTCAGCTACATGACCCCGCACCCCTGCCACAAGCCAGTGGAACAGGAGGCTTTGCCCATGCCTCAAGCCTGCCACCAGCACAAGGGAGACAGGAGCTCACAGCAAACTCCTGCAGGAGAAGTGCTTGCGTGCTGCAGATCAGGCAAGGTAGCACCGATGCCCAGCAGCCGGGAGCATGGCTCCCACCAGCAGCCTGGCGAGAGATGAGCACAACAGCAAGCTCTTTCAAGTACCAGTTCCCTGGAGGCAGACAGCAGATGCACAAAGGCCGGTTCGACACACAAACCAGTGGGCAAACATAACATTTTGCAGTGACTCATGGTTGGGAGAGGAGCCGAGCCAGGGTTCGTCCCTCCGAACAGCCAGTCTGTGCCGCGGGCACTGGCTGCCAGCCAGGGAGTCACTGGAGTTCAAAGGCACCAAAACCCACGGCCCTGGGAGGCTGGGCTGGAAGTCGGTGGAGTCCAAAGGCAGGCGCTGCCTCTGCACCACGCTTTGCCTTTGCTTGCTGCAGGCCCCAGCCTGCGAGGCAGTGTTTGCTCACCCTGGTGGATCACGATGCAGCGCTGCTTGCAGGGCTGAGTCTGGGCAGACCACCTGCCACGTGCCCGGAGGCAGGCCAGTGTCCACCACGCCTGTCTACAGACCCGGCCATGGACAGGAGCATGGAGTACAGCTACACTTAGTCCCGGTCACATTCCTGACTTAGGTGGGCAAAGACCAAGTGACTCTTCTCCAAGTTGCCTACAGCTTTGGAAACTGCCTTTCCCTGCCTTACTGGGTTGTATTGGTGCAGGACCAAGTAACAGGAAGGTTAGAAGCGCCTGCAGCTAGAAAGCAATGATGTAATTGTGCAAGCAGCAAAAGGAACTGAAACTACAGAAGCCTTGCTTCTTGCCTGGAAGCAGCTCTCCTTCCCTCCCCACATTTCTATTGATTTGTCTGGTCCTTTCCACTGACCTTCTCTGCTAGCTTTAGGAGCTTTTGGAGAAGCAGCCAGACTACCTGCTTCTGCTCATCACTGCACTGTTTTCCTATAAATTCAGGTGCTCCTAGTCCCAGTGCCTCAACAAGAGAGGTCCAGATGATCAAGGGAAGTCCTAACACAGAAAAAGGTCATCATCAGCAGTGCCACTGCATTGGCTTGTGCTGCAGCCATAGTCCCTTGTAACCTGCTGAGTGAGGAGGCTGAGCATCAGCAAGCTGCCTGGCATCAGCTCGCCAGGGAGACCCCCACAGGGACAGCTAATAACCCACCATGAAGCCTCTTCAGTACCAAACCAGAGGTGCCCAAGTGTGTCACCGAGACTGAAAGGCCACGTGATGCAGGGTGATCACACACTGGGCAGCGGGGGAGGCAGCCAAGGCACAGGGGCAGGCAGGGCTCCGTCTCCGAGAGCTGAGGGGCACTGCACAAGCAACACACATCTGAACTCCAAGCTGCTCGAGCTAGTCTTGCCCTGATGCCCTCCCCATGCCCACAGGAGAACAGGACTGAGGCCCTTCCACATGCCCTGTCAGGGCAATCGCTGCCCTTCACATCCACCTGCTTATGTGTGAATCATGGCTGATGTCATTAAGTCAGGAGTTCCTTCTTGATCTTCTGCTCAGCCCTTGCCACAACTTTCTTGTTTGGCCATGTGTCAAGCCTGGTAGCAACAAAACAACCCTCAGGCAAGCACTTGCAGGGTGGAACCCCCTTCAGTGACAGGGGCATCTCAAAAGCCTCCTGTATCAAGAATCCAGCAGCCTGAGCAAAACTGCAACTCACTCACCACAATCAGGCAGCAAATAAAACAGGTCTTTTCCAGATTCAAATTCAGAATGTAGCTGCAGCCCACATCCCCAGGGAGGCTGCCATGCCCTGGGCTCAGACCGCAGCCTTACCTATCTGGTGTGGGGAGTAGGTGAGGCATCCTGTGGTGAAGATTAAGTATTTTGTCTTGCTGTTGCTGTCTGTGGAGAGCACGTTCAGCTCAGGTGGTTTAGTTCTGTTGCGTACAAACAGCTCGGCCACCTTTGTCTCCAACTCTGTCTCAGTCATGGCAGGCCTCACACGGCCCTCCATGATATCATCAAGGAATTGCTGCAGCCCATCCTCTGCTGTCACACCCCCTTCATCCGGTAATTCCTGTACTGCTGGCTCTGGAGTCTGCTTGGGCTTGGCCTCCTCTTCCTCACTGTCACTGCCAAGATCAAAGACTGGGCAGGTAGAGGTGGAGGAAGCAGCTAGCTGCTCCTCGTAGTCCAGGAGCAGGTCTGGGGAATCGTACCGGCTGCAGTCAGCCACCATCACGGTCCGGATAGTGCTGGCATTCAGGTTTTGGATTTTGAACAGTCTCTTCACTACATTAACATTCTCTGACTCGATGCCCTGCAAGCAGAAGGAAGAAGTAAGCAGGAACCACCTCACTGGAGTGTCACTCCTACAGCTCAAACCAGCTCAGATCTTGAGCTCACACAGCACACAACAGCACCACACTGACCTCTCTTCACACTGCTATATGGAGCACTGACCATGAGAACTGGCCCAAGAGGCTGGCCAGCTTTGTTGCGCTCCTTCCCATCTTGGAGGTGGGCACAGTGAGACAAAAAGCTCCTGCAGACAGACAACAGTGGAGCTGGGAAACACAGAGGCCAGGCAGCCTTGCTGCCACTCCCCGGCCTGAAGTCATTAGCTGGTGCTGGTTGGTGCTTTAAAAGCATTTCAGGAACAGGCCTCTGCGATAAACACAGGTGGAGTGTGAAGTGCCATCCCTCTGGCGTACAAGCAGCAGAGATGGAGGACCTCTGTGCTCCTGAGGTTTGCCTGTATCCCTCAGCCTGGTTACCTGGTCCCGGACACAAGCAGCAGGTCTCTTCCTGCCTAACTGGGGGTCTGCAGGCGGTCTGCAATCCTGGCAGTCTGCAGGAGCACTTCAACACCCCCTGTCAAAGTGGGCAAGGCCCCTCCTTGCCTCTTGGAGATGGAAGAGTTAACACTGTAGTGTCAGTGCAGCACAGAGGTGTAGTTATGGGAAGGATCTCTGCTACCAGAGGATTTCACCTGGGGCCAGCATCAATCGTTCAAGTTAAAAAATGCAAAAGACCAGGACGTGCAGCTGTGATGTTGAGAAAGAGGCAAAACGTGGAAGAGGAACATGTCCGAGCAGCACAAGTGCCACAGAATGAACAAGCAGCAAAAAAGCAGTCTAAGGCCAGCACACACTGATCTCCAGGTCTTATCACAGAATCAGAGACAGCACCTGGCCCACAGAAATGTCAGCAAGGACAGGCAGGGCTGAGCTCAGCCTCTCAGCTGCCTCTGGCTCCTGGGAACAACGCACTGAGCTGCCAAGTGGGACAACAGCCATTGCTTGGATACATGCCAGACTACAGCCAACCCAGGCCCAGCTTCATACTATCAAGGACCTTAGCAACCCTGCTGTGGTTCAACCACTCTGCTGTTGAGCAATGTGTGCTCTAGGGCACTGTAGCCAACCCCTCATCCCAATTAATGAGGCAAGAGTTAATAGAATCTGAGGGTAGAGTTAGAATATTGCAATGGGTACCACAACAACGAGTGTGGAGAAACCTCACACAAGGGCTGCCTCAAGCTCAAGATCCTCAGGGCAAGTCAGAGGAGACAAACGGGGAGGACAGGAGGACTGGGCCATTCTTCCCCGCTCACACCTCCTCCACAGTTTTTCCTCTCCCAGGAGCCAGCAGGAAGCTGCACTGCCTGTGGAGCTGGAACAAAGGCACCTCACCTGGAAAGCATTGTTCAGCCACAGCACAGAACAGGAGGTTATACGCCCAATCCGATGCAGATTGCCAGATATCAAGTTGGTTTCATTCAGCCAGCAGCCAAACACATCATAGGGTTTATTCCTCACCCTTGAAAGCAGCGTGAAGTTCTCTGGAAGGGAGGGGAAACACAAGAGTGAGGTGATGGCTCCCAGCAAGGGCTCTGGTGAAACCATGACATGGGAAGTGGATTCAAGTCTCTGCAGGAGAGGCACTGATGCAGCACCTCCACCGCAAGCTGAGCACACACTGCCCAACCAACATCCAGTTCCAGTCACTATTATGGAGATAGATTATTTCTCTCTTCTACAGAGATGTGTGGGGAGACCATGCACAATAAAAGGGGAGCCAGACAGAGAGCAGAGAGCAATCTAACCTCAGTGTCTTTCTCTGAGCATGGCCCAAAGCAGACACCCCAAGGACAAGAACAAGTCAAACACATACAGAACTTCTTCACTCCCTCCCCTGGGGCTCAGGGCCTGAGCAAGACAGCTGTGCACTTAGCAGCACTCCTCAATTTTTGTCCCAGTGGGACTATAGCACAGAGACAGTGAGAGATAACGCAGCTGGGATTAGTGGGTTTCACAGAACTGCAGCAGAAGACGTGAAGCAGACGTGGATGAATGTACCTCACAAAGCCACCTAAGACCTCAGGGTGGGACTAACACCACTTGAGTCAGAAACGGTGGCTTCAAGACAACAGGTAATGCAGATAACTCTTGCCTTTCCCAGACTGTCACTTAGCATGGAAGTTAAGTGAGAATAAACGTATGCCACACTGCCTTTAGGTGATGACATGGTGACCTGAGCAGAGTTAAGGCTATCATCTGGAAGATTTACTCTGTGAAACTGTGATTGGGACCCCTTTGCACAGATGGTGGAAGGCAGGACAAGCAGAGGTCAAGGCCACCACACACTCAAAGAGGAGGGACCCTAGTACCCAACATTTCACACCTCTCAGGAAGACCCAGTGAAGGCGAGGGTGGTATTTACCCATGCTGATTACGGCAATCTCTCCTGACGAGGAGTTGTGAGGCCCCACAAAGACACCTGACACCAGAAGGAGGGAGTCATCGGAGTTGAACTGGGAGAACTGTGTGTAGCTCCAGTTGTACGGCCTCATATTGGAGCTGTGCTGCAGGGAGATGTCCAACTCATTGCTCCAGATCTACAGACAGAAGGACAAACAATCAGGAACCTGTCGAGAAGCCCGAGAGTGGCTCCACTTTTTCTGTTCTGCCAGCACTCACCAGGACAGGGGGAAAATAAAAAAATATCAAAGGCCCTATTGAACTGCCTCCCAGTCTCAATTTCCCTGTCAATTCTCCTGACAGGAAATGGCTAACAGCTTCAGGGAGTGGCTAAATGCAGGACTGCTTCTCCATCAGCCAGTGGAGGTGTTCAGGCAGTGAATGGTACTGTCACAGCTGCATTTTTCAGCATGTTCAGAGAGATTTCTCCCAAGACAACCACTCATGCAAGGCAACTTCTGCAGTGCATCATCTCCACAGTCTTTGTTAGAGATTAGATCCCCAGCACAACAGGACTGATTTGCATCTAGAAAGCAGCCAGAGCCAGGAAGAGCACCTCAGCCACCTTCACGGTGGCTGGAACTGGAATCCACAGCCCTCAAGGCTACAATTGCAAGAGTCATTAGTTCTGCGGCTTTGAGAAAAACTCAGCATCTGCACGAACCTAAGTCCAGGGACATCTGGTCAAAACTCTCCTCTCCACAGACTTTCTAAAGGCTGCCCTAGGAGCTAAGCCCCACTAAATCAAAGCTGGAAGAGTTGTGGAGGGGAGGCTTCCACTTTACCTTGACGGTACAGTCTTTGGAGCACGATGCAAACAAACAGCCAGAATGGGAGAAGCTGAGGTGCAAAACCTGGTCATTGTGCTCCTTCAGGGCCTGCACTTCCACGCAAGGGATGGTGTCGTAGAGCCTCTGGAACTCGTCATACCAGGAGACAGCAGCTTTAACACACAAGCAGGGACATGGGACAGGAATGTAAGTGGAGGGAAGTGACAGACCTGAGCTAAACATGGCAACTGCAGAGTTAGTCTTTAATAAAGTGCAGTCTTTGCTGCTAGCAATGCCAGGAGCTCTGCTGGGGCCAAGGTCCCTATGACTTCAGCTGTGCTAGCAAGGCTTAACATTTTTCTCAGTAGCTTCCCCACTCCTGCAGACACACACAAAAAAACCCTTTTCGTCCAGTAAACACACAACTCCACACCATACCACTACTTTCTAAGCCAGTACAGCCACTGCAAGAAAAATCCACGGCATAGCTGTTAGCTATCTAACAAAAGCCTTGCTCAGGACAAAACAGCCATCAGAACTGCAGATGTGCTCCAGCACAACACAAACAAATCTATCATGCGATGAGAGAGAAGCTGCTCCTCAGGGTACTGGGCTCTGCTCTGATTATCTTTATCTTGTCTAACACAGAATTAAGAAGGTTCCAGAAAGGGTATGAGGCCAGGAAAAAATTGCCTCCATGAGATAAGAGACTAGAGAAAACAAGAAAGAAGAATGGGAGCTGGACACAGTGTGCCAGGACAGTGGAGGAGCCCTGCAGAAGCAGAGTCTGGAGGACACTCACAGAAGTCACACTGATGGCCAATAAAAAGCCAGGCTTCCTGCAGCAGCAAATCCCAAGGAAGCAAAGAGGATTAGACACGTATGCATAAGGGCCAATTTCCCTAGTTACAGTGAACAGGACTGAAGGGTTTTTTGGAACTTGCTGCACCCCAGGAGGCACCTGTTCCTGCAGGCAGGGAGCAGCTTGCTGCCAGGACATCCCATCATTACTTACTAGGCTGAGGGCTTCATCCCCCTCTGAAGTTCTGTGTCTGGCTGGGAAGCAGTCCGAACAGATCCCATCTGGCCAAGCAAACCCAACATTTTCTCTAACAAGACCCACTGGATACCATTCCCCAAACCACAGAGCTGCCTAGGGCAGGCAGGTTGGCAGGGGGTTTCCCCAAACTGCTTCAGCCCCTTCCTGGGCCTTCCAGCCACCCCCTGCCCCATGGAGCTGCCTCACAGCTCCAGAGGTGCAGCCTGGGAGGTGCCTGAATATGTTACCGAGTTACACCGACCGCTCAATCCCTATCAGTGCTAGAGAACAGGGCAGGCAGCTTACTAACTAACTGCAGGGGGCTGGAAGTGAACGAGCCTGGACAAAGATCCTCAAATAAAACCTAAAGCGAACATCCTCAACCCTGTCTATGCAAATGACATCACACAGCCTGAGTCGTCCCATCTGCATCGTCTCTTCTCAGAGCCCTTTTGCACTCACGTTCCCCACTGCAGGGAGACGGGTTCCTGCTGCTTGATCCTCAGTGTTTCTTCTCATCCTTCTGTAGCAACTGCAACTCAAGATCATGAAGCCAATTCCCTCTGCCATGGCCACTGCTGGGAGCTCCCGGTACATCCTCGGGGCGGAGGATGGAGCACAGCCCTCCCAGACCTCTGCAGCACACTGGGAACAGACTTTTTGGACTCCAAGAGAGACCCACCTTGGCAGCAAGGGCTCCTGTCATCAGGTCCCCAAGGCCTGTCTCAGCTGGTGCAACAGCACTGAGTTACCCTTCCAGACTGCACCAAACTGCTTCCAGCACCTGACACGCAGCAGGGAACAGACCTGTGATGGTATGACTGCCACCACCAAGACTGCCGACAGTTCTACCCAGGGAAGGCCCTGCCAGGCTCAGTTGATGCTGACTGTTAATGGGTAATTTTCCTACTGCAAGCCGAGGCCAAGATCAAGTCTGACCTGCCCACGCAAAGTGGGTCAGCTACTGCCTTAGCATTTACCCACCGTACAATTAAATTGCCGCACACCCACCTCCCTCTCCAGGCAGCAGCGCGTTCTCCCTCCACAGCCAGGCTGCAGCTGCTGCCTACGTCTTATGGAAATACTTTGATCAGCTAATGTGTATTTGTAGCTCTTCCTAGTCCGGATGAGAAAGGGACAGAGCCTGAAGCAGAGGCTTGCTACGAAGTCCTGATCAGGAAAAGCCAGCAGTGATTATCATGGAATCCAACTGGGCTGTGATGTAGCAGCGCACAATGACTCACTGCATCTCCTCAGGATCTCCCCCAGCAGCAGCGCCCAGACAAGCTGTGCAGTAGCTACCAGAGAGCACTTGCCTAGAGAGAGCTCAGAAACCATCTTTCTGTGAAAGAAAAGGCAAGTCGAAGCATTTTCAGCTATCTGATGCCCCTTTCTGAAGGGTCTGGGCAGTTCCAGAACCCTTTGCATGCACATCACTATCCAAGACTGCAGACTGCTAATGAGACACGGTTTAGTGGCTCCTCCACCCTCCACACCAGAGAACAGAGGACCGAGCAGCAGAGGGGGAGAGGATTTTCCCTTCTGAGCTCACGGCAAGGGAGGTTTCAGGTGCTGCCACCCGGGAAACAGCCTCCCAGGGCCGCCGGAGGCCCCGGAGCTGAGCAGCCCCCTGTCCCGACGCGACTGCCCTGCCTGTTCGGCAGGCTCCGGAAGGCCGTCAGCCCCGCAGGCAGCCCCGCCGCCAGCCCCTTCCCCCGCGCCAGCGCACCTGGGTGCCGGGGCACCTCCCGGGAGATGCGGTAGTAGCGGTAGAAGAGCTCCTTCCAGAGGAACTCGTCGCGGGCCACGGCGTGCCACTGCTGGCACACCAGCCCCACCGAGAGCACGTCTACGTGGTCCAGGTAGAGGAAGATCTCGTAGAGGACGCTGTCGGGGAGGAGAGGGCCGCCGCCCGCGTCCATCGTGTCATTCTGCCGCCGCGCCTGGAAGCAAACGGGGGTGAGGCCCGGCCCCGCCGCCCGCAGCCTCGCACCAGGGACCCCGCGCCCGCCCCGGGGGGCCCACACGCACCGCCCCGGGCCGCCCCCACCCCCTCACGGCACCTCGGCGGCTCCGCTGCCCCCGCCTCCCTCGCGCAGCGCTTCCGGCCTCCCCGCCCCACACATCCGCTCCGGCTGTCACAGGCCGCTCTAGCCGCCCCTCTCTGTGGTTTCTCTCCACCCCAACTTCCAATCACCGCACCGCTTTCTGCCGCAGGCCGGAGAGCTCGAGCCCAGAGCTCCCCACAGTGAGCTAGGCGCAGCCAGCCGAACGCGGCACACTCGCTCAACGAGCGCCCCGCCCAGCCTGCTCAGACCACGCCCCCGAACAGACCACGCCCTGTCCTATCAGGCCACGCCCCCACATGACCAGGCCACGCCCCCCCGCGGGGTCGGCACCTCCCGGGACCCCAGAAGCCCGCTCGCGATCGGGCCCCGCTGCGCCCCCCGCGGCCCTGCCCGGCCCTGCTCATGGGGACCCCCAGCCCCCGGCCTGCTCTTGACTCCGGCCTTTATCCCAGCCTCCCGGCCTACCCCGGTCGGCAGCTCCCGGGGGCCCCACCTGGCCCGGCTCCAGGCCGGCCGCGGTGCCCGCCTGACCCCGCCGCCCTCCTGCCCCCGCCGCTTCCCGGCAGAGGCGGCCCCGCCGGACCGGCACCATGGCAGCCCTGGGCACCCTCCTGCTCCTGGGCCTGCTCCTCACGGCCCCGCCGGGGCTGGGGCAGGCGCCAGGGCGGCGGCGGCGGCCGCCCCCTCCCCGGAGCACGTTGGAGAAGGTGGCGGCTCAGGAGGAGCTCAGCCTGCCCCAGGTGAGGGGTCTGTGGGCACCCGTCCGTCCCTGCTACCAGGGCTGGGGTCACAGCCCTGCACTCGGGGCCACAGGGAGGCAGCGGTGGCTGCAGCCCGACCCCCTGCGTGTCCTTCTCCAGGTCTGACCCCTCAGCGTCCCCCCGGCCCGCAGTGTCCCCGCTCCAGACCTGTCCTTGCAGCCTGGCCCCCAGCCCGAGCCCCCCCGGCGCACCCCCCACACCACAGGCAGGGGTCGCGGGAGCATGAGCCCAGCTCAGCCCCGCGCACTGCCCCCAGAGCTGCCCCATGGGGCAGGCGCAGGGGCCGAAGCCTCGCCAGGGACCCCCGTCCTGGCCAGCTGCCGTCCAGCCGGACCCCTGGCTCCCGCAGCCGCCTCCATCCTCAGCCCCGGGGCTGGTGCAGCCATTCTTGATTCTGGGTTTGGCACTCGGTTCCCTGGCGGCGCTGGCCATGGCCTCCAGCCGGGCCTCGGGTTGAACCTGGGGCTCTGCTGGGCAGTCCGAGCTGGGGCCGCAGGGTCCGGGCACGGGAGTGGAGTGCTTGCCCAGCGCACGGCCAGGGCCGCCCTGGGGTGCTCGCAACCTCCCTGGCAGCGTGAGGCGAGGGTGGATGCCTCGGACACCCCTGCCCTGCAGCCCCCCTGTACCCGTGCCAGGCTCCTATCTTCCTGCTCTGTCCCACCCACTGGCTCCCACACAAGGGCAGTTGTACCCCGTGGGCACGCCAAGGCTGTGGGCAGAGGTGCCAAGTGAGGGTAGACAGCACGGAAGAAAGGTGCTTAGGGTGGTGGCACCTTGGGGTGGTGGTCCAGCAGATGGTGCCACCCCGGTGCCATGCAGCTCACAGGGAGGTGGTTCCTGGTCGGCATGGCCTCCCGCTGCAGCTACCTGGCGGAGCACAGCCACCGGCTGGAGGCCACGGCAGTGACGGTGACCGTCCTGGATGGGCAGAGCCTGGCCATCAGCACCTTCAGGAATCTGTGAGTGACACCAGCCACTGGGGCCACAGGCAGGGACAGGGACGCTGCAGGCAGGTCAGAGCAGGGCCAGTGCCGTGGGATGGGGACAAGGGACACGGGGTGGGATGGGGATGCTGCAGGCAGGTCAGAGCAGGGCCAATGCCCCCGCCACGGGCTCCAAGGAAGAGAGAGCTGCCCTGGAGCAAAGTGTGGGTGGGATCTCCTCTGGGATGTTTTGTGATAGAAGCTGTGGCCACAGCAGGCTGGTACCCTGCCACCCGCATGGCCACCAGTCTGGGGTGGGTGTGGGCTGCCCAGGCTGGGCAGGGTGAGGGGCAGCCAGGCTGGGGAAACTGAGGCACCGATCAGGCATGTGGTCACTCCGCGGCCGCCCAGCCGGGCACCAGCTATTGGGGTTGCCCCAGTGGCAGCATGGCTGACGAGGGGGATCTCCAGCACATCCTTGGGCGCTTCCCCCTGGGCTGAGGGGTTAAACCAGGCTTAGAGCTGTAGGGAGGGGGCAGGGACCCCTCAGGCTCAGCACGTTTTCAGGCTCTGCATCACTCACTGTGTCTCCACGGGAGTCTGGGACATCTCTTCGCAGCATCTCCCTGGGGAGAAAACAAAGGCCCAAGAAAACAGATACGGTGTGTGCCCTGGCAAGCAGGGATCCTCCCCAACCTGTGCTGACAACCTCCTCCTCTCCCTGTACAGGGACGGGATGTGCTGGGAAATCAGGCAGCGCTACCTCCCAGCCCAGGCACATGGACGCTTCCTCCTGAAGGGTGAGGGAGGCTGGGCTGGGGCGGCATGGGGGCTGCAGGGATCGCGGAGCTGGAGCCACACACTCCTGCCCTCAGCAGGGCTTTGGTACCAGTGTCCTTCCCCCCGGTATCTCACCTCTGGGGTCTCAAAGTGCCCCAATGCCAGATGGCATCATGGGCAGTGCCACGGGCTGGTGCCCACTGGTGGAGAACGGCACCCTGTGGGGCTGCACCAGCTCTGGCCCTGATTTTCACCCCTTGTACACCCCACTCATGGCAAAACAAAGCTCCTGGACAGTGCTGGGGCTAACCAGGGTTAACCGGGACTAACTGGGGCTGCCTTCTCTGTTTCCCAGGCCGTGGCTATGGCAGCAAGGTGGACGTGTTGGTGGGCGAGACGGACCACAGCAGCTACGCCATCCTCTATTACCAGAAGGGACAGAGCATCTCCGTCAAGCTCTACGGTGAGTCAGTGCTTGGGGGCTTGCAGAAGATGGACAGGGGCAGCAGAGGGCTGGGAAACCTGTGCTGGGCTCAGGGGATACCCACCAGAGCCCTGGAGGACCCAGAGGCAGAGGTGGGGTCTCCCTGAGGGTCCTGGTCGCCAGATGGAGAGTTTTGTCCCCAAACGCTGTGATGGGGGGAGCCAG
Source organism: Phaethon aethereus (assembly GCF_964289735.1). Classification (NCBI taxonomy): domain Eukaryota; kingdom Metazoa; phylum Chordata; class Aves; order Phaethontiformes; family Phaethontidae; genus Phaethon; species Phaethon aethereus. The sequence continues at coordinate 627,049 of NC_138596.1, read as the reverse complement.
TAACCAGCTTCTCTGATCTGAAAAACCCCTTGGCCCTGTGGCACGGGGGGGGCGTTGGGGCAGAGCTTGAGGCCGCTGACGGCATCTTCCTCCCCACACAGGACGGACCAGCCAGGTCAGTGACGCTGTTGTGGACAAGTTTGAGCAGCGCGTCAGGGCTGTGGGCCTGAGCGATGATGTGACCTACTACTTCCCCACATACGGTGGGTGGCACGTGGTCCCCTGGGAGCAGGGGGCACGCGTGGCGAGGGCTGTGCCCAGGAGGGGCCTGGCAGTGGGGGCTGGGGTCTGTCCCCTCCAGCATGGGGAGGGGGAGGCACACCCACGAGGGTTTGAGCAGCTTGTGGCCCAGTGTTACCCACAGTAGGGCCATGTGTGGGGTCTGTCCCCATGCTGTGGCCACCACAAGGACAGGGATGCACAGTTCAAGGACTGGGCTGTGCCCCACAGTGTCCTTGGGGTGCAGGGCTGGGAGGTCCCAGTTGCCCAGGCAAGGGTGACCACCCTGGGCTCTCTCTTGCAGGGTTTTGTGACTCTGCAGACGAGTTTCACATCCTCGATGGTGAGTTGTGGATCCTGGGTGAGGCACTGGGTCCCTCCACGTGCCAGGCTTGGCCCCATCTTGGGCACCACGTGGGTTCTCCGTGTCCTGGCTGTGCGCTGGGCATTCTGGACCGGATCCACACCCACACACCACCACGACTGTGTGGTCCTTGCCTCAGGAGCGCAGGGGGGCTGGTCTGGTACAGGGGGTCCATGCCAGACCATCCACCAGGACAGGGTCCCTCTGTGCCCTTGTGTGGGGTGAGGAGGTGGCAGACCATCACCCTAGCAAGGCAAAGCCCCGTTCACCTCCGACATGGGTCAGGCTGGGCTTAGTGGGGTCTATATTGGTGTTTCCTGGGGTGGGGACTGGTCTGGGGCAACCTGGGACAGGGACACCCAGGGGTGAGGGCTGGGCTTGCCAGGGACAGCTCCATCCCTGTTGGCGCTTGGGGAGGTGGAGGTGAGTCTCCAGCCCTGGCGCTGGGCTCTGATGTCTCCCCAGCCCCTCAGCACTTCCCTTTCCCTTCCAGAAATGAAGTCGTAGGCGCAGACAGCGTCGCCAGGAGGTCCCCAGAGCTCAGCCCTCACCTGATCCAGCCACCCATGGCCATGCAGGACTGAGCTGGGGTTTGGTCAGACGCCTCTGCAGCTCCACGGCTCTGGAGCCAGCCTCGGGGCTCCCTGGCTTCGCCAGCTGCCCTGGCAGCTGTGTCTGTCCTTGTCCTGTCTCCCGACAGCTTTGTGTCACCCCTCTGCTCTGCGCCCCGGTGCCCTGCAGCAGCCAGCGACACCCCAATAAACGCCTCAGAGAAGCGTATGTGTCCGTGCAAGTCACCCCTCGATCTGCCCCAGCAAGGCCAGTGCTGCCTCCACCCCGGACTGCTGGTGCCCTGGCACTGTGCTCCTGGTCCGGGGGTCCTGGGGGGGCTGGGGGGCATTGCAGCCCCCTCTGCGCAGCTCCGTTGTCCTCTCCCCAACTACGGGACACCAAGGCAGGAATTGTGGCAGTTCCCAGTTAACTCGCAGGTGCTGTAGTACACGTGAGTCTGGCTGGTGAGTGAGGGAAAGCCCCGAGTGCCCAGCACAGTGCTGTGGGGTTGCACGGGCTTGGGGGCGTTGGGGACCGGTGCAGGATCATCCCTTCCTCTGGGACAAGCCAGGAGATCCCTCAGAGACCCCAGAGGATGAAACCCCAGCCCTGCAGTGGTCCTGGGGCCTCTGAGGCAGTGAAACACTCTGTTCCTCTGTCCTAGCCCTGCAGACCGTGTTCCCCAAGGGGCTGCTCCCTGGGCCGGACCCCTGCCTGCGAGGGGCGTGCAGGCTTCCCAAAGCCTGCCTGCACAGCCAGCACCCACTGGAGAGCCAGGCACGGGATGTCCTCTGCATGCTCTGAGCACGCTGTGGGCGCTACGGGGGCTTGGGGTGCAACCAGGGTAAAGGGGCTGCAGTCCCAGGGGTAACACTGCAGGACCCCTCTGCCCTGCGTGTCCAGCCTGGTTGCGTCTTGGGCCGGTGCCAGGATGTTTTGGGCAAGCGGGGCCACTTCCCTGGCACAGGCTGGGCGGTGCGGGGGGACGGGAAGCAGCCCCCGGCAGCAGGCTGGTGCGGTGTCCCGGCCACCCCCCAGCCCCCGGGGCGGGGAGTGGCCCTCTGCCCCCAGGGCTGACGTTTTGCAATCTTTGCGGAAACTGGTAACACATGTTGTTTATCAGGGACTTATGTAAGGGACCACCACGTGACTTGCCCGAAGCCAGCCCCGGTCCCTGCTGCCCATGTGCGGGGCAGTCGTGTCCGGCCGCCCTTGCAGACCCCCCCCGGCCACCCAGTTGAGCCTGGCAGAGTTGGGGTGTTAAGGATCCCGCTCCCTTTCTGCCTTGCACCCACCTGGACCCCAGAGGTGGCTGCACTGTGGTGGAGCCATGGCAGGGCGAGGGGAGAGCCCTGCCTCCCATCCTGGGGAGCTGGGCTGGTCCCCAAGGATCCCCCTGCACCCCGCACCCCGGCTCAGCCCGGCCCGCACTTACCTGGCATGAACCCATTTTTGGGGTGCAGAGACCCAGGCTGTGCCTACGGGCCTGTGCCCGGGCATGGCGGTGATCCACAGCCTGGGCACCTCCGTGCTGCCCTGCCCCAGCCACAGCAGCGGGCTTAGCCGGCCCCACGCCGCTGCTGGTGCCCCCGTGTGCCCCCGTGTTGCCCCCATGCTCCTGAGCTTGCATCCAGCTTTGCCACCCAGGTCCTTGGGCTGGCCCCCGGCTTTGCCACCCCGGCAGAGCCGGGAGAGCAGGCACATCCTGGGCACCCTTTCCTGCTGCTGCACAGGGCAGGGATCCGGGGACGCCCCAGGCAGCAGGGTGGTTTTGTGTCCTTGCCCCCACGCAGAACCACAGGGACACCCATGGGTCCTCTGTGCCCCTGATGCCTGATGGAGAGAGCCGCTCCCAGCACCTTGCAGCCCGAGTGGGCTCAGACAGGGGCTGAGTCCCCAGCCCAGCGGGTGGGGGGGCCCCAGCCAGGCTCTCGTGATGCCTGGTCCTGCCCGGCTCAGCTTTTGTTTTGTTTTAATAAATCCGCAGAGCCCGGCCGCCGGCGCGTGGTGTGCAGGGGCAGGCCGGGCTCGCAGCTGGGTGCGGGGAAGGGAATGTGCTGGGGCGGGCGGGCAGGGTGGGCTGCCAGAGGAAAAAACCAGCAGTTGTGAAAACACGCTCCTTACATAAAGCGCCTTGGCAGGGCCGTGCCGTGGGGAGAGCTGCCGGAGCTGATGCTCTGCCCGGCGCGGCCAGCCCTGCCCACACTGTGCCGGATCCATGGGTGCCGGTGCTGATACCCAGCATCCACCCCTAGCCCTCACCCTGTGGGTGCTCAGGGTGTCCCCAGATTAAAGGGGGGCAGCCCAGGGCCCACTGGTGACCCCAAACCAAGGGGGACGATGTCTTTCAGCCCCTCTTGGCAAAGGGTGCAGGGTGGCACGGGGAGGATGAAGCACTGGGAGGTCTGTCTGGCTGTGTGCTGGTCCCCAGGGAGCTGGGAGTCTGCCCGAGGCTGGGGTCTGGCTCCCCCCCAACACCCCCAGCCCCCCAGCTCACCATCGGGGTGCACTAGAGCTGCCTGGAGAGTGACAGGGGCTGCTGAGACCTTCTTTGGGTGCTGAGATGCTTCTTTGGGTGATGCAGGGACTTGGGTCAGGGCAAGGCGGGGGGTCCCAAAGGTGCCCACAAGTCCCACATGTTGGATCAGGACCTGGCAGGCACTTGGTGTTCCCTCCACCTCTCTTGGACCCCTCTTCGAGTCTGAGTGCGGTCGTCCCGCGAGGACGGGGCAGCCAGCAAGCCCAGGCCCCCGGTCCCGGCCCCCCGTCCGCGCCTGTGGGCAGCCCCAGCTGCCCGCTCCGGCCCCGGGCTGCGCCGCGCTGGGGGCAGGGACGGCCGCCGCGCCGGCTGCAAGCTGTGTTTTTGCTGCGGAGCAGTTTGGCACCCCAAAGCAAACATGTCATATCAACAGGAGGGAAACGTTCGCAGGTTCCCCCGCCTGCCCTTTGGCTTCGGCGCTCGCCCCTGCTCTTGCTTGCATAACGGCACGGGGGGAGGCAGGGCTGGCCCCCCTGGGGCCGCCGCACAGCCTGCCCATAAATAGGGGCTTGCCGGACTCGCCGGCACTGCAGCACTCTGCTCCTCTCGCTCGGCTCGGCTCGGCTCGGCTCGGCTCAGCTCAGCGGGAGACATGCGCGCCATGCTGCTCGGCGTCCTGGGGCTGGCCCTGCTCGGGGCACTTCACGCGCAGGACAGCGTTCCCGTGCAAACCGACTTCCAGCAGGACAAGGTGACCCAGCCTGGCCGGCATCACTGGCGTGGGGGGGCCGGGCTGTTTTGGGGCATCCTCACCCTGAAAATGCGTGGAGATGGAGGTGGATTTGGGGCCAGGCCGGCCCCAGTACTGGGAGGGGCAGGGCAGCCAGTGTGCCCACAGCTCCCTGTCCCTGGGGAGCCCCCGGGGCCTGGGTTCGGTGGCTCCGGAGGGGATGCAGGATCCAGGCTCCGGTCTGTGGGGCAGGACGGAGGAGGTATGGGGCCGGGCCGTCTCCTGTGCCATGGGGTGGCTGTAGAAGCACAGGGATTTTATAGGGGGGACTGAGAAAAGCAATCTCAGTTTGACAGGCAGCACAGAGATGGGCCACGGACCCCCCCCCCCAACATGGACCCCATCTACCCCCAACCCAGGGCCCCAGAAAAACAACGGCTGCTGTGCTGCGGGGTCCCATGCACCCCCCTGCCCTCCCAGCCCCTGGGTGCCCGCATGGTCCGGCTGCTTGCGCTCCCCTTCCTCCCCCCATGGTGGGCAGGAGCCAGAGCAGCACAGCCCCAGCCCAGCTGCACGCTGTGGGGCCGGCCCCACAGCCCTTGGGTCCCACCAAGCCGGGGCAGGGGCCACGCTGCCTGCTCCTCCAGGGAGCCCCTGGGCAGGTCCTGGAGGACACAGCCACCCCAGGGAGGTGATGGGGATGGAGGCATGTCCTGCCAGGGTGGTCCCAGAACAGCCCATCTCCAGGGCTGGCAGCTCCCCGCGGGTGCATTGAGCTGGTGGCCCTGGGGACCAGGCTGGGTGAGCCATGCTGGCCCCGGGGTCCTGACCCCTCCTCATGCCCCTGGACGGATGAAATGGCATCTCAGAGCTGGGCAGTCTTGCCACCCCCTCCCTGGGCTCGGGGCGAAGAGAAAGCAAAACACCCTGAGTGCCAGGCAGCAAAGGACATGTCGTAAACCAGGGCTCTCCCTGCTGCTGGGTTTTGTGGATGCTGAGAGCTGTAGCAGCTCCCTAGGGCACAAGGACCCCAGGACGCCGTCCTGCCATGGGGCGCAGGCTGGCGGGGCAGGGGGAGGTGGCCTGGGCTGGGGCTGGTGGGTGGCTGAGGGGCAAGATGGGGATCTCTGCCCAGCTGGCGACTGAGCGGAGGTTGTGTGCAGCTCACGGGGAGATGGTACAGCATTGGCCTGGCCTCCAACTCCAACTGGTTCAAGGAGAAGAAGCACCTGATGAAGATGTGCACCACGGTCATCTCCACCACTGCAGATGGGAACCTGGAGGTCACCTCCACCTACCCCAAGTACAGGCATGGGGAGGGGGTGGGTGAGCAGGGGGTGCTCCCCCATGGTGCCATGCCTGGGGCTATATGTGGGCTGGAGCACCCCCCCGGCCCCTCTGACATCCTTGTGCTGCGCTCCCCAGGGGTGAGCATTGCGAGAAGAGGAACAGCCTTTACACCAAGACAGAGCAGCCGGGGCGCTTCAGCTACACCAGCCCACGTGAGTGCCCAGCTCCCAGCCCAACCCCGCTGTCGCCTGTCCCTGCTCCTGTCCTCGCCAGAGCATCTCAGGGCTGGCTCGGTGCCTGGAGCTGAGCCGTGTCCTCCCCATCCCCTGCAGGCTGGGGCAGCAAGCATGACATCCGCGTGGTGGAGACCAACTACGAAGAGTACGCCTTGGTGGCCACCCAGATCTCCAAAAGCACCGGCTCCTCCACCATGGTGCTGCTCTACAGTACGTCTGCCTCAGGACCCCCATGCCACATATCCCCCGGGACCCTGGGGGATGTCCTCAGTGGGGGACACCTCCCATGGGAGAAGGGCAGCATCATCTCCCAAGCTGGGGTGACCCATGGGGTTGGGACACTCATTGTGGGGACACTGGCCCTTTCTGGGCTGCTTGTGACCCCTCGCTGGGGACTGCGGGGGGGCTGCCTCTCACCCTGCTCTTCGCTGCAGGTCGGACAAAGGAGCTCAGTCCCGAGCGGCTGGAGAGGTTCACCCAGTTCTCCAGGGAGCAGGGCCTGACGGACGAGGAGATCCTCATCCTGCCCCAGACGGGTGAGAGCGGCTGGCGGGAGAGGCTGGAGGGGCAGGGGAGTGGCAGGGAGCTGGGGGATAAGGTAAGCTGGGGGGCTAAGAGGGAGGAGACCCTCCTGCCTTCTCCCCTGCCTCCCTGCGAGGCTGACATTGGGGCCAGCCATGGGGTGCCTCTGGGCAGAGCCCCCATATGGGGTCTCTCGGGGGGGTCAGCGGTCCCCCAGACCATGGAGGAGCTGATCTCCACCTTTCTTCCTCCTGCAGATAAATGCATGGCAGATGCTGCCTAGGTGAGTCCTGCCTTCACTGGGGCTCAGACCAGCCCTGCGGGGGACAAGGGGGTGTTCAGAGCTGCTCCACCCTGCAAACCCTCCACCCCCTTCTAGCCCTCCCAGGCTGCTCCTCTCCTGGTGTCCCCCTTGACCCTGGCAGGGATCTCCCACCCTGTCCCTATGGGGAGGCTCTTTTGTTGCCCTGGGCCCTGGGTAGTGGGTGCCCACCCACTCGACATGGGGCTGGCAGGGCCAATGTCCCCCCCATGTCCCACCCATCTCCCCCAGCTCAGCCGTGCTCGCCCCCCATCTCTTCCAGGCAGACCCACCAGCTGCTGCCGGCCGGAGCCCTGAGTGCGCTGCAAGCCAGCAGCTGCCCCGTCCTGTCCCCAGTGCACCCCCAGCACCGCAGCAGCCTTCGCTCCCTGGCTTCGCACCCCACACCTGTACCCCCATCCCCATTAAAGCCCATATAAAACCACCCCCCACCACCCTTGTCTGCTGGGTCATCATGGAGGGAGCCCCAACAGGGCGATGGGGAGGGGGAAGCACGGCTGGTGGCGGTGGGCTGGGCTGCGGCTGGTGCCGGGCTTCAGGGGTGATTCCGGCTCCTGGCCATGGGGCCGCTGGGGTGGGACCCCGTGTGCGCTCGCAACACCACGCCACGGTGCTGCCAGGCCACCAAAGCTGCCACATCAGGGAGAAGGGGTCCCCGGGGCTGCGACCCGCAGGGGGATCCTCTCCCGCCTGCGCCCTGGGCTACCCCAGCCTCCCTGCCTCAGCCTGACTGCCAGCGAGCAGGCCAGCAGCGTGGGCATGGGGCGATGGGCAATTGCAGGGGGGGTCTCCAAAAACATGTGGGCGGGATGGACATGAACCACAGTGACGGCTGTGAGCGTTTGGTGTGGCTCAGCGCTGGCCGCCCACCTGGTCTCCATGCCATGAGCCCAGACTCTCCCTGGGAGCAGAGCCTGTGCCTGCTGCCAGCAGCCCGGGAAGCCGCAACCCCTTCTGCAGGGCACCAGGCTGTGGCTCAGCCCCGGGCTAAAACACTGGCCCAAACATTCTCCTCCTTGAGGCAGGATCCGTCCTGGCACTGCCAGACCCTGGGGCCAGTGGGTAACGGCCAGGAGTGGGGCACTGGGGGCACGCTCATCCCCCTCCCCAGACAGCACTGGACACGGGACATCACCCGGTGCCCGACATGCTCCGGGCTGGGTCACACACAAGGCTGCATTCATCCGGGACTGGGCAATTAGAGGGGGAAGGGGCCAACGCTGTCACCTAACACGGGTACAAGTTATCGCTGCTCTTGTGTAACCTGTTGCATAAAGCGGGGGTGGGCGGGGGGTGCGCCAGCAGCGGCGGCTATAAAGGTGGGTGCGGGAAGAGGCAGGTCCATGCAGCCCATTCTGCCCACGTCCAGCCCCTGGAGCAAGGATGACAGCGGTGCTGCCCAGCCTGGCGCTGGCCCTGCTCTGCCTGCTGTGGGCAGGGGCTGAGCTCCCTGTGCAGCCAGGCTTCAGCGCTGAGAAGGTAACGGCACAGGGTGCCCACCCAGACGGTCCTGCCTGGGCTGGAGGTGCTGCCTGGGGCAGGGTGCCCGTGCTGCATCCACAGCTGGGCACCCCCGGTTCTGCCCCTGGGCTGGCACCGGGGCAGCTGCCAGGAGGGTGTGGATGCTTGTGCAAAATTGGGTTAGTCCCGGCCAGCTCCTGCCTGCTGTGGGCAGCGGTGGCCCTGCTGTGATGGGGCTGTGATACCCCCAAGAGTGCAGCGCTTCCCCAGGGAACATGGGCCAGCCATGGGGCAGGGCAGGGTATTCCGCACGCAGGTGGGTGGCAGGTCCCCACGGAGGCTGGCAGGTCCCCCTGGCAGGTGCCACATCCCCACGGCTTTTCCAAATACCACCACTCATGTCCTGCTGCAGTTTGCAGGGATGTGGCATGTTGCAGCCGTCGTTTCCAACTCCTCCATGTTCCTGAAGATGAAGGGTGGGATGAAGTCATCCATCACCACCATCAGCTTCACTCCGGAGGGGGACCTGGCTATGAAGCTTGTCTGGCCCCTGTGAGTGCCCATCCTGCTCGCCGTGGGCAGGGGACTCCCCTCCCCACCAAGGCGGCTGGATGAGGAGCATCCTCCCACAGACGCGCTGCCCGGCCCTGCCTGCGCCCTGACACGTCCCCCAGGCAGGCTGAGCTCCCCCCTGCCCCACCACCCCGCCGCCCTCCCATGTGGCCTCGAGCCGTGTTTACCGTCTCCATTTTCCCTTTCCAGGCTGGACGGATGCCAAATGTTTGAGCTGCTCTTCCAGCGAAGCGGACAGGCAGGGCACTACATGGGTAGGTGTGGGCAGGGGGGGATCGGAGTCATGGACGCCCTGAAGTGGGCGGTGGGCATCACCTGTGCCCCGTGCCCGGGGAGCGGTGGGAGGCGGGTTTGGCCGCTCTGCCTCCATTGCTCGGCAAGAGGCTGTGCTGCAGGCGGGCACCGGCTCCGCCCGATCACGCGGGGGTTCCCTTCTCACAGCCCTCGTGGGCAAAGCTGGGGCTCAGGCCCCAAGCTGTGACCCCCAGCGGGGGCTACGGAGGTGCCCGGGCTGTGCTGCATTGCCCGACCAGGCACCCCGGGGTCCCTTAGCTGCAGAAGAGAAGAGAGACCTGCGTGTGAGGGAGACGGACTACAGCCACTACGCCATCGTGCACGAGCTCCATCAGAGCGGGCGGGAGCCCAGCACCGCACTGCAGCTCCTCAGTGGGTGTCAGGAGCGCGGACGGGCACCCATGGCTCCCCAGGGTGGGATACGGGCACCGGCAGCAGGCACGGGCTGGGGTCCCAACCACTGCTGTTGGCCACCGTGTTGGCACCTTAAATGCTAGCACCCACACACCCAGCCACACCCAAGGAATTAATTTTGGGCTGAATGGAAACCCTGCACCAAAAATACCCCCGTTTGATTGTGGTTTGAACTGAAGCCCCCCTGCAGTGTGCCAGTCTGGCTGCAGACCCCAGCACTGCCAGCCACTCCATACCCCCACCCTGCACCTCCATGGCTTTGCTTTTGCCCTCCCCTGGGTCCCATCGCTGCCACGCGGCAGCCAGACCCCCGGGGTGGGGCTTGCTGCCGGGTCCCCCCGCACTCACCGGCCCCCGCTTTGGATGTCTGGCTGCAGCGAGGGAGCAGGACGTGAGCCCCCGGCTCCTGCAGAAGTTCAAAGAGCTCATCCCCACCGTGGGCTTGACCAAGGACATGCTGGCCATCCTGCCCACGTCAGGTGAGTGCCAGGAGGGCATGGGGCAGCACGCACGGCCCCTCTGCACCGGGAAGCTGCGCGGGGGCTCATGCTCACCCCTCTCTGCTTTTCAACAGACCAGTGCACTGAGGCCATCAGGTGACGCCCCCCCCGGGAACCCCCCCGCCTGCCTCAGGCCTCTGCGTCACATCGGCGTTCCCCTGCTCTAACCCTCGTCTGTCTGTCCTGCCTCCCCGCAGCTGAAGGGGCCAACGCCAGGGCCGTGTGTCCTCCCGACCTGGTGGAAACTGGGCTCTGTTCCCCCTTCCATGATGCCCCTTCCCGTCCTCCCTGGCCGGCCTCTGCCAGACCCACTGCCCTGCGCCAGAGTCACGCCTCACCCTCCTAAATAAACATGTGCAGGAGCTGCCCCGGAGCTCGGTGCTTTTGTTGTGGGGAGCAGGGGTGTTGCCAGGGTCCCCAGGCAGCCTGAGCCCAATGGTGCTGGATCCGACCTTTCCTCCCAGCACCCAGGGCTGTTGGGGGGCTCCTTTGCTGCGTTGTTTGCGGCACCCAACATGGGGAGGATGGGGAGCAGAGGTTGGGGAAGGTGCAGTGGGGCAGCCGCCGGGGGTGCGGGCAGGGGAGAATTGAGCTGAGATGAACAGGGGTTTGTGCGGCACGGCGGCTGGGCAGCAGGTCTGGGCAGGCAGGGATAAGCAGTCAGGCTGCCCAGCCCTGCCTGCACGGGCTCTGGCTCCCAGCAGGCAGCGTGTCCCCAGGACACCCTGTTCCTTGCCTAAGACCCCAAGGCCACCCAGGCAGGAGTGGGGCTGCGTGGTAGCTGCTCAGGGTAAATGCACGGCAGGACCAGGACCCCCGTCCCTGTCTCCCATCCTCCTTGGCTGCCTCATCTGCCCCCTGACCAAGGTAGGACCATGCTGCAAAGAGCCCAAAGGGAAGCATCCATCCCCCCCCACCTCCTCCAGAGTGGAGGCAGCCCTTTGTCCCCCTCACTGCCCCCCTGCCCCAGAGCGGGGGTCCCATGGTGCCCAGCCAGGCATGGGGCTGTGAGGAAGCAGCATGGACCCTTTTGGGGCTGTGAGCCCAGGAACCTGCCAGAGCCAAGGCACGGGGGACAGGGGACGACACACCCTGGGAAGGAGGGGACACTCCCACAGTGACACGAACTGCATCCCCTGTCTGCCCCACGCTGGCGCGTCCCCCTTTGAGGACCCCGATTGCCCCGGAGTGGCTGGGTGAGCCTGCGCAGGCACCGTGGTGTCAGGTCATGCCGGCACCGTGCAGGTGCCTGGGTTTGGGCACCACCCCAGAGGCAGCCTCGGGGCAGATGCCAGCCTGGCCTGAGGGACGGGTCACCGAGCCCCTTCGTGATGGGTCACTGGGTGACGGTGCTGCCATGGCCCATGCCGGGAAGGACCTCCCCACTCCTCCCAGCAGCCCTCCGTCAGCCAGCCAGGAAACAAAAAGCTCTCTTTGTTCTTTTACAAGCAACTAAAGTAACCGTAACCGGGAAAATCCTAAATTTCAGCACTGGTGCAACAGCTCCTGCAACGCCGCTTGTCAGCCGCTTCCTGGGGATTGCAGGCACTTCCTTCTTCCGTGAGACCAGACGCTGTTTACCCCGCGGTGTCTGCAGCCTTCGAAACCACCACCTCGCCCAAGCCAACCGCAGCAGCGTTATCCGTGCAGCTCGGCATGCCGCAGCGCCGGGGTGGGCAGAGGCGGGGAGCACAGCACTATAAAGCCAGCAGCCCTGCCGCCGTTCTCCATCCTGCTGGCGAAGCTGGAGGAGGCTGCAGCAAGATGAGGACTGTGGGGCTGAGCCTGGGGCTGGCCCTGCTCTGCTTGCTGCATGTGGAGGCTGAGGACCTCAGGGCTGCGGCTGACAAGAGCAAGGTGATCCACAGCATCCTGGGGAAGGGGAGGTGGAAGCATGGCCTCTGGTCATCTCCCCAGGGTGGGGACTGGAGAGATGTTTTGGTACTGGGGACAGCTGGGGACTCTGCAGCCACCGCTGGCTCTACTGTCACACACAGGTGAGGGCAGCCACCCAGCTCCAGTGTAGGTGCCCCAGCAGGGATTTTGGTGCCTAGAGGGGATGCGGGTGTCCCATGGCCTAAGGGTGTCCTGGCTTGCTCTCCGCGGAGGGGACAGCCCCTCCCTGCTCCTCCTCACAGCCCGCCCTTGCTGCTAGATTGCAGGGAAATGGCACATCATTGCTCTGGCCTCTGACTCCGAGAGCTACCTCCGGAAGAAGGACGAGCTGAAGATGGCAATGGCCACCATCACGGTCCTGGGGGAGGGCGACCTGAAGGTCTCTTTTGCAATTCCCACGTAAGTGTCAAGCGCTTTTCTCCATGGGCTTCACTGACCAACCTCCTCCCTGGACCTTCATCAACAGGTCTTCGCCTGGGTGCCTCCACCCAGCACCCACCAAAGACCTGGGCAGGGGCTGAGGCTGGGCCACCAGCCCCACAGTTTGGAACAGAGGCTCAGGAGAGCTGTATCCTGGGGACGCCTTCTTCAGGGCAGGCCAGGCAGGCTCAGGGCAGCACCAGCCAAGAGTGGTCCCACCATGGAGGCTGAGACACCCCACTGCTCCCAGCCAGGGATGCAGCAGGATAATAAGGCACTGTAAGATTAAAGCTTTCCCAGCAGGACCAGCCTCATACCACCAGCTCAGAGCATGAGCAAGGGAACGGCTGTGTAACCCCATGGGATGATCCTCAGGTGCCAGCGCTGTGCCCTGCCAGCCCAGGCACCCATTGCTCCAAGGGTGCCAGTGGTCCTCCAGCCCCAGCCACACCCACACCATCCCATTCCCAAACAGCAAGTCCCACATTTAGAGTAGTGACCCTGGAGCCAGTGTCCTCAGGGGAGGGGAAGGGAGGGTCACTTCAACCCAGCCAGAGCATCCTTCACTGTTTTGCAGCCTGGAGGGATGTAAGAAATCGGTGTCAATCTACAAGCAAACAGGCGTCCCGGGTGAATACTACAGCTCTGGTGAGTGGGGGGAGCCGGGCCCCTGGGATGGGGCAGAGGCACTTCCGACACCCCTGTCTGAAGCAGCCAGCTGTCCCTGGGGACATGGCCCTCAGGAGTGCCTGTCTGCCTCTCCTGAGGCCCTGGGGTGGGACATGACTCTGTGGCTGGTTGCCAGCTGCCCCCCAGGGCTGGTCCACGCCAGCATGGCAGACCCTCCCTTCCCCGCCCTCTGGGAAGCTGCTCTGGGGTAAGACACATTCAGACTGAGCTTAAACCCTGGGGAAAAGCAGGTTCATTCTGCAACGGGGCTGTGGATGGGTGTTCCCAAGGGATGAAGCAAGAGTGATTTCCCACCATCCCCAGCTCAAGTGTTAGTCTGACCCTGGCCGGGCTACTCTGCTGTCTGCAGTGACCATCCCCGAACCTTCCTGCGTTCGCGTTCACGTCCTTCTGCTCTGCTGTGATCTGTGGGCTCCCCCAGGCTTTCAGAGAAGCCTCAGCAAGAGGAAAAACCAGGAGGGGGAGACAGAGAAGAAACACAGGCTGGGTGGACCTGCCCCTTGGCATCCTGCACAGGGCTTCACACTCTTACAGCCCTTTTGCAGTGTGGAAGCTCTCAGGAGGAGGTAATTAATTTTTCGCTTTCCTCCACGTCCTTTTGCAGAAAGAGGCAATAAAACAGCGCAAGTGGTGGATACCGATGGCAAGACATACGCAGTTATCTTTGCCTCCAGAGTGAAGGACGGGAAGACCCTGCACATGCTGAGGCTCTACAGTGCGTAGCCAGTGGCGATGTGACCGGGGTGAACTGCTCGGAGGTGTCGGGGTTCTTTGCAGTGTCCCAAGAGGACAGGAATCAGGGGGCCTGCAGGAGAGACCCCCTCCTCACCACTGCTGGTCTGCTGGGACCTCTTGCCCTGGGTGGGGTGCAGGAGCGGGGCTGGGGCTGCTGCATGTCCCCTGTGCAGCAGGGGAAGGGGCAGCGATTTGGGGCTGTCAGGGGAGGCTGGGGCTCTGGTTTCTGTGCTGTGTGGGAAGCCCATGGCCTTGGGTAAGTTGCTGGGTGAAATGGGGCAAAGAGCGGGGGTCCTCACGGCAAGGGGGGCAGAAGTGGTGGGGATGGGAACTAAGAGAGGAGAGGCTGTGCTGGTGCCAGGACCACTGCTTCATCTTGTCCCCTGGGAGGGGTGTCTCGTGTGCCTGGCCACCACTGCTCTCTAGGATCTCCACCACTGCTTCCAGCCTTCTCCCAGGGACCGGCATCCATCCCATCCTCACCTGGGCGCACTCGCCAGTCTGCCCAGGGGATGCAGGGACCAGCCACAGCCTGGAGCTAACTTGTGTCTTTGCCTTTAGGCAGAACCCGGGAGGTGAGCCCCAAAATCACTGCTCTATTCAAGAAGCTTGCGAGGGAGAAGAGCTTCACTGACGAGATGATCAGGATGCTGCCCAGCCAGGGTGAGCACTGCCCAGCACTGTGTTGGGCTGGCTCAGCTGATATGGGGAGCCAGGATGTGCTGGCAGGGACCAGCTCAGCCCATCGCTGCCACCACTTTGTGGTCTGAGCTGGTGGGAGAAGGTGCTCTGGCTTGGCACTTGCTCTAGTTCATTCCTGGGCTGTCTATTTTGGGTGCTAAATGGGACTAGACAGACCACAGCCCTGGACTCAGTCTTTTTATTTTCACAGAGGAATGCAGCCTCGATGAAGCATAGGTGGGTTGCTGCAGTGCAACATGGTGTTTGCAACGTCCTCAGCTGGAAATTACCCCGCTTTGTGCCCTGACAAGGGCCACCATCAACTCCTCAAATTACTCTGGGGGCCGAGTTGTTTGAATGTGTGCTGGAGCTAGCACCCAGGTAGGATCATTCCCTTTGGAGCTGCTCTGCAGTGGGGACCCCCAGGGTGCAGCTGCCCGGTGGTGAGCAAGGGCACTTGAACCAAAACCACCATTTCAGTGGAGAAACAGCTGCAGACTCACGCAGCAGCAAGGGCTGGGGACACCGGCTCTTGCCAAAAGGACCTTGAGGTTGTGGACCGGCAAAACCAGCCAAAGGCTGGGTTTGTGTCTCACAACGCAAAACACGGTTGTTGTTGGCCCACCCTGGTACGTGATTTCCCACCACACCAGTACACATTCAGCTGTAGGGGTCAGCAAGAAATCCATTGCTGGAGATGGCTCACGCTGCAGAGCTGGGGAGAGCTGGAAGAGAAGGCACTGATCCTGATGGAGAGCTTTGCTTTACCCTCTCTGTTGGCCTCCTCACCTCAAATACTCAGCCCACCTCTCCTGACTGTTTTCTAGGAGGTGCGGGCTGGCTCTTGCTGAGTGATGCAAGACCCACACTCTGAAGCTCCAGGCTGCTGCTCCACCATCCCTTTTCCAAGCTCGGTGGTCAAGGCTCTGACACGTCCCCTGCTCCTCCAGCACACAGTCCCTTCTTTTGCCAAATAAACAGAAACTCACTCCAGAGATTGGTGTAGCTGTCTGGGGAAAACCTGGGGTGCTCAGGCATGTGGGCCCTTCTGTTGTTCTCCTGGGCTCTGTGGATGGTGAGCAGCCACAGGAGCTATCCTGGGCTGAGCTCGCCCAAGCCAGGGCATTTTCAAAGCCCGCCAGACTTTTCCTTCCTGGGTGCCTCCAATGGGGTAGGGCCCACAGCCAGGCAGAGGTGAAGCAAGGGATGCAGTGAGGCTGGAAGTCCAGAAGGCACAAGGGACTGGGTGGAGAAAGGCCGTGGGACTTGGCCACAGAGGTTGAAGTTGGCGTTTGCAGGGCTGTGACCACTGCCACCGTGCAACTCACCTTCCCTCCACTCTCCTGGAGCTCCGCTCATCCACTAGCTCAGGCTGGGCCAAGGCACAGGCAAGACTCAGCTTGGGGACCTCTCAGCCCCACAGTGCCGCAGGGCTGGTGGAAGGTGGAAGGTGGGTGTCTGAATCCTCGGGACCCAAACCTGGAGAGCTGGTGCAGGGCTGCGTGTGGTCTCTGCCCCTGGGCACCGTGCAGAAAAAACCCATCCCAGAGCCAGATTATCTGGTGGTGGTAGACATCAGCCTCCAGAGCTTGTCTTGCTTTGAATTTATATTTCTGAAATCCCTCTCCATTCTTCTCTTCCTACTCTGTTCAGCTCCCAAAATCCACCTGGGAGCAACCACAGTCTGCCCAGGGTAAGCCATGTCCCCAGCCAAGCCCCAGCACCTCAGGCGTGCTCATGTCCAAGGGCTTGGCCAGTGCTTGCAGGCACTGAGTTCTGGCAGGGTATGAAGCAGCTTGTGCCTCTCCTGGAAAAGAAAGATCCTCCAAAATCCTCTCTGCTGGCCTTTCCACCCTGCCTGTCCATGGCCAGCCTGGCCAGTCACCCGGGCAGTTGTTTCAGCCCGAGATCTGCTTCGCTGCCGCATGACATAGCAGGTACCCCTGGAAGGTGTCATCCCAGCAGCTGAGTGCCTCAGGATGTTCCTCCTTCCAGGGACCGGGAAAATGCATTTGGGAAACTGCCCCTCCTGATCCTGAGGATCATGAGAGCTGGATACGTCCCAGCAGCGGCAGGACAAGGGACTTCACTGGGACTTCCTGGCCCAGCATCGTTTCCACCCTCTTTGGAAGGAGCCCAGCCTTTCCAGCGGGAATTCTCCCCGGCAGTTCAGCATTTGCCATGCTCCAAAGCATGGCTGGGCCCACATGCAGCTTTGTCTCAAGGCTTGCTTTCGGTACATGTATTGATGCAGATGAAAACATCCTGCTGCCAGCAGCGCTCTTCGCCGAGGGCTTTGTGTGGTGGCGGTCCCGATGTCTCCGTATCATATCCCAGCCAAATATTCCTTCCTGCCGTATGCAGGCGTCATGCTGCCAGACAGCAGTGCCATCATTTCTCTCCACCACCTGCATTTTCCACTCCTCCTTTTGTCCGTCTGTTTTCTCCCTGTGTCTCAGAGCAGGATGCACACAGGCTGCAATTTCAGCTCTTTTCTGGGTGTGAGTCCCCTCTGTGCAGAGCAGGTGGGGGGTCCCCACCGCAGCCGCCCTGATCCCTCAGCCCTCTCACCAAGTCCGTCCCTGTACCTGCTGCACATCCAATGCTCATCGCACTGTGCAGCCCCTCTCCCAGCACCCTGCCTTCAACAAAGGCAGGTACAGGGGCGAGGAGAAGCATGCAGGGACAGGGTGAAAGGAGGGTTGTACCTTCCTCCCCTTTATCCCCCCAGTAAACCTGGCCAGATGTTGTCATACATTGTTAATGACATGGGACTTTTCTTCCCTGAACGTTTCTAAGGGCTTCCTGGGCTGAGGCACCTTCTTGGCACTGGTGATATCCTGCAGCAAGGAGCTTCACCACCCATCTCTGTGCTCCCTTTCACCTGTTGCAGTGGTTTCACTTGCAGCTCCTTGGCCGGGCGCTGCGGGAGCGCGCTGCCGAGACGGGCTGGCAGGGACCAGGTTGGTGCAGCCCAGGCACCGGGGTCCCAGCTGGCTGCTGGAGAGACCAGGGGGGTCTTGGAGCAAGGAAGGTGCTGGACTGGCCTTTGATATATAAGGAGCTATTTGGAGACTCGCAGCTGATGGCTGTGGCACTTGACGATGATGTGGAGACTATCATCTTCTCTATTCATCCTCTTCGTGATGTTCCAGTTCTTAAATCTTTAACAAGTCTCCTTGCTCTCCCAGCTGTGCTGCTCATCCTTCTCTCTCCCTCCCCTGCTTAGGCCATGTCCCTTCTGGGGCTGGGTGACCAGACCTGGACCTCTACCCACCCAGGAAGGTGTGGGTACAGCCTGGATTTACATGGTGCCTTGTCTTGTTCCCCGATCTTCTAACTTCTCCTTGTGCTGCATCTGCCATCTTTGGCACCTGCTGCGTGTGGATGAGATGTTTTACAAGACATCTGTTGGCACAGTGAGGTCCCTGGGTGATCTTCCTCCCTTTTTCTCTCTCTCAGCCACTCATTTATCCAAGTGACGACCTTCCTCCCTAACCTATAGCAGCTTGTCCCCTGCAAGCTTTGATGAAGACACTTCCCAGCTGACCAGGGAATGTCTGACTCCCATATCTTGTTGACTCCAGAAACTGTATTTCTGAGCTGTGATTTTCCTGTGCAAAAGTTGTATTCAGTCTCCTCTGTGATATAATTTGTCCATATGTCAACCAGGTCTGCCATTTATTATAGCTTTTGTATCTGCCTGCTCTGCATAGTAGATCTACTTGTCTGTAGTTTCTTCACCTCCAACAACCTCTTTAAAAGGCAGCATATTTGCTTCTTCTGGTCTTCTGGTGAAAACTAGAAGTAGCAAAGGTGAGTCCAAGCAGCAGATGACACTGCAGTGAAAAGTTTGAGTTTCACACCTGATTTACTTTGATTGGAAATGTCATGTCCTCTGTCTTACTACTCACTTGCACTTCTGTATTGGTAGGACAGACCTTTCCAAGTTTGCAAAAGAGATTGTCTAGCCCAGCGATCCACCAAAGCTCCTCCTCAGCCAAGGCTGATGTGAAGTTTCTTCACTTTTCCATCAGCTTTTCTCTGAATACTCACTCTGAATTTGACTGGCTACCAGCCGAACACTTTCTAGTGTTATATTCCTGCTTCCAATGCCTTTGAAGAAAGGAATATATGTAAGTTCAGATGTCATTCTTCAAAGTAAAGGAGTAAGGGGACAAATTCTGGTGTCTTCATTGTTTGTCTGATTTTGTTGCTAGTTAACTTACCAGGGGTCATTTTGCTGTCGTCATGTGGATGCAGCTTCAGCAGGTTTAAGAACATTTATCTTATTTCTGATCAGCTTCTTTAAATTGATTTAATTGTGCTGGCTTCCATTTAGGCTTTCCCTTTGTAACGTTGTTTAGGGTTTGTATTTGCTAATATCAGCTTAAGTGCTCGGAGTGAATCTAAGCTGGTCTTTCCAGACAATGTGTGCCGTATGCGATATTTAATCCTCTTGACTTTCAATTTTTTCCCCATTTAAAAATAAAAATTGACTGTATCAGATTGTCTCTGGTTCTAAGTGTAGCACTGACTGTCACGACAACGGCTTTTTGATTTCAGCCCGTGATCCAGGTCCTACTTGCTGCTCAGGACCTGTGGGCTCTCAGCCATCCCAAAAACCTGAGCCCACGGGTGCCCATCCAACCTGCCTGGAGCAACCATGTGTTAGAGCTTCATGGATGTCCCTTTGTTTGTGACAGGCACTGGCACCACCGTCACCAGCTGGCAGTACGGTCACCACAGCAGGAATCACTCCAACAACATGCAGTCATCAGGTCTTGTCCGTCTGTCTTGGATGGTGTACAGTGAGACCATGGGGTTCCCCAAGTGCCACTGGATATGCCAGCCCAGCTGAGCCTTTCCTCACCTTCCAGCCTCAGGGACAGCCCCTCACCGGCATCTGGTCGATGGGCATTGGCTCTTGACAGCACAGGTATAAACGATTTGAACTCCCACAGGTCAGGAGTGAGTCACCTCTAAATTGCCAATTACTGCTTGTAGACAGCTCTGCGCTGGTCTGAGCCCCACAGAGGAATAAACACTGGTTTTGCTCCCTAGTTTGGGAAGGGGCAAATATAGCTCCTGTCTCCAGGCACTGCAGTGGCACAACAAGACCCCTGGAGCCTTTTCAGAAGTTAAGGCTGCAGAAGTTCAGAAACTTTTAATAACACCAACTGAGACCCATTAAAAGTGAAGAAAAAAACTCAGTGCTGCTGGGGCAGCGGGGTGCCCTTTCGGGCCATGGCTTCGTGAGGCACCAGCACCCAAAACACAATCGGCTTCGGGTGTTCCTGCTTCCCCAGGTGTTGAAAGCTGTTGAAAGTGTGTGGCTGTTTTCAACCTGGGTCATCTCAGGACATGGTTTTATACCCTGGCTCCATGACTGGCTGACGGAACACAGCTGATGGGAAGTGGCTGGTGTCTTGAAGGTGGGAAGCAATGTGGCTGGGGACTTTCCAAGCTGCTGGGGTCAGCATCACCTGAAATGTGTGAATATGCATCAGTCCCAGCAATGCCCAATATCAGTGACGATGTGCCTCTTGGGGACAGCAAAGCTTTGGGGACAGGTTGTTATGCTGGAGCTGCCATTCAGAGAAGACTCAGCAGCCCCCAGAATGGGGTAGCACAAACCTCCTGATGTTCATCTAAGGCAAATGCAAAGCCCTGCCACTGGGCTGGGCTAACCCCGTGCAACTGGGCAGGCTGGGCCTGCAGGCAGACGGCAGCGTGGCAGGAAAAGCCCAGCGAGTCGGGCAGGCGACAAGCTGAACACGGGTCAGCAGGGTGCCTTTGCAGCAAAGGCAGCCAGATGCATCCTGGTCCGGATCAGCGAAGGGCAGCCGTCAGCTCAGCGGGACACTTGTGAGACCATGCTGGGAGAGCTGGGTCCAGTTTAGGGGTCCCCAGTACAAGAAAGGTCCTGACAAACTGCAGAGAGCCCAGTGGAGGACACAAAGCTGGTCAGGGCCTGGAGCACAGCGTGTATGAGGAGAGGGTGAGAGAGGTAGGCTGGTCCAGCCTTCAGAAGAGAAGGTGAAGGACACATCTGGCTGCTGTCTCCAGCTGCGTCAGGGGAGGATCTGGAGAAGCAGACAGACTCTTCCTGGAGTGCTCAGTGGTAGGATGAAGGGCAACATGCACGAGCTGGAACACGGCAAATTCCAGTAGGACAAAAGGAGAAAATTCTTCATCATGAAGGTGGTCCTGCACTAGAGCAGGTATCCAGAAACATAGCTGAGTACTTCCCCGTCCTTGGCGGTATCCAAACTGAGGTGGACAAGTCCCCAGACAACCTGATCTAACTTTAAAGCTGGCCCTGCTCTGAGCGGGGGCAGAACCAGAGACCCTTGAGGTACCTTCCAACCAAAATGCTCCTGTGGCTCCCCAGGCCATGGAGATCCTGGTAATGAGGAACCCAACTGAACACAGCCAGCCGAGCACCAAACGCTCATAGGAATTATTCACTCATTATTGGCCACCTGTAAATTAATTATAACTGCGGCCACCACCGGGAAGGACGCCCACTGCTAACACAGGTGCGCTGGGTGAGCTCTCGGCCCTCTCCCCGCTGCCGCCATGGCTCTGCCTGGCGCAGCGGCTGCGGCCAGGCGCCTGTGGGCAGAGCAGGGCAAGGCCGAGGCTGCTGCGGTGAAACAGGAGGAGGGAGGCTTTAGGCTCCAAAACACACTTGTGTGCACTGAAAGCAGGAAGGGTGGTTGAGTCATAGAATCATAGAATCTTTGGGCTGGAAGGGACCTTTCCAGGCCATCTAGTCCCCCCCCTGCAGTGAGCAGGGACATCCCCAACCAGAGCAGGGTGCTCCGAGCCCCATCCAGCCTGACCTGGGGGGTTCCCAGGGATGGGGCACCCACCACCTCCCTGGGCAACCTGGGCTGGGGTTTCACCACCCTCAGTGTCAAAAATTTCTTCCTTCTATCATCTAGTCTAAATCTGCCCTCTTTTAGTTTAAAACCCTTACCCCTTGTCCTATTGCTACAGGCCCTGCTAAAAAGTTTGTCCCCATCTTTCTTTCAGAGTCAGAGGGGCAGGGAAAAGTGCTGCATCAGGGAGAGGTGGTCCTGTTTTCTGGCCAGCGTCCCCATCATTCTGCCCTCCCCAAAGATGTGGGTGCTCTCAGGCCCCACCCTGACCTTTGCAGATTGATGCATCTCGGGGGAAACTTCCCACCCACATTCCCAAATTTCTCAGAGGTGGAAGGTCTCGGAGCAGCGGTTCAGAGAAGCAATACACCTTACACTTGCTAGAGCCCCTTAAGTCACCCTTAAATCTAGGTGAGCTTGTCTAGAAGAAACTAAGGTTATCCAGCAAAGCCAGGAGGTATATTCTCGGTTGCAAAAGTGGTGAAAACGAGCTAGAAAAGGAAAGCACAGGCTGAAGAGCCAAACTGACGTTGCTGGACTCAGGCTCTTGCTCGAGGGTGTCTCTGAGCCACTTTGGCTACCGAGCGTGCCATGCCGCTCCAGCTCCACCGCAGGACCACCCTCTGGGTGTCTCTAGCTGCTAAGAAGTTCAAAGGCAATTTCAGACCTGTCCTCCAGCCCTGGCCCCTGGGGGTGCAGGGCCTCTTTGTGGCGATGCTGCTGGACCACCCCTCGGCGGGGTGTCCACAGTCAGGCACTGGGCACAGGCCTCAGCACACCGTATTCCCTCGCAGTGTGCTTCCCTGTTCCCGCGGCGTCCCAAAGCACTGTGCCTGAGGGGCTGTGCAGAGCCATTACGGACTGTGCTGTAACAGGGGATCTTTTCCCAGGTGCCTCCTAGGAGCATATTGAAATCACCCTGGTGTCCCAAACCGCTGGTGCTGCCAGACACACCTAGTGTGAAGGGAGAAAGCATCATCTCAAGGTAAGCCGTGCAGATGCTGGGTCACCGGTGTCCCTGACATCTGTGTGGGGTGAGTGCTTGAGGGCAGGACAGACGAAGGATGGAGGAGGGAAGAAGTCAGCCCCATGCCAGGGTCCTGGGAGGCCAGCTCTGCCCTGCTCTCCTCTGTGCCCCTCTCCCATGACCAGCAGACACAGGGGTCCTTGCAGCCCCTCTTGCGTCCCGGCAGCCAGATGAGTAGCCGGGTGCCTGGAACACGTCTCAAAGTTCACAGCACCACAGCTCACCCGCTGGCACCACAGCTGGAGCCCGGCCCCTACCGCACACACGGCTCTGCCCTGCTGCAGTCGTGTCCCCCGTCCACTCGTGCTGCCTCTTTCCCACCCGTGTTCCCCGTCTGCCTGGGATGCGGCTCTGCAAACACACCAAGGCCGTGGCGCTGGCCTGAGCTTCGCACAGAGCGGTGCCCATCGGCTGCTCCCGAGTCTACCTCGGGCTCACTTCTCGTATTAGATTTGGTTGCAAATCAAATGCAATTTAATTAGCAGAAAGGCAAACAGACACTTCCAATGACTGGCTGATCATCCAGCTAATGACTATCGGATCAGCAGATTTAATCGCAAACCCCTACAGTTATCGGAAAATGAAATGAAGATGTCACTTGCATCCTGGTCAAACAACACCTTTGACATCTTCCCTGGCTCACAGGCTGGAGGGCACTGCTGGGGGACACGCATGGTCTGCCGTGCCTCATCCCTCCTGCCCCCTCCACCTCCCGGTGAGGCAAGTGGTGCCACAGATGCCAAGCTGGTTTTCTGGTAGCCCAGGCTGTGGCGATGCACTGAGGAGACCAGATCCTGGGTATGCCCCCAGTTCTGGGAAGGCCACAGGGTGCAGGGAGGGAGCTGGGGGTGGGTGCCCTCCCCAGGGCTCTCGTGCCAGGTTTGTCTGTGTGCCATCTTCCAGGTGAACCAGGCATGTAGTTTTCCACCTCTGCTTCATTAAACCAATGCAAAGGCTCTGTGGACACCTACTTATACTTGGAACAGGTTTATTTCAGGTAAAGGGAAAAGTTTTCAGTGGTGACAGAGAGATTTAGGAACCAAAACCCCTCCTGCCAAGTGAGCACTTGGGGCCCCAAACCTCCTGAGAAGGCATCACGTTGAGACCTTGGCTCCTTGTCCAAACCCTGGTGCATTAGATCCAAGGAGATGATTCCTGGGTCAAAGTAATTTTTGAAACTGGATTTAAGCTGGTAGGTTTTGCAGGCTTGCCCACAGGTTACCCACAGCAGTGTGCTTGAGTCCAAGGCTCTGCTCCCCAACACCACAGTTGTCTCCCCGCTTGGCTTTGCTTCTCCGGGCTGACCACATCAGGCTGTGTCCTCTCGGATGGACTCTCCCCTCTTCAGGCATCCTGGCAGCCCTGCTCAGCTTCTTCCTCCTCAAGTGGGCTCCCCACTCCCTGTGCACCACGCAGCAAGGTCTCACTAACATACGACAGCATCAGTATTTTCCCACATGTACTTTTCTGTTGTCCCCATGGCTAGTTTGGCACCCTGTGCCACACTCATGACTACCAGACCACCATGTCTCCAGCCAAGGACCCTGTAGGCAAGCAAACTGCTCCATAGTCCCAGAGCTCCTCTGCCCACCTAATTTTCTTTCTTTTTCTTTCCTCTAAAACCTTGCAAATGCCTGGTGCTGGATTCCTCTTCTCTCATTGGACTTAGTCCCCATCACATCAATGCTGTAGGAGAAGCAGCATTTATTCTTCCCGAATTCAGGTGTAGCCATGCTCCCTTCCCACAGCCCTGCTGACATGCAGCAAACCTCTGAAGACTCTCCTCCCTTCTTGATGCTGCTGTGCCCGTGCCCTCATGTTGTCACTGGCCACCCTACCTTCACCATAAATTGTCATTGTCCTCCTGGAAAACTGGGGGTGGGCGATGTCTGATTCCAGGGCACTGAACTGAGGAGCACGGCGGGGCTGCCTGTCCTTCAGGTACATGGCTGAAGGGCGTATATTCATCTCATAACACTACAAGCAATTTTCACAGTCTTCCTGCACTCCTTCATCTTTCAGTGCAGACTTTGCTTACCACTTCTCAGGCTCTTTTCTTTCCTTGCAGACTTTCCACTCTTTCCAAATATCCTCCTTCGTGTATATATGTTGCTCGTTTGCTAGAGAAGCCCTGCTCCACCAGCCTCTCCCTTGTGCTCAAGAGAGAGTTTTTAGCTGGGTTTTGCACTGTTGCTTTCCTGAAATCCCAGCTCTTTCCTACATCTGCATGCTCAACTTTTCAAATCTGCCCAGCTGCAGTAACCACCTCCCCTCACTTGTCCTGATTTGTGCTTGTTCACAGCCACAGCCACCAATCTGCTCCTATTGATCTTCCCATTTACGCAAAATGGCATTGACTCATGCCTACTCTAGCTGAAGTTATTTTCTCAGATAGCTCTTCTAAAAACAGCCTATTTTTCAGGAACAGGTACAAAAAAACCCATCAGCTTGCTTCATGCTGTGACCTGGTGAAGAGATATGTGAGATGTCATATCCAAGGATATTTGGAATTTAAAGACAAAGCTGTGATTTATAACTGCCCTCCTCTCCAAAGAATTACTCTTCCTGGAAGAATTTTTTTCCTGGGTCTTTGTCCTCATCCCAGTCTGGCTGGGGAATCTGCAACAGGCTCCCAGCACCGTCTGGGCAGACCTTCCTTTCCCTCCTTCCCAAGGTGATTTAGATCCAAGAAGATTTGTTGATGGTGCCTTTCAATGCCTTGTGTTGTGCTACCTTTCCTCCTCACTTCCCTTTCTTGCCCTCTCCTCCTATGACCTCCATTGCCCCTGCTCTGGTCACACCAGTTATTTCTCTGACCTCTGGGAACATCTGCTGTCACGGGTGGCTCCATGTAGTAACCTGAGTTCCTCCATACCAGTTTTGCATGAGGCCACAAACGTTTGTGTTATTTCACTGGACCATCTGTTCCTCCTGAGCCAGAGGAGACACCAGCCGTTTGCTGCCCATACCCAGCTGCTCTTATCCCTACGGGTGCTTCCCTTCCCTCTGTGGTCATGCCCTCGTTTACCAGCTCCTACTCTTGCACATCCCAAACCAGCAGGGAGAGTACATGCCTCGCCTTCAATCTCCATTCCCTTCGTGGTTCAAAGCCTAGCATCAGATCCTTGAATCACAGAATCACAGAATCATTAAGGTTGGAAAAGACCTTTAAGAGCAGGTCTAACCATCAACCCGACACCACCGTGCCCACTAAAACATATCCTGAAGTGCCACATCTACAAGTTTTTTGAACACTTCCAGTGATGGTGACTCCACCACCTCCCTGGGCAGTCTGTTCCAACGCTTGACCACTCTCTCTGTAAAGAAATTTTTCCTAATATCCAGTCTAAACCTCCCCTGGTGCAGCTTGAGGCCATTTCCTCCCTTTCTATCACTGGTTACTTGGGAGAAGAGACCAACACCCACCTCACCACAACTCCCTTTCAGGTGGTTGTAGAGAGCGATAAGGTCTCCCCTCAGCCTCCCCTTCTCCAGACTGAACATCCCCAGTTCCCTCAGCCGCTCCTCATCAGACTTGTGCTCCAGACCCCTCACCAGCTCCGTTGCCCTTCTCTGGACACACTCCAGCACCTCAACGTCCTTCTTGCAGTGATGGAGCCCAAACCTGAACATAGGATTCAAGGTGCGGCCTCACCAGTGCCGAGTACAGGGGCACGATCCCTGCCCTACTCCTGCTGGCCACACTGGTGCTGATACAGGCCAGGACGCTGTTGGCTTTCTTGGCCACCTGGGCACACTGCCGGCTCACGTTCAGCCGGCTGTTGACTTGCACCCCCAGGCCCTTTTCCACCGGGCAGCTCTCCAGCCACTCCTGCCCAAGCCTGGAGCGTTGCGTGGGGTTGTTGTGGCCGAAGTGCAGGACCCTGCACTTGGCCCTCTCCCTCCTGCTGGCGTGCCTCCTTGCATTAGAAGGGTGTCCGTGGAATCTCCCAGGCTCAAGCACCCCGGCCCTTCTTGTGGCACCGAGCCCTGGGCCGGCTGCTCCCCCTCCCTCCCTGCTCACACCCCCACCCCGACTGCTGGGCACCAGGACAAATACACAGCCCATCCCTGAACCTCCGTGTTGTGGAGCACATCCGCAGCACGGTGGGGATGTCCTTGTTCCCTTTGGAGGTAGCATGCAATGTCATTTGAGGGTGCTCAGGTCTTCTCAGCTTGGCACCCACCTGCTCTTCACACCTGGCAGAGGCTCCCATGCGTCTCCCTGGAAGGACCTGGTGGCAGCTCTGTCAGCTTCTTGCAGGCTTGGGTGAATCTCTGATCGTCTCCTCACTGCTCCTCCTGTGGATTCAGTAGTTTTAGGTTCACACTCTTCTGTATCTCATCTTCATTTTTCCCTGAGCTCCAGTTTCTCGTTGGATTCAGAGTCTTTCCCTTTTCCTGAAGGCTAGTGGCTCTGCTTTTGCTTGCCACCCTCAAGCCTGTTTGAATTACACAATCACCTTCAAATGCCTTTTTGGTCCTCCTGTGACCTCTCAGAGGTCCCTCCCTTAATTGCTTTCCAGGTGTGAGCATGAGGGTAACATCTGCAGTGCAGCACTTGCAAGCAGACGCTTTTGTCTGTAACTTTTAAGAACTTCTCTTTTTTTTGGAGCGGGGTAAGGTCTGCTCCCACTATCTGTGATGGAGAGGGGAAGCAGGAGATCTTGCTGTATCTTCACGAATGGTGTAAATTTAATTTGCTCCCATGAAGGGCAGCAACTGTTCAGCAAGGCAGAGTCCAACCTGTCTGGGTTTGTGGAATCTTTAGACCACACTACAGCTGCAGCCCGGGAAACCTGGAGAGGGGAGAGGAGCCACTCTCGTCCACTCTCATTAACAGTCCCTGGGATCCTCACTGACCGCAGTGGTGAGGCCCCAGCTCTCTCTGGTGTCCTTCAGGTGACACAGAGTTGGGGGTTGGCTTGAGGATCGAAACTCCGTGGGCTGAGACTTGCCACCTGCCCGCACAGATCCCTGAGGCCCTGGAGCGAGGTGTGGGGAGTACCAGGGGCAGTGGCACATCTTCAGCCCACAGCACAGCAGAGTGGAGGGCTGGTGATGCCCCACAGCAGGGGTGAGCACTTGCCCTCCTTCTACCTGTCTGTATCTCCTCCTGCTCTCCCTGTAGATGAGCCCCGAATCCCTGCAGTGGGGAAATCTCAGCAGCCCCACCATGTTCCTTCTCTTGGGGTTTTCCAGTGCCTACAGAGCACAGTTGACCCTCTGCCTGTGCTTCTCACTCGTTTACTTGGTGACGGTGCTGGGGAACCTGCTCATCGTGACCCTCGTCTGGCTGGATGCCCACCTGCACTCCCCCATGTATTTCTTTTTGGGACACCTCTCCTTCCTGGACATCTGCTACTCTTCTGTCACCCTCCCCAAGATTCTCAGAGACTCCTTCTCACCGCAGAAGACCATCTCCTTTCTGGGCTGCATCACACAGATCTACTTCTTCCTTTGCTTTGGGGGCTCCGAGTGCATGCTCCTGGCTGCCATGGCCTATGATCGGTACCTGGCCATCTGCCACCCGCTCCACTACCTGGCGCTCATGAGCAAGAAGATGTGCCACTGCCTAGTGGCCATATCGTGGCTGAGTGGCTCCTTCTCATCTCTGATCCAGGCCCTCCTCACAGCCCGCTTGCCCTTTTGCAGGTCCAACATGATCGATCACTTGTTCTGTGAGATGCCCTTTGTGCTGAAGGCGTCCTGCAGCCCTAATGCTCCCCTCAACAAGGCCGCCCTGTATGCTTTAGCTGGGACTATTGCGATGGGCTCTTTCCTCCTTACTCTCGTGTCGTACATTCACATCATCGGGGCTGTCCTCCAGAAGGGAGCAGGGATGCAGAGGGCCTTTGCCACCTGCACCTCCCACCTGACCGTGGTGTTCCTGTTCTTCGGCGCTGGGGCTGTTGTATACCTGGTGCCTCACTCCAGCACCTCCAAGGAGATGGACAAGGTCCTTGCCCTGCTGTATGCCGTTGTGACCCCCATGCTCAACCCCATCATCTACAGCTTGAGAAACAGTGAGGTGAAAGGGGCCATCAGGAAAGCCCTGTGCAGGGGGTGTTACAGATGGCCACCAAGGGTGCAGGCATTGCCGCTGAGCAGCCCCCACCCTCCCCACGGCAGGGATGCAGCTCTCAGTGACCCAACACAGGAGGGGTCTGGGGCTCCCAGTCAGGTGGTGCCATGTGGTGCCGGTGGGGGCACAGCCGGTGGCTCCTCACTCTCCCTCACCAACGCATCCAATGCTCAGACCCATTATTGCCCAGTGGGCACCCGGGGGCTGGGTACCTACTTCACAGCATCGTCTCCCTTTGTGTCTGAAAGCCGCTAGCACGGCTGGATTGAACTCACACTGCCAGCTTCAGAAAGCCCAACTTACGCAGGTACGACCCCGGGCGGGTGAGCTGTGTCCCATCCCTTCCCAGGAGTCAGGTACTGTCCTTCCAGTGTGGAGCACTGCAAAAGTCTTCACCCCCTCGAACTGGTGGCAGAAGGACGGCACACAACCTCCTCTGGAGACCTGAACAGACTAGGACGGGATTTTGTAAAATTGCTAATTGCTTGGCCACAGGAGTTCTCCCAGTAAGTAATTCTGGGAACAATTTTCCTAATAGGTATTGCCCAGGTAGGGTAGCTGTACTGGCTGTCCGCACGCTGCATTTGATGTGATGGTGCCCTTGGTAAGCCTTATTTTTTTTAATCATTTATCTACACCAGGGCTTTGTCAGGCTTTCTGGAAAGAGCTTTTATTCCTAAGCAGAACCCTTTCTGAGGTGAAACACTGTGCAAAGCACAGCAGTAATGCTCGGCTGTTTGCATCTCCTGTTAAGTGGTGGATAATCTCGTCTGGGCTGGACTTGCAGACACTGCAGAGCCGGATGTCTTCCCCTTAATGCAATAAAATATGTATAAGTAGGAAAACCATTGTCAGGGGATTGATCTTTGTAGTTTCAGGACTCGAAGTTAACCCTGGGAACAGAGACCTGTTTCCACATGCAAAATGGTGGCAATAAGGCAGGAGCGTGGGCGGGAGAACAGATTAATCTGGTTCATGACGAGCCTTCAGGAAGGGTTCAGGGCCGCTCAGCAGCACGCGGAGCGGGGAAGGTGTTACTTGGTGGTCGTAAATAAAGGGGTGTGAAAGGGTGCTGTGACCACTGCTCGGTGTTGTGCAAGAAGATATGCCTGCAGGCACAGCAAAACATGGCCTCCTCGGACCTCGGCCAAACGCTGGGTTGGGATTTCGTTACGAGTAAGACTCTGTAAGACTCTTACTTAGCAGAAACTATGGGAACTGGTTTCCTGTGATTGGAAATACCCCCATCCCTGATGGAGCCAAGGATTTCCCAGTAGGAACACAACATGTCTTATCCCACTCAGGCGAGGACGCAACGCATCCTCTCAGAGCACACGGACAAAGACAGGGCCAGTTGGGGAACCCAGATAGGGAACCCATCTACAAAACTGGCAGCTCCTTTGGAAATAAACCAGGAATTTCACACCCCTTCCCACCTACGGTGCCCAGGGCGGGGTGAGCCAGAGCTATCTGCCACCCCTCTGCTCTCCCTACTGACAGGGAAAGCTGTGATTTCATGACTGCTCCTGCCAGTTGTAGCTACTTTAGTATTTGGCTGGGTATGCACCTCTGGAGGTGACAGGCACGGAAGGAGGATGGGGAACCCCTGGGGCAAGGAAGGGTCAGGCACCACAAGTCCTGAGTGTTGTTCATGCTCAGCCTTCATCAACTCATGCCACCGATGGGCAAGATCACACCACGATAAAGACCAGCAGCATCACTAGGGATAAAAGAAACATATATCCCTTTCATCAGGCTTACCTGTCGGGGAAGATCACTGCTTTCTCTAGAGCACTGGTCCCCAAAGTGGGGTGCAGGAAGAAAATATTTTTGGTACTGTTAAAGTAAAATAATAAAAATTAAAACTAGTGTTTATTTAATCTCTACCTTGTCCTTTTAAAACTTCTATTATTGTGTATCCTTTAAAATGTACATGTATACAATTTATGAATATACATATATTGTGAGTGCTCGCTCAAAAGTTTTTCACTGATAAGGGTGCGCGATCAGAAAAGTTTGGAGAGCACAGCTCTACAACAACACGTGAACAAAAAACGCGTCTGAGGAAGTAAAGATTTACTCATAGCAAAAGAAGATTTAGGGATGAAATGGGGATCACTTATGCAAACAGGACATATCCAGCCCTGGGATCAGGTGGGACGCACGCCAGGGTGCCGAGGAGCTCATCCAGCACCCTCTCCAGCACCCTGGAGCCTCTTGCTTTGACCCCATGGAATCCCTTGGCGGGGCTGAAGCTGGCAGGGAATTTCTCACCCTTCCTCCCTGCCCTCTCGCAGAGGACCTGCGGGGATCGCTCTGCCTCAGACCTCAGTAGGAACACACTGTTCAGCTGCAGGCAGGGAGAAACGCAGCTAATGATGTTATCTCTGCACTGGCACCGGCCACCACACAGAGTGGGGACAAGGGAGGGTTTGCTCTGCTGCCCCTGAGGATCCGTGCACAGGAATAAAAGCTCTGAGCTGCCTGTGGAGCTCACATTTCTCACAGGTGTGCTGAAGATGAAGGTAATTTTCTTGCCCCTGGAGTTGACACTTCTGTTGGTGCTTTTGCCCAGGCCTGGGCAAAAACCCCTCTGAAAGAATATTTTGATGGAGAGAAGGTAAATGTGCTGCTGAAGGAAGTTTTGCCATGGTGGAGGACAGGGAATGTGCTTTGCTTGGATGTGGTCTCCACGAAGGAGCAGAGGTCAGACAAAGCCCACCTGCCGGTTTTTGCAAGAACCCCCATTCCTTCTGGAAGTCAAAATTCCTCCTGGCATTCGACAGCATGACATCTGGGTGCGTGAACGCCTTAGTGGGTGAGTCAGTGGGCTAGTGAGGGTCACAGAGTACCTGGGTTTGGCCAAGTGGCTCTTGCATCAGGTTAGCCCCTTATGGCAGACCTCTGCTCTGCCTGCAGAAGGGATGCTTGTCCACCCATCAGCAGCCTGGGCAGAGGCTCTCCGTATCGATCGGTGCAGCCATTCTCTCTAGCTCACTGGGAAGTGGCGTACCATCACCATAGCTTCCCACTCCAGCTGGATCGAAGACCTCAAGAAAAATGGGAAGATGATGTCTGTGAGCACCATATTTCACTGTGATGGTGAAATAATCATTGAAACTTTGATTCCTGGGTAAGTGTCAGTGCAAATCTTCTCATTCGCTATGGCTTTCACCCAGGGGTCCTCTACTTCTTGCTCTTCATCTCAGTTAGTTCTTGAGTTCTTCATAAAATATGGAAAGGAAGAACTACATGGGTCCCTGGGGGGTGGTTGCTTCCCGTCCTGCTTACACACGTGCTGATGGTGCACAGAGCTATCAAGAGCTGGTCTCTCGCCGCCAACCGGGAACGGCAATCAACCAGCTGTAGAAAAATACAGTGGATGTGGGAACACCTGCCACGTGGCTGGAGACTTCAGGAGGTGAGACCAGTGCGGCTGCTGTGCCAGAGCCCTGCACCCAGGCAGCAGATGTCCAACAGCTTCTGCTACTGCCTATTTGGACACGAGGTACAGCCTAGTTTGGCAAAAAAGGAGGAAGGGACTGTGCCAAGAATCCCTCCAGCCTGTGGAGGAGGTTTACCTCTCCGAGTTTCAGGTAGAGTCAGAGAATTAATTCATCCCTGGGTTTGTAAAGCACCTTTGAGTTAGCGTCGGAGACTGGAGAAGCATCGCTAAAACACAGAAGTTAGACAGAAACACTTTTGTATTTAATCTACCTTTACCAGTGAAAGATTGTCTTCAATCCCCATTCTGGAAGCATGTCTGAGAGGCCAAAATCGATCGAGCTTCTTCTCAGTGGAGATGACTGATGTGTCTTCACATGCTTTAAAGATCTGATGAGAAAATTAGTTTCTTCTTTTGTCTAGCACTGGCTAGGTCCCCTCCATTACCTCTGCATTCAACCCAGTTAATTGGGTGATGACCCTGTTCCTCCTAGAAAGGTGTCCAGTCTTGGTTAGAAGATGATGAGAGATGGAAATCTCAGCATTCCCTTGACAACTTCCTCCCAGCCACCCCTGATGTTGCTAATGATGCCTTGTCTCTAATTGGAACTGCCTGAACTCAAGCCCCAGGTGCAGAAGCCTCTCCCAGAAGCTTCTTCGGCTGGAGCAACCAAATGACCTCTCAAGCTGCTTTTTGAGGAGGCCCACTGGGAAAGCTGAGGGATTTGTGTGCCATCAGTTGGAGTCCCATGGTCTTTATTTGCTCTCCAGCCCTGCAGGATGCAAGCAGATGATGATGGTCCTAAAAAAACCCTGATCAACCTGGTCAACACACAAACCCCTGTAAGTACCGGGGGAGCACAAGGGAGGAGATGGGACCTGACCCAGCAGCAGGATTAAGCCTCCCCAGAACAGGACCCCTCCGTAGCACACACGATGTGGGCTACTCCCCACCGTGCAGGTTGCAGTTTCGTGTACCACCACAAAGTGTACCATGGGGAGCTAGGGCCTGCCATGCCATGCTCCCCGGGCCAGGCCCCTCGGGTAGCCGTGCTGCCCCATGAGGCTCTCCACCCATGCCCAGGGATGCCTGTCCCAGAGCCCAGCCCAGCCCCACACCCCCCTGGCTCCCTGGCTCTCTCTGTGGACCATGCTGGAGTCAGGATTTGGGGCTGGTGCCATCTGGGGGTCCCTTTGCTGCGAGGCACAGTGGGGCCATGTCACAGGGTGTCCCAGGAGAGGCCGCGCAGTGGCTGTGAGCACGCGCTGGTCTACCAGCACGCCCAGTCATCGGTGAGGGTCGGGGCTGTGTTAACTGGGGCGAGGTTGTCCAGGAGCATCCTCAGAAGTCAGCCCCAGCCTCCAGCATGTGCGATGCAGCACTGGGGGACCCCAAACTCTCTTTTGGTGCAACTGAGTCCCAGCAGGTCCCCCACGGAGGTGTAAGATCCTAAAGCTTGCAGATTTGGGCTGTTAAAAGCATGCGCTCTTCCCAAGACTAAATAAACTACTTTCTTCAGGCCCTTCAGGGCTTAGGAGCCCTGGGGGTGGTTTGGTGGAAAGAAGTGATGCTTCTCACAAGCACAGTAAGAACCGATGGCTTTTAGGGGGCCTACTACATCTAAAACATCCCACCACTTTCTCCTGCAGGGATGGATCTCACCAGTTGTGGCCTGGTCGATACAGACTATGCCAGCCACACCATCCTCCTCAGCGACTGGCAATACCAGGGGCTGACCATCTCAGTGCTGTTTCTCTACAGTAAGTGCTGGAGGAAGCACAAAAAGGTACAGTGATGCCCAGGGAGGTGAAAGGCATGGCGGGGCTGACCCTCCAGCAAGCCCCTGCCAGCAGGATGGGAGCTGCCAGGCAGTTTGTCCCGCTGCTCTGGGGGTGTCGGGGGGCTGGGTGCTCTGGCAGGGCTGTGTGGGACCCTTGAAGCCCAGTGTCACCCCCATGGGAGGAGGAGGTTTGGGGAAAGCCTGCGTTTTGGGAGGTTGGGAACAAGCAGCCATCTGCAATGGGCCAGACCCTTGGAGCTGGGGCTGGGCTTGCAGCAAGCAGCAAGCACCGCTCCGGAGAGGGGAATGGTTTCAGGGCATCACGAGATGACTCAGGCCCAGAAGAGCAGGTCCCACCTCGCTGCCGGCCCCACTCATCCTCAGTGGGTCAGTGCTGGAGGATCCAGCTCAGCTCTCCGCTCCGCAGCCCCCAGCCCCACTGTGCTCCCATGGCCCTCTCTGCCTCCCCACCCACCTCTTGCTCCCGACTGAAGAGATGGTGACCATGTTCCACGGCTGGGTGTGATGCTGCTGGTGCTTTGGCCTCACACAGAGGTGCTTCAGGTTCTCAGGTATCCCCTGTCCAGGTAGGAATGGGGTGGGGGTCTCCTCCCCACTTGCCAGGACTCACAGACTCCCCTGGAAACATGCCAGTGCCCCCCCAGCCACCTCCTGTTTGCTCCCACTGTTCTCGCCCAGTGGAATGTTGCACCAGCAGACCCATCTGCCTCCTCCACAGACCCTCTTGCCCCAGTGCCCCTGCTCGGCGCTGCCCTGGCCCCAGCACTCCTGCGCTGGCCTGGTGCTTGCTGGGTTTGCCTCTGCACAGACCCATGGCTGGTTCCCAGCCGTGTGGCACGGATGGCTTTGCTCCTGGCCACAGCCGCGCTGCAGACCTGTAGTCCAGGTCAGCTTCATAACTCCTCACCACTGCAGAACTGGTCCCTGTGGTCCTCGCCCCCACTAGAAGCCAGACCCTGGCCCCAACATGGAGAGGGGGAACCCCCAGCCGCTATGGGACTCTGGAGAGCCCACGGTGGGGCAGGGTCACCAACCGCCCCATCGAGGGTGCACAGCCCTGGCAGGGCCATGTTGGCTGCAGTCCCTGGGGATCTGCCCCAGCCCTGGCCCTATCGGCCAGCGGGATCCCAGACAGCGGGTCCCATCGAGCAAGCCCCTGCCCTGGAGGTGCCAAGCCCTGGCTGTGCAATGGCATCCTCGTGCTGCACAAGGACACCCATGGCCAGGAGCACTAGTCCTATGGGTGCAGCCAGAGGTGCCGGGTTGGTGACGCATGGGGACGGCACCCAACAGGAGACTTTGCCCACCAGCTGAGCTTGGCCTCTCTTGTCACTTGGCAACAGGGACAACGCAGGGCAGAAGAGGAGCTTGGCTCTTTCAGCGTATTAAAATCTCTGAATTTATTAGGGATTTGTATCAGCATAAATGGGACCAGTTTGTCCCAGTAACCCTGTGGTTTGGAGCAGTATCTGTCCCAGTAACCCTCCAACCCCACCTTCCTGTAGAGCAAAAAGCAGCAGGTTAAAGATGTGGATATTGGCCCCAGTGTGGGCACTTGCCCCAGTTCTTCCAGCACCATCACCTGGTGTGCTTGCTGGTCCCAGAGGTGCGTGTTAAAATTGAGAAGCAATTAATGAGTACAGAGCTCCAGCAAATTAGAGAGCAAAGAAAATGCAGGGTCTTTCCTTTGGAAGTAAAATCCCAGACAGCTGGCAGGAGGAAAAGGCCAAGAAAATTAAGGAAGAAAGAAAATTTTAAGAAATATCTATTCTGCTGGAGGCAGATGACAGGGTTGCAAAGAGCATTGTCCCCACAGCCGGACCCATGCCACGGTGTCAGCCATCTCTGCCTGCACCGTCCTTCATAGCTTTGGTGGCAGCAAGAGCCATGGGCAGGCAGTAGCCCCTGCCAAAGGCCAGCCCGGTGTCCCTGGCATGCCGCACCCCCAGCCGCTCGCTCTTGGCAAACCTTGGAAAGCTACGGAGCAGGCTGACAGCCTGCCAGGGCACCGCTGACGCTCTAACAGGGCTCCTGCTGCGAGCGCCGTCAGCTGGGGCCGAGCCCAGCTACGTGGCAGGGCACCGGCCGTGGGAATCCCTCCACCAAGAATTAGGGACTGAAAAGGTAGCACATGTCGGCCAGCGGGATCCCAGACAGCGGGTCCCATCGAGCATCATGTTGTCTTGCTCTGCCAAGGTCTCAGATCTGTGCCTGGAGCATGGGGCCAGAGATCAGATGCCTGGATTTTGCAAAGCTGTCTGCCTTGGCATCCCCTGGCTCCGGGGCAGAAACCCTTGTGCAGCCCCGAGCAGCTCTGCAGCACACATGGACGCTGGGGGTGATAGCCCAGGATCCCTGCCGGACACAGCGGTCAGCATGACTGGGGTGTCCACGGGGCATCCCTGGAGCTGGTGGCTGTGGAGGCACGTCTCCCTGAGCACCCGCTGTCCTGCAGCCAGCTGGGACGTTTGTGTCCCGAGGAGGACCCAAGGGTTGGAAAACAAGCCCTACAGATGTAAGCCTGATCCAATGTATGTGAAGTGTGTTCAGAAGGGAGCTCACTCCATACGGACCCAGGGACGTGGCTGTGACTGCAAAGGGAGGGATGTTTTGGCTGTGCATGGCTCTATCCAAGGCCAGTGGCTGCAGCTGAGGTCGGACAAACTCAGTGCTCGCAGCCAGGGATGTGACGCCTCCCGCCGTCAGCCTGGGCGTTGCCCCAGCAGCAACACGACCCACACGTGGGATTTCCCAGCCCCTCATCCCCAGTTCATGCCAATCCTGCGGGACGGGGGCAGTAACCAGCTTCCAACACCCACCGTTTTCCCCTGACCTCCGCTCCCGGGGCCTGGCAGAAACAGCATCTCTGCTGCCCCGCGCTCCCCTGCGTGCTGGCTGCGTTCCTGCTTTTGAGATGCGATGTCACCAGTCCCACATGTAGAGACAACTCCACGCAGAACAGCGATGCCGCCAAGCTAATGAGCGCTCAGAGCAGCTGTCCCACGCCAGTGTTTTGGAAAACGCTCGTGTTTAAAGGAGGGTGGTTTGTGGGGGCAGGACAAGCCCGGTTTCGGTGGCCTTGCTGGTGGCGTTGATGCCTGCACAGGCACCTGGTGTCCCAGCCCCCCACCCTGCAATGTGGGCATCCGCGGGGACGTGGACATCACCCGCCGGCACCCTCTGAGGGGTCTCTGCCCCCCAAGCCCACGGGGGTGTGCGTGGGGAGGTGGGCCGAGGTGATGGGGGCCGCTGCGGGGGTGCGGGAGGCGATGGGGGCTCCAGCGGTCCAGCCGCGACCGCTGCAGGAGGGGGTGGGGCGCGGCGGGGGGGGCGGGGCTCACCCGCGGTGGCCCCGCCCCGCGCCGCCGCCGCCGCCCGCAGCCGCCGCGGCCCCACGCCCGCCCGCGCGCGCCGGGGGAGGATGGCGGCGGCCCGGGGCGCCGCCGCCCGCCGCGGGGCGCTGCTGCTGCTGCTCGCCGCCCTCGGGTCCTGCCGCCCGCGCCTCGCCCGTGCCGGTGAGTGCGTCTCCGTTTCCACCCGTGCCCGGGTCCCTCCGTGTCCGTGTGTCGTAGCCCCCCCGTGTCGGTGTGTCCTCCCTCCCCCGCGGAGGACCGCGGATGCTCGTGTCCCCTTCCCAAGGGACCCGCGTGGCCCCTCCCACGGCGGACCCGGTGCGGTTGTCGTCTCCCCCCCACCCCCACGAGGGCTCAGTATCCGTGGGTGCTCGGGCTCCCCGGCCCCCTCAGAGGGGGTAGCGGGTCCCTCCGCGCAACGCGGCTCCCGTGGCCCCCACCCCACCCAGCGTCCGGGTGGTCCGGGAAGCTGCCGTGGGTTAGGGGCCGCTCAGCATCCTTCCCCCAGGCAGTGTGGTCCACGCACCCCCAAGGCCTGAAAGACCGCGGCCCGTGGCCTCCCCTCCCACGCAGCCCCACACGGTTTCTCCCACCCCAGCCGGCTCCCAGCCAGGCCCCGCCGCGCTCCCCGGGGACGGGCACGGCCGCGCCACCGCCCTCCTGCCCGCTGCTGCAGGCAGGGGTCCTGGCAGCGGGTGGCAGCGGCGCGGGGCTGGTCCCCGGCAGCGCTTTGGGTGGCAGGAGGTACCCGCGGATATGGGGCCTGATCCTGGAGCGGGGAGAGAGCATCGACTTCTGGGAGCGTCCCTACGCTGCAGCCCTGGTGAAGTACCTTTACTGGGGGAAAAAAATTAAAAACAAAATAAAAAACCGGCAAAACAAACAAAAACTCAAATAAAGCTGCTGTGGTGACTGAGCCATCTTAGGGAGCCGCCGGGCGGCTGCGTCAGGCCGGGCAGGGCGAAGGCAGCGGCGGGGCCCAGAGCGCCCGTTTGCCCACCTGCCTGGCGTCACTCCCTCCCGGGGAGCCGCAGCAGCATCGCCGGCCCGTGGGGCTGAATCCCTGATGGAGGCGTTTCCCCTCTCTCCCGGGGCAGAAAAAATGCGTGGCTTTCGTTTCCCTCCCAGCAGCATTGCCTTCGGCCTTCTTTCTGTTTTCTTAAGAGTTGTTTGGAGGGGTTTAGGGTTTGGTTTTGGTTTGGTGTTTTTTAGTTTTGTGGTCTAGGTTAGTGCCTTTCCTCTCCCGGCGGGTCTGGCCTTGAACGTGCGCTGTATCCCCTCGCTCTGTTCCCAGTGCTGGAGTGCGTGGGGCTGCCATGAGCATAAAACATCCCCCCTCCGAAAAGCCCAACCAGCCCTGAGTGTTCCTGCCAGCGGGGAAGCCCGGGGGTTGCCCGCTGCTGCCCGCCACTGCCCGCGCCAGGGGCTGCTCCGGCAGGGAGGGGGGTGTCCCTGCCTGCGGGACGTTGTGTCTCTGGGCAGGTGCTTTCCGCCTCGCTGGCCGCAGGAGCCGGGAAGCGCCTCCTCGTTCCCAGCATTGTTTGCGGATCCGATATTGCTCTCCCTGCTCTGGCTCGCCGGAGGGGCGGATGCGGGGCAGCGGCCTGCCGTGAGCCGGGGACGGTGAGGCCTCGCTGTGCTCTCGCCTGCTCTGTGGGAGGGCGAGATGGTGCAATATATTTTTTAAATCTCCCAGAGGTTCAAAACATCTGTCTCTTTCCATGCTGGGGAGCGGGAGATGGAGGTGGGGATGCTCTTGCGCTTTCCCTCTTCCCGTGTGTCGAGGCCAGGGTGGCCCAGCCGGGGGTACTGGTGGTGCAGGCGGTGATGGGAGGAACGAGCCCCGGGTGGTTATGATGCAGCCACCGGTGATCCGGCATAATCTCCACTGCCTCCGAATTTAAGGGGCTGGGGGGTGATAAGCTGGCCTGGCAGTGCTGCCGAGGGGGAACGGCTCAGCCTCTTTCCCCCAAGTGGAGGCTGGGGACGGTTTCTTTGCGCTGTTTCCAATTGCGTCGTTGTACCACCTGGAAATGCCGGCGGCAGCATCCCGCTGCCGGAAGGTCGGGTTTGTGCAGCACATGGCAGCGGGGAACTCCGGGCTGGCTTCTCCTGGGGATGGCTGGGGCGCCTGGAGGAGCATCCCTGGGGTGCTGGGCAGGCAAAGGAGTCACTGTCCTGTCCCCGCAGCCTTCCTCCCCCAGCACAGCAGGGCGGGGGAAGCATTGGCCGTTTCTTCCCATTTTTTAATTTCCCTTCCTTGGCGGATGGGGCTTGTCTTGGCTTTCTCTGGGGATGGCTGCGAGGTGGAGGAGGCAGGGCCAGGGACAGCTCCCGCTCTGTGGCGTGCCGGGGGAGCTGGCGAGAGCCAGGGGAGAAGGTCCCACACCACCATACCCTCGTCCTCCTGCGCTTGTGGCTTCAGCAAAGCTTCTTCAAATGGGGGCCGGCGTGTCTTCCTCCCCACATTCATCTGCCGGTGCTGCAACTCAGAGGCCCCTGCAATAGATGCCATCCCCTGGGACACAGCCGGCACATGGCACAGTGACATCCTTGTCTTGCCAAGGGCCTGATCCAAGCTGGAGGAAGGGCAGCAGCTGGCTTTGGAAGTGGTTGGTGCTCCTTAGCTGTTTTTTTTCCCCACGTGTCTCTATCCAATACACCCAGCTTCAGGCAGAAACGCTTCCTTCCCTTGCTTTCTGGCTGCATTTCCTGGAGCATTAGTGAGAGTAGGACTTCCTACCCCTTCTTGAGTAATTTAGTTGCCAAATTTCATCTATTATATTATTTTAAACAAAAAAAGATTTTCCAAATGGGATGACAGGCAACAACCTGTTTTTTAATAAGCCTGAAAACCCTGGCCCCAGCGTCGCAGCCAGCACTTTGCACCTGGAGCACCTGGAGAAGCTGTTCAGCAAAAAAACAAGTGGTCCTTTCTAGTCCAAGTGACCCATTTGGCCACGTGTGAACTGCCAGCTCCTTGCTGCCTTTCCTTCTTGTGTGGCTCAGGGATGTGGGTGGGAGCCCAGATGCCGGTGCTGACAGTGGCTGCCCCAGCTCTGCGGTGGTGCAGGAGCTTCTCAAGGAGCCATCCCCTGTGAAGTCCTCACAGCTCAGTCTGTGGTGGAATTGTCCATCTCTTGGCTTTTAATTTGCCTGCTTTGCAATCGCTGTGCTGGGGAGGGAGCCGCGGCAGGGTCGGGGGCAGTGGGCTCTTCCCGGGGATCATCATCCTGAACGCTGAGGCTGGGGCAGCGCCCAGCCCTGCTTGGGAGCATCACAGCGGTGCTGTGCCCGTGGCACTTGCAAGGGACTGGCTGCCCTGCAGAGCCTCCCAGGGCTCTGTTCAGCGGGTGAGCAGCGGGTGGTCTCTGAGCCCCCCAACACCACATGCGTAGGTCTGCAGAAAGCTGGTATTTCCAGCCCCAGCTTTTTCTTGAGACACAGAGAAGGTCATCGGAGTCCCCTTGGTAGCGGTGGCAACGGTGGGCAATGATCCCACTCAGTGGTGTGCAGCCACCCCGTCCCTTCGAGTCCCGCCTGCGGCTGCATGTCGGGGTGTCCTCTGTTGTGCCGGTGCAGACCACGCGTTTCCCACAGGGCAGCTGGGGTGCTACTCCTGGGAGCTGCGTGTTGCTCCCAAGTTTAATTTTCTGTGCAATTTTATTCTTGGAGATAACGTTCCCCGTGCGTTCTCTGGGGGGAGAGACATTTGCTCATCTGGCTCCCACCATAAGAAATGAGCCCTTGTGGGTAGGCGAGGTGTGAGGGAAGCTGGGGACGTGGTGCATGAGCATCCCATGGGGCTCCGTGGGTCGGTACCTGCGCCAGGGACCTGAGCAGGGCTCCGTCTGCAGGCGTGGGGAGGGGGAATGGGTGGAAAGAGGCCCCTCATGTCCGTGATCCCAATTCCCAATGTGGTCAGCACCAAGGAAGAGTTTATGGTTTATGGAAGAGACATGGTGAAAGTCCCTCCTCTCCTTTTGCAGCAGCTTGCTGGGGACCCGCAAACCTGTGTGTGCCCACCCTGTGGGTTCTGGTGTGGGGAGAGCTGGAGCTCAGGGTGGGGAGACCATGGTCCTGTAGCCCAGGAGATGCTGCAGTTATGCTGTGTAGGGTCAGTTTCCCTGTCAGCTGTGGGCACGGGTTTGGGGTCTGCG
This sequence comes from Phaethon aethereus, assembly GCF_964289735.1. Lineage (NCBI taxonomy): Eukaryota > Metazoa > Chordata > Aves > Phaethontiformes > Phaethontidae > Phaethon > Phaethon aethereus. Next base: position 585,913 of record NC_138596.1, on the reverse strand, counting down.
AGCGGTCTCAAGGTTCTGGAGAGGGACCCTGGCATAGCCCCAGGCCTGCGCTGCCTTGGTGGGGGGATCCTGCAGCCGCCATGGCCCCGCAGAGCCACCCCCTTCCCCAGTGACCCCTCGCTCCCCAGGGGCACCTGGGCCCTTCCCGCAGCGCGCAGGGGAAGATGAGTCCGGGATGTTTGCCTGAAACGGCTCTTCTGGGCCATGGGGGTATTAAGGGAGGTAATCGGCTTAGCTCTGCCGCGCATTTACGGTGGGGCGCTGGGGATGGGAGGGGTATGCGGATGCTGGGGGCAGGAGGGGTGACAGCGTGATAGGGGCACTGGGGACAGGGAGGCTGATGGTGCTGGGGACTAGCGGGGTGGTGCGGGTGTTGGGGATAGGAGGTGTGACAGGGTAGCAGGGGTGCCAGGGACAGGAGGGGTGACAGTGTGGCAAGGGTGACGGGGACAGGAGTCGTCACAGGGTGGCCGGTGTGCTGGGAACAGCGGAGGTACAGGGACACCGGGGACAGGAGGGGCGATAGCATGGTGGGGGTGCTGGGAACAGAAAGGTTGATGGGGGGTGCTGGGGACAAGAGGTGGATGAGGTGATGGGGATGTTGTGGATAGGAGGGTTTATGGGGGTGCCAGGGACAGGAGGGGTGACGGGGTGGCCTCCCCCCAGGCACTGGGGACAGGAGCTTCCATTGGTCCCACCCCTGCATTAATTCCATAAGCACAGTGCCCTGGTTCTTTTGCCCCATGGGGGGCTCTGGGTCTGGTCCCCGACGGGTGCAGTGACTCCTCCAGGCCGGCTGCCCCCCAAAGCCCTGGGGCACAGCCCCAACGCTGCTGCCAGTGCCGGGGCATCTCCCTCCTGTGTCTGGGCTTTAGTGGCCGCCGCTGCCGCGGGGGTGACCAGAGCACCAAATGGCGGAGCAGGCCTGTAATTAGCTGCTTCATGAGCTAACGGTAATTGCAACGGCAAGAAACTGGCCTTTAAGTGCCTGGAGCGCTCTTTGAATTGGAGGAAGGAAACGCAACGGGACCATGTCCTGGTCCCTGCCTCTTCCCGCCCCGGAGCACCGCAGTCTGGCAGCTGCCTGCCCTAACCAGTGCACCCAGTGGCACGTTGCTGGGGTCTCTCCTGCACGGATGGAGATGGACAAAGCCTTTGCAGGAGAGAATTTTGCTCTTTGGGGGGGGACCCATCACTTCAGGCAGGTGACACGAGAGGTGACATGTCAGCTGGCGTGCTGGCGTGGACCCTGACTCGTCGCAGCACAGGGGTCCCCCGGGCTCCTGGCCCCTGTTCCCTTCCTATAGAAGGGAGATGGCGATAGAGGTGGAAGGCAAAAGGTGAAAAAGGCACTGCTCTCGCTGTGCACGCATAGCACCCATGGGTGCTGCCTAGGCTTGGCTCGGGGTCTGCAGAGGAGGACTCTTGGGGATCCCGTGGTTCTCGCGTGCGGGAGGAGCAGCTCTGCCTCAGGGAGCTCATCGTCTCGCATCTGTCAGGGATTATTTCCCAGCCACCCACTAAGCTGGGAGAGAGGGCGGCCCCAGTGAGCTGCCGGGAATGTGACCCATCCTGCGGCCGTAATTCTTGGCTTCCTGGCTGGACAGGTTTCCCTGAGCTGTCTGCCTCCTGCAGGGAATAAAACCCAAAAGAAATCTCTGGGTCTGGCTGTTTTGGCACTGTCTGCAGCCCTTTTCCAGGAGCCCCGGGGTGTTGCAGTCACGAGCATCCCACAGACCCATTTTCTGGGCTCACAGGGTCCCCTCAGTTTCTGGGCTCTCTGCCCCAGTGGGACACAATGTCCCACAGGTCTTTATCGCTGGTGGTGGCTGAGTCAGCATGGGCACAGCCGTGGGCGCAGCCCGAGTGGGGTGGGGTGAGGTGGCCCCTGCTTTTCCGCCTACCTCTCTCCTCCTGCATCTGCCGAGGCGCGGGCTGCCCGCCCAAGGGCTCCCTGCTTGCGAACTGTTGTAAAGCCATAAGGGTCGGCCCCTATAGCCCCCTGGACCTGCTGATGAGTGGCCGTGTCCCCAAACCCCTATCTCAGCGTGACGGGCTGGTGGGAGCGCTGAGGCCAGTGCCAGGCGTGGGGTGGATGGTGCGGGCAGGATGGATGGACTCCCCACTGCAAGCAAAGCCGCCTTGTGCTGCTGCCGCCGCCTCTGAGCTGCCCGAGGGTGTTTAATCATCAAAATCGTGCTGGTGCATCTTTACCAAAGGCTGCAAAATGTCTCCCAGTGGCGTGGGACGGCAGCGAGGTGTGGGAAGGCTTTGGCTTTGCCAAAGAGCATCTGGCCCCAGTGGGCGCAACGGTGCTTCGCCGGGGAGCTGCCGCTCCGGGGTTTTATTTCCAGCCCAGCAGTGGGAGCGTGCAGGAGCGTGCGGCTGCTCACAGGTGGCCAAGCTGTGCCGGGGAGACCGTGCCGGCCTCTGGCCTGGCAGATCCTTGGGTGCGCGGCTGGGGGAGGTGGGCTTGCGTCTCTCACCTCCCCGCCAGCAGCGGTGGGTCAGCAGAGAGAGCTCAGCAGTGGCCGTGGCTCTGCTCTGCCACCGCTCACTGGGCAGGCGGGCACCCTGGCAGACCGGGCTCTGTGGGTGCTGCCCTGCTGATCAGTCGTTGCCCCATCAGTGCCAGGAGGAGAGAGCTGGTCCCTCCCTGGAGGCTGTTCAGGGCTTCAGGTGGGTCTGTGCTCGGAGCAGAGCTGTAAACCCCCCTGCACAGCAGGGCGCAGCCCCGGTGTGGGCACAGCAGTGGTGCCAGGGCTGGCCATCCTCTGCGATGCCCGCACAGCAAGGGTCCAGCACTGCGCTGCGCTGCCCATCGGGGTGTCCCAGAGCACCGTGGGAGTGCGAGGAGGGGTCCCCCTCGCCGGCGGAGCCGCTGCACTGCGCACCTGGCGTTAGTGCACTACTGTGCCTGCGCAGCGCCGGCCCCGCTAACCCGCTTGCGGCGGCGCTCTGCACCATGGCCCTGACCGCCAGCTGCTTCACCCATCGCCCTGTGCCAAACCTTTGAGCCCAGCCAGTAAAAAACGAATTAAAAAAAAAACCACCTCTGCCCCTGCCACAGCGGGCTCTGAGCAGGTTACGAAGCCTGTTGGTATTTGCTTGAGCAAAACCTGATAAACAAGACCGAAAGTGGGTGGTTCAAGCTGCAAAGAACAGTAAGGTGCTTTTTGGCATGGGGTGGCATTGGGGACAGCCTGGGGTCCCTGGTGCACCCCCAGCTGAACCGAGGCCAGCAATGCAGAGCCAGTGGCATGTTTGGGTGGGCAGCACCAGGGAAACAGCATATGGCATCTGGTTTTCCTTTTTTTTTTTTTTTTTTCATTATTTCTTCTTTTTCTGAATACCTGAAGCAAAGCACTTGTGGCTGGAGACGACCCTGGCACTGCAGGATCACGCTGGCATGGCAGGAGATGCAGTGTGTCACCCCCCCGGAGGTGGCCCAGCCTGTGTGGGGCCGGAGCTGCCCTGAGCAGCTGGAAGGGAGCAGCAGCCGGGGCCGGAGCCAGCAGTGTGCAGGGACGGCTGGGCTGGGGGACGAGGAGGGTCTCGTTCAGCTCGGTACCCCCCCTCACCTTTGGCAGGTGGGGGGCCATGTCTTCTGCCACCTCCTGGCTCTGCCCAGTCCCCACTGGGGTCTGGTCCTGCGGTTTGCCAGAGCCATTTCCAATGGCCGGGTACCATCTCCCGTTGCTGCAGCACCCATCAATCCAGCTCCTCTGCCCCGGGTGCGCCAGGCAAGTTGCCAGGGCAGGGAACAGGGTTTTTTCTGGCCAGTTAAGGGGTTTGATTAGCAATGACAAAATCCTGCTCCCTCAGCCTGGCAGAGGGAGGCTGCACAGTTCTCCCCCATTCTCCCAGCCCCAGATCACAGGAGCAGCTTAAGATTTTGGGGTCTACAAGCTGTAGACAGGGTCTGCTCTAAAGCAGGGATGGACTCTGGGGTAACACCGGCAGCTGGGGAGGTGAAGTGTTTGGGGTTGCTGAGGGTTTGGCATCCCCCCAGTTCTGGGGAAGCCTGGCTCAGCCACTCCTGGCCCTCCATTTCCCCCTTGGCATTGAACCTGGAGCGGGACAAGGCTCTGGGAGCCCATTGTGATGGCCTCAGGGCTGCAGCAGGCAGCTGCCCTCGGCATGGCTCCCCTCTCCTCTGCCACACAGCCCCGCTGCTTCACAAGCCCCTGCCTGCCCCACAGTTGCTCCGTCTCTTCCCGGCACTGGGTGCACACTGCACACCGGGGCTCCAGCACAGGCAGCCCTTGCCGCGGCGCCTGCTGGGGCTGGTGGCTCGAAAGCAGCCAGCAATGGCATTTTACCAGGGTGACTGCCCATGGTGGCATTTTCTGTTGCTCCTGGGTGGGGGTGCTGCCGGCAGGACTGTCCCCTTGGTGGGAGTGTGGTGCAGCTGAGATGTTTGCTGTGCAGGCAGGGCAGGCAGGGAGGATGCTGCCAGGGCGTCGTTGTGGGGATAGCCCTGTCCCACAACCCGCGGCGCAGGGTTGCTGGCACTGTCCCTTGGCCATGACATAACCCGCACTGGGGACCGTCCCTGCCTGCGTGCTTTAACAGCTGAGCCAGACCTCAGCGCCTGCCCAGCTGAACCGGGAAAGCTGGAAGCCAGGACACGAGCCTTGGTGGCCTCGGGGACAGGAAGCCCGGTGGCACGTGGCCTTTGCCTGAACAAACCTGCAGAAGCAAAAAGCAAACAAGTGCTTTCAGCTGCAAAGTGCTCTCCGGTGGGCCGCCACGCGCCAGCGGTGCCGCAGGAGGGGGTGGGCGGGGGAGGCCATGCTGCGTGGCCATGCCACGTCCGCCATCCTCAGGAGCAGCGTGATGTGGCCAGCGTCCCCCTGCTCCTGGTGTGCCGGGGTCAGCGTTTGCAGAGCCCCGCTCTGCTACCTCCACGCGCAGGAGGGGTCTCAGTCTGCTGCATTTTCGGGGGCAGCAGCGCGGCGCTGACGCGAGCGGCTGCAGGCAGCGGCTCCTGTGGGGGCTGCCGGAGCAGTGGCAGAGCCGTGCTGGCTGGGGCCGTGGTGCCAGCAGCTGTGCCCGGGGAGGGGGGACCACTCCCGGGGGTACAGCCATGCCTGAAGCCCAGCTCCCCTCCGCCTCCTTTCAGGTGCAAGTCGCAGCCGGGCAAGGGGATGCAGCCGGGTCGGGGAGCCTGGCAGGGCTCAGGGCCGCCAGCACGCTGTCTGTCCCACAGTCAGTGGGTGTCACCCGTGCTCAGTGTGTGCAGTGGGAGCGGTGCCAGGGCTGGGGCACCTGCCTGGGCGACCCCAAACATCCAGCCCGGCTTTTGCTGTGTTACTGTTACTGGTCACCGTCGAGGCGGTGACCGCCCAGCTCACCCCAGGGGCCGTGTCCCTGGGCGTGGGAGGAGTGGAGCTGGGGCATTTGGGTCTCTCAGCCCCCCCAGTCCTGCCTGCTGCTGGACAGGCACTGCCACTGCCCCGGGGAGGCTGCGGGGCCGAGGGAAGCAAGACCTCGGGGGCGGGGGGGGGGGGGGCACACCCACCCGCCTGCCTGCCCGGGGCCGGCTGCAGCCCTTCAGAGCCAGGAGCAATTTGCAGAGCCGGGAGGAGAGCCCCGGACGCTGCCAGCTCACAGCACACGCACTGGGAGTGCAGGCAGGCTGCAGGCAGATCCTACAGCAGGTCCCACGTCACCTGGCCCGAGGAGGAGGAGTGACCTTGGAGTCCAGCTGGCAGGCAACGCAACGCTGCGGGGCCGGGGCTGCCGCCGCTGCCGGCAATCTGCCGTGCTCTTGGCTGTAGTCATCCCTCGGCTGCAGCCATGTGCCAGCGTGTGGAGGCTCAACGTGGGAGCAGAGACCTGCACTCCTGTTCCCCAGGCACCCCAGTATCCCCCCACGCCTGGCGTGGCCCCGTGCCCTGGCTCAGTGACCGTCCCCCACCAGGGGCCGTGTCTTGCTTCTTTGCAGGGCCGGACCCCCGCGGCCCCGGGGCGGGCGTGAGCTCCATGCCCGCTTGTCTGCTGCGGCTGATGCCCAGTGGGCTCTGCCAGCTCGTGCTGCTGGCACCAGGGCCCGGTCAGCCGGGAGGCTGGGCATTGGCGTTGCCAGTGTGTGCAGCGTAAGCACTCGGGCCAGTGCTCAGCACTGATGAATTACCCGCTCATGTGAGCGTTTCTCCATCGGCAGCAGTGACACTGGGGGCAGTTCCTGCTTCCCGGCCACACGGACATCCTCCCTTGGTTTTATTTTTGTTTCTTTTTCACCTCTATGTTTTGGCACGACTGTTGAAAAACTGCTTCACCCAGCAGTGACCGCCAGCAGCTCTGTGCCCTGCCCAGCCATAGCAAGACGCTGCTGGACCCTACGGCATTTGGAGGGGCGCAGCGGGCACCCCCCGTTGCTGCTCACCTCGGGGCCCGCCCTGGGTGCCTGGCATGGCTGGGGGTGTTGTGCTGACGCTTCTCCACCCTGATTTACCTGTCTGGGGGTGTGTACGTGTGTGCACACACCTCGGAGCTGCATGCCAGCGTTTCCTTTTGTGCACAGGGCTGTTCCTGCTCCCACGCGTCCCCGGCTCACGCTCACCTGCTGTTTGTCTTTCCGTGCCGGCTGCGCAGTGTCCTACTTGCCCACTGGCCTTGGCCTCAGCTCCTGCCTGCATTTCTGCCTGAAGGGAGCCACCCTGCCTTCTCCAGCACCGGCAGCTTGTCCCAGCCCAAAGCCCAGCCCCCCAGGGTGGCGGGGGTCGGGGTCAGACGTGCCCCTATGGCTCCTGCGTGCCAGCACACGCAGCGCTAAGTCCCCAGCACCCGGCAGGGCATGGAAGTGCCCATTTCCACCAGCACCGCTGTGGAGCAGCCGCTGGGCTCTGGGGTGGGCTCAGAGAGTGACAAAGCCCCCCAGGAAGCCGCACCCTGCAGGGTGCCCGCACTGCAATATCTGCCTGCTAACCACCAATTGATTGTACGTGGGGAGCTTAATTAGATCAGTGCCCGCCTGCCTTGCTCCTAATCCCAGCCCGTGACAGCTGGGCAAGCACAGCTCGTTCCTCAAACAGAGATAACGACCTTTTATATATTCCAGGCTGGGGTTTATTTAAGTGGTTGCTCGGCGCTGGCTCGGGGCTGCTCCCCACTGCCCCCCCGCTGCCCCGAGGTGGCTTTGAGGGTCCTCCTGGGGTCTCATGGTGCTGGGTGGCTGCAAGTGCCGGGTGACCCACGCCAGGGTGGCTTCCTCCCACCAGTGAACAGCTTTCACCAGCAGCTGTTTTGGGGAGACCTGTTTCCACGGGTCCATGGCACAGGCAGGGGTGTCCAGTGTCCCGCCCAGCGCCTGGTGGGGATGTGGCATGTCCCTAGCCCTGGGGCTGTGCAGTGCCAAAACCTCCTCCTGCCCCTGGGCGGCTGTGTGTTTTGCCTGTTTTGTGATTTTTAAACAAAGTGTCCTTGAGTGCGAGCCCGGGACAGGCGAAGCAGGCGGCCGAGTCCAATTTCTGTGCTTAAACGCCCGATTATTTTCCCAGTAAGCATTAATTCTCTCCCAGCCACCTGGCCGAGCCCTGCACCGTCCCCAGCGAGCAGACCTGGCTCCTGTGAGCACAGGGGTCTGTGCCCCCCACCCCGAGTGATTCGCCTCCAGGCTGCTGTACCCGGCATGGGGTTCAGCCAACCCTAATTGCCACCCTAATTGCAGCTGCTGAAAAAACCCTGCCCGCAGGAGAAACCACTGCAGCAAAGGCAGCCCTGCCCTTCTTCGGCACTGTCAACCAGAGGGTGAGGAACGCGATGCCCCATGGGGTGCAGTGGGGAGGGGTCCGGGCACAGTCTGGGGGCTGTTGGTACTGGTTGCACCCTCTGATGAGCAGTTTCATGGTGAAATAGGGCTGTGCAAAGGGGAATTTGTTGTGAGTGGCGTGCTGCTCGGCATCCCGCGTGGTTGCTTTGGGGTGGCATCCTGCTCGGCACCTGTGCCCTTGCTGGGGGAGCAGAGCTGCCGTGGTGGCCCTGCAGCTTCGCGTCCTGGCCATGCTGCGCTGGGACTCTCCATGGTGCCACGCCTGGGCACGGCAGCGGCTGCCCCCCTCACCCACGGTGTGCTGCAGGGGTGGGGGTGCTCGGGAAAGCCCCCAAAGTTGGGGTGCCCCTTCTTGTGGGGTGCTCAGTGCCGTGCTGCGCTGGGGCTGTCCCCGGTGCTGCCATCCCCCAGGGCGCAGGGACGGGCAGACGGTGGGCGCTTTGCCCGTGGCGTCAGCGTGGGCGGGCGAGGGCTGACAGGGATGGCTCAGGGAGCGTGGGACGGTGCTGGGAGCCGGCTCCTGCCGTGACTCACCACCGGGCTGGGGGTGGCCAGGCCTGGCCCTGCTCCCGGTGAGGGCCTTTCGGCAGTGCTCTCCTGCCTGCTGCTGCCTGCGGGAAAGGTGTGGGCATGGCCATGCGCGGCAAAGTGAGAGCAGGGCTAGGACAGCTATGTGCTGCACCCCCATCCAGCTGTGCACGCCCCCACATCCAGCTGTGCCCAGCCCAGGACACCGGTGCACTGAGTGGTACCTGGCTCTGCACTGCTCGTGAGGGAGGGATGCCTGTGCTCGTGCCATGGCAGTGCCAGCAGTGTCACCGTCCCCGGCAGTGGCTCCTGCTGCTGTCACTGTCCTGGCTGGTCACGAGTCTTCTCTCCATCTCTGCGCATGGTTTGCCACCATCACCCAAACTCAGGACTCGACCTTGCGTAGGACCTAGGGACCTTGTGTCCCCCCAGGAGGTCCCACTGGCTTAAGCCAGGCTGGGGGTGGATCGGCGCTGCTCCTGGCTGTGGCAGGCTGCCACAGCATCACGAGTATGTTGGTCCGGATGAGGTTAGAGCGTGGAGGGCTCGTGCCTGTCCCCAGGTACCGGAGCGGTCCCCAGGTCTGACATGGAAATGAGATGCCCCGTAAAGCCACAAGGGCTGTTTGGGCCATGGTGCATTGCTGGGGGAGGGCTGCGTCCTCCCCTGATGCAGTGTCCAAGGGATGGAAACCAAAGCTGCTGCTGCCTGCGATGACCTGTCACAGCCCTGCTGAGGCTTTGCAGGGGGGTTGATTTGCAGTTTGTTGGGGGTTTTTTTGGCAGCTACCACACAGCATCAGTTTGTGTTGGTTGGATTTCAGCTGCCAGCCTGCTCGGCCACTGCCTGCTGGAGGCTCTCGTCGCTGCCAGCTCTGTGGGACTCAGGGTGTCCTGCAGTGCCTGGGGCTTGGGGCATCCCATGGGATGGTGACACACTGGGGCTCGTGGTGTCCTGTGGGTGGCAGCACCCTGGGACTTGGGGTATCTTAGGGGACGGCGGCACCCTGGGGCTTGGGTTCCTGTGCAGGAGGACAGGCACTGCTTGCTCTTCCCTGCAGGCAGCAAAACAGCCTTGTGCAGGTCATAAAATCATAAAATACCTCAAGTTGGAAGGGACCCGTAAGGATCATCGAGGCCAACTCTCAGGTCATTAGAGCCCATGCTTAATTGCAGTTAGTAATGGCTTTGTGAAGGCAAAGGGGGGCTGGGGGGCAGCTCCAGAGAAGCGTGTCCACACCCATTAACTGCAGTGGGACCTGCCCTCCACAGGTCTTGTCCTCCTGACCGGTTTTCTCCTGTCCCTGCAGCAGCGTCGTGTCCCCGGAGCCTGGACTGTGCCCTGCAGCGCCGGGAGTTCTGCCCGCCGGGGTCGGGCGCCTGCGGCCCCTGCCTGCCCCCCTTCCAGGAGGACGACCGCGGGCGATGTGTCCAGAAGCAGCTCTCACCCAGCGGTAGGTGCACCCTTCTGCAGCTCCCCACCCTGCCAACCCGCCCTGCACCCTGCCCTGTCCCCCATTCGTCGGGACAGCCCCCCGCCCCAGCAGCAGCCCTGCTCCCCATCCTCTGGCTTCTTCTCTCCACGGCAGCTGTATCTGTGGGAATGGCAGCTCTGCTCTCTCTCACCCCCAGCCTCAGCTCACCGCAGTTGTGGGGTGGTTTTGGGGATGGTGGGGAGCACACGGACCCCACCCTCTCCTTGTGCATCCTCCTGCGCCATGTCGGTGACCGCGTGTGCCGCTGGGCCCTGCCAGCATGCAGGGGTGCCGGAGCCCGGGGCCTGGGTGGCTGCCGGGGTGCTCCCGGGTCTGCTTGGCTGCTCTGGGAGAGACAGGCAGAGCATCCCCAGGGAGCAGCAGCCCATGGTCACCTGTGCCACCCTGCACAGGGTTCTCCCACCCGCTGCTGCGGTACATGGAGGGTGCACAGCCGGTGCCGGGGGCCAGGCATGGGTGTTTTTTAGGGTGCTCTCAACTCTTCACGCAGTTTGGAAAGCTGTAGGCAGACCTGTTTCTGTGCCCCCCCGTGTGGTTTTTCTTGCAGATTCAACAAGCAGGCGACCTTAAGACTGTAATTACAGCTCCACCCAATTATTTTTGTTTTAACTAAAGTGGAGTGGCCTCTGTGTGTGGAGAAGGAGCCAGGACCCAGCCGTGCCCTGGCACGCTGGGGCTTTCACTGGGGTTTTCACTGGACTGCCTGGGTGTGGGGTAGGGGTTCTGGAGCACCTCCGAACCGCCTCTGTGCCTGCTGCAAAGGGCAGCAACCAGCATCTTCCTCCGGCCCGCCCTTCTCTGCCTGCTTTTCGCTCGTGATGCCCCCAAACCCCTCTTGCTAAGGGGGGGCTGTTTTTTCACCAGCAGGCAGCGCCCATGGTTCCTCCTGGCGCCCGACTCCTGCCCGTGGCAGGCACCCCGCAGCGTTGCCTGGCCCCGGTGCGGGGCTGAGCTGGTGCTCGCCCGGCGGCATCCCGGCCGGCACAGCGGCAGCCGCCGCCGCAGCCGCTCGCCCCCGCTCCAAGGCCTGGGGAGCTCACAAAAACACGCGGGGTGGCTCGTCCCACGCCAGGCGGTTCCGGCCGGGAGGACAAGCACTGGCCTGCTGGGCCGTGGCAGGCCCCGGAGAGGCAGCTCCCGCCGCGCCTGAGCTGCTGTCTGCGTGGAGGAGTCCTCTGAGTTTTTGGGGGAGTTGCTTTGTGTTCTGCTTCCCATGTCTTGGGCACGTTCGGGGTCCCGCTGGGGTGCAGCCGGCACTGCCCTTTGCCCCCGGCTCAGCCTCAGCCCATGCTTTGCAGCGGGTGGGCACACGGGGGATGGCAGAGCCCATCGTGCCCTTCGTGTCATCAGCCTCCTGGCAGGAGGATCACCCCTTAAATCAGAGGGTTAAGTCCCCAAAGCGGGGCCCTGGCTCTGCACAGCCCTTGGACTGTCGGGCAGAGGGACTGGGCTGCACTGAGATGGGGGCAGTGCTGGAGCAGGACCAGAAGGTGCACAGGGATGGGATCCAGGCTTGGCATTTGGCAGTGAGCAGCGGTCCAACGGGCAGATGTCCCCTGCCACGAGCTCCACATCCATGATACCGAATGGCTTTAGCAGTTGTTTGTGGTTTATTTCTTAATGTGAAGTCTTGGGAGCAAATTCCCCTCTCAGAAGGGCTGCACATGCGCCGGCATCTCCATAGCAACCCCGCTCCGTGCCTGCTTCAGCAGGGAGATGTGGCCACGGTAGCATCCTCTCCTGGCTTCTCTGGGACCGTGGTAGTATCTTCTCCCAGCTTTGGCAGGGAGATGTGGGACCACAGTAGCCTCTTCTCCCAGCTTCTCTGGGACCATGTTAGCATCGTCTCCCAGCTTTGGCAAGGAGATGCAGGACCGCAGTAGCATCCTCTGAGGTGCTGGGAGGATGCCGGGAGGATGGAGACCATCCCAGGATCTCCCCCAGCACTGTCCTGTTGTCTCAAGCAATGCCACCACCTTCTGGCATTAAAAGTGTCAGTACAGGGGGGAAAAAAGGGGATTCCCCTCCCAAATCCTTTATTTTAGCATGCGGGGGGAGCAGTAGCATCCTGAGGATGCCCAGCTCCTTTTGGCAGGGAGGCACTGATATGTTTTTCCATCCTGCCTGTACCTTGGTCTGGCAGCAGCACCGGAGGAGCCTGCGAAGATCCAGAGGGGCTGCAATAGCTGCATTTGGGGGAGGATGCAATGCAAACGGGGGGGCTGCTGTGGCTCAATGATGCCTAACCCTTTAAAGGGGCTGCCCACGCAGAGCAGAGTGGAGCTGAGCTGCGTGGGCAGCCCCTTTAAAGGGTTAGGCATCACTGAGCCGCTTGCGACTGCCAGTGACGCTGCTCCCAGGATCCCAGCTGCTGCCGTGCTCGCTGCCACGCCATCCCCACGATTGGTTGCGGCTCCTGGCAGGATCGTGGGCAGGAGCTGGGTTTCCTCTCCTCCAGCGTACCCGTGCAGGCAGGCAGGCACCAAGGGCAGCATTTTGGGGCAAGAAGTGGCATTTTGGGGTCTCAGGAGGGCGATGCACATGAGCGGTGTGTTCCTGCCACTGGTGACAGCGTGTGTGGGTGTCTCAGCGTACCCGGCGCAGCATCAGCACGGAGGTGAGACAGGATGCGCGGGACCTCATGACATGGTGCATCCCGCAGCCGCCTCGGCTGGCTGGGCAGCCGGCTGCCTGCACCTCACCACTGCTGCCTGCGCAGGGGTCTGAGCCCCGAAACACTGCCAGCCACCACGGTGCTGCGTGCCGTTTGAATGTGCCACGGTGGGTTTGCATGATGTGGTTTGGGCTGGTGGGTCCTCTCCCTGCTTCCGCTTGACCCCATCAGCATGGAGCCAGGGCTGAGCCCCACCGGGCTGCGGGAGGTGCTTTGGGAAGAGGGAGAAAAGGGAATCCCGGCTTGTGGATCTGGGGATTCCCCCTTCCCGCTTGCAGTGCTGCCAGCTACCAGGAAGGCATCAGCCATCCTGGGCAGGAGTATAGAAGTAAGTGGATTTGTAGGAATTTTGTGCCCTCCTGTGGAGACTGTCAACATCAGGTTTCTTCCACCCGGGACAGAAGCCACACATGTGCCTTCTTGCTCCCTGCTGTCCCCAAACCCGTCAGTAACCGGTGAGACCCTGTGTGGATCCCAGCGCTGAGCCCTGGGGAGGGGAAGGCCCCAAGGAGGGCCCGGGGGGGAGGGCGGCTGGGCTGGGATGCTGTGTGCCAGCCTGGCCGTGCCCTCCCCGCTGCAGGCAGGTGGTGGGACCTACCATGAGAGGGCACCCGTGCCCTGTCAAGCCCAGCGCGCTCCCTGCGCACTCCCTGCGCGCTCCCTGCGCGCCCTGTGCCTGCCCAGCATGCCCGGCTCGCTGCAGCAGGGCTGGGGGTGCCTCTGGGAGCCCCCCATCTCTGATCCTCTTGCAGCAGGAGCCAGGCCCTGGGGCAGCCGGGCAGGGATCGGGGGTCAGCCCCAGCCCCCTGGGGAGCGGCCGCTGGTGCCAGGCTGCGGCTGCCCCGCTGGGCTTGTGGAGTGGCAGATGTGGCATCACTGGGGGAAATCTGAGCTGCCGAACAAAACAGGGGTGCGGGGATTTTTAGCCGCTGAAAGGGAACTTGGCAATAAAGCTGGTTAGTGCAGGTGAGTGGCACGGCACGGCACTGCTGGCGACACTGGAAACCACAAACAGCACTTGCCCTGGCTTCCCTTGTGCCGCTGCGCGTGGCGGGAGGCTCAGAGTGACCTGGGAGCTGCTCTTGCTGTTTTTCCAGCTTTTTTTTCCTTTTCCATCCACACCACATTCACTCTCCTGCATCTGCCCAAGGCCGAGGGGTGTCGGGGCAGGGCTGGGCCGTGCGCCCCTGGCTCCCCCAGGCCTGATGTGACACACAGGCCTGGGCAGGGCTGTCCCCCGGGTCCCCTGGGAACGGGCACAGGCCTTTTCCTGAGTGCAGTGGGGAGCTGGTGTCCCCGGCTGTCCCCTCCCCTGCACAGGGCTGTCCCCATGGGGCACAGGGCTGGCACGCCCGGTCCCCTGCCAGCTCCCCTGCCCGTCAAGAGAGCCTGGTCCTGTGCTGGCACCTCGGCACCATGGTACTCGCGCATCGGGCACAGCGCCAGTGGCACAGCCCCAAACCTGGCACTGTGTGGCCGTGGCACTGCTTTGCAAACTGCCTGGGGGTGGAAGTAATGGGGTGCAAAAAGATGGGGAAACCCAGGGTGTATGGGGTGCGTGCGGCACTCTGGCTCCTGCCAAGGATGGGAGGCTGGGGGGCTCGGGGGAGCCAGGAGACACGAGGGGCCAGGGATGGTGACTCTTCATGTACTTGTTTAAAGCAAGTGTCTCCTCCTTTTAAACTGGTTTTTGGTTTACGTGGCTCTGAGTCGCAGGTGGCTGAGGGGCCTTTGTGCCCAGCTCTGGAGGGAATTGGGGTTTATTTCCAAACATTGTGAGCGAGGACAGATTCCAGAGGAGCTGTAATTGCTATAACAGTGAATTATCCAGGAACTGAGCTGTTGGTACCACCTCACCTTTGTATGTCTTGATTTTACACTCCAGGGCTTCCTGCTGGGGACAGCCCGAGTACAGCAGCGCAGAGGCAGAGGGAGCAGGGGTGGGGACAGGGGTGTCTCCTGCCTTTGAAGTGGAGTTTAATCCTGTTAAAAGCAGAGCAGTGAGCAGCGGAGCCTGACTCTGCTCAGCGAGCCTGAGGTCAGCAGCCCCACTCCTGCTCTGCGCTGTCACCCCATGGGTGGGCACCCCATGCCCCATGCTGCAGGGGCACCTAGCCCTTTGTGGGTCCCTGGCATGCGTTGTGCTAGGGCATGGGCTGGGGCAGCCACCCGTGAAACGCCCAGCCAGCCCCTGGGGATACCTGAGGGACCTCACTGCATGGGGCACCCCAACACCCTCCCCAAAGGGGCCTCATCCTGCTGGGTGCAGGGCAGAACCTGGCCCCTCAGCTGGAGCAAGGGTTCCTACCAGCTCCTGGACAGCCCCAGACGAGCCCCATTACAGCCCCCTGGGCCATACAGGACAATTTGGGGTGAAAAAACAGCATTCATGTATCCCTTGCCTGCTCTTGAAATGGCCCCACTGCCCACAGCAGGTCTGCGATTTGCCGTGCCAGAGCTGCCTCTGGCACCTGCAGCAGTGGGGCGGCTGTGGGATGTTCCTCCTGGTCTAGGTCGCGTCCCTCCTCGCTCAGGGACGTCGTATGGCCCCAGGTGCGGGGACACGGGGCAGCTCCTGCGCGGGGGGTGCTGGCAGCCTGCCTGCTCCCGCGGGGCTCTGCAGGACCCACTGGCTCTGCCACAGGGGAGGGCTGCGGCTGCTGTTGCTCCTGCGGCCTCCGATGTTTCTGAGGTGAAAAGCATTCCAAAAGCGGCAAGGTCTCATGCAGATCCCGGGTCTCAGGTTTGGGGCCACCACTGTGCCAGAGGGCTGCATCCGAGTGGGGCTGGACTCCAAACCGCCTGCATTTGCTCGTGTGGGATCCTGGGGGGATGCTGGGTCCGGCCCTGGGGCTCAGCATGCAGACGCATCCTGGGGTGCCCGTCCCACGCCCGCTCTCTCCCGGCACAGGGCGGACATCCATTCCCAGCTTGGAGGAAGAAATCGATTTTCTGGCAGACATGCTGGCCAGGCAAGAGACTCCTCGCCCCCACCCACTGCGGGACGGCAAGTCCAGGAGTAAGTGCCTGCTCCCCCCCTCCCACCTCTCTCTGCAGTGGTACTGGGGACCCTGCAGCAGCCAGACCCTGTACCCCAGGCTGGTTTGCCCTCCAGAGCTGTCTGGGTGCTGCTCTGCTCATGGCTTTACCTTCTCCTGCAGCCACGCTGGTCCCTGCCATCGGCAGACAGCGTGTGGCCAGTGGGCTGAGAGAGGGGCGTCTGCAGCGGGGTCCTGCCGGCAGCAAGGCAGCCACCACTCTCCCCACCTCCACCACAGCCATGGTCCAGAAGTACCCAGTGGAGGCATCCCCCATCCCTTCAAATGACGACGTGGTGCTCGGTGAGACCCTGGGGACAGGCAGCTCGTGGGAGGGGGTTTCACATCCTGGCTGGGGAAGCGTGGGTTGGTGGCACCATGCCACCAGTCTCACCCACTGTCCCTCTGTGTCCCCATCCACCTCTGCAGGGCTGATTGTGGTGTGCACGGTGGCCGGGATCTCGGCACTGATCGTGGCTGCGGTCTGCTGGTGCAGGTGAGCCAGGGGTTGCTGGTGCCAGCCAGTCCCTCAGCATCCTTCTGCCCTTGGGAGCCTGTTCCTGTGCTTCCCAGGCACTTGGAGGAGAGGCAACAGCTGCCCTTGCC
Source organism: Phaethon aethereus (assembly GCF_964289735.1). Lineage (NCBI taxonomy): Eukaryota > Metazoa > Chordata > Aves > Phaethontiformes > Phaethontidae > Phaethon > Phaethon aethereus. The sequence goes on along the minus strand of NC_138596.1, from coordinate 569,795 downwards.
AGTCCACCTGCAGATGTGCCGTGTCCAACAGGGTACGGCGTCTGCCGGTCAGGGCTGGAGGACAGCGGTGGGACAGCCTCACGCCAGGCACAGGCTCCTGGGTGCGGGTGGCACCTGTTTTGGGCATCGTTGTGGCACTGGGTACTGACACCACAGACATGTCAGTGCCTTGTGTTCAGGCACTGGCGGGATGAGGTGGCTGTGCCTGGGGTGCCACCCATTGTGGGTGCCATCACAGGGAACAGGGATGTGGGTGGGAGGGCTGAGCCACCCCCGGAGGTCGCTGGCTCCCATATGGGGTCATCCACTCCGGTGGCTCGTGCCAACCACTCTCTTCTCCCCTGGCAGGTTGCAGAAGGAGGTCAGGCTGGCGCAGAAGGTGGACTACTCGGCACAGCGAGCGGCCAGCCCCCTGTCCTACGACAAGATCTCGGTAAGGCGCCCGCGTCCCTCCTTGCAGGGTGTTTGGCACTGGGGCCAGGCCTGTGCTCTGCTTGAGGGGCTCCTGACACGGGTGGGGGGCACCTGCCAGCCAGGCCGGGGGTTTCCGGAGCCCAGCCTCCACGGCCATCCTTGCTCTCTCCACAGCCTGGGGACAAGACGCTGGCTCAGAGCGCCCAGATGTACCACTACCAGCACCAAAAGCAGCAGATGCTCTCCATGGAGAAGTAAGCAGCCCCAGGAGAAGGCAGCAGACCCAGTTGCTGGTCCGTGCCCTGCTGTTAACTGGGGTGCCATTAATCATCCCTCTGGGCTTCACACCCTCTCTGCATTCTCTCCCCCCAGGCATAAAGAGGAGCCCAAACTGCCAGACTCGGCATCCTCCGACGAGGAGAATGAGGACGGAGACTTCACCGTGTACGAGTGCCCTGGGCTGGCTCCGGTACGGTGGGCACAGGGCAGCTGGGAGGGACACTGTGTGTGCGGGGCTGGACCCAACACATGCCTGGGATGTGCCATTCCTTGCAAGGAGCCTTTTAAACACGTCCTTCATCAAACCCTGAGATGGTCCAACCCCTCTGCTTCCCCCATGTGCCCTGGCCAAGTCCCACTGGAGCCCTCCAGTGGGCAGGAGCAGGCGCCGTGGCATGGGTGGCCCCGGTACGGGGCTTGTCCCCGGGCAGCCCTGCCCCGTGGCCCCGGGAGCGGAGAGCCAGAGCAGCCCTTGGCAGACACAACCTGCCGTCCCTGCGGTGCCAGGGATGTGGTCACCTCGGGCTCTGGGGTATTGGGACCGGGGAGCTTGTCCTGGTGCCTCCCCAGTGCCTGGACTGGGACCTATGACCCCCTCAAAGCCAGGGGGGACTTTCCCGGCTAGCAGGGGACCCCGGGGAAGGGCAGCTCCTAACAGTCCTGGGTACAAAGAGCACAAAGAGACCCGAAAGGAGCCTTTCACATGGTAATGGCAGCGGAGCCCGGCCATCAGGGCCCAGATTAAGGGTCATCATTAGGTCTTTACAGGCCCATTAAAGGACACTTGATGGCAGGCAGGCAGTCTGGGCAAGGAACCCCATTTCTGCCAGCCAGGGTGGGGCTCCTGTGCTGGAGTCCCCAGCCAGGCTGTAGGGTCCCATGCCATCTGGGACCATGGGTTTTGCACACCATCATCACATCTCAGCATCCCTGGCCACTGCTGGTGGGGAAGTAGCGCCTTTCCAGGGTTGACAGTGGGGTCCTGGTGTGTGTCACCCCATCCCAGACCACGAGAAGCCCCACATCCTCCCTCCTCCTTGCTGGGCTGGGGTTCAGACTCGAACCCCTTGGGACAAGGCGGCTCAACTCCCAGCTGGTTTCTGACCTCCTGCCTTTTCCTTCCCTCCCATCCTGCTCCCTCCGCCGCTGCAGACCGGAGAAATGGAAGTGAGGAACCCGCTGTTTGATGACTCCTCCTTACACCCCTCCAACCCCAAGTCGCACCAGTAACACCCCTCCTCTCCTCCACCCGAGCTCGCTACGAACTATACGCCCTGCGCCGAAGCCCGGTGGGGCGGCCGCGCCAGAGGGGCACCCGCAGCCGGGCGAAGGGGCGCAGACCCTGCTCTGCCAGACTGTTCGACGCCTGCCCAATAAACACCCACTAACAGCTATGGGAGGGGGAGATCGCCCCCATTTCCAGCGTCCTTGTCCTCTTTGCTGCTGTGATCGCGTCCCTGCCTTGCACTTCGCTCACTGCTCTGGGGGACACGCCAGCCCCACGGGGGAGGCGGCTGCTGCCTTAGCACAGAAACTGGGTGGGCCACAACGCTGTTTCTTTGCGTTTGGCTTTGAGGAGGGGGCTGCTGCCCTGGCTATGGCTGGGCTAATGCAACAGCAGCTGAGAAAGGGCGGGAGAGGGTGTCGGAGAGCGGGAGAGGGACCAGGGGTGTCCGGGCACACTGGTGTCTGCAGGGGAGGGCGTCGGGGCTGCCAGCCTGCCCAGAGCCCCTCTGCCAGGGATGGAGACTTTCCCCGGAGCAGGTGGCATCGCTGATGGCTCTGGTGCATGGTCTGCCCCCTCCTCCCCAGCCCGGGCAGCCCCTGGCGGCAGCGTCCCTCTCCAGGAGCCAAGGGCAGGAGCAGGTGCTGGCATCACTCGCAGGATGCACCTTCAGATGCCGCCCTGCGTGGTGGCCGGCCGGGGGCAGAGGCTCTGCCCTGGCCCCTGCACCAGCTCCGTTGCCTTCCAGGGGGGCTGGTCCTCAGAGGCCCAGGGGCACAGACAGTCCCAGTGCCGCTGTGGCCTGGGACCCTGTGCCAGGCTGTGTTGGCAGAGGATTTCCCCACGGCAGCCCTGGGTGCTGACTGGACTCTCACCCTGGGTCTCCATGGGATGAAAGCTCAGAAAAGGCTCAGGGTTTTGGTTTTAAGCCTGTGTGGCCCTGGGGGAGGAAGGAGCAAGATTGGTGGGGGCTCGGGAGGCCTGAAGGGGTAGCCAAGGCATGGTGGCTTTGCTGCGCTGCTTCTGTGCCCCACAGAGCCCACAGCCTTTGCATCATCCCTGCGGAGCCCGGCCAGGCGCTCTCTCCAGGCATCCCTCTGTGGCAGGGAACAGTCTCTGCCGCACCATCCCAGACATCTCCCGGGCTCCAGAGACCTCCTGCACCCCTCCACTGCCTGTGTCTGCATCCAGGCTCGCCAGCCACCACCACCAAGTCCTTGCTCAGAGCCCAGTGCCGTTCCCCAAAGCCCCCTCGGCGCATTGGCCATGACCCCTCCAGCATAAGGCCCAGAACAAGTTTTGGGTTGCTTTACACAGATGTGGCTTCATGTCCAGATCCTGGCTGTGGTGTCTTGCACGGGAGTGGCCTTTTGCACATGCGGGAGCTGTTGCACGCACAGAAGCCATTGCACACTCAGGAGCCGTTGCATGTGCAGGCAGGCACGGGCACGGCAGGCAGCAGCGGCAGAGCCCTGTGCCAGCGAGTGGTGGTGGTGTGGGAATGTCCTTGGTGGGGTCGCTGGCAGAGGCCATCACTGCACAGATCCTTTCCCTGTGCCCTCCTCCCTTACCCATGGGCTCCTGCCCGTCTCCCCGCGCCCCTTGTTGTTGTATGGATTGTAGTTTTAAAAGGAAATTTTATTAAACAATCATGTTTGAGACCCATGCGAGTGTGTGGTGTGGGGCCAGCTGCTCACTGCGGGGCCCTCAGCTTGGTGCTCCTCTTGGGAGCAGAGTGGGATTGGGGGGACAGGGAGGGAGGATGCTGTGGGTCTCCCATCCCAAAACCTTCGCCAGGGAATAGTGAGAGCAGCTGTCCTGTGTACTCCAGCAGCTTGGAGTAGCCTCCAAGCCCTATTCAAGGGTTTTCCCCAACCCAGCAAGAACCGGAGTTTATTTTCTTGCGTCTCAGTATTTGCCAGGAGAGGTTTCCCCAGCGAAGGGCTGGGTGGGAGCTCACGGCTGTGCCTGCCTGCACCCAGCCCTGCAGCACCCACAGCCCACCCGCCCCCATCGCCCCTCGCCCCCAGGGCCGGGGCCAGGCCCTTCACACCTCGGCCGGGCCGGCAGATAAGGGCTATCGTGTCCCCCCATTGTGTGGAGCCTGAGCTGCTCTCCTGGCCCTTTGATCACGCCAGCCCCCCATCAGGCTGATACAATCTCGTCTCCTCCTGGTTTCGGCGGCCTGCAGGGTGGGTGCTGACTCACCGCCAAAGCGCCTGGGCACCATCGGGACGCTTCGCTCAGCCCCGCTCATGGGCAGCCCTGGGGTCTCCAGCTGCAGCCCCGGGTGGGCAGCATGGCACCCCAAACCACCTGGGACCACCCCAAGGCTCACCCATGGGGAAACTCAGCCTTGCACCCCTCCCTCTCCGAGGTCCCCAAATTCATCCTTCCTTTGCTCTCAGAGCCCACCAGTCTCTCAGAGCACCCCCAGGCTTTTTGGGAAGTTCTAGCTTTGAGTAAAACCCGGCTGCTCCTCTCAAGAAGACCCCCTCGCTCTGAGCACCATGGTAGCAGGAGCCCTGCATCCCCTGGGAAGCTGTGTCCCCACGCCATGTCTGGGCACGGAATAATCAGGGTTCTGTGCTGCAGCTATCCCAGGACAGCCTGGGTGGGTGCAGGGCTGGGTGCAGGGCCTGGGCTCAGCCCCAGCCTGTCTGTGCCTCAGTTTCCCCAGCTGTAAAACAGTAGAGAAGACTGGCTGGTGTGGGCAATACCTCAATTACACCACGGGCTCTGTGCTGCAGAGGCCTTTTTAATGAGGGGAACAGATCTGGACCAGGACCATCATCCAGGACTTTCATCTCAGCCAGGTTTGGAAGCACCAACCCTCCATCACACCCAGCCAGGCCAGCAGCCAAGCAAACTGCAGTGCCATGGAGGAGCTTCGGTGTTCCTCCCAGGGACAGGGTTTTTCAAACAGAACCCACTGCCTAACCCTCCTCAGATGGACCTTGGGTGAAGACTGTGGCTGGCCCTGACCCACTGTGTGTAAGGCTGCAGCCCACCAAGGTGTGATTGCCTTAGGCATGAAACTCACAGGGATCCAGCACAGCCCTGACAGCTTCTCCATCACCTGCCACATGAGAGAGGGTGAGCTCACGGTGAATAAAACATCATCTGTGGTCATACACTCTCTTAAAATCTTGTCTCCAAGCCAAACCAGCACACTCAGCCACGGGAGAACAGGCAGATGTACACCTCCAACACCCCAGCTTCTTGGCGTCTCAGTGAGCCACGGAGGACAGATGCATTTCTTTCTGCTCCCCTTTTCCTTGCAGGGTCCCATCTGTCCCTGGCTGAGTTACAGACCACAGAGCCAGGCCCCAGCCTGGAGCATGAGCAGGCTCCAGCCATGGGGGTGATGGAGGGGTGCATCCTTCCTCCTCCTGGAGCAGGCAGGAGGCTCTGCCCCAAAGGAGACGGATGGCCAAGCCCCATCCATCGGTGCACAATGACCCCACACAATAACCAGGCACCTCACACAGCCGGCCCAAACTCGCCCCATTGAAATGTATGGGGGGGCACACACCGAGAAACCCCACTGACTCCCTCCACATCCCCCAGCTAAAACCATCACTGCCACAATGGGCCTTGCTCCTACAAAGGGGCCAGTTCAAAGTCAACGTCTCCCTTCCCCTCCGCCTGTATATGAAAGGGAGCAGGAATGCGTTTGAGGCCTTGGCGGGCTGGGGGGCTTCCTGGGGGGATGGAGAGAAAGAGCAGGTTGGCAGGAGGAGGGGGTCCAGCCCGGGAACAATAAATCAAAGGGAAGGGGAGTTACTGCCCGGCCAAGGATCTTCTGAAACCCTGGGCCGCAGCGGGAGCCCGGGAGGAGCAGGGCTGATGGCTGCGATTGGAGCCCCGCAGTGAGACTTCCTCTGCCCGCTGGCAGAGGGCAGGCAGCAGGGCAGGCCTGCCTGCACGGTGCTGGCACCGCCGGCAGCTCGGCCCGGGGCCCGGCTCTCCCCTCAGCATGGCCGAATCCAGCACCTGCAGGGGAAGGCACCTCACCGGGTCTGGGCAGTGGCTCCCCTCGGGCAGGTCCCGCAGCCACGGGGCTCGCTCAGGGCTGCCCACATCCCCGCCGATGGGCTTTTTGCATCCTCAGGTCGTTTTCCTGGGGCTGCCCTCCCTCCCCAGAGCAGCCCGGCACATGCCCAGACAGGAAGGGGCTTTAACTCCAGCTCATCCCCTTGGTCATTTTTTTTCCTTATGGGAATATCATTACACGGCGGGAGCTGTTCCACTCCTCGCCACGTGCGGCTGTGCAAGGGGCTGCTGCGGGCGCTGGGGGTACCAGCCCCGGGGGATGAGTCCCGGGATGCTAGCCCCGGGGTGCCAGTCCTCTTGGGAGCCAAAGCAAGAGCTTTTAACTAGCACCAGGCACCTTCTGCCAAGTCCCACCAGCAGCCCCATCCCGCCGCCGCGGGGGAGGCTCCTCCAGCCTATCTCTTCGGCCTATCTCCAGTGCGAGACGGCAGCAGGCTCCCGGTAATCCGGGTTAATAAACAGGGAGCGGTGCTGGCAGCGGGATGGCCCCTCGCCCTGCTCTGGCGGGAGTCAGGGGGTGCCCGCGACGCTGCAGCCTGCGCGTACCCGGGAGCCGGCATCGGGCAGGCAGATCCCAGCAGAGACCTCCCGGGTGGCGGCGGCAGGATCGGGGAAGCTCCCGGTTCCGAAGTGGGAGCGAGGGAAGAGGGAAATGCTTGGTGCCGGCCCCAACAGCGCCATTTTGAGGGGCAGTGTGAGAGGAAAGCCCTTAAGACAGAGAAAATATCAAGCGCGCTCCATTGTGGAGCAGATGGGCCTGATAGCCAGGGCTGCAATTAGCTCCCGAGAGGCACACCCAGAGCTCCGGGGCCTCTCTGCCTGCACAGGCCTCCGGGAAAGGCACGCTCCCTCCGAGGCACGGCCTTCCTCACCGGGCGAGGAGGAGGAGAGGGACAGTGGGACTGGGAGGGAGCTGAGGAGCCCAGCTTCATCCACGAAGCACTCCGCAGAGCACCCCACGGAGCCGTGAGGCTCTGCCGCTGGGACCACACACCTCGGAGGGGCGAGAGGGTATGGCCCAGCCCAGCACCACAGCACCAGCATCCCCGGGGCTTGTCCTGTGGATAAGGGGCTGCTGCGGCCCCGGGCAGGCTACCACCCCTGCCTGTGCCCCCGGCCTTGGCTCATGCCGTGGGGGCTGCCTCTCGTCCCCCAGAGCAATCCAGTTCCCTGCCCGTGCCCGGACCCTGTAGCCCTGGGGAGTTCCCAGGTGGGGAGACCCTGTGGCTGATGCTGCCCCAACATTTGGAGACGTGGGCCCCACCGAGCACCCCCGAGATGTGGGGGGCGGTGGGGGCTCTGCCCTTCGCAGCACACGTGGCGAGCGGGGCCAGAGGGGTGCGAGACCCCACAGTGGGGTCCCTCGCCCGCCGGGGCCAGCGCCGGCCCTCTCCTCCCCACAGCCCCAGGGGAAGGGCGCGGGCGGGCCACGGCCCACCTTCCATCGCACCTTCCCCCCCCCGCCCCCCGGGGGGATCAAGTTCACGCCCGACCCACCGGTGCGGGGCCAATGGGGCCGGGGCCCATTTCCATACAGCCCGGCCCGGCCCGGCCCGGCCCCACCGCCCTCAGAGGCCCCGGCGGCGCCGCAGCAGGGAGGCAGCGGCCGGCGGGCGGCCGGGAGCCCCGCAGCCCCCGCATGGAGCCCTAGGGCCGCGGGCAGCATGTTCAGCCCGGACGGGGGGCTGCCGGCCGCCCCCTTCGGCCTCCTGCCCGACGGCGGCCCGCCCTTCCCCCGCGGCGGCTTCGACGGGGCGGCCGCCCAGCCGCTCTTCTTCCCCTTCGCCGCCGAGCCCGAGGCCGCCCGCGACCCGCCGCCGCCCCGCGCCTGGCTGCCCCCGCCCGCCGGGCCGCCCGCCAAGGCGGAGGCGCGCCCGGGCCGGCCCTGCCGCCAGCCCTCGCCCGAGCCCCGCGCCGCGGCCTGCTGCGGGCCGGCCTGGCCCGCCCCGCCCTGGGCCGGGCCCGCGCCCCCCGGCGCCGCCAGCGCCGCCCTGCCCGGCCCGCCCTTCCCCGGCCCCGCCGCCGCCTTCCCCGGCCAGCAGCTCTGCCCCGCCGCCCTGCAGCCGGGCTCCGGCGGCCTCTCTGGGCTGGGCAGCAGCGGCAGCTCCAGCGGCGCCGCCAGCGAGGGCGGCCACTCCAGCGACAGCGGCGACGAGGTGAGACCCGACGGGACGGGGACGGGCTGCCCTGCCCCGCAGCCCGGCAGAGCGACGGCGGCCCCGGTGCCGCCGCGGGGACACCGCGGTCCCCTCTGCGCCCCGGTGCCGTCGCGGAGACGGGGAGTGGAGCCTGGGCTGGCTATCGCGCCGCCCCGTCGGGGCTGGGAGCTGCCCGGCCTCCTCGTGGCACCACCGGCCGGGCACGGGCGGGAACCTCGCCAGGGCCGTCCCGCCTGTTCCCGCCGCTGGCTGCCCCCGGGGAGCCCTGAACCGGCCCGACGTGTCTCAGTGCTGGGGCTCGGCCCGGCCGGGCCAGCCGCCCCGCGAGGGGAGCGCCCCGGGGCGAGAGGGGTGGTTCTGGGGGCCTGGGGAGCAGCCGCAGCCCGGCTCCTGGCAGCCTCTTCCGGCCCGCGGTCGTGCGGGGACGGAGGCGGCTTCCCCGGCCGCTCCCCCGGGCTCCGCGGGCACCGGCGGCTGCCGGGGCGCGGGCACAGCCAGCGCGGAGGCGGAGGGGGCCTGGGGAGTTGGCAGCTCTAGTCACCAGTACGACTGGCAGCTGTATTTTGGGTTTGTTTTTAGTATTTTTAAGTCCTGGCATAATATAAACGCGTCCCTCCCAGACAATCACGCCTCGGGGGCAGCAGCGGCAGATGATGCCGGGGTTTGTTCCAAAGTTCCTGCGAGCTGTGACGGGTGTTTCGGTTGGGTTTGTGCGGAGCCGATGCCACGTACGTGCCGCGGGGATTCAGGAGCTCCCCACGCACGCCAAACTCAGGGGTGGGAGCGTGGAGGGATTCGCGTCCCCCGGGTCGCAGCCTGCCGCGGTGGGTGTGGGTTAGGAATGGGTTTTCCCGGCTGAGGGAGGGTGAGGGTTGCCCCGTGGCAGGAATGATGCTCCTGGCTGCCGATGTACGCCAGGAATTAAAAGCCGAGATTGGGTCGCAGGAGAGACGTCTGTAAAACCCGAAATTGCACTGCAAATGTGGAAATCGGGTAAAAGATTGCAAAATGCCCCCGCAGCAGCTGAAGGCTGCGCTGCAGGGAGGAAGGGAAGCACCTGGGTAAGCAGCTTTCCAGAAGGGAAGAGCCTGGTTGTGGCAAAGGGATGTTTGAGTCCCACTCGAGTCATGGGTGCTTTCATCGTTCGCTGCATCTCAGCCGTTTCACCTGCCCTGGGCTCAGGCGGGTGAGGGGCTGGCGCGGCGCTGCGCCGTGCCCGAGAGCCATGGGGAGGTGGGTGCTCACACCCCGGGATAGCTGAGCCCGTGGGGACGAATTGTGGGATGCGGGGGGGGCATCAGCAAATGTATCCATCGGTAGTGCTTCTGGGTCAGAGTCTGAGTCTGGGGGGCAGAGGGGACACCCCCAGGGCGTGCTGGTGCAGAGCACGAGCTCTGGGTGGTCCCGGGACCCGCTTTCTGGCCCCGGGTCCTTGTGCCAGCCGGGGCCTCTGCCACGCCAGCGTGGTGTGAGCTGGGCGGTGTGCCGTGTCCAGAGGGTCCTGCGTGGGGCGGGGTGGGGTGGAGGCACTTTGGGGCCCTGAGTAGAGCCCCTTGTTCGGGGGTTGGGGAAAACCCTTCTGCCACCCCGTCGCCCCAAGGACCCCATCGCCCAGAGGCGGCAGCCGCGCCCTCTCCTGTCCCACACCGACCCCGACGCACCGGCAGCCCCACTCTCGGCAGCCCCTGGGCGCGAGTTTGTCACCTCTCAGTTTATCCCCGCCCCTGCCAGGATGCGCCAACTTCGGAGGAGCTGGAGCAGTTCGCCAAGGACCTCAAGCACAAGCGCATCATGCTGGGCTTCACCCAGGCTGACGTGGGGCTGGCTCTGGGCACCCTCTACGGTAAGGGTCCTCGTCCCCTCGCCACACCCGGGGGGAAGGAGAGGCCTGGGAGGGGGGTGGAGCACTGGGGTAGTGGAGATTTCTGCTCCTTAACGACCCGCAAAGGAGGCGGTGAGCACCGGCCCCGGGGCTCCTGGGGCTCCCGAGCTCTGGCCATGTACTCGCTCATGCTGGAAAGGTGTGATAACAAGGAACTGGTTTAAAATAGCGGCAGCTGGTTATTGAAGGGTGTCTCAGTGCTTTAAATCCCTGCTGAAGCAGCAGGGAGAATGCCTTTCCTGATCCCCATCCCAAGGGACAAGGATGCTGGAGGGGGATACCAGGGGACTGCTGGAGGTGGGAGATCCCCCAGCATGGGGGCAGGAGCGGTGTGTGATGCCATGCCTGCCTGCACAGGGAAGATGTTCAGCCAGACCACCATCTGCCGCTTCGAAGCGCTCCAGCTCAGCTTCAAGAACATGTGCAAGCTGAAACCACTGCTGCAGCGTTGGCTCAACGAGGCGGAGAACACGGACAACATGCAAGAGGTACGGCGCCGGGAGTCGGGGGTGCCGCATACCTACGAGCCATCAAGCTGCAGTTTCTCATCCCTTTTATGTGTGCTTTTTGGGAGAGAGGAGGGGAGCAGCTGGCATCTTGTGCCATAGCAGCATCTTGCTGGTATGGCTTCAGTCCGGTTGTGGGGGGAAGCACTGGGTATCACCTTCTGCCAGTCTGCGGGAGCCCAAATGCGCCTGCAGGCACCTTGTGACAATTGTGGCAGCTCCAGTCTCAGCAGCCAGGTCCTGCTGGAGTATTAGATGAGCTGGAGATGCAGCTTGCTGCTCCCTGGGGAGCCTGGAGGGATGCAAGAAGATGTGTCTATCCCCCCTGCACCAGCTACAGGCAGTACTGGGACACTGCAAATGGCCCCAGTTGCAGTGGGGCGACACTCGGTGGACAGTCATAGGGACAAAGCCTGTCCCCATCCCTCCCAGACCTCTGCAGCCAGCTGCGTATGTGTCCAGAGGCTGGGGGGACATTGCTAGCCCTGTGGCCAAGCGTGTGATCTCTCATCTCCAGATGTGCAATGCAGAGCAAGTGTTGGCCCAAGCCCGGAAGAGAAAACGCAGGACCAGCATCGAGACCAACGTGAAGGGGACACTGGAGAGCTTCTTTCGCAAGTGCGTGAAGCCCAGTCCCCAGGAGATCTCCCAGATCGCCGAGGACCTCAACCTGGACAAAGACGTAGGTTGGGAGGGTTTGCAGGGTGGGTGCCCAAACAAATGGCTGTGGTTCCTGAGCATCCGCATTGCGCCAGTTTGATACTGGAAGCTGTGGGAGAGTGGCTGGGGCTGGCCACTGTCTGAGCCCAGCCCCAGGAGGGTGCTGTGCTGGCAGGTTGGGGTCCTGTGGAGATGCCACCAGCAGAAGGGTCTCTGTCACCCGCACAGCGCCTGGGGTTGCCCCCCTCACCCTTCCCCATCTCCCCTCCCTCGCAGGTGGTCCGGGTCTGGTTCTGCAACCGGCGTCAGAAAGGCAAACGGCTGCTGCTGCCCTTCGGCAACGAGGCGGAGGGGGTGATGTACGACATGAACCAGTCCCTGGTGCCCACCGGCCTGCCCATCCCGGTGACATCCCAGGGCTACAGCCTGGCTCCCTCCCCTCCCGTCTACATGCCGCCCTTCCACAAAGCCGAGATGTTCCCTCAAGCGCTGCAGCCTGGGCTCTCCATGAGCAACAGCAGCCACTGAACCAGGGGCTGCGGGGGCTGGCGGTGGTGCCGCCCCAACATTGCGGCTGGGCTGGCTCTGGGGGCAGCTTCCCCCCGACTACGCCCTGAGAAGGCATGGGCACAGCCCCGCTCCCGCTCCCAGGGCCTGCCTGGGCACTCACTGGGCTGCCTTATGGCTTTTGGGGCATGAGGGGCAGGGGAAGGGCTGGGAGCCTGTCACAGGGATGGTGCCCGCTCTTTGCGGTTGCTCCCAGCCTTTCCCAGTTATGTGAGTTTACTGGTCCCAGCAGTATCAGCCCCCTTCTGACCTCTCCTGGGGGGCAGCTGCTCCTGCCTCACTGCACCCCACCGAAGCCACGCGTGCCCGGGGCGCTGAGCGGAGCCACTTGCGCCCAGCCCCAGTCCAGCCGAGCTGCTCTCCTGCAAGACCCAGAAAAAAGTATTTTTTAGATTTTTTGGAGGGGATGGGTGGGGGGGAGGTGGGTGGTTTTATCATTTTTTTTAATGGTTTTTGGTCGTAGTTTTTAAAGAGCAAAAATCTTTGTAGTGATTGCTAGTTTCCCAGGTACCTCCTCCCTGTCACATAGAGCGGGGCTGGGGCGCTGTGCCCAGAGCTGGGGTCTTTGGCGGCTCTGCCCACCTTCCTGGGCAGCCGGGGCGAGCCGAGTGCTGGAGCGTGGTGCTGGAGGTGAGCACTCGCAGCCCCAGCCATCCCTTGCCCCGCAGTGTAGGAGAGCTTCACCCGTCCCTGGCCAGGCTGGCAGGGCTTCTTTTGGGGGTGCATGGGGGTCCTCCCCAGCCCTTGTGCCCAGCATCACCCCGGGTCCCCCATGGCCTCTCCACTCTCCAGCTGTTGTCCCTCTGCCCCAGACTGGCTGCCCAGGGACCATCTTTCTCTGGGGGAATCCCAGCCCAGGGGGGCTGACACCATCCTGTCCATGCTGCTAGCACCCCCGTGCCTTTGAGCCTGCTGTAGTTGATGATTTTTTTTTTTCTTAATCACATTTCCTCTGGCAATGAAATAAATCTCAGTTGTTTGGGGCATGAGGGCGAGTTAACCCTTTCCTTGCCTCCCTTGCATCCTTGCTCCTCCACGGTGCCAGGCAGCCCGCGTTTGGCTGCATGTGGGGGCATGGTGGGGCTGGACCGGTACAGCCAGATAGGGTTGTACACCCGGTTGTACACCCGGCTCTTGGCTCCCTGCAGCCTGGCCCACCACCAGGAATGGTGCCAGCTTGGCGGGGCTGTGCCCCCCAAAGCAGAGGTGGTCAGGAGTGGGTATGGGGGTCACCTTCCACCCAGTTTGAGCTGTTTTTTTCATAGCTGCTTCTCGGAAGGGTGGAAGCCCAGCGGGATCTCGCAGGGTGCTCCAGTAGATGCCGCGGGTGGGGAAGTAGCGGGAGCTGCTGAGCGCCCAGCCCTGGGGTGGGCAGGGCAGAGGTACAGGAAGCCTGGGCTGTCCTGGCCGCGGGGCTGCCAGTGTGACACTGGTGGGCAAGGAATGCTCCCGTGTGCCTGGTCCAGCCAAGGCAGCCTTGCAGTGGCCACACCGGGCAGTGCCAGCCAAGCCAGGCAGGTCCGGGTGGGCACAGGGGGCTGAGCTGGTGGAGATCGGAGGTGCCAGCCTAGATGGGAGAAGCAAGTGTCTGGGGGATGACGCCTTGCTTTTTCAATGCCATGGCCTCTGCAGCCTGGTTTGCCACCAGCCTGTGCCCCCGAGGGACTTTTTCCCTGAGCAGAAGCAATGAAATGACCAAACCTGTAGGGAAGCTTCTGAAAAGCCCCTTTTTTTTTATGGCTGCCCATAAATTGTGGGTTTGCTCTCTGAGGCTGGCCTGCAGCCTTGCTCCCGCAGGCCGGGCAGGAGCGGGGTCACTGCAGGCAGCTGCTCGTGGGCACCTCGGGTCCCCGCCAAGGGCTGGGCTGCAGACCTGGCTGGGTGCCCCAGCCCACGTCCCTGCCTGCTAGCAGGGTGGGAGCTCAGCCACGCACGGCACCCAGCGGAAACTGCCCCCCAGCCACTGCCGCCCTTTGCAGCCTGGCACTGTGGGGGGGTGTGGGCTAGGGGTGCTGGAGGCTGGCGATCAGCAGGGTCGGTAGTAGAAAGCCTGGGAAGGATGTTGCCTCCCTGAGGTTTGCTTCTCTCCACGTTTCCCCTGATTTTCCACTCCAGCAAAAGGCCAGCCAGGCAGGACCCCCACATCCCGCTGCCCCGGCGCCCTGCCTGTGGGCGCTCAGAGCTCCTGCTCCGTTCTCTGTTGACCCAGAAGACAAAACATGACGGAAATCGGAAGCCACAGAAACCTGAAGAGCGCAGCGTGCCTGTCAAACGGCAACCCGGCAAGGGCCGGGCTGGGTGAGCAGCTGCTGGGGCCAGTGAAGCGCCAGCCTGGGGCAGGAATGTCCCCTCTGCTGGGGGGGTGTCACTGCATGCCTGATCCCTGCTGCACCCCGGAAACGGGGAGCAGGTCCTGGAGGGTGGCAGGCAGCTCATAGGCTGACAAAGGGTGGGGTTGGGCGACTTTGGGGCTGCAATGAGGGAAACCGGGGGAAACCCGTGACAAAATGAGTCAAATGAGTTTATATCAGGTTGATGGCACTGGGAGGAAGGCACAGATGGAGCAGCCATGTCCCACCCCCTGGTCCTGTCACCCAACCCTGACATCTGCCACCCATGGGTGCTTCCCCGGGGGGTCAGGGCATTGCCTGTGCCCAGGGTGTGTGGTACAGGGTGCCCACTGCAGGGTGCTTTCCATGCAGGGCACCCACAGTGCAGGGTGCTCTCTGTAAGGTCCCCATGGTGCAGGACGTATGCGTGGCGCAGGGTGCCCACAGCGTGGCGTGTGTGTGGCACTGCAGGGTGCTGGTAATGCAGGTGCCTGGGGTGCACGGTGCGTGCGCAGGGGCTTGGTAGTACCAGGGGCACACAGAGCAGGCTGCCAGTGCCGCAGGGTGCCCAGGGGACTGGCTTTGCTCTGGGCTCGCTGAGAGGCTCCGGACACCACCGCCTTGCTGGCTTCCTGCCGCAGCAGGGCAGGCGTGCCGGCAGGGGAGCGAGAAACCACAGCATCCTTCTCTGACTCGGCTGGGCACTGAGCAGGCTGAGATTGCTTTCGAGAGCACCCGGTGCCTAGCCGGTCCTCGCTGGCACAGTGACACCCACAGTTCAAGAGTGGGGGTGGGTGCGGGAAATGGGTGCTGCTGGGCTCTGCTGGGAAGTGGCGGAGCAGAGGCTGTGCTTTCCGTCCCTGCTGCGGGGTGCTGGGCCCCCCCAGCTGCCACAAGCTCGGCTCCTCCACCCCTGCCATCACCATGGGGCCTCTGCCTCCAAGGCTTCACCACTCAGCAGAAGGTGCTGGGGGGTGGCATGGGGCGACCACAGGGGAAGGCTGGGGAACCCTGAGCCCCTGCCAGCCCCCTGCCCAGCCCCCATGCCGCAGGCAGCGCCTCTGCAGCACCGTGTCATTTATTTCTGAAGCACCCTCTTGTCCTGCCAGCACCCTGGCAAGGTAGGTCAGTGTCAGGTCTGGGCAGGGGGTTAGTCCTGTTTTGCAAGAAACAACTCGCGCAGAGTTGCTCAAGGTCCCAGTGTGGCAACAGCGGGGCTGGGAGGAGAGGTGTGGGTTCCCGCATCCCTCCCTGCCCCATGTCCTGGTCTGCAGGAGGCTGCCCCACGCTTCCCCCACCCCAGTATTCTCTGCCTAGATGTGTTCCCGATGGTCCCAGCACACCAGCCCCGCGCTAGGTGTTGAACCAGCTCTCCAGGTTGGGATAGACTCGGCCGTGGGGCAGGCTGGGGTAGGCAGTGCAGATGGTGCAGATACGCTCCCTCCAGTCGGCATAGAGCTTCACGCTATACCTCTTCTGCCAGGTGAAGAACTGCTGGTAGCGGCTGGAGTTCATGGTCTTCAGGAAGGTGGCCAGCTCTGCTAGGGAACCAAAGTCATCGACGTGAATGAAGGAGTCTGCAGGAACAAACTGCTCGTAGTTGGCCCGGGGAGGCCCCAGCACCACGGGTACAGTGCCAGCCATCAGCGAGTTCCTCCAGAGCTTCTCAGTGATGTAGTCCTGGTGGATGGAGTTCTCAAAGGCTAGGTAGAACTTGGACTTGGATGTCGTTGGCAACAGGCAGTCCTTGCAAAGTGGCTTTCTGTTTGCTTTCCCATATATGTTCACATGGAGGTACCTGGAGAGGTTTCTGTAGACTTCAGCTCTCTTCTGAGTCCTGTGGTAGTTGCTGATAACCCAGGACACCAAGTTGGTCTTCACAGGGATGTTCACAGTGGCTGACTGGTTGGGCACAAGCTTGCCGTAGGGGATGAAGATGTCCGAGTCCCGTCTATAGGTCATCACCCAGTTGAAGGTCTGGTTCCATCCCGTTAGAGCTTTAGTGTTGGAAGGGGACTCCAGGGAGACCCACACCCAGTTCTGCCCTGGCGGCCTCTCCTTGGGCAGCTTGTCCCTGCTGGGCTGTAGCCTGGCATGGGGGAACACCACCACGTCTGCCTGGACCAGGAGCCGCCGCTCTGTGGTGAGCCAGCAGCCCGCAATGCCGTACAGCTCATGGCAAATGTCCCCGCTGATGTTGGGGACCTGCTTTGAGGGCCATTCCCACACCAGGACCACCAGCGGCTTAGCGTGCTTGGGGGCTTCTCCGGAGATCGTGGAGGGGTTGAGGAAGCACCTCAGGTTCCAGAGGGTGGTTACAAACACCCCAGCAGTGACTGCTGCCTTCACGCCAGGCCGGCCCCACAGCAGCCATGGCAGTGGTGATGCCCGGAGCATGCTTCTGGGCTGGCTATCACCTTCTCGGGTGACAGAGCCAACAGCTAGGAGAGAGGAGAGGCCACCAAGGGCCATCAGCTCGCCTTGCCGGGGGCAACAGGTCGTGAGGGGGTGCTGGGGTCAGAGGGGATGCAGAAAGGGCTTCTCCATGGGTCCCAGTGTCACCCTTGTCCCCTCTGCTGACCTCTGCCCCGCCCCAGTCCCCTGTGCAGCTGCTGTCACCCCATGGTGGCTTTTGTGTCACCCTCCTGCTGTCCCCGGTGTCCCCATCTGCAGGGTGAGCAGAGAAGCTGCCAAAGGGGGGCACAGAGCTGAGGGGCAGCAGCCACCCACCTCCCCCATCCTAGCTGCCTAGCTGCCTGGCACCGTTCCCCGTTACATGCCCAAGGGATGCTGTCCTTGGTATTTGCTCTGTGCCTCAGTTTCCCCACCTGACAAACAGCCACAGTTCCACTCCACCCTATTTGCTTTGCCCGGGGCAGGTTGAGTCTGAAATGCAGCCAGCCTTGCCACAGCCAAGCTCAGGAGAAAGGTGTCTGGGGGGTTGCAGGATGGGGCCACACACCAAAGGACATGGGGGGATACCCCGGGTCCTGCCTAAATAACCTCATGGGGGGCTCCAGCTGTGAACCAGGGTGTCCCTTGGAGTGACTGGGAAGTCCAGAACCCCACTCAGGACAAGACCAGAGTGTCCTGCCCAAGAAGTGCCCCTCACCCCAGCACCCTCCTGCAGCAATGGCAGGGCTCTCCCCAGGTTTGGGGGCCTCTCCCCAGCCACCAAGGGCACAGGCAGCCCCAGCAGGCTGGGAGCTTGCAGCCTCAATGTCCCAAACACTTGTATTTTATTTTCAGGGTGTCACAGATGGCCAGTGCCCCGCAGGCAGGGCAGGGAGAGCAGTGTGGGCAGGAAGCCATTTGGGGCTGCTACTGCCGGGACTCATCCTGCAGGCATGTGGGAACCCCAGCCGCAAGATACTTGCCCTGCCGTGGTGCCCATCTGCCTGCCTCAGGCCTCCGCTGGCGGCACTGTGCTTTAACTAGCGGTGCTGATGGGAAGAGAGCAGTGGGGGGGGCAGCGACGGGGGATGCTTGGCTGGGCTGGGGACCAGCCGCCAGCTTGAGCCCACCCAGGAGTGCCAGTCCCAGGGGCAGGGCTCGGCACCCGCGGGCTGCTCATGGCGTTCAGCACCAAAGGCAGTTTCCCTTTCGAGGTAACCTCTGAAAAGGTGTTGGCTGCCTAAGCCCCGCTGCTGGCCAGGGCTGTGCCGGTTCCTCTGTGATTTTGGAGCCTCCCGGAGAGTGGTGCCCTGCTTTCCCACCTCAGCTGCTGCAGCTTTGCTGTGAAAAATCCCTTCCCTGCCTCGGCCTGCTCCATCTGTCCTGCTAAAGTACATGAGCTAAGTTTAGGCTCCAGAAAAACCTGGCATCCAAAGCGGCGAGGGCTGGGAAAGCTTTGCCAGCTCCCTGCACCGCACACAGCGGCACCAGTGCTTGGGGTCCCTCTGCCCACTCGTCCCCGGCAGTGGGGGTGCTGCCCCCGTTTTGAGGATGCTCTGGGAGGGGACACCTTGCTGCGGCAGTGCCAGGACCCAACCCGTTTCTCAGCCCCTCTCCCCATGGCAGGCAGCGGTGTGCTGAGCTCAGACTTACCGGGAAAGGGCCGGCGTGGCAGCGCGCGAGGTGCTTGCGTGCGTCTGCCTGGGCAGCTGCCGGCACTGGGCTGGGGCACTCAAGGGCTTCCTCTTTTCTGCGGTTTTGCCTCATCCTGGCCCCACAACGGGTCCTTCCTGCCGCACGCAGCGGTTGGCACAGCCGGCACCCAGCATTTCCCCTGTGCCATGGGGGCAGCGATGTGACCCCTGGCTGGGTGCATGCCCATGGCCAGGTGGGTGCCCTCTGGCTGGGTGGGTGACCTATGGCCACGTGGGTGCCCCACAGCTGGGTGGGTGCCTTCTGGCTGAGCGGATGACCCATGGCTGCATGGATACCCTGTGGCTGAGCGGGTGACCCATTGGCTGGGTGGGTGCCGCACAGCAAGGTGTGCGCCCTGTGGCTGAGTGGATGCCCCATGGCTGTGAGTGTCCCATGGCTGGGTGAATGCTACATGGCTGAGCATGTGCCCCATAGATGTCTGGGCGTCTTGTGGCTGAGTAGGTGCCCTTGGCTGGTGCGTGCCCTTGGCTGGTGCATGCCCTGTGTCTGCCCCATGGCTGGGTGCTGCACAGGTCTGAGTGCGTGCGCTCTCGCCGGGTGCATGCCCCATGCCAGGGTGGGACACTGTTGCCCAGTGCATGCCCTATGGTGGGTGCTGCCAATGCCTTGGCACCCCCAGGAAAGGCTCCTGGTGCAGGTGCTGCTCACAGTTCTGTGCCTGCACATCCTGCCCCATCCCCCTGTGCTTTCCCCCCGCATCCTCCAGCTGGGCTGTGGCTCCGTGGAGAACACGCATGTGGCCCCACGTGGGATTTCCGTTACCCAAAGGGACTTCCCAGGTGCCAGGTTTGAAACCGAGCCCACGGCATTGCTCCTTTCTGACAAGTGTCTCTCCCATCCCAGCTGCCAGCCAGAGCCCCAATGCCCTGGTCTGGGCTGCAGTTTTCCAAGGCACCGATCCCCCGGTTTGGGGTCTGTGGGATGGTCCCGTGTCCCCGCGCTGCACCGGGGCACTCCAGCACTCCCCATGGTGGGGAAGGGTCCCCTCCCAAGCCGGCGGGGACTGGGTCCATGCCCGCACTGGCCACCTTCCCCAGCCACATTCCCAGGTTCCTGCTCCCATGGCAGAGGGGTGCCAGGGGACAGGGAGAAGGCACAAGGTGGTATGGAGGAGGGGACAGTGGGTAGAGATCCCCAACTCAGACTGAGTCCTGCCACCCCACCGCGACCTTGGGCACCCAGCCCTGTGGGGCAGGATGGAGGCAGGGTCCTGAGCCCCAGTGGGCTGCTCTGCCTGTGTCACTCCTGCCTGCACTGCTGCTTGCTGAAGCCATGGCTGTGCAGGGGGGAAAGCTGCCCGGCAGGGCTGTGTGAGCCCATGGGGCAGCTCTGCTAGCTGGCAGCTTTGTGCCAAAGCACACCCCACAAACACTCTTTTGCTGAGACTATTATTACTATTACTATTACTATTATTCTTGAAAGAAGGATTGTTGGGTCTGGCTGTGCACCCCGAGCACATTCATCTCCCTCCAAAATCACGCAGGACCAGCCGAACAGCAAGATGCTCATTTGGCTCAGACTGGAACCAGGCGCTTCCTCGGCATTTGCTGCTGCCCGTGGCAGAGCTGGTGGGGATGGAGAGGGGCATCAGCCCCAGAGCCTCAGCCTGGCACTGCCACCCAGGGCCGCAGGTGATTCCCTCTTGGCGGGTGCTGGGAAGGAGCTGGCTCCTTGCCCGGGCGCGTGTGCTGGGGGTTCAAGTGCCCTGCCTGCGCTGGGACGGGTGCAGGCAGGGCCCTGCCCTCAGCCTTGCCCAGGTGCCTCCCGTCTGCCACCCACAGCCTGGTTGAAAACAGGATGCCAGCATGACTTTGGCTCCCACTGACTCATCTTGAAATCGTCAGCTAAAGTGGCACCAGCAGCTCCTCCGTGCTGCCAAGCCCCAGGGACCCGACCTGGCCGGGATGTTTTCTGCCAGAAGGGGAAGCCGGCACACGTGTGCCTCAGTGACGCCTGCACAGAGAGCTGCCTCCTGTGCCCGGCCTGCGGACCTGCCCCTGTCCCGCTCTGGCCACACGCCCGGTTGTTTTCTTTGCTGGTGGTGGTGTCCAGGCACACCAAGTCTCCCCCAAAGCCCTGGCAGGGCAAGAGAGATGGGGAAACCGAGGCAGCAGCAGGGAGGGGAGCCCCAAGGCATGCAAGCACTGTCCCTGGAGCTGGCAGGGGCACACACAGAGCTGGGAGTGGGCTGCGTGAGCACCCCTGGGGTCTGCACCCCCAGCCGCACCCTTGCTCCCACTGGCTGCCTGGATCCTGGGAGCAAGAGTGGCTGCAGCGCTGGTGGCGAGGCGAGGGGCCGGGCAGCGGCTGGGCACAGCACCGTGCCACCGCACTGGGGTGTAGCAGGGCTCTGTGGTTTCAGTGACGCCCTGGGAGCCCTCGGAGGCCAACTGCAGCTCTGGGGCTGGGTGTTTTTTCCTCCCCAGCCATGTCCTCTGTTTCCTGTTATCTTTTCTCACCCCCTTTTTGCATTTCTGGTCCTGCGTGATTGAGAACCCAGATACTGGGGGCTGCACAGCCCATGGGGCGCGGTTCCCAGCCTGGTCTGCCACAACCCCACAGGCTGCAGGCAGTGCTCCCTGTCCAGCCGGCGCTACCAGCATCGTGCCCGCTGCTGTCCCCATCCCTCCAGTACAGCCCTGGGGACCAGGGCCACATGGGACGGGGCCATTCCCCTCCACAGAGGACACCACTGGGGACAGCATCGGCCACAAGGTTTCCAGGGGGGATGCAGGATGGATGGTGCAGCAGGAGGGAGCTTTTCTCTGGCACTTGCAGCCATCACCCCTGGGTGCTGCCCCAGGACACCTCAGCAGTAGGGGCAATGCCCCGGGGGCTTCTTGTAGCTGGTGAGTGCCGGCACTGTGACATTCATGGCCCAGGGAGGTGGCAGTGCAGTGCTGGAGGCTCCAAGCCAGGCTGGGAAGCCAGGGCCAACTCTGCCCAGCTGGGCTGGGTAGAAACCCCCAGCGCCCTGGGCCAGGCCATGGGATCATCAGGTAAAGACGGACAGCACCAGCACAGGGCAGGGGAGCTTTGTGTGGGTGGGTGCTGCCATCTGCAGATGACCCCACACAAATGGAGGAGCTTGGCTGCCCCACGATGAAGTCTCCTGAGAGGTGCTCAGGGCCCCACGTCCATGGAGGAGATGGGCCACCGGGTCCTTGGGGCTCTGCTGCCCCATGGCACGCTGCTGGCTCCGTCTCTTGCTGGCCCCCCATGGGGATTTGTAGTCATGCCAAGAAGAGGAGGAGCTGTGGAGCTCACCAAGACCCACCCAGGGGCAACAGGAGGGAGGGCGGGAGGTGGGAAACCCAGGTCAGGGCTTTGAGCCCACGGCCCCATCCATGGCCCTCTTGGCTGTGCCCCTCCAAGCTGGGGACCCACTCTGCTGCAGGGCGGGGGTTTTTCAGGTGTTTCTAGTGTGGGCTGGGGACAACCGACATGCAATCCCTTGGGAGGAGCCAAGGGTGCATGCATCCCTCCTTCCCCGGGGACCAAATAAAGCCATCACTGGCGCAAGGTCCTGGGCTGGACAGCCGTTGGCTGAGGCCCCACAGCCCAGCTTACCTTGACACCAGATCTCTGGTATTTCAAAGCTGGAGAAACGCCAGCAAACCTCAGGGTCATCCCAGCGCAGCTGCGCCTGGGTTAGTCGTGCCAGTGGGGCGCAGCTGGAAAGGCGCCGAGCCAGCCCTGGCCGCCCCCAGCCCAGCTCCTCTCGATGCCGGCCAGCTCCGCTGCCCGCACGCCCGCCCGCACACCCTGCAGCCCTTCCAAAACAGCCACCCTCTCCAGGGCAGGGAGCTGGGGCAACATGGTACCTCTCCACTACCATGTACCCCGGGGCACCCCTTGTCCTCCCTCACCTCGGCACAATGCTCCACCCAGAAGTTTTTTGAATAATGGCACTGTGTGGCAGGACAAGGGGAGCTTTTGTTAGTGCCCATGCAGCTGTCGCAGAGCCTGCCCAAAATGCAGTCACCCTTAGCAACACCACTTGGAGCTGGGGCGGCCAAAGGAGTTATTCACAGCTCCCAGCTGCACTTGGCCCTGAAAGTAGCCTGGAGATGGAGATGGTTAAAGATAGTTGCAGGAGGGGGTGAAGGAAAGAGGTGGCTATGGGGATCTGGGGGAGGGAGGAACAGGCTGTGAAATGAAGAGAACCAGGGGAATGGAAAGAGGGAAGGAGAGAAGTTTGGATGGATGGATGGATGGATGGAAGGAAGGATGAAAAGAAGGATGAAAGCAAGGATGGAAGGAAGGATGACTGGAAGGAAAGGTGAATGGAAGGAAGGAAGGAGAGCTGGCCTGGTTCAGTGCTTGCTGATGTTGAGGGCATCTTTCCCAGCCTTGGAGTAAAAGCCGGGCTGGGTGTACAGGTTGTTGCAGGCAGGTTGGTCCCCTCCAAGAACACATGGGGACAGCCCACCACTCGTCTGTGGGATCAGTTGCGCGGGAGCTGCAGGCATCTGGGCCTGATCAGGGCAGGCAGCAGCCAAAGTGTCGGGACAGCACTGCCACCCTCACATGCAGACCTCCACAGCGACGTGCTCCCCGAAGCACATCTGTCCTGGGGGGGTACGACAGGAGAGGCTCAGCAGGGGGTGACCTCTCTGTGTTCGGGGGCAGCTCCTGGGGACCGAGGGTTTCCCTGACCCGGCGCCTCCCTGGGCCGGGAGCCCCGCTCCCAGGAAGGCCATACCCAGGGAGAGGCGGGTGCCGCAGCGGCCGCTCCCCCCGCCGTGCCCCGGGGCCACCGTGCCTCGGCTTCCCCGGGGAGGAGCAGGACCCGCCAGAAAGCGCCCGCCTGGCAGCAAATCCCCGTGGCCCCCGCGGGACGACGGTGCCCTCCGGGCCCGGCAAAGCCGCCCCGGGGGCGGGCCGCGGGGCTCCGGCCTGCCCTGCGCCGCGGGGCCGCCTCGAGGCCCTGCCCCGGGCCGGGCGGTGCGGGCCGAGCAGCCGCGGCCCGGCGGTGCCTTTAAGGGGCGGTGGCAGGCGGTGGCCCCGCGCCAGGGGCGGTGCTGCGCAAGGCTGGGCCGGGCCGGGCCGGGCCGGGCCGGGACTGGGACTGGGGCCGGGGTCGCAGCCGGAGGCCGGCCCGCTCTTTTCCTCCCCCCCGCCCCCCCCCCAGCCTGCTGCGGACAAAGGCGGCGG
The DNA here is from genome assembly GCF_964289735.1 of Phaethon aethereus. Taxonomy (NCBI): domain Eukaryota; kingdom Metazoa; phylum Chordata; class Aves; order Phaethontiformes; family Phaethontidae; genus Phaethon; species Phaethon aethereus. The sequence continues at coordinate 546,450 of NC_138596.1, read as the reverse complement.
CGGCCCGGTGGGGCATGGCGGTGGGCGGCGGGTGATCCGCGGAGCCGTGCGGGGGGAGCCCCTGCGGCGCGGCCGGCCCGGCCATGGGGTTCCTGCACCAGCTCCATCTCCTGCTCTGGAAGAACGTGACGCTGAAGCGGCGCAGCCCGGTGAGCGCGGGGCGGCGGGGGGTCCTTGGCGGCTGGAGCTCCCTGCAGCCCCGGGCAGCCGCCGCCGTCGGTGGGGATGAGGCCAGGCCCCCGAGCGGGGGAGGCGCCGCGGGGCAGCTGCGTGGGCTGGAGGGGAGCCCGCGGGGCCGCCGGCCGGGGGTGCAGGAGGGGCGCGGAGCCAGCCCCTGCCCCCGCCCCCCACGCTCGGGGTCTCCCCTGGCTCCCCACGTTCCCCCGCCCCCCACCGGGCTCTGGGGACGGGCGATGCGTGGGGTGGCGGGTGCGGGCCTGGCGGTGTCTGCTCGCGTGGGGCTGCAGGAGGGAGCAAGAAGCGTGGGTGCCGCCCGTGTGTGCACCCCTGGAGCGGCCGAGGAACGCCCCGCCGTGTCCGGCTACTGGCACGTCTGTCCCCCAGCCCCGGCGTGGGCCCAGCCCGGCGGCTTCCCTCGTGGGGCAGCAACAGTTGGGTTGCTTCTGGCCTGCTTGCACCCCGTGATCGTGTCCGTGGGAGCCGTCCGGACCCTGCGGCTGCTGGAGGGCCGTGGACTGGATGCCGTCTCCTGCCCAACTCTCTGCCCTGTGCAGCATCTCGCTCCCCACCACGGACCACTCTCACGTCCCAGATGCCCTGGGCACTTGCCAGTCCTGTCCCTGGTCCCCAGGGTCGCCCCTCTGGGGTGGGAGAGCATTCCCCAAGCCCTCAAGCCCTTGTTGTCTGCAGGCTATAAATAGGTTTCCAAATCGTATGTGGGTCAGAGCTGCAACTCCTCTGTGGGCTGGAGGGGAGCTGCTCCCGCTTTTTGGGCGTGAGGCTGAGGAACGTGGGGTTCCCGGGGGGCTGGTCCCCTCCCGGGGGGCTGAGGAGGCAGGATGGCACCTTCCCTACTGGGGTCGTGAATGCGCTGTAACCCTACCCCGGCCTCCCCTGCCTGGCTGCTCCTGTGCAGGGCTGCCCTGCCAAATCCTGCCGAATGGGCAGGAGGGACCCCCGGCCCGGAGGGACCCTGGGCAGCAGTGCGGGCAGGGGGATGGGTGCACTGGGCGCCAAGGGAGCTGGTTATTTTTAGAGGGTGGGGGAGGGTAGCGAACTGCTGCTCCCAAGCTGGCAATGCTTTCTCCTCTTCCCCCTCCCAAATATTCTGCAGGCCTGATCCTGCCTGCTTTCCCTTGCCAGCAGCCTGTGAGCATCGGGCCCTCCTCTTTCCCGGTGGCCAGAGCACCAGAGACTACCTGGGGTGGGTGCAGGCAGGGGAGGGCGTGGGCAGGGCTGGGCTAAGGCCTGCGTTGCAGGCAGGTGCCTGCTGCATGGGCAGCCCCGGTGCCCCCAAAGCAGCTGAGGGGGATGATGCTCTTTGGCTGAGTCATCCCTGCTCCTTACCCCAAGCAGAGCTGTGTGGCCACAGCAAGGGGCTGCCTGGTGCTGGCGTGCCATGGACTCCTGCTCATGAGGGCAAGCCGGCTGGCACAGCCACGCCCTGGCATCTGCAGGCCCTTGGCAACTGACCTGGACCTGGCTGCCATGGCTGGTGGGGTTACAGCCTGGGGTTTGCCGGTCTTTTGGGGACCCATTTCGCCTTGACCCCCCTTAGTCCTGTGGGCAGCATGGGGTGCAACGCAGGAAGCTGCAGCAACAGGAGGAAGAAGAGGAGGAGGAGCCCAGGCCCGGTCACCGCCATGTATGGGGACTGTCACCAGAGTGCCCTGCTTGCTGCAGGCAGGGTGGCAGGGGAAGGACTGTCCCCTTCTTGTCCACCTGGCGATGCCGCGTGTGGATGGAGCATGCGGACGACCAGCTGTGTGTCAGGGCAAGAGCTGCCACTGGTGCCACAGGTGCTCATGGCTGGATTTGGTGCAGCCCCTGGGGCAGTCACGCCCTGATGACGTGTGCCCTGTGTGTGTCACTTACTTCCTTGTGCTCCTGCTGTGTGCAGGTCCCACGGTCACCTCATGCTCCCCATCTGTGCAGGGGACATCATCCTGCCCGCTCCTGGGGGAGCGCTGCCGTCTCCCAGCAGCACAAGAGCAGAGCTGCCTGCACTGGCCAGCCAGGGCTGTGCCAGAGCCCAGCCCTGTCAGCTCGTGCCTTGCTCTCTGTGGGTGGTTCCCCCAGCGCAGGTCTGCCCTGGCACCATCCAGAGCTGGATGTTTCACTGAGTGAAACCAGCCCTGCATCCCATGGGGCTGATCCTGCTGCACCAGGCAGAGACTGGGGGGATTGCAGCGGGGCGGCGGGGGAGGGGGGTGGGCGCAGCAAGTACAAGCCTCCTCTGCTGCTGGGTGTTCACCCTGGAGGGATCGGAGTTGGGTGTTGCTGGGCTTCTCCCAGGCTCACAGGAGGCGTATGGTGCGTGCCCAGCCCTTGCCCTGCTGGCAGATGTGCGTTGGCACAGTCCCATGCCGTGGGGTGCTGCCCTGGGGTAGGTGTCTCACCATGGCATGCTTTCCTCCTGCAAACGTGCAGAGCAGTGGCCCCAGTGCCATGGCCGGATGGAGAGCAGACACCTCATGTTTGGCTGAGAGCCCTGGGCTGGGACTGAGGAGAGCTGGGGCCATTCCCCTGTGCTGCTCCTGAATGCTGGTGGCCCTGGGGGGGTGTCCCATTGCCCCTGGAACCTGGGTCTGTTCAGGGAGCAGCATTGCAGCAAGGCGCAGCAGTGGTTTGGGGACAGACTCTCCACAGGCTTTGCTTGTCTGCTTGAGGATGCAGTCGTGGTGGGTACTGGGAGGCTGTGCTACCGGGTGGTGTTTGAGGTGTGCTTGTGACCCACTGTGCCACATGTCACCCACTTCTGTAACCCCCTTCATCACTGGACAAGCTTGCCTGCAGCCTGGCAAGGGTGATGGCTGGGCACTGTCCCGTAGCACCTCTGTAAGGTCTCGTGCCCAGCCCATGGGAGCATTGGACTTTTCCCAGCTTGGCTGAACTGTTTTGGGGGCTGCTTTGGGGTTTGGCCATGATTTTATTCTTCCTAGGGCAGAAATTCAGGCAGGAGTCCTGAGGCGATGGGAATCTGAGCAGAACAGCATCAGGGGCTCTCAGTGGAGGGAAGCCAGGGCTGTGAGTGCCCGAGGACAGGCGGTCCCCTGGGGTGCCGATGGCATCCCTGGGCAGTGCAGGCTGTGCTGTTGTCTATGTTGTCTTGGCTCTGCTGGGACAGCGGGTGAGCTCGGCTATTGTGAGTGGGCTTCCCGATGACTTTGAACAGCTGGTTCAACCTATGTTGGGTGTAAAATTAACAGGTGAGATCTCAAAAGTTACCACAGGCATGGTTCAGGGTGTTTGGTCACCTTCCCCATGGCTCTCTGTGCCCACGTGTTTGGGACAGGAAGGCCACCGCAGCTGGAGCTCCCGGCTTTGAAGTGCTGGTGCTGGAAATGCGCTGTTGAGTTTTGGCTGGCCCTGGGAAACGTTGGAGGTTTGGGACTCTTTTGGAGGAATGGTGAGCAGGAGTTGAGGCTCTGGGTGCTGCTTTGGTGTCGCAGCATGTTGATGGATCTCCCAGGGCGTGGGCCCTGGGGTGGGGGGAGGGTGCCCATGGGGCAGGGGAGAGCCGGGCAGTGGCGTGGCTGCTTCGCCCTGTGCAGGGTTTGTGCCTTCTGCTCCTTGGCTAAGAGCTGGGAAGCTCCTACCATGCAAAGGAGTTGTCCTGGCAGGTCTGCCCCTTCCTCCCTGGCTGCTGAGAGCGGAGCTGGGGTGACCTTGCTGCCTCCAAGGCTGAAATTTGGGGTGTCGTGGGGGCTCACCCAGCTGGTGGGGCCCTGCTGCAGCCAGTGCCTGTGCTGGGGCGCAGCATCCCTGGGGGACAGGGCACCCTGCGCCTGCGGAGGTGCTGCCAGGTCCTGCTGCCGGGGCTGGGTGGGGGCTGGTGCTGGATCTCGCAGCAGGAGTCGATCGGGCCGGCGCTGCCCTGGCTCGGGGTGCTCTTTGCCCCCTCGCGGTTTGCAGCTGGCGCGGGGGAGGCAGGGGGGTTGCGCAGGCTTGGCAGGGTGGTGCCGGTGCAGCGGTGCCAGGCAGTGTCCAGATGAATTCCTGCTTGCAGGGTGGCCATGGGGGCACCTTTTACAGAGCTATTGGTGGCCATGTTGGCCCAGAGGGCATGTGGCTGTAAGCCCCTAAGCCTGCAGAGCTCTGCATCACTCCCTGCCTGGATAGCCCTTCTTCCACACTGTGCCTGCCAGCATGATCCTGCCTGCTCTCAGGCCAGGCACCTTGTGCCGGCGGGAGGGTGGCGGTGTCCCAGTGCTGTGTGCCAGTGTGGGAGCGCTGCCGCGTGGCCCTGGAACAGAGCGCTGCTGGTGGAGTGTCCCTCTCAGCCCAGCACACTGGTGCCCAGCTGACACAGCACCGTGGGGCTGGCATGGGAGAGAACTGTGCTCTGCTCTCCCTGGGCTCCTGATTCTGGCACAGTGGGACTGGGCTCGGGAGAGGTGTTGGCAAACCCCATTGGGGGTTTCATCCTCCTCCAGCTTCCCCAAGGCATGTCCCCAGACTGCCATGCCAGGGCCACTGGGCAGGGATGTGCCTTTGCTGGGGGCGGGTGGCGGTGGGACAAGAGGTGATGGGCACAACTTGCTCTGAGGAAAAGTGTGGCCAGAGGCAGAGGTGATAGCAGCCAGGCCTCAGTGGGGGAGTTGGCAGCCCTTGGGCCTGGCCTTGGCTGTCCCAAGGGCCAGGACGTAGGCACGTGACCTTGGGGAACCCTGGCAGGTGCCCGGCTGGTGGTGCCCATCAGTGGGTGTTTGTGGTCAGGTCCCTGCCAGGGCTGGGGGGCAGGACTGGCCTGGGGTGAGGGCTCAGCTTGGCCTCGTGGGTCTGCCCGGCTGCAGGGCCTCGCTCACCCACTGGCTCTAGCGCTCAGCTTTCCCAGCGACTGCGGCTTCACCCACTTGTGCTTCCCCGCTGTGGGCGAGTAAGTGGATATTTAACGGCGACTGAAGTCTGGAGTCATCAAAAAGTTTAAGATATTTCTGCCAACCTTAAAATGCTGTTGGAAAAATTGATTCTGCAGGAGCTGAGCCCATGCCTTGGGGTTCCTGTGGGCTGGCACCCGCTGCTGCTGGCTCTCTGGGCAGCACAGGGACCTGCAGGAGAGGCTGGCAGGGAGCGGGTGGCAGCTCTCCTTCCTCCCCAGGGAAGAGCTCAGGCAGACTGTGCCCTGTCCTCTGGTGGGTGCAGGGCAGGGATTTTGGAGGCCAGGCTTGCCCTGGGCTGTGCACAGTGCTGCTTCACCTGTGTCGGGGACAGTAAATCCCCTCACAGGTACCAGGCCATGGGGAGAGGTGGGCTGGCATGGCAGGTTTGGGGTGTGGGAGCATCACTGGGGTTGCCTGCTTGGGGGTCTCTAGGCAGGGGCTCCCAGGGGCTCTGTTGCACTGTGCTGGCTGAAGGTGGTGGCTGCAGGCTTTGGGGCATTTCTGGGAGCAGGCAGGAGGGATGGAGCAGACTTCTGGGTGGTGGCAATGGATGTAGAGAGCTGCCTCCACCTGGCCTGGCTGCCCCTGCGGGAGCACGCGGCTTGGCCGTCAGGGTGCGCATGTTTCCATGACCTTGGGACGCCGGCGGAGTTGTCCTGCCAAAGTCCATGGCCCAGCGTCTGCCGGCTGTCCCTGGTGCTGGACAGAGGGTGGGTACAGTGGGACCGCCGCGGCAGGCCAGGCTGTTTGCTCTCGCTCTGTCCCATGGGGGTTGTCGGTGCTTTTGGCCTGGCACTGAGAGCCGCGCGTCCCCGGCTGGCACTGCTGCTTCGTGCCCAGGCTGTGTGGCGCCCGACCGGGCTTGTCCTCCTTGCAGTCCCCCACTCCCATCTGCTGGAATGGCAGAGGCTGGGAGCGGCATGGAGTCGCTGGCCTGGTGCTCCAAGGAGCTGAGTGTGCCCCTGCCAGGGAGCTGCCTGCCTGGGGCCAGCACCCGCCAACCTCTGCCCCCTTTGCTGGGGGCGTCGGGCAGGACCCAGCTGCCCTTGTGTCCAGCCAGTGGCAGGGCTGAATGTGGGACCCCAGCAGGCACATGCGTACCCCACCATCCATGGTGGTGGCAGGCAGACGCACCCAGCACTCATGCAAACCCATGGCCTCATCCCGCTCACCCCTCCGGCAGGCTGGGGTGAACGTGTGCCGGGGGATGTACACACGTGTGTATGGGGTGGACCCCTCTGGCAGCCGAGCTCTGCCACTGCCCAGGAGCTGCCCCCGGCCCCTGCAGCCACTGTCACCCGGGCACAAGGGCCCCTGGGACCTGTGTCCCACCCTGGGTATGGTGCCTGCACACACACACACGCACCCACACACAGGCACACACACGCAGGCGCACACGCACCCCTCACCCCAGAAATCTGTGTGGGAGCCCTCACCAAGGGAGGAGTGAGGAAGGGTGAGAGGACAGGACAGACCACGTTGGTTGGTGCAGGGCATGGCCAGCTGCTGGCAGGCACTGGCTCTTCTCTCCTGGCTCCTCTCCTCCTCCCAGTGTTTTCTTCCCAGCTGCCCACATCCTGGTCTTCCCCGCCTTGTGTCCTCACACAGTCCCACAATGTCCCCCCGTGTCCTGCACCTGCAAGGCAGGAGCCCTGCCCTCCCTCGGCTGTGCCAGCGTTGGGTGCCCCCCGGGGGGCTGAGGCTCCCTTGGGACAGCATCCCTTCCCCTGCCACTGCCTCTGCCCCACTATGGGTGTGGGGCAGCCCTGCCCCTCCCCCCCCCGCCTGGGAAGCCCCTGTGGAGACAGACCTGGGGACAAAATGGACAGGATCAGTCCCAGAGGCGCAGGCTGGTGAGCCCCTCTGCCCCTGTGGTGGTGGGGGACAGCCTGCCCTGGCACTGCGGTGGTGCGGGAGGGCTCAGGGACAGGGCATGTCTCTGGGGAAGGAGATGAGCAGAAGGTCAATGACCCACTTCAAAAAAAATAAATAACAGCAAGCAGGTCCCTCCTGTCGCCACCAAGGACCTGCCAGTCGCCAGGGGAGCCTGGTACAGCCCAGCGTGGGGTGGGGGGGACCGTCCCGCAGGCACCCGGGCACAGAGGCCTGATTGTGTGCCTGGTAAACAGGCCGGGGGGCGGATGCAGGCAGCAAGTGGCAGGGCAGGAGCCGTGGGGCAGGCAGAGTGGGGTTGGGGTGTCTCTTGCCAGCCCCCCGGTACAGGGATGGTGACACCAGGGGCCATGCCTGGGACTGGCGGTGCTGGAAAGATGGGGACCCCCCAGCCCTGGCACCACTCCTGGGGTGTCTGCCATCCCTTCCAGCCCTTCCACCAGTCTCTGCCTCCCTCAAAATCAGTAGCTCTGGGGGTGGGGAGGGCAGCACTGAGGGGCATCCATGGCAGCCATGCCCATCCCACAGCCCTGCCAACTATGGTGCCCACAGGAGTGCCACGGCTCCATCCTGGCAGGGGGGTGGGCGTCCCTCTGCTCGCTGCTGTTTGCTGGGCTGCTGTGACTTTTTGGCAGAGCGTTTGCAGCCCCTGTGCGGGGCCAGCGTGAAGGTGATGCTGTTTGGGACAGGAGGGCCTGACCCTGTCACCTGCTGCTGGCTGTGTCCTTCCAGGCAAGCCCTCTTGTGTTATAGCCCTCTCTTCCAACCCCGCTTGTGCGCCCCTCCGGCGCCTGGTCGCTGCGGGTGACTGGGCTGGTGTGGGAGCATGGTGGGAGGCACTGGCGCTGTAGCTACAGCACAGCTGGGGCCTGCCCTGCCCGTGGTGGCCGCAGGTTCCAGCATCTCAGCACCAGCCTAGGGTCTGATGTGGCCCTGAAGCGAGCTGAAATGGGCTCACCTCACTCCATGCCTCAGTTTCCCACTTACAGTAGATCCGCTCCACTCGGCAGCAAGGGCAGTGGGGCCGTGGTGTGGCCTGGACACCCCCGGTGCAAACTGGCAGCAGCTGTGCTGGCTGCATGCCGGGTGCCCACTCCTGCCGGTAGCTGACAGTGCTGATGCCCATCCCCAGGGCCTCTGGGCACGGAGCCCAGCCTGGGCTGCCTGTGCGATTTGGGTCAGGGAGTCCTGGGGATTTGCTGTGGCTGTGATTTACCATATGCTGCCAGTGGAAATCCCGTGCAGCTGTAGCTTTCTGGGAGGGCACGGAGGGGGTGTCAGGACCCTCCACGCTGTCCCCCAGTTGCATCTGGAGCCGATGCCAGGGCCTGGCCGAACCGACCCTCGCCCCGATGGCATTGGGCTGTGCAGGGGCAGACCCCTGCAGGTGAGACCTAGTGGTGGCACAGGTGGCAGGGGGATGTCATGCTGGGCAGCTGCTGGCTGCGAGGGCCCTGCCAGCACGGGGGCCTGTGGCTCGTTGCCGGCCATGAGGACTTGGGTTTGTCTCCGCTGGGCAGCCCCAGCTGCAGTGGCCTATCGGGGCTGGGCTCAAGCAACTGCACTGTGTTTGCCATGCTGGAATAGGGGTCCATCCCCTCTATGGTACCTGCTCCTTGTCCTGAGGTGCCCCAGGCAGGATGGAGCAGGCAGGGTGCAGGCAGGGGCAAGCAGGAGATCCTTGGGTGCCCAGGGACCCGTTTGCCTCTGGCTGAGCTGCAGCTGAGCTGTGACGGTGCTACCAGCCACCTGCAAGATGCGGGTGCAGTGCTGCACTGCACCGGTGCCCTGGGGACCCCCATCCTGCCCACACTCCTCCTTGGTAGCTGGGTCCTGTCCCCAGGCATCACGATCCCTCTGCTTTGTGTCGTCCCCAGTGGGTGCTGGCCTTTGAGATCTTCATCCCCCTGGTGCTCTTCTTCATCCTCCTGGGGCTGCGGCAGAAGAAGCCAACTATCCCTGTGAAGGAAGGTGAGTGCCAGAGGGGTGGTGCCCAGGGCACCCACAGTTGGGGTCCCCCCAAGGGTCTGGGGAGCTGCTCCAACACCCTGAGGACAGCTTGGACATGGGCCCATGACAGCTGGTGGGGACCCTGAGGGGCCTTTCGGGGGACAGCGCTGGGCAAGGGCTCCAGCCGAGGGCTGGTGGTGCAGACGCAGGGGCGTTGGAGAGCCAGCATCAGTCCCAGCGGCAGGGTCTCCCCTCGGCATGGCAGCCCCAACCAGCCTGTGGCTGCCATCGGCAGCGACGTGTTGTGAGGGGAAGGGGGAGATGAACCTGGATGGTGCTGGGACAGCCGTGGTACCCCCAAGTGCTCGAGGAGCAGCCAGGGCAGCACTGGGAAGGGCACCCCAGCTCCTCGCAGTACTGGAGGGGGGACAGTGCACTGCGTGGGGCCCTTGTGCCTGACTATGGCGGGGGCTCTGGGGCCCTGGCAAGGTGACAAATTGATGAGACCAGAGTTGGGGGCTCCTGGAGATGTGCCGGAGCTCTGGCCGGGGCTGTGGTGCCGGTGCCTGCAGGCTGTGCGGCTGGGAGGAGGCAGCGAAGTGGAGCTGCCAGGTCTGCTGGCTCGCCTGGACTCCGTGTGGCATCTAGACACCACATGGGATGCCCACCCTGGTGGGTGCCCTTGCATGAGTGGTGTGGTGGGGCCAGGGGAGATGCTGGGAGCCGGCGGTGGTGGCAACTTGGCGTAACAAGCCAGGCGTAACAAGCCTGTGTTTCAGCGCGTGCCGGCAAGGGAGAGCCCAGCTGCGAGCGCGGGTCTGGCTGCGGGCGGTGGCAGGTGCTTCCCTGGTTCCTGCCCGGGCGCTGATGTGCGCTCTGTGTTGTCTGGTTTTTTGGTTTGTTTTTTCTTTTTGCTCATGTTTTCTTTTTCTTTCCCACCATCTCCCCTGCCCGCCTGCCCTCCATGCCTCTACTGCATGCGCCAGTCTGTAAGTTGGTGGAGCGGGTGGGTGCCTCCCCCCTTCCCCTGCCTGTGCTGGCTACATATTTTGGAGAGAAAGAGCCTGGTTTGGATCAGCTCACTCTGGCCTAATCCACACCTCCGTAACCCTGTCAGCCTTCCTCTGCAGCTGGTGAAGATGAGCTTGGGCAGCACAGGGCGGTCCCGGCCTGCCCTGGGGGCTGCCCAGCCAGGGCCAGCCTGTGATGGCGTCCCCACTGCGGTGGTGGCGTCCCCACCAGGTTGGCCAGTGCCAGGTCCCCCAGGTGCTGGGGCTGCCAGTGGTGATGTCCCCAGCCCCCTGGGCAGCAGAGGGCTCTCCAGGCCAGGTGGAGGCTTATCCCATGCTAGCACCCATGTGGTGGCCTGTGGTCCCCCAGTCTTGCCCGTGCCCACCCCCAGCTGGTCCCCAAAGCGTTGGAAGTGGCTCCCACCCCTGCACCACCACAGGGTCCCTGTCCTAGCCAGCTGGGATGAGCTGGGACATGGCACCACTAGGAGCCTAGAGGCCTGCGAGATGCCACCCATGTGCTGGTTTTGTCACCAAAGCATGGCATGGCCACCACCCCAGCAGGCTGCTGGCCTATCCCATGCTACCCCCATCCCTGCCTGCTCTGGGCTGTCCCTTGTCCCTGCCAGGAGCTCATCTTCACCAGCCCCTGCCTGTTGCGGCCATGCTAACGGCACTGACCCACCTCTAACCACGGGGCCACCGGCCGGGGTGGCGAGAGCAGGGTCCCTGCCCAGCACTGCCCAGTGACAACCTCTGGTCCCCTTTGGGCAAAGCCCTTCTGGGCTTGCCCTGCCCTGGGGAAGGATGTGGAGAGACCCCCAGCAGGGACAATGGCTCAGTGCCAGCAGAAGTGGGGAAGATTTGCTGTCCTCTTGCTGCTCCTCTTTTCTTCCATCCCCCCCCCCGTGTCTCCATTTCCACCTACTTCCACCAGCCGCACGTTGGGGCAGCCGGGCAGTGGGAGGCCGAGGGCTTGGGGAGCTGTGGGTGACAGCTCTGTTTTCCCTGTTGTGTTCTTCCTCCTCCTCCTCTTCCTCTGGAGATCTGGCAGTGCCTCTGAGGTTACTAACAAGAGGGGCTGAGAGGCCGGGGGAGATTGGCGGCCATCCTGGGGGCAAGCAGCAGAAGTCGGCATCATTCTGGGGTGGGAGGGACCCATCACCCAGAGGGGAGTGGGCAGGGGCAAGAGGGCAGGAGCCAGGGTGGCAGGAGCTGCCCACAGCCCTAAGGAGCCACCAGCGGGGGCAGCCTTGGTGAGAAAACGCAGACTTCTGACTTTGGCCGCCAACCTCCTGCAGGGCTTGCAGGGCCCAGTGCGTGCTTCTCTGAACTGAGTGTCTGTCTCTCCGGTGGTCCCCTGCCTCCCCCTGCCTCTCCTCCCTCCCTGCCCACACCTTTCCCGGCCTCTTCTGCGCTCTCTTGCTGGCTCCAGCTTTCTACACGGCGGCCCCGCTCACCTCGGCCGGGATCCTGCCTGTCATGCAGTCCCTGTGCCCCGACGGCCAGCGTGACGAGTTTGGCTTCCTGCAGTACTCCAACTCCACGTGAGTCGTGCCCTCGCCACGCACTTCCTCCTCCTGTCCTGTGCACTCCCGTGTACAGCCTGCCCCTTCCCATGCTGGCACTGCCCGGCACAAGCCTGTGTCCCCCAAAGTGCTTGGGTGCAGAGCGCCGTGTCCCTGGGGTGCAGGGGACATCTCAGCCCATTTCCCCATGGGCTCCCAGGTGCCCGGTGCTGGCAGGAGGACAGAGGTGGCCCTCGGGGACACCTTGAGGCTCTGGGGCTCCCCTCTGCATTCCTGGCACAATGGATTTTGTGCGCAGGAGAGGGCAGCTCCTGGGGCAGTGGTGTCCCATGGCAGGCAGTACTGCCCCGAATGACTTGTCCCACCCAGAGCTCTGTAGAAGGTGTCCCCATCCCTCTGTCCCTGTCCCTGAAGCCATGGCGGTGCTGGGCTCTCGCAGGGTGACGCAGCTCCTGGAGCACCTCAGCGAAGCAGTGGAGCAGAGCAGCCTCTTTGACCCGCAGCACCCAGGGCTGGAGGAGGAGCTGGAGTCACTGCGCCGGCGCCTGGAGGCACTCCGCAGTAGTGAGCCCAGCTCCACGGAGACCCACTTCAGCAACCGAGCAGGTAGGCTGTGTCCTGCCTGCCTCCCAGCTGCCTGGGCAGCGGGGATGGAGATTTCCACCTGCCAGACACCCAGCGGTGTGATGGCATGTGGTAGTGCTCTGCCATTGTCCCACATCACTGTTTGCCAGACAGGGCCAGCTGTAATATGTCTCTGTGTTGGGCTGTGCCATGTCCCCGATGCTGGTGGACTGCTCTGACCCCCCTGCCTCGCTCCTTGCCAGGATCCGGCTTCACACTGGCGTGGGCAGCCAAAGACCAGGGCGAGCTGCACCGCTTCCTGGTGCAGAACCTGTCCCTCCCCAACAGCACAGCAGAGCTGCTCCTGGGCTCCAGCGTTGACCCGCAGGAGGTGGGTGGTGACCCATAGGAGGTGGGTGACAACCTGTGGGAGGTGGGTGACCACACAGTGCTGCAGGGCCAGGCTTTGCAGGGGTGCGCACTGACCCAGTGAATGGGCACGTCCCGACCCAGACTAAGCCCTGACCTCCGGACCCACAGGGTGGGAGTCAGCGGGCACCTGGCCAGGACTCATCCTGCCCTGCCACCCCGTGCCAGGGCATTGCTGGGCAAATGGGTGCCTCTGCTCTCGGCGTGCTCGGCAGCTCCACTCCCATCCCCGGTGCAGGTGTACCGCTTGTTTTTTGGTTCCTTTCCTTTGGTTCCTGATGAGATCCATGAGCAAGACCTGTGGGATGGGTTTGGCCCCAGTGAGAAGATGACGCAGCTGGAGGTGAGGAGTGGTGCCGTGTACCTGGGGACATGGTGGGCAGAGCTCGTCCTCCATGTCCCCTCCATGTTCCACCACAGGGCAATCTGGGGGTGTCCATCCTGGCAGAGGGGATGTGATGGGATGCTGTCAGGTGGCCAGAGCAGCAGCAGGAATGGCTGGGTCCTGTCCCAGTGCTGCCACCAGTTCCCCCAGTGCTTTGAGGCACACCAGTGCCTGTGCCTCAATTTCCCATTGCAATGGGTGATGGCACTGCCTGGACAGTGGCTGTGGAGGGAGCAGGGGAGATTGTTCCCTCCTTTGGCTGGAGTGCAGGGGACCCACGCTCTCCCTCATCTGCACGTCCCCTTTTCTTCTTCTCCCCATGGAGACCGTGGCTGTGGGTGCTGTGGTGCTGTTCACGTGTGCTTGGGGACACACACGGAAGGGGACCCTGGAGACCCCCCTGCACCACCAGCCACCCCCATTGGTCCTCTTGCAGAAGAGCCTCCCCAGCAGCTGGAGGAGCCTGCGGGAAGGGTTGGTCCACAGGGCACTGCGGGACCCCGAGGCAGCCCCGCGCTGGCCGGCACTGCTCCACCTTCTCTCCCAGGCCCTGGGCCTCTCCAGTGCTATGCCAGCGCCCACCGCCTCTGACAGCCCTCAGGCCTTTGTCACCGAGATGGAGGTGAGCTCCTCGCGGGGCAAAGTGGGGCATGCGGGCAGCTGCTCTGCCTGGATGGGCACCGTCGCAATGCCCCTGCGCCCAGGGCTGCACCCCCACGGCTCCCTGCCCTCTGTAGGGTGTCCTCTTCACCGGGACGGTTCTGGAGCAGCTGACGTGTGAGCAGAGCCTGGAGGGGCTGCGCCGCCTCCTGCGCGTGGCCCCTGTGCAGCAGCCGCTGCTGCAGGCGTACCGGGCGCTAGCCTGCAACGGCAGCCGGGCTGCCCGCCGGGAGCGCTTCACCCAACTGGCCACCGAGCTCCGGGACCAGCTGGACACCCCCAAGATCGTCAGCAGGGTGAGAGCGGGGCTCTGGGACATCCCCCCCCCGGCTGTGGAGTGGGCTGTGGGGCAGAGACGAGTCTTGGACGGGGTTCTCCTACTCACCGGTGGATGTGTGGGGACAGGGGGCTCTGTCACATGACTCGGACCCTCCTGATCAACCCCTCTGCCCCACACAGGCACTTCCCACCCAGCCCCATGGTGGGACCCCAGATGATTCCCCCTCCTGGCACCCACTTGGGTGCTGCCCATTGGATGGGACTGGGTGTCCCTAGCATCCTCCAAGCATGTTCCTGAAGGCTCCTCTGCTCAGGACTGGCAATGTCCCTGGTGGCACAGCTCCTCAAGTCTGTCTGTGAGGTCCCCCTCTTCATCCCACCCAAGTCTGACATGTCCCTCACAGTTGTATAGGACCACCCTTTCTGCCTCGTGTCCCCCAACAAGACAAGAAAGCAGACATGCCACTGCTTGGGATCCCCCTTGGTCCCCTCCCACTGGCGAGGAGGGCCCTGTCACTCCAGCCATGGGTAACCCCTTGCCCATTTGTCCTTGCAGCTGAAGCTGGATGAGGTGAACAGCACAGCCGCCCAGCACCGCCTCCGCACCCTCCTGGAGGACATGGTGGAGATGCAGAAGATTCTCCACGACGTGAACATCCTCTCGGCACTGGCCAAGCTGCTGCCCAGGGGAGCCTGTGCCAGCAAGGCCCCACTGCCCACTGCCAACAGCACCAGCTGGGCTGGCGCCAACGCCACTGGCAGCAATGCCACAGCGGAGGAGGAGGGTGCCAGGGGGGACCTGGCCGGCGGTGACAACCCGCAGGGGCAGTTCTCAGCATTCGTGCAGCTCTGGGCTGGGCTGCAGCCCATCCTCTGCGGCAACAACCGGTAGGAGCCCTGGGTGATGGAGGGGGCTAGATCCAGGTTCTCTCTGGTCGGGACAGGAGTGTGGGAGAGCCCACCTTGCCTCTGCCAGCGGTCAAGGGCCCCAGTCATCCCTTGATGAGCACTCAGGAGATGGATGCTGCACCACATCCTTGTGCCGCAGCCAGGGGAAGCTCCCTGTGCTGGGCAGTGCTACGCTGGCACAGGAGTTAGTGCGAAATCCCCTCATGGGCAGAGGTGGGGTCTGCCCACAGTGAGGGGTGCTGGGCCTGGAGTGGAGTTGACAGCCTGAGTCCCCTTTGCAGGACGATCGAGCCTGAGGCGCTGAAGCAGGGCAACATGAGCTCGCTGGGCTTCACCAGCAAGGAACAGCGAAACCTGGGCCTCCTCGTGCATCTGATGACCAGCAACCCCAAAATCCTGTATGCACCCGTGGGCACTGAAGTAGACAAGGTCATCCTGAAGGTGAGGGTGCAGAGGCTGGGACAGCCATCCTTCCTCTCCCACCAGCCCCACTCTGCAGGGACCTCCTTGCCCACACAGGCTCAGGGCTGAGCGGGGAGGAAGGGGCCAGCTGCCCGCCAGTGCTGCCAGAAGCAGGCAACTGCCCTGGTCCTTGGGGTAGCAATGCCTGCTGGCAGGTGGGCAGATACCTCCATGGCTGCTAGCCAACCCAGAGAGCAGGGGGGCCCCTGCCTCTTCCTCTTGTGTGACCTTCCCCCCCCCAGGCCAATGAGACCTTCGCCTTTGTGGGCAACGTCACCCACTATGCCAAGGCATGGCTGAACATCTCCCCCGAGATCCGTGCCTACTTGGAGGAGGGCAGGCTGCAGAGGCGCATCCGCTGGCTCCAGCAGGTAGGATAGCACAGTGGGGGCCGAGCCTGCCTGGGCTTTACTGCCCTGGGGGTGGGAAGGGGGTTTCCTGCCTCCAGGCACCTCATAGCTTCTTCATGTGAAGCTATGTGCCCACCCTGCTCTTGCAAGGACCAGGCTGTTTCGCTGTGCAGGGTGGATGCTGTTCCCCCATCACCAGGAGGAGTGTTGGGTCCTGTCCCTGTCCATGGAGAGGACTGGGGGCTGACAGGCAGGGAGTACCCTAACTTCTCCCTCCTGTGTCTCACCCTCTGTCCCAGTTCACTGCTGACCTCCACAAGCACCCGGAGATCCTGAATGTCTCTGACAGTGATGTTCTCCACAACTTCCTCAATGGCAACTTCTCCCTGCCCAACGCCAGCGTCCTGCTCCAGCAGCTGGACACCATCGACAATGCTGCCTGTGGCTGGGTCCACTTCATGGCCAAGGTGAGGTTGTGCCTGCCTGTGGGAACATGGATGCTGGAGTGGCACCCACTGCCTGCTCTGTGGGCTCTGTGGGGCTGAAGAGGGGTCAGGTCTACTCAGTCCTCCTTAAGGCCATGGGATGGGAGCCCTGGCGGAGATAGTGGCTTTTGCAGCATCCAGAGCTTTGGGGTGGATGTCAATGGTGGAGGTGCCCATCCACCATTGGGTTCAGGGGTTCACAGGGTGGCTGTGGGTGGCACATGCTGCACCGTGGGCAGGGCCTGCATGCTAGACTCATCGGGGGCAGTGGGGTCTCACTGGCCTTTCCCTCCCATTAGGTCAGCGTGGACATCTTCAAAGGCTTCCCAGATGAGGAGAGCATCGTCAACTACACGCTGAACCAGGCCTACCAGGACAACGTCACGGTCTTTGCCAGTATGTCCCTGGGAACCAGCCCCTTCACAGCAAGCCCTGAAGCCATGTCCTTCTCTGGCTGTGCCACTGGCTTTGAGACATGTCTCCCTTGCTGCATGCACTGGGTGGATGAGCGGACCGAGCATCTTGCAGTACCCATGGCCCCTGGCCAAGCCCTGCTGGATGCAGAACCCTGCCACTGTCCTGGCTCTCCCACCACTGCTGCCAGCTGTCCACGTGCCCTTGCGTCCCATGCCAGGGCCATGCCCACCCTTCTCATCCGTGGCAGCCCTCGTGGTGCCCTTGGCTGGGACATGCTGAACCACTCCACATCCGTGCCCATCGCTGTGGGCCAGCCGGTGTGGCCATCTCCTGTGGTGCCAGCGGGCTCCCTGACTCTCCTGTTGCCCACAGGCGTCATCTTCCAGACCAACAGGGACGGCTCGCTGCCCCCCCATGTCATGTACAAGATCCGGCAGAATTCCAGCTTCACGGAGAAGACCAATGAGATCCGGCGGGCGTACTGGCGGCCCGGCCCCAACACCGGTGGCCGCTTCTACTTCCTCTATGGCTTCGTCTGGATCCAGGGTGAGTGCCAGCTCTCTGCAACAGCTGCCCATGTCCCTGGCCCCTGCCCGCTCAGCTTGTCCTCTCCTCCTCTTCCCCAGACATGATGGAGCGTGCCCTTATCAACACATTTGTTGGCCATGATGTGGTGGAGCCTGGCAACTACGTGCAGATGTTCCCATACCCATGTTACACCCGGGACGAGTGAGTGACACCCACGTGTGCAGGGGCAGGGCCTTCCCTCTTCCCCTTTGCAGGCCAGGATACTTCAGCTGTGAAAAGGGGATAAGTTTGGGGGCCTGAGAGAGGTTGGTGACATTGAGAGTGATGAGCAACCAGTTAAGCCATGTTCCTTGGACCACCAGGCTAGGCAAGCAGGGGAAGGAGCGGAACTTCAGTTCGCAGCTGAAGTGAGGAACTCATGGCTACGGGGTGCTTGGAGGCTGAAAGACTTGGGTAGAACAAGAGGGGTGTGGCAAATGGATGGCACATCAGTCTGTTGGTGGTTATTGACCACAGTGGTCTGGAGGAAGCACCCGGAGAAATCCCAGAGCCACCAGCCCTCCAGGGTAGGAGCGTGGTTAGGGCCCCCTTCACACCAGGGTAGGCAAGGCACTGGGCCAAGCCCATGGCTGCTGCTCACCTGCCTGCCAGGACCTGACAGCCAGGACACTAGATCATCCTATTGGAGAAGCTCTTTTAGGACACTAAGGAGCTGCTGGACTGGAGGGCTGGTTTGTCCCTGGGCGGTGGGAGAGCTCCTCTGCTGCCCTGTGCCCCAGGGTGTCCCCAGGTCTCTGTGGTGGTGCCACCATCCAGCTCTCCCCTCTATTCCTCTACCCCACCAGCTTCCTCTTCGTCATTGAGCACATGATGCCCCTGTGCATGGTGATCTCCTGGGTCTACTCAGTGGCCATGATGATCCAGCACATTGTGACAGAGAAGGAGCATCGCCTGAAAGAGGTGGGGATGGTGGGAGAGATCCCTGGGGAGGAGCTGGCATCTCTGAGCCCTAAGTTTTGCACTGCATCCCTGGGCATCTTCCCCATGTCTCTGGGGTGCGTGCAGATCCCACATCCATGGGCTGAGCTGGTCCTTCTGAGTGTCCCCAGCATGAGCCCTGCCCAGCGCCCAAGGCAGCTGAGCCCATCCGTGGCCTGCCTGCTCCCCACAGCCCTGGGTGATTCCTCAGTGCTGTCCCTTGCTCTCCCAGCCCCAGCGAGTGAGGCAGCAGGGAGGCACAAGAGAGGGGACAGCCCTGCTGAGCAGTTTTGGCCTTGCAGGTGATGAAGATGATGGGCTTGAACAATGCAGTTCATTGGGTGGCTTGGTTCATCACCGGCTTCGTCCAGCTCTCCATCTCGGTCACAGCGCTCACTGCCATCCTGAAGTACGGCAAGGTCCTGATGCACAGCGATGTCCTCATCATCTGGCTCTTTCTTGCCATCTATGCAGTGGCCACCATCATGTTCTGGTGAGCTGCCTGGTCCACTCCATGGGGTGAGGGGGGCACGGGCAGGGCCAGGATCCTTGTGCCATGGGGCAAGGGTGCTGGGAGCAGTGTGGGCAAGGGCCAGTGGAGGGGCACAAGTCTCCCCAGCCAGCTGAAGGGCCAGTTTATCACCTCAACACTGCCAACATCAGACACTGTGGGGAAAGCCTTGGCGGGGTAGGATCTGAGGTGATGCTGTTCTCCCTGCAGCTTCCTGGTGTCGGTGCTCTACTCCAAGGCCAAGCTGGCCTCTGCCTGCGGCGGCATCATCTATTTCCTCAGCTATGTGCCCTACATGTACGTGGCCATCCGGAGGAGGTGGCACATGACAAGATCACGGCCTTTGAGAAGTGTATCGCGGTGAGTTGGCTGTGGCTGCTGGGGAGGTGCTTGGCCCCAGGTTTGCCCCAGGCACCCCATGTCCAGTACACAGGCCACCAAGCTGTCACCAGGCCCTGGGCAAACCTCTGGCTATATGAACCAACTCCCCGTGGGGCTTTGGAGGCATCTCCAGAAGGTTTGGTGCCTTCCTGGGCAGGGAGCATCTCCATGGGGCTGGGTGAGGCAGCACCAGGTAGGAATTTGCCCCAACCTGTTCCTCTGGAGTTGGCGTGTGGTTCCTGCTGACGTACCCTTCCCTTCCCTCCACCTCTCCATAGTCCCTCATGTCCACCACGGCCTTTGGGCTGGGATCCAAGTACTTTGCGCTGTACGAGGTGGCCGGTGTGGGCATCCAGTGGCATACTTTTAGCCAGTCACCTGTGGAAGGAGATGACTTCAACCTCCTGTTGTCCATGATGATGCTGATTGTGGATGCTGTGGTATACGGGGTTCTCACATGGTACATTGAGGCCGTGCACCCAGGTATGTGTGTGCAGTGAGGCATGAGGACACCTCTGATCTTGTGGGAGCCTCCTTTCTGGGGGCACTGCTGGTTCCTGGCAGTGCTCAGCCCTGTCATGGTGGGATTTGGCACAACGTGCCTTCAGGATTCCCTGCATGTATCCTGTTGGGGATACCTGCCCACATGCCCTGACCCACTGGTGACACCAGCAGGTTCCTTGGAGATCTTCAGTCACGTGTCTCATTCATTGGCCAGCTGTAGCAAAGCAAGGTGTCCGTGGCTGGAGCATCGTTCCCCGTTATTGCCTGCCTGGGGAGGATTCTCACCTGCTTCCTTTGCTTTCCTAGTAAAACCAAAGCATGAGCCAGGTCCAACCCAAAGCCCAAAGGACTTAGCTTCCTTGCACAGCCCAGCAGCGTTACCCTGAGCCCAGCTGGCCAGGGCACTTGCAGCCCCCACCCTGAAGTGATGTCCCTGAGCTGGGGAGACCTCCAAGCTCATGCCCATGTCTGTACCTGTACCAGGTTCTGCCCTGGCTCTCAGCCGGCTTCTGCACGGACATGGGTGTGGGGTTGGCCCTGACTCCACAGGGGTTGTACTTGCAGGCATGTTCGGCTTGCCGCGGCCCTGGTACTTCCCCTTCCAGAAGTCCTACTGGCTGGGCAATGGGCGAGTGGAGACCTGGGAGTGGACCTGGCCCTGGTCCCGCACTACCCGCCTCAGCATCATGGAAGAGGATCAGGCCTGTGCCTTGGAGAGCCGGAGGCTGGGTGAGGGCAGCCAGAGGTGGCAGGGCATGCCCCAGGGATGGCCCTGGCTCTGCTGCAGGGTCCTGCATGGACCCCTGTGTCTCTTCTGTGCCCTTGTTGGGGCAGGATCCTGGGCCGAGCGCTGCTGCTTGTCTGGGAGCTGCTGCCTATGGTGCAGGAGGGGGCAAGCTGGCGAGAAGCAGAGGGGGAGGTCCATGAGCCAGCACAGCCACTGTGGGATGGAGGCGGGGAGGTTCATCCCCTGGGGAGCCCTGCTCCAAGCCCTGGCCTCCCTGCCACCCCCGGCTCCTCACCATCCCACTCTCACGGCAGAGGAGACACGGGGCATCGAGGAGGAGCCGACCCACCTCCCATTGGTCGTCTGCATTGACAAGCTCACCAAGGTCTACAAGACAGACAAGAAGTTGGCGCTGAACAAGCTGAGCCTCAACCTCTACGAGAACCAGGTGGTGTCCTTCCTGGGCCACAACGGCGCAGGCAAAACAACCACCATGTGAGTGCCCATCAGGGCAGACATGGGCTGTGTCCTAGCGCTGTAGTAGGTGGGGAAGGTGCTGCATGATGTCCTTGCAGGGCCCTGTGGCATCTGGTGCCATGCCCAGAGGGCAGCAGGCGCATGGCTGGGGCCCAGCAGATGCTCCTGGAGGTGGTAGTTGGGATTGGGAGCAGATGGGGGAATATGAGGTCCCTCATGTTGTTGCCTTTCTCCATTCGTCCAGGTCCATCCTCACTGGTTTGTTCCCTCCAACCTCGGGCTCTGCCACCATTTACAGCCACGATATCCGGACAGAGATGGACAAGATCCGGAAGAACCTGGGCATGTGTCCCCAGCACAACGTGCTCTTTGACAGGCTGACAGTGGAGGAGCACCTCTGGTTCTACTCGCAGCTCAAGAGCATGGCAGAGGAAGAGATCCGCAAGGAAATGGACAAGTAGGCACCCCCCTCAGCTCCTTTTACCCAGTCCATGCCTTTTGCATGAGGGGGTCCCCTTCTGGCTGGTTGTACTGTGATGGGTGATCTGAGAGCAGAGATGTCCCCTGGAGCAGCTGCACCAAGTGTTTTTCAAAACTTGGGGTATCAGGCTGTGGAAGCCAGCAGAAGATGCTTCTGTTAGTCTGGCTGCAGCTGGGCTGTCCCAGCAGCTGAGAGCCATAGGTACCACGCAGGGAAGAGGCATTATGTGCTCCCTGCAGGCACTGAGCATCCCTGGTGCTTCTCCCCTGTCCCCAGGATGATTGAGGACCTGGAGCTCTCCAACAAACGCCACTCCCTGGTGCAGACCCTCTCTGGCGGCATGAAGAGGAAGCTGTCGGTGGCCATTGCGTTTGTGGGTGGGTCGCGGGCTGTGATCTTGGATGAGCCCACGGCTGGCGTGGACCCATATGCACGCAGGGCCATCTGGGACCTGATCCTCAAGTACAAGCCAGGTGAGCAGAGGTGGGCAGAGCCCAGCATTGCTCCTCTGGCTGGTGTGGCCCTGGCCTCTCTGATGAGGCTCTGTGCCACTGTCAGGGAGGACCATCCTGCTCTCCACACATCACATGGATGAGGCTGACCTACTGGGTGACCGTATCGCCATCATCTCCCACGGCAAGCTTAAGTGCTGTGGCTCTCCACTCTTCCTCAAGAGCACCTATGGTGACGGCTACAAGCTGACGGTGGTGAAGAAGCAGTCCGACACCAGGAATGGCACAGGTCTGGGGGGCAGTGAGACCCTGTGTTTAGAGGAGTAAATGGTACCAGCCCTTCTTCAACCCAGGAAAGGACCAAGAGGTCAAACACCCAAGTGCTCCCACCTTGAGTCTCCTTAGGCCATGTGGAGGGCAGAGGTGGACAGGGCAGGAGTGTAGGACGTGGCATCGCTCAGCCTTCATTTCTCTTGTCTGGGTCCTGGGTTAGACCCCGTGTGGTGGCATTTGCCTCCAGGTGCTCGTTCTGTCTGGCCTGCCCACTGAGACATCCAGCACGGGCCGTGGTGCAGAGCACAGTCCCCAGGCCAGGCAGGGTGGCTGGGAAGCCTTCAGCACTCCGCAATGGAGCCTGGAGGAGCCCTCGCGATGCAGGGTGTAATGTGGACATAGTGGGTCCTGGTGGGAGGCTGGATGAGAAGTGACCGACAAGTGCTTGCCCCTCTGCTGCAGAACCGGGCCAGCTGCACAGTCCCCTGGCACATTCCTCTGTCAGCCCCTGCTCCGAGCCCCGTGTCTCCCAGTTCATCAAGAAATACGTGGCCTCCTGCCTCCTCATCTCAGACACCAACACCGAGCTCTCCTACATCTTGCCCAGTGAGGCTGTCAAGAAGGGTTGCTTCGAGAGGCTCTTCCAGGTACCCGGGGGAGCTGGCAGGGTGGGCAGGCAGGTGGTTGTGGGGGGCCATGGCGCTGTGGGCATCTCTTGCCCTCCTCACACAGCACTTTGCCTCCACAGCACTTGGAGCAGAGCCTGGAGGAGCTGGACCTCACCAGTTTCGGGCTGATGGACACCACGCTGGAGGAGGTCTTCCTGAAGGTGTCTGAGGAGGACCAGTCTCTGGAGAACAGTGATGTGGGTATGGACACAGTGAGGGCACACGGTGCTGCTGGGGCTGGTGAGGGGCTGCGTGACTGCATGGGCTTAGTGGCTCCTCTCCCCTTGCACATGGCCACAGGAGTCTCCTTTCCCAGGGGGAGCAGTGGTCTCCAGCGGAGCCCATCCCAGCCAACGGCAGCTGGGTTTGCTCCACTCCGGGTTTGCAGATCCGTCACCAGTCCATGCCACACCATTGTGAAGGGTGGCATGGCCAGTGGCAACCCCCCTTCTCCTTCCAGACATGAAGGAGTCCAAGAAGGATGCCCTGCAGCCACCTGCCCCTGAGCTGGGCCTGAAGCCTGAGGCCAACGGGGAGCCCCTTGCTGAAGTGGTCGTGCCAGCAAAGCCCCAGGTGGAGCTCAGCAACCTGGTCACCTGCTCCAAGCTGGCACAGTCACAGGCGTCCCTGCACTCGGCTTCCTCAGTGGGCTCCGTGCGGGGTGATGAAGGTGGGGCTTATTCCGAATTTTTTGGGGATTACGCACCCCTGTTCGATAACCAGCAGGACCCCGATAACATCAGTCTGCAAGGTTCGTGCCGCCGGTGCCGGGCCAGTGGCAGGGGCCGGGGAAGGTGCTCGGCTGGGATGCGAAGGGTGGCCGGGGCAGTGGCAGCACCCATCCCTGTGCCTGGGCAGGGCAGAGCTGGCCCTGGCTGGGGCATGTGGGTGTGCTGGGGACGGAGGGCCGTGCCTACTGGGGCAACACCCCACGGGGGATGATGATGCATCTGCCGATGCTCTTCTCAGAGCCTGGATGGCAGGGCTGGGAATGGGTGCTTCAACCAGTTTGCACCCCCAAACTGGTAGCATGTGCATGGGGGCATCCCATGCTGAGACATAGAGCCAGCGGGCGCAGCTGGCGTTTGCTCTGCCCTTTGCCTTCCTCAGATCCCGTGAGTGCCACTCTGCAGACTCGCCCCACTAATGCGCTCACTCCTTGCACTGGTGCGCAGTTGGGTTGTCTCCTCTTGGCCCTTGGGCATGGGGTCATCTTCCAGCTGGTGGCTTCGCCCTCTCTACCCTGACCCAGGCTTGGGGCTCTCCCTGCCTGGATGCTGCGATCGCTGGAGGATGAGGGTGCAGGCAGATGCCCCGAGACTGCTGTTTTATTTACAAATCCTTTTCTGGGTTATCCCAGCAGTTCTTGTTGTGATTAATTCCAGGATGTGCCACGCTGCCTGCCCGGCTGGGGCTGCGCTGAGTGTTGTGATTTGAGTTGCAGGAGGCAGAGCCAAGACAGTGCCACGGCAGAGCTCCGTGAGCCCCAGCCCCGCACCTGCTGCCTCACTGGGCCCCCCCACCCATGTCCTGTCCCTCCTTTCTGATTGCACTGACCCCTCACCAGCTGGGAGGAAAATGGGGGGGTTCTGCCAAAAAGCACCAAATTAGAATTTTTTTTTTTAAAACTATTGTCTAAATTTCTCATTTTGGGCCAAGAGGAACCTGCCAGCCAGCTGCCTCATTTCATGCTGTGGTGCTGCCATGGCTTGGTGGCTGTCAGGGTTGGGGACCACCCTGTCCCCTGAGGTGGCTGCGCCAGAGCCGGTGCCTGGCTCAGCTCTCTGGGGGTCAAGGAGGGCATGGGAGCAGCCATGGGGGGCTGACATCCTTCTCCCCTCCTAGAGCAAGAGGCAGAGGTAGAGGCAGAGGACTGCGACCTGGCTGGGCAGGGGAGCTTCAAGCTGGAGGGCTCGTGGCTGAAGCTGCGCCAGTTCCATGGGCTGATTGTCAAACGCTTCCATTGCGCCAAGCGCAACACCAAGGCCCTCTTCTCACAGATCCTCCTGCCCGCCTTCTTCGTCTGCGTGGCCATGACAGTGGCGCTCTCCGTGCCCGAAATAGGTGTGTGCGAGCCACCCACCCGCACGCTGGGAGCTACTAGTGACCCTTTCTGCCTGCCCTAGTGTGGCCAGTGGGGACACTCTCTTGGCGGAGGATGAGGATAAGGCTTGCAGGCGCTCAGCCAGTCTGCCTGTGCATGGCAGTGCACTGGGTGCCAGCGGGTTCCTGTCATTGTCCCCACAGGTGACCTGCCTCCTCTTATCCTCTCGCCATCGCAGTACCACAACTACACCCAGCCCAAGGGCAACTTCATTCCTTATGCCAATGAGGAGCGGCGTGAGTACCGGTGAGAGCTGCCTCTTGCGGGTGACCAGCATCCCGTGCCCTGTCCCCATCCCCATCCCTGTCTCCATCCCTGGAACTGCAATGGAGGGCAGCAGGGAGGGCAGCCTGCAGCGGGGATAGCACTGGGGCTGGCTCAGGCTTGAAGCAGAGCCTGGCCAGTGCCATGTCCCCACACAGAAAGCCTCCATCCTCCCCAGGGTATCTCTGGGAGAGGAGATGGCCCTGGCACTGGCTCTGATCAGCAGCTCAGCTCATGCCAGGCATGGACTGTGGATGCCCATTCAGTCATTCAGTCATGCCCACTCAGCCATGATAAGTGCCAAGGCCTCAGGGAGGTCCCAGCAGAAGATGGCCAAGGTGGTCAGACCCATGTCTCCTGCTCCTTGCTCCTCCTCACCTGCTCCTCTCCCTGCAGCATCAGGCTGTCTCCTGACGCCAGCCCCCAGCAGCTGGTGAACACCTTCCACCTGCCCTCTGGTGTGGGGGCCACCTGCGTGCTCAAGACAGCCTTCAACAACACACTGGACCAGCCCATGCAGACCCTCAACCTCAACAGCAACGAGTCCAAGATGCTGGCAGCCAAGTACTTTGATGCCATGTGCATTGACTCCTTCACCCAGGGCCTGCCACTCTCCAACTTTGTGCCACCGCCTCCATCCCCAGCTCCCTCCGACTACCCTATCTCAATGGATGAGGACCTGCTCCGTGCCTGGAACTCCACAACCTTCTCCTCTGCTGTCAAAGGTATCACCTCTACTTGGTGCCTGAGTCTGTCCGAGCATGGGATTCGTCTCCAGCAGGGAGATGATATGCTTCCCCCACAGAAGCAACTCCAGGGACCCCTGGAACTGCCTGTCACTTTGGCCTGGCCACAGCAGAGCATCGCATTGCTGGGATAAACTTCTGGCGCAGAGCCAGTGCTGGTGGAGCTCCCTGGGATGGCGACACCATCGAGAGCCCTGTGGCCAGCCTTGTGTCACCCTTGCTGGGCCGCAGTCCCCAGCCATTGTCTTCTCCAGCCACACTTCATGCCCCCTCTTTGAACCGTTTGTCCCACCAAAGTTTTTCCCCGCGTCCATCTCTTGGTGCCTCTCAGTCACCAGGACAGAAAATCCCTCTTGTAGACTGGGCTCTGGCTGTGGGGCAGAGCACTCCCTCCGTGCCCGGCCTGAGGCCCCTCAGCTCAGCCTCTTGCCCCCATGTTGTCCCCAGCAGCTGGGGCAGGCAGGAGCCTGGCTGTGAGCTGCCTTCTCTGCTCCTCAGAGACCGTGACCTCAGCCCCTGCCCTGCCCCGCATTGTCCACGAGCCCATCAAGTGCACGTGCTCCATGCAGGGAACTGGCTTCTCCTGCCCCAGCGGTGTGGGGGGCCACCCCCCGCAGATGAAGGTGGTGACGGGGGACATCCTGGCAGACATCACAGGGCGCAACGTCTCCGAGTATCTGCTCTACACCTCGGACCGCTTCCGGCTGCACAGGCAAGGCGGGGAGGCTGGGAGGGTCTGCCCTGTGCTGTAGAGCTGGGGGGACTTTGGGGACACCTGCCCAGGGTGTTGACAGGAGCCAGGAGCATGCTCGAGCATGACCATGCTCCAGAGGTGGGGGACAGCGGTCACAGCTTCTTGGTGGTGCCTTGTCCCACAGGTACGGGGCACTCACCTTTGGCAACGTCCAGAAATCCATTCCGGCCTCCTTCGGGGCCAGGGCTCCTGCCACTGTGCGCAAGATTGCTGTCCGGAGAACGGCCCAGGTGGGACTGCGCTGTGCCCCGTGGCAGCTGGGAGATCAGTGGGCAGCGGCAGCCGTGGCCCGGGTGGGGCGGAGAAGAGGGCAGGCGGTGCACCGCAGGGGTCCCTCGCCCACTGCTCTGCAGCAGTGCTCTCAACCGAGGAATCTGGTGTGGCTCTTGCCCCATGGGGTGCTTTGCAGCTCCCACGCCAGAGGGTCTGGCCCAGCATGGTCAGCAGTGGCCTGCTTTCCCCATAGCTGAGAGCACAGGAACCTGTGGCTGTCCCATCCCATCTCATCCCATCCCATCCCTCCCTTCCAGTACATCTGCCATGGGCCCAGCTCTCTTGCTGCCTCCCACTACTCTTCTCTGCTCCTCCAGGTCTTCTACAACAACAAGGGCTACCACAGCATGCCCACCTACCTCAATGCTCTCAACAACGCTATCCTGCGAGCCAACTTGCCCAAGAGCAAAGGCAACCCTGCTGCCTATGGTGAGGACCTGGAGGTGTTTAAGAGCAGAAATACGGAAGAGCTTTAGGGCATGGTCCAACCCAGCTCTAAAGTGCAATGTCCCCCCATGGACCAAGCAGGCTAGTGTCTAGTTGGGGCAGAGGGTCACACACCTTGGCTATGAGATCTGGGATAGGCAAATCTCTCTGAGATCTGGGCTGGGGCAGAATGTCCCAAAGTGCTGCCTGAAGGCACCTGGGCTTGCGATGTGTCCAAGGATTTTCTCTGCCAGCTGGTGAGGGAGGGCTTGTCCTCAAGGTGCTTGGTTGCTTCAGACAGCTCAGCTCCTGTCGAGCTGCAGGGAAGAAACCTGTTCTCCTGCTCAGAGCCAGGACCAGGCAGGCTGGGGGCAAGATTTTCTGCCCTGAGCCAGCTTTCATGCTCCTGTGTTTCTTCTTGGGCCTTTCCGCAGGCATCACGGTCACCAACCATCCCATGAACAAGACAAGTGCCAGCCTGTCCCTGGATTATCTGTAGGTCTGGGGAGCGGGTTTGAGGGAGGTTGGCCATCACATGGGAGGGAGGGAGCTCCTCACTGCTGTTCGCAGGGGAATGCCAAGGCCTCTGCCCTGCAGGCTGCACGGGTGGGGACTGGGTGGTGGTGACGTGGGGGTCCCTGTGCCGTGTTGTGCCCTGTGCATAGTGGCTGTCCCACACCAGGGCGGGTGACCCTTCCCTGGGCAGTTGAGGATGACGGGGTCCCTGCTCTCCTCCTTGCTTCCTGTACAGCCTGCAAGGCACAGATGTGGTGATTGCCATCTTCATCATTGTGGCCATGTCCTTCGTGCCAGCCAGCTTTGTGGTGTTCCTGGTGGCCGAAAAGGCCACCAAGGCCAAACACCTGCAGTTTGTGAGTGGCTGCGACCCTGTCATCTATTGGTTGGCCAACTACGTGTGGGACATGGTGAGTAGGGTGCATGGCCCCACGAGCCGAGCCCCCAGAGCCAGGTGTGTGCGTTGGCAGTCATAGAAGTTTCTGTCTTCTCCAGCTGAACTACCTGGTGCCGGCCACATGCTGCATCATCATCCTGTTCGTGTTCGATCTCCCAGCGTACACCTCTCCCACCAACTTCCCCGCTGTCCTCTCCCTCTTCCTGCTCTACGGGTTTGTTGCTCAGAGGGTTGGTCAGGATGCACTCATGGCTACGCGGGCAGGATCTGGCCTCTGGGCTGCAGCTCCTGTAGCTTGTCGGCTGCAAGGACTGGGGTGGGAGAGCCTGGGGAGGATGGGGCTGGGAGATGGGCAATCCCAAGGCTCAACAGCTGGTGCTGCTCAGTTCCACTCCTGCCACGCTGACATGTGCTTCTGCCACTTTCCTTCACAGCTGGTCCATCACCCCCATCATGTACCCTGCCTCCTTCTGGTTTGAGGTGCCCAGCTCTGCCTATGTCTTTCTCATCGTCATCAACCTCTTCATTGGCATCACGGCCACCGTCGCCACGTTCCTGCTGCAGCTCTTTGAGCACGACAAGGTATGGAGTTCACATCTCTGCCTGGGGCCACCAGGAAGGGAAAAGCTGCCATTGGGTCATGGGATGGCACAGGCTAGGAGGGAGCTCAGGAGGTTTCTGCTCCCAGCAGAGTCAGCTATGAGACCTGACTGGGCTGTATCTTGGTGGGGATCCTACCATGTGTTCATGGTCCTCAGGGGTGTTTCTGATGTTTGTGTCCTCTCTGCCCGTCCCCACAGGATCTGAAGGTGGTGAACAGCTACCTGAAGAGCTGCTTCCTTGTATTCCCTAACTACAACCTGGGCCATGGCTTGATGGAGATGGCCTACAACGAGTACATCAACGAATACTATGCCAAGATTGGTATGGCTGCTCATTCCCTCCTTCCCTTGCTCAAGCACATGTGGGGCTGGGGTACACCGTGTGTACCACGGTGCTGGCACATCCCCTCTGCCTGCCCTGTGGGCTTTCTTGAGGCCCGGAGTAACCTGAAGCAAAAAGCCAGGGGACGTGAACTAGACTGGGGTGCAGGAAGAGACACAGTTGAGGGTCAGCCGTGGCATAGTGCTGGTGATGCTGAAAACAGTTCCTTGGGCCATCTCGAATAGCAGCCCCACAGGAAGAGGAGGTTGTGAGCCCTGACAGAGTTGTGCATTTCTGCTGCTGTTGCACACTGCCTGTGGTGGAGCCATGATAGGGCTGTGGTGGGCTATGGTGGGGCCATGCTGTTTTAAGAGGGATGGGGACTGCAAGGGCTCTTTCGTTCCTGACATGGTCTCTTGCCTGCAGGGCTGCACTGCCCAGCCAAAATGAGCCTTTTGCTACTCGCAGCTTCAGTTTGGCCTCAAAAAGCTCTTGCACCTCTCTACTTTTCAAGCAGCTTTGCAGGTGCTGCAGGCATCATGAGGGGCAGTTTTGGGGCAGGATCTGACAAATCCATCCAATATCCACTCTCTCTTGGGTTGATTCACCCTACTGAGGTTGAAAAGTTTAAAGACGATTCCATTCACAGCACGTGTGCTGTTGAAAAGCCTTGTTGTGACCAGCCCTGGTGCCAGCAGCAGCAGGCGAGGGAACATGGGAGCAGGATAGCGTCACTGTAACAGGCCTGCTCAAGATGTACGACTGGGTTCTCCCTATGGGAAGGTGTCCCCAGTTGCTCTCTCCTCTTCTTCCCACTCAGGGCAGTTCGATAAAATGAAATCGCCCTTCGAATGGGACATCGTGACACGGGGGCTCGTTGCCATGACAATTGAAGGCTTTGTCGGCTTCTTCATCACCATCATGTGCCAGTACAACTTCTTTCGGAAGCCCCAGTGAGTGCAGCTGGGGAGCAGGGTTAGGCTGGGAGGGGCTGGCTGTGGGGAAGAGCTTTGCCACCGGGAGCCCTTAGCTGCCCCTCCGGTGGATGCGAGCTGGGGAGCTTCTTGTCCTGGGTGGGGATGCAGGCGGGCTGCTCCCGTGCCTGCATCCTCACCCTGCCCCATGCGCCCTCCTGCAGGCGGCTTCCTGTCTCCACCAAACCCATCGAGGATGACATCGATGTGGCCAATGAGCGGCACCGTGTCCTGCGTGGCGACGCCGACAACGACATGCTGAAGATTGAAAACCTCACCAAGGTGCAGCAGCAACAGGATAGTGGTGGTGGGGGATGCTCCATGGCTGCAAGCAGACACCTTGGAGACATCCTGTCTGAGGAATGTGGGTTGGGGCTGGGGGTCCAGGCGCCTCCCGGTGGGCTGAGCTCCCTGCTTCCTGCCCCACCAGGTGTACAAGTCCCGCAAGATCGGGCGCATCCTGGCTGTGGACCGGCTGTGCGTGGGCGTGCGACCTGGGGAGTGCTTCGGGCTGCTGGGTGTCAATGGCGCGGGCAAGACGACCACCTTCAAGATGCTGACGGGGGATGAGAGCACCACGGGCGGAGAGGCCTTCGTTAACGGGCACAGGTCAGGGGGTACGGGCTGGGTGGGAGGTGGGGACTGCTTGCTGTCCTGGGGACAGAATGGGGTCTGCTTGGGGGTCTCCCAGGATAAAGCAGTGAGAGTCTGCCCATGTGGCTCCATGGGATGCTGCAGCCCTGTGTCCTGCTGTCCTGACCATCATCTGGGGGGTGGCAAGTGACACCGGCTCTTGGCCAAGGCTGCCCATTGTGGGTTACCTGGTAGAACATACTCCAGTATAAAGGCGTGTGAAAGAGTGGTGAGCAACAGGGTGCTCCTGAAAAGCGATTCCCTCTCCCCATACCCCTCTGTCCTCTCCTGCAGCATCCTGAAGGAGCTCCTGCAGGTCCAGCAGAGCCTGGGCTACTGCCCCCAGTTCGATGCACTGTTTGATGAGCTGACGGCCCAGGAGCACCTGGAGCTCTACACTCGCCTGCGTGGCATCCCCTGGAAGGACGAGGAGCGGGTAGGGCTCTGGGCGAGTGATGGCCAGTGTACATGGGCTGGTACTGTGCCATGGGAATGGCATCTCACCAGGCACTAGTGGGGACCTGAGCCAGTGCTTCTAGCCCCATGGCAGTGCCGCCCCAGTTGTGCACCCACACCGTGTGCCAGGTCTAGGCACATGCACTTGCAGGCCCCCACTGATGCTCATGGCCATGCCAGGGACTGCTGTGGGGCTCCCCTGACTGGCTCATTGCTTGTGGTCCCCTTGGCAGCTGGCCTGTGCCGTGGAGCCCAACCACTTGCCCACTGGCTGCTGCCAGATCTGTCAGATCCATGGCCTTGGCAGGGTGACAGCAGCCCGCCATGCCTTGCAGGTTGTCAAGTGGGCACTGAAAAAACTGGAGCTGACCAAGTACGCTGACAAGCCCGCCAGTACCTATAGCGGAGGCAACAAGAGGAAGTTGTCCACAGCCATCGCACTGATTGGATACCCGGCCTTCATCTTCCTGGTGTGTCTTGGGCTCCAGCACCCTGCCTGCGGGGTCCTCCTCCCACCCTCCGTGTCCCTGGGGCTGCTGTTGGACTATGATGGAGAAATGACTCTGTGTGGGGGGTGCCTGCCCCCAGCTCTGCCACGAGTGTCCTGGGGCGTGGGATGGTGTCCTGAGCCAAGCTCAGGACAGGAAGGGGATGGCAGGGTCCCACCGGGGCTGTTAAGGGTGTTGTCTGTTCCTGCAGGATGAGCCCACCACGGGGATGGACCCCAAGGCACGGCGCTTCCTGTGGAACCTCATCCTGGATGTCATCAAAACGGGTCGCTCCGTGGTGCTCACATCCCACAGGTCCAGAGGGACTTCTGGCTGCACCCGCAATGCCTCTGGGCACCTGGGGTGCTGCATGGGTGGGAGGGGGCTCTTTGGTCCCTGGGGGATGGCATCCAGCAGGGGCATGGGGAGCAGAGGGAACCCGGGACATCCTCTCTTGCCTTCTCCCATTCCTGGTGGTGGAGCCATGGCACCCAGGTTGATGGCCAGGGGAGTTCAGCTCCCTGCCTGCCCCAGCTGCAGCCCCTGGCACTGTCACCCCGTGCCACCCTGCTGAAGCCTGCTGTGTCTCCCCAGCATGGAGGAGTGCGAGGCGCTCTGCACCCGCCTGGCCATCATGGTGAATGGGCGGCTCAAGTGTCTCGGCAGCATCCAGCACCTGAAGAACAGGTAAGAGCCTGGTGGGAGTCCAGCACCCTGTGTGCACTGTGGGGCGGGAGGGGGCCGGAACCCCACTGCAGGGTGACGGTGTGGCACCTGCAGCGAGATGTCAGCCCTTCATGTGGGTGCTGCTTTGGAGGGTGTGCAGGGCATGGGTTTGGTCGAGTGTCCTGGCACTGTCCTGGTGAGTGCAGCAGCTGCCAGAGAGTATCGTCCCTTTCCGTGGGGTCATTCCTTCCCTGCAGAGGTGCAGGGTGGGAGGCAGGTCCTCACGGGGTTCCTTGTCCCTGCACAGGTTTGGAGATGGCTACATGATCACGGTGCGCACCAAGTCCAGCCTCAATGTCAAGGAGGTGGTGAGGTTCTTCAACCGCAACTTCCCCGAGGCTGTCCTCAAGGTGAGCTCCCTGTAGCAGCAGTGCTGTCCCCTGCCAGCCCCTGCCTCAGGGTGCAAGCAGCCTTCGTTCCACAAGGAACACTTCTGTGGGACCCCCAGAGGGTGACAGGAGGGTGTCTGGGAGTGAGGGCTTGGGTGTCACCTTTGTGTCCCCTCCAGGAGCGGCACCACACCAAGGCCCAGTACCAGCTGAAGTCGGACCAGATCTCGCTGGCACAGGTCTTCAGCAAGATGGAGCAGGTGGTGGATGTGCTGGGCATCGAAGACTACTCTGTCAGCCAGACCACACTGGACAACGTGAGACTGGGGATGGCACAGGCAGCTGGGTGCTTGTCCCCAGGGAGGGTGGCTGTGCCCGGGGAGAGGTGGAGCTAGGTGGGGGCCACGGCGGCAGCCACAGCTCAGTGGGATGCGCTGGGGCCCGTCTTCAGATGGCAGGCGAGGGGCAGCCAGAGGGTGGAGGAGCTTGTGGGCATCCCTCGCAGCCTCCTGCCCCCTCCAGGTGTTTGTGAATTTTGCCAAGAAGCAAAGCGATAACCTGGAGCAGCAGGAGACGAGCCCCAGCTGCACACTGCAGTCGCCCATGGACCGTGTGCTGAGCCTGCTGCGCCCCCGGGCTGCCCCCACGGAGCTGCGGGCCCTTGTGGTAGAGGAGCAGGAGGACCTGGAGACTGATGATGAAGGCCTCATCAGCTTCGAGGAGGAGAGGGTGAGATGTTGTCCCCAGATCTAGGTGTCCCTAGTCTCAGCTGTGTCCCGCGTGGGGCACCGGGGCTGGGTGCTGCAGCAAGTGGGTCTTGTCCAGGGAAGGGGACATGGTGGGTCCAGGCATGGACCAGAGAAGGCTCCTGGGAGGGATGGCTGCTCTGCACCCCAGGCTGGATCCTGGCTTCAGCAGCACTGGATGTGCTGGTCAGAGCAGGCAGCCCCTGCCCAGCCCCTGAGCCCTGCTTGTCTCTGTGCCTGCAGGCTCAGCTCTCGTTCAACACGGACACGCTGTGCTGAGACCCCTGGGAGCGGCCACATCTCCTGGCTGTGAAGCCACCAAACCAACCCTTTTGGCTTCTCCCCTCCCTTCGCCCCGTCAAGCGGAGCTGCCGCGGCTGGAGGCGCGTGCCAGGGAGGACACGGTGGGTGTAGCGCTGGCCTGGACGGACCCCGTGAGCCACTGCCCTCCGGGTGGCCTTTGGCCACTTCAGCTCTGGGGCAGTGCCACTGCGTGGTGCCAGGGGCCACCATCCTCGGCCAGCTTGCCCAGCCAGTGCGTGACAATGGACAGAGACTGCGAAGAGAAGGACATGGCTTGATGCCAGTGCTGACAGCCTCACATGTTCTGTGGCGGGGACGAGGCCTGTAGCTGGACACCCACATTGCACCCACCCCGGGGACCCCCAGCCACAGGGACGCCTGCTCCCCACAGGCACCACCACAGGCCTGGCCCTGGCAAGGCCAGAGGAAGAACGTCTGCTTTTGTCTTGCTACCATCACCCCGGCTTGGCCCTTGCCCATGGCTCTGTGGGGGCAGGAGCTCTGGTGCTTCACCCGTGATTGCTTTCTTTCACTGACAGGATGTCACTGGCAACCTCCAGCCTGCCCAAGACAAGGGCCTCAGCCACACTGGTGTGTCCTGCCCACCCACACTGCTGCCGTCCACCGGATCCGGCCGCCCCCACCCTGCTCCAGCCTTGCCATGTGTGTGCTGGGCATTCGGCATCATCCCCAGGGCTGGGCAGCGGCACCCTGGCAGAGGGGCATGTGGTGGGGCAGAGGGGTATTTCACAGGGTATTTCACATGCTGGCACCAGCTGTTTCTCCCCTCTGCCCCCAACCACATCCTCCTCCCAGAGCCCCTCACCCTGCGTCCTGCCTGCCCTCCGCCGCCTGCTTCCCCCACCACAGAGCATCGCTGCGGCAGTGCTGCCTTTCTGCTATGTGCCCCTCCTTTTTGCCCTTGCCCTGGCACTCCTTGCTCAGCATCTGGCCCTGTACAGGAGCCACCTGCACTGGTTTCTTATTGTTCGGTCACTGGTGGTACTAGGAGAGGGCTTGCTGCACCCCAGGATTGCTTTTGAAGCTGTGAGTGGGGTGCCCTTGAGAAGACAGCCCAACTGGGTGCTGGCACAGTCTGGCAGTGGTGCCCGGGGCAGTAGGACCAACAGCGTCACCAGCGCTGGCAGTGTCACCTGGGACTGGCAGCGTCACCAGCGCTGGCAGTGGGCACCCCCTCGGCCAGCAGTGCCCCTCCTTTCTGCAGAGGGTCCTGCTGCCTTGTCACCCACGGGGACCATCCATGTCTGGCACCTGCAGCCACCCCCAGAGGCACAGTGACGGCAGGGCCCATGATGCTGCCCTGACCACCCATCCCCTGGGTGCCCCAGGCTTTTGCAGCACAGTCCTCCCTCTGTCCCAGGGAGCACCCAGGGCTGTGCTGCCTGTGTGTGTCCCCACTGCCCTTTCTGCCTACCTGGCACAGGATCAGCTGAAGGTCCTGGGCTGGCTCCTGCCCGCCGGCAAGCGGGCAGCACCAGGCACCCCAGCTCGCTGCCATGGGGCAGCACACTGCATGGGGAGGTGGATTGGGGCCAGCCCTGGCCCCACTCGGGCACAGGAGCAGGGGCAGACCCAGGTAGCAGTTGACCCTCTGCTGCCCCCATACCCCCTGGTCTTGCCAGTCCTGTAATGCCACCTGCTATAGATTGTGATACAATATACAGTATTTTCAATAGGGGAAAAATTGGGGGGAGATACGCTCTATTTTCAGATCTTTCAGACCATATTTTTTTTAATGGCTTACTGGAAACTGGCTGGTCCTGGGATGGGGTGGATGGCACAGGTGAGCAGCCCCCACCCAGGGTCCCCCCTGCTCCCTTGCTGGGCATGTTCTGCCTTCCCAGGGAGGAGCCAGCTCGGGGTTAGCCCTTTGCCACCAGGGAGAGAGGGGATGGTGTCACCTTTGGGTTCCCAGCTGTGACCTCAGTTGGTGGCACCTTTGGGGCACGCCAGGGTGGGCATGGTGCTGTGCTCTGTGCGCTGGCCAGGGCTTCATCCTCGCCCCACACCTGCCTCCCTGCCCTGTTGCTCGGGGCGGGGGGGCACTGGCACCCTGGGCACGGAGCCCCTCTCCCCCCCAGCCCTTCCATCCGCAGAGCTGCCCCCACCTGCTGCTGTGCCACCGTCCCCATGCCCCGTGGCTTTCGATGGTCGATGGAGATGCTTTTATGCCCCCAGTGCAGTGTGCCCACAGAGCCTGGGTGGCCGTGGTGGCCTCCCTGCCGTGTGCTCAGGGCTGCGCAGGCACAAACCCCACTGGGGGCAACCCTGAGGGCAGCAGTGGGATGGGAGTGGGAGGGCATTGCCCCCAGGGCAGGGGTGGCTGCTGCCTTAACACTATTTGCTTCATGGAGTTTGGCCCTGCTTTCTGCCTTGCCTCCCTCTGCACGTCCTTGGCCACCGGCCGTGGGCACAGTGCCGGTGCCGTGCACGGCCCGGGGCATGAGGCACCCCAAGGGGTGGGGACGACTTGGAGGAGCCTGTATATCGCAAGCAAAAGAAACAAAGACGAAATGTGAAAATGATCATTTTAAATAAAAAATAGTAACTGGAGCCAACGAGGCTGTGTGGTTGCTGGTGGGCAGGAGTGCCAGCGCCGGCTGCCTGGGGAGGCCGGGCTGGGCAAGGGCTGCAGGGACATTCACAGTGCCTGGAGTTGGGGTGCAGGAGCCTGCTGTGGGCAAAGGGACCTGGGCACAACACAGCACTTGGCATCTTCCAGGGTGGGTGGTGGGGCTGGCTGTGGGTGCGAAGCTCCACAGGGCACGGACAGCGCAGGGAGGGCACCAAGGCAGGAGCTGCCGCAGCTGGCAATGCTGCGAGCCACCCTCGCCGGGCTCGGGTTGGCAGCAACAGCAGTGGCCAGGGCCCCACGGCAGGGCGTCCCCGGCTGCGCCGTGGGGCCAGGCGTGGGCGTAGGAGCAGGTGCACCCCGGGGAGGAATGTGGGCTGGGAGGGGCCACAGCTCTGGCAGGGCACTCGCACCACAGCCACCACTCAGCCAGCAGCCGCCGCCCAGCATGGCCGAGAAACCCCAAATCCAGCTCTTCGTCAAGGTGAGGGGGGGTGATGGGGGCCTGGGGTGCCCCAGGCCTGTGGGCACCTCTGGCAGCCTCCCCTAGCACTGCTGGGCTGGGCTGGCCCGGCTGCCCATGCCCACTGCAGTGCCCAGATGTGGGGCCCTGGGCAGGCAGTGGGCAGCTCATGGCTCTTCTCCAGGGCACAGCATGCTGCTGCCTGCCCCATGGGCACGGGGGCTGGCGGCTGCTCAGCTGGGGTGCTGGAGTGGGGTACAACCCCAGACCAGGGCCCCCTGCCCAGCAGCCCGGCCACTGCAGCATCTGCCTGCCTGGCCCTGCCCAGCCACCGCCTGGCCGGGGCAGTTTGACCAGCTGCACAGGACAGGGCCCGCCTGGGATCGCCTGGGGGTGCCAGGGCCTCCAGCATCGCCATCGCTTTCCTCTGGCACAGTCCCAGTCACACTGGACTGTCCCTTGACACAGCCACCCACGGTGCCACCGCCGTCTTGCTGCCCCCAAGTCCCAGCCCCTCTTGGCACGATGGAGCTGGGACAGCCTGGGGCATCCTGGTCCCCTGGGGGTGCCAGGGCCAGCACCCGCTGTGCCACGAGAGCTGCTCTAGGGTAGGGTGCAGAGGCCCCAGGAGCAGGCAGGGGCCACGGGCGGCCAGCGCTGCTCGCTGCCCTGTGGCCAGCCCAGGCTTGGCGGGGTGGGTGGCACGCACCCTGCCACCATCGCTCTGCAGCCATGCTGGCGCGAAGGGGCAGCTGAACTCTACTTCTCTGTCTGCAGGCAAGCGAGGACGGGGAGAGCGTGGGCCACTGCCCCTTCTGCCAGCGGCTCTTCATGGTGCTGCTGCTCAAAGGCGTGCCCTTCACCCTCACCACTGTGGATGTGAAGAGGTGAGTGGTGCCCCCCTCCCAAGGGGCTGCCAGCCCTGGGGCCAGGGCCACGGGCAGGGTGGGACAGCCTTGCTGGCAGGGTGCTAGGTCTCCAACACCTTGGGAAGGGGCGTGAAGACTGGGCACTATGGGATGCACGGAGCCTGTTGTAGCCCTCCAGCTGCCCGCCACTGCCTGAGGGAGGTTGGTGGGCATT
This sequence comes from Phaethon aethereus, assembly GCF_964289735.1. NCBI lineage: Eukaryota > Metazoa > Chordata > Aves > Phaethontiformes > Phaethontidae > Phaethon > Phaethon aethereus. Next base: position 508,887 of record NC_138596.1, on the reverse strand, counting down.
TTCCAGAGCAGAGCTGCCTTGGGCACACAGAGGCAGGAGCAGCCTGGGGGCACCACCTCATCCCTTTACCCAGGACACACGTGTGCATACACCCCCCCAACACACACACACACGTGCAAGTGCCCTGCAGAGCCCCAGGCCCTGCCAGGCATCAGCATCTGTCCCCATTTCCTGCAGGGCGCTGGATGTGCTGAAGGACTTCGCGCCGGGTGCCCAGCTGCCTGTTTTGCTTTACAATGGCGAGCCCAAGACCGACACCGTCACCATCGAGGACTTCCTGGAGGATAAGCTGGGCCCCCCCATGTCAGTGGCTGGCACTGCCCCGAGAGGGGGCAAGGGGCCAAAGAGGGGCAGGACAGGCTGGGGAGGGGGCAGGCAGGCAGCCCAAGAGCCTGCCAGCCCCCACCTCCTTTCTCAGCTGTGCCCACATCCCTGCAGGTTCCCCAGCCTGGTCCCACAGTACAAGGAGTCGAGCCTGGCCGGGAATGACATCTTCCACAAGTTCTCCACCTTCATCAAGAACCCAGTGCCTGCCCAGGATGAGGGTGAGGAGCTGGCGGGGCATCGCCCCATGCAACCTCTCGGGTGCCACCACCCCAAAAGGCCAGTCAGGTCACCCTGAGCCTTTCCAGCCCTCCCCTGCCCCAGGGCACAGCTGGGCCTCCCCAGGCACTGCCCCTCCCCACGCAGTTCAGTGTGGCAGTGCCAGGGCTCTCTTGGGAGGGCAGGGGCAGGTGCCAGTCTGGGCAAGGTGGGAAGAGCACAGGCCTGGGCACAGGGCTGAGCTGGCAGGAAGCCATGGCAGAGCTGTGGGGCCCTGAGCCTGCAGCAGGGCCATGCCCTGACCCAGCAGCACTGCTGCCCTCTCTGCAGCACTGCAGCGGAACCTGCTGCGGGCCCTGCTGAAGCTGGATGACTACCTGAGTTCCCCTCTGGAGTATGAGCTGGTCCACAACCCCCACCTCCGGGCCTCCCGGCGCCGCTTCCTTGACGGGGACCAGCTCACGTTAGCTGACTGCAACCTGCTGCCCAAGCTCAACATTGTTCAGGTGAGCACAGGCATCCCAGAGCCGTGCCCTTCCCCTTGCCCTGGCTTCTCGATGCTGCCAGCCCTATGCTCTCGGCTCCCCCGGGCACCTGCAGCAACCCCCTGCTCCTTTGCCAATCCCTGTATTAGCCGGTGCCCTCCTGGCAGCCCCCCTGCCGTGACCCCTGCCCAGCACAGTGCCTTCCCACAGATCTCATTCCCCTCCGCATCTGCTGCCAGATGCCACCCTGCTGGGTGCCACCCCTCGTCTCATGCAGTGCCAGGGATGTCCCCTGGCTCCCTGCCACCCTTCCCAGCTGGCTCCTGCCCATGAATACCACTGCCCAGCCGCAGGGCCCTCCTTGGCACACCACAGGCACACAAGGCTGGGCAACGGCTCACCCTGTTTCTGCCCACAGGTTGTGTGCCAGCATTACCGCTGCTTTGGGATCCCCAAGGACCTGCGGGGCGTGTGGCGCTACCTCAACGGTGCCAGCGAAACCAAGGAGTTCAAGTATACCTGCCCCAAGAGTGAGGAAATCATACAAGCCTATCGCTCCGTGGTCCAGTTGCTGCAGTGAGCCGGGCACGTGCCCAGGTGGGTGCAGGGCCAGGGTTGGGCAGCAGGTCAGTGCCCATCCTGGTCCTGCTATGACCACCACAGTCCTGCCTGCACACACCTGGGAAGGCAGAGAGCATGAGCTGTAACCCTGGCACCCAAATTCCTGCAGCTGGCACCCCCACCCAAGGTGCTGGCAGCAATCTGCATCGCACTGAGCCCACAAATGCGTTCTTGCCTCTGTGCCACCCTACCTGCCCGGCCAGGACCCCCTCGACCTCCCCTGCGGTCCCTCAAGCATCAGGATGGGTGCAAGGGGTCACAGCCACAGGCACTGTCTGTACCAAAGCTGGGCAATGCTGAGGGCAAGGGCAGGAGCTGGGGAGGAAAGGCTGCGCAACACAGAGGGCTGTGGGGCACAGAGAGCAGCGCGCTGCAGTGGGCATGCCTGCAGCCTGCCTCGGACGCACACTGTCCCACCCGCCAGGCAAGTGACCCAAGACAGGGCTGCGCCAGGGCAGCACGCTCTGCAGGAAGCCCCCGAGGAGCTGCAGCAGTGAAGGGAACCAGCACAGGCACGGTGGAGCCCTGGGAACAGAGCAGGGGGGAGGGAGGGGGGATGCTACTGGTGGTGGACACAGCCCCCAGCACCCATCACCCTGAGTGAGGGGAGCGGAGGGCACCATCCCTCGAGAACCCGCTGTTATGAAGCTCTCAGGAGCAGATTTGGCAGAGGGGTGGGGGTAAAGTTGAGCAAGTCCAAGCCATGTATCAGACCTCCCAGAAATCAATAAAGGCTTTGCAAATGAGACAAGTGCGAGTCTGGATTGACCAGCCCCAGTAGCTCTCCTCCCTTGCAGGACTTTGCATCAGCCTCCCAGTCCTCTCCCAGCACCTAGCAAGGGCTGGGCCCATTCTCCCAGCTCTCCACAGGGCTGGGAAGGCTCTAATCACTCACGACCAGCCCACTGGCACAAAGCTGGCAGGAAAGGGAGTCCCTGACCCTCCAGGTTCAGTTGAAATTGGCCACAGGGTTTCTGAGCAAGGGAAAGGCATAACAGACCGACAAATGCACGTGGTCCTGGTCCCCAGAGGCCGGCTGGCTAAAACCAGCTTTACTGGCAGTAAGTTAAGCACAAGCCATCTTTTTGTTACATAGCAATATAAAAGTTATTTTAAAAATCCACCAATTCATGGCAAGTGAGGTAAAGAGGTGGCCCCTGGCAGCAGGGAAGAGCTGCAGAGAAAAAAGCCACCACTTCTGCCACCCTTGCCCTGTCTGTCCCCACAAAGACCCTGCCACAACACCAGCTGAGGATCTGCTGCCCGCTCAGGCCTGCCAAGGGGCTGACTCCAGCTCCCTGGGTGCCGCTTGCCCCATCTACCTCCCTGGGCACAGGGATGCTCAGCAGGCCCAGGGTGCAGTGAAACCTCCTCCACCAGCCACAGACACGGTTGATAAGGCTCTGGTAGGGCTGCATCAGGGGACAGGACAGCACAGGTCAGGAGTCCTCAAAATCCACTCCAGTTGGTGCCGCCTTGCTAGAAAATGGAGGGAGCATCACAGCCCAAAGCCCCACACCCTGCTCCCATGCAGCTACCGAGCAGAGTCCACTGGATCGCCATGCAGCTCAGCCCCAGCACTGGACCTGGGAGCAGCAAATACCTTTTGAAGCCAGGGTTAATGAGAGACTCTCCTGGAATCTTCCTCTTGGTTGGCAAAGCTGAGCCAGCACCCCTGTTCTTCCTGGGGCTGGGGTCTGCCTCAGTCAGGGATGGGCAGGATAGAGATTGCAAAAGGTCAGCTGGTTGCTTTGGCAGCCCTGCAAGCCCCTCCATGACCATGGTGAGCCTCCAGTAGCCCAGCCAGGCTGGCCCAGCATCCATGGTGGGCGAGGAAGGGCCAAACCTGGTTCTCTTCTCCCAAAGGAGCAGGGAGCCATGGACCTGCCATGGCCCCCAGTTGTCTGGAAGCACAGCGAAGCCTGACCTCCTCCTAGGGGCTAGTGAGCAACCTGCCTGGCGACGCCCGGCATCTGACCTGCACACAGTGCATCCCAGAAACCCCAAGAGCACTGGCCCCTTCTGTGCTGGGAAGGGCACCAGGACACCGGGGCAGCTGACAGTCACTCAATGTGTCCTGGAGAGCACATGGACACAGGACCAGCAGCCTCCTGAGGAAGAAAAGGCAAACAAGCAGCAGCACCAGGGCAGGTGCCCCCTGGCAATTGCCTACCTGGCAGGAAGCACTGTTGGCTCCGGGCAGCGTTCTTCTCAGGGCTGCAGGAAGATGCACGGGTCTCCAACACAGCTGAGACAGGAACCGGAGCCAGAGCTTGTGACAATGCACCCCAATGTGGCATGCAGCACCTCAAGCCTCCCCAGCAACCTCCCTCCCCTCCACAGCCAAACTGAGACACGTTCTCTTCCCAGCACTCCCACTCGGGCTGCTCCTGCCCCAACATCTTCCTAGACCCCTACAATAGAGATCTCTGCAAGACAACTGCCACACACAGAGATGATGGTGTGGTGCTGGCCAGGGGGGCAAGGTTGTGTTTCTGCTCAGAGACACAACACCACGTCCTCTGGTCCCATGTAGTATCTCTTCTGCCTGAGGTGGTCAAGTACAGATCCTGGCCAGCCCAAATAGGAAAAAGAAGGCAGCACCTCTGCTGCCCAGCCCTCCTGGGGCTCATTCCACCCGGGATCGGTGAGGAGAAACCACCTGGAGGAAGGCCAGGGAGGCACAGCCTTCTCCTCTTGCTGGCTGAGCTGGATCACTCGGGGCACCTTTGGGAGGGCAGGGGGGATGATACCACAAAGGTGGCAGGGAGCTGCCTGCCCTCCTCCCACTTTTACACTCTTCCAAAAGCCCTCACGGACCTTCCAGGCGTCTCTCCAGGCTCTCGATGCGCCCCATCATGCCAAACAGCAGCATCTGGAGCTGTCTCCTCGCCTCGGCGATGGGCAGCTTGAAGAGATCCAGGGCCGAGCACGGAGCCTCCTCCTGCGGCTGCAGCGTGGCTTTCCCCTCGCCCAGGCTCAGCGAAGCGGTCCCCCGCCCCAAGGCCTCCCTGTGCGGGCGAAGCCGGGGTGAGGGGGGCCCTCGGCGGAGAGCCCGGGTCCCCGCGGCTGCAGCACCCACCTGAGCTTCGTGCCGTGCTCCTCCGGCTGGCACCGCTGAGGAGGACAGGGGGCACGTCCCGAAACGGCCTTCCTCGGCCCCCATTCCCCGGCCCAGGGCCAGGCCCGGGCTGCACCGCCGCCCCGGCCCGGGCCTCCCCCGCCACCCCGGCCCCGGTACATACGCAGCCGAGCGGCGTGCGGGCGCCGAGCTCCCCGGCCCAGACCTCCAGCGCGTCGGTCACACTGCGGGAGGTAGCGGCTCAGGCTGTGCCGGGGCCGCTCGGCCCCGGCCCCGGCCCCGGCTCCGCTCCCGGCCCCGCACTCACTAGACGGTGCCGCCGGGGCCAGGGCTAGGGCAGCAGTAGCAGAGGTACCGGCCCGGCACAGCCTGCAGTAGGTGGAAGGGCCCCGCCGGCTCCGCCATGGTAGCAGCGCCGGAAGGGGCGGGCGAGGCCTGCGGGTCCTCCCCCGGCATTGGACGCGCCAGCCCCGCCATGGTCACGCTGGGCCTGCGGCGGGTGGAGGACAGCGTAGCCGCCAAGCACCCGGTGCGCCCAGCCGGGGCTGTGGGGCCGGGGCTGTGGGGCTGGAGCTGAGGGAGCCGGGGCGGGCGGGCAGGCACCGGGCGTGCCGGTGGGGCCGGAGCCGGCGCCCCGCGCTGAGTGTGTGTCCGCAGGCGCTGCAGCAGTACGCGGCCTGCCAGTCCCACGCCTTCATGAAGGGCATCGGCACCTTCCTGGCAGGTACGGCCTGGCCCGGTACCCCCGGCCCGCCCCGGCCGCTCCTCGGGAGCTGACAGCAGCGGGGGTGGGGCGGCCCGGGCGGGGCCGCGGCCGGTAACGGCGCCCGGCCCCCGGGTTTCGGCAGGCAGCGGAGCGGCCTTCGCCGTGCAGAAGCTGGTGAACAAGAAGCTGCCGTACAGCCTGCAGTGGAGCCTGCTGCTGGCTGGGGGTGAGTGTCCTGCCCGAGCCCAGGCAGGCCTGCGGCATCCCGCTCTGAGCGGGAGCAGCAGGAGCAGGGCTGCGTTGCAGGCAGAAGGGCTGTTTGGCCTTAGCGTGGGGGATTTTCTTCCCTGGCTCTTGCCGCATCCCTGCTCCCCACGGCCCTGGGGGGCTCAGGAACTGCAGCAGGTGCTTTCCCCACCGCTGCCCTTACAAATGCCCTTGCTGCTGGCATTCTTGGGAGCATCTTGGTCTCTCCAGCCTCAGGGTCCCTCGCCAGCTACTTGGTAACCAGAGCTGAGACGCAGAAATGCTCTGACTTCTGGATTTACCTGGAAACAGGCAAGTCCCCACAGGAGCTCACCATGGCTGGTAGAGTGTCTCAGCCCACAGGTACATTCACATTTCTCCCTGCTGCTTTCCCTGGGCTTGTTATGCCTCATTCTTCCCTGCTGCAACATGTGCTGTTGCTGCTTCATAAGCTGCTGACTGTGTCATTGCCAAAATCCGCATATAAGTCCCACACTGGCACCCCGCAGCTGAGAGGTGGGAGCAGGCGCTTGGGGTGGCAGCAGTGCTAGGGTGGCCGGAGGTCCCTGCCTGGTCTCATGGCTCCTGGGTCCCTCCATGGTCCAGGCCCACCACCTGCACTGCAGGTACCTGAGAACAGCTGGTGGGGTGGGAACATTCGCTTCTGCCTGCTGCCCTGCCCACTTTGTGGATTCACGAGAGCCAGCATGAAGGGCTTGTTCACTGGAAGAGGAAGAATAGGGTAGGGGATGGAGGGAGGCAGTAAACCCTTCCACACCTTGGTTGCTCTGTACAGTGGGCAGAGCTGGAGGGGTGCCAGGGCAGCTGCTGCTGATGGTTCTCATGGTTGCATGCTGCTTTCTCCCACTGGTACCTTGAGCTCCCAAAGCTGGGCCTAGCTGAAGAGGCTTTAAACGCTTCACCAGGGCTCTGTGGTTCTCTGCCCACCCCTGGCAAACATGCCAGGATTGTTGGGGGTCCAGGGAGCTTGTTCTTTCTGTTGCAGAAAATCTGCCCAGCCCAGAGGACAGAGAGAGCATGGCACCGCCAGTGAGGAAGAACAACTACGGGGATGTTGTGGAGTAGCCAGCAGAGCACAGTGCACCATGCCCATGTCCTGCTTCACCCCCTCCTGCCTGCCCAGCCTGCCTGTGCTTGTGCTACCCGCAAGACTGGTGGACTCTGGTACTGCTCAGGAGCTCGGATGAATTGATCCTGCAATGAGAGCATGGTGGAGACACCGTAGGGATTGCTGCCTGCTAGGTGGCCTCAGAACATTGCACATGGAGGGTACAATAAAAGTTGAGAGCTGAAAGCGCACATTGTGGACAAAGCAAAGGCTGGTGGTGGGACAAGAAGAGCTGGGGTGCAGGTGGTAAATGTCACCCTGAGGCAGCCCCTGCAGGAAATGTTGGAGCAGAGAGCTCTGGTCCTTCTGAGGCCACGGCACCTGCAATCCGACAGGACAGAGCTGTGAAGTGGCTGCAGGCACAGATGGGTCTGAGCTAAGCTGTGAGGGGGCAGAGCTGTTACCCTGTGCTCTCTGTTTCTTGAGCCTAGCTGGTCCCAGTGGCCTTGCCCCCATAGCAGCAAGTCTTTTATTGCCTGCCCAAATGGTGCTGAGATGAGCCCTGCAGCTGCATGGCCTCTGGGGGTGTCCTCTCTGCCCCCGCAAAGCGGGTGCACACATGCCCAGAGCCCTTCTGTGTGGTGCCTGCCTTGCTCTTGGGGCATGTCACCTGGCCAGTCCCAGACTCTCCATCCAGAACTGTAACCAGCCAGCAGGGGAATGGTACTGTCTCAAATCCCATGCATCCAGAGGGGCATGTGGAAAGAGTAAGAAGCCTCTTTTACTTCATTTTTTCTAATAGCAAACTCACAAGTCATGACTAGGGCAAACCGGCTGCTCTGGGTGGATGTCCAGCTCTGAATTTTTTAGAAGGGGAAACCCAGCCTGGGTTCTGGAAGCTAGATGGTTTCATAGAGCAGAGCAGCAGTGTTTCACTTCAGAGACCAGAAATGCCTCTTTCTGAGTGAGAGCTGGAGATAGTCCCCAAGCCTTGCCATGGGAGAGAGCCCCTATGCTGGGGAGGTAAGGGGTCCGGGGAGGAAACTGGGTTTGGGGACTCGGAACATAATCTGAACTGGCATCACGCTTGGCCTGTGCAGAGATGGGGAGCAGCCACCAGAACAGCTAAAAGCAAAGAGGCTGTGGGGAACAGGCGGGTTAAGCCAAGCACAGCTCACCAGGAGGTTGGCTGGAGCGAGGAACGGAGCTCATGCTGCCTGGGAGAGCGAGGGCAGCAAGCAACTCGCTAAAGCCACTCCTCTCCTAGGGCGTGCGGAGCAGCGCAGCAGGGTGGGAGGCTCTTTCCAGATGGACTTGATGAGTTGGGACCAGCCCCACACAGTTGCCTGGCAGCTGGATGCATGCCATGGTGGCTCTGAGCTGCCAGCGACTGCACGAACAAATTGGCAACCCTGCGTACTGCTCTCCTGCCGTTGGGTACCAGACCTGGTCTCCTGGGAGCAGAGGCTCCCTACATGTTTTCCTTGCGTGGAGGCTGTGGCTGCGAACGCAGTGGTGAATGCACAGGGCAGTCAGCTTGAGCGCTGCCCACTCATGCCTTTGTGGTGACTGGACCTCTAGTTGAGGGAAACCTCAACTTTGCAACTGTGGCTGGTTGAAACTCTTACACCTCCAGCTGGGCCTGAGTCTGGAGTGAGATTTCAAGCCCACCTTGGTCTGTCTTGGTGGGGTTCTCAGGCTGGTAGAGCATATGAAGCCATGATGGTGTCTCAGTACAGGGCAGACTGCAAGGGATTGAGACCTTCAGGCAGAGCCTGACCTGCAGCTGTGTCCGAGTAGACCCAGTGAGTGGCTCTACCCCTGCGAGACAGCCAGGCTTATCAGCCTGTTATTGATCAAGAGCTACAGAGCCATAGGAGTGGTTACAAAGATTTATTTCTGATTATAAAAAAAACCAACCAAACAAAACCAAACCTTCTGTGTGTTTGCACGTTCCTTTTCCTAATTGGAAATGGAGGTGCGTCCTCCCAGCTGCCTGGCATGGGGTGGTGCAGGGCTCAAATCCTAAAGCATCACAAAGCCCCACTCCCACAGCGAGCACATCACCTCTGCTGGCATGGCCAAGTGCCAGGGAGCGACTGGGGCTTTTTGTGCCATTGCTGGGGGGACGGAGGAGGCTCTGGCTGTGGCAAAGGTGGATCTGGCTTAGGAACCACAGGAATGGGGAAGGCACTGCGTCTGGTTGCTGAAGCGGGAGCTTGGGAAGCTGCCTGCTCCCCACGTCTGGTTGTTGCTAAGCCCCTACCCGAAGTCCCTGTGCTGAGGCTGGTGGGAGTCCAGGCCAAGATCTGGCCCTCAGGAAGGTCAGTGGGGTTTGTGCATTGGCCAGAAAGACAGCATGGGCTCGGGGTGATGCCCAGAGCTGCCTGTGAGGCAGGGCTGACACCCAGGGGACAGGCCAGAGAGGTCAGCTACAAGGACTAGTGTAAGTAATACTCCCCACCCACCCCACGCACATAAGAATAAATCCTGCTGTCACCTGGACTTACTGGCTCAGTCCAGCCCACGTCTGGTGGCAGAAAGATGCCCCAGGTCTGAACGCCCAAATCCTGAGCCTGCTCTCGGGTCCATCCCTGAGTAGCACTGGGAAACCATTAAGCCATTCTCCTGCAGGGCCAGCAGTCTTCTTCTGTCCCCCTGCTTTCTGCAGCTTGAAAGGAAGGGGAGGGCAAAAAGGGACAGGCAGTGACATGTATTGGAAGAGAACATCTCTGAGCACTTGCCACATCCCAAGTGTTCAGGCCATGGAGACTCCAGCAGGAAGGACGATGCTGGGTCCTACAGACAAGGCCCACCCTGTCCCTGCCATTAGATTGCACTGGACTTGCTGCGCCGGAGCAGGCAGACAGCAGTCACCAGAGACGTCAGGGTGGTGACCACAAAGAGCAGGATGAGGATGACCCAGTAGTTGTACAGCATGCTTTTGTGAGAAGAGGGCTTCTCTGCTGGAATCATATTGGTGAGGTTCAGCATGTAGCCCAGGGCCCAGCCGATGGAGGTTTCTCCTGCCTGTGGAAACAGCATGGCATGGTCACCACCCTGGTCAGCCAGCTCCATGGGCCTTAAGAGACCTTCCAGGGACCACCTCAGTGTCAGCCCAGTGGAGGAGGGGGGTGTGGGGGAGTCCACAGCACCCTGAGCCCTTGCTTGCCCACGGGTCCAGCCAGCCCAGGGACTGAGATTAACCTCCCAGCAAGCCTGAGCAAAGAGTTTTTGAGATGGCTGGTGTCTTGAGGTCCAAGGAAGGACTGGAGGACCCGACTGCACGACTACCTTACAGTCAGCTCAGCTCATTTTTTTTCCACCTCCCAGAAGATCCACCCAAAAACTGGGAGTCCCATCCTGCCCCTGTGCCCCAAGATCTTCCCTCACGTTGCTTGGCTCTTTCTTGGTGTGGGATCATCTCTCCTGCAGGGCTTTTTGGCCTAACTCCAAACAGATGCCATGGCATGAGTATGTACTCTGGGGTTACCCACCTTCTTCTGGAAGGCAATGTTGGGGAAGGAATGGTTGTTGAAGTTGTAGCCTTTGGTGGTAAGCAAATAAACAAATGTGCTGACAGCACAGTAATCCGGCAGCCTCTTCTCCAGCGTAGGAGCTTTCTGGAGCAGCTGTGTGAGATGCATGGAGGAAGAGAGAAAAGGGATCAAGCCAGGTCCAGGCTTTGTTTCTGTGCCCTGAAGATCTGGGTGGTTGCATCTGGCTGCAACTGCCCATACCCACCTGAGCCTCTGTTGGTTCCATGTGGGAGCTGTCACCCACCCTCCCCCTATGCCATGGGTGCCAGGACACCCAATCCTCTCCAAGGGCTGCTCTCAGAGCCCGGGTGATGCCCCACACAAAGCAACCCTCTCCTCCCTCATGCCTGAGGGAGCCCACCTCACTCCAGCTGGTGGCACAGATGGTCTTGGCAGCATCCTTCAGGTCACTGGGCAAGTGCACAGGTCTCCCCATCACTGTCTGGATGAAGTCGACCGTGTAGAAGAAGGCAGAGAAGGCCTGACAGAGGGAAGGAGGCAGCTGTGGGACAGGCTGGGAGCAAACCCTCTCACCACGAACAGCTGCTGTGACCACAGTGGTGGGCACAAGCAACCGCCCTTGCAGAGCCAGGGGTCCAGCTTTGCTGTGGCATGATGCTGGGGGGCCAAGGACACCTGCCCAGCCAGCAGCCAGGCCACCACCCTGCTTCATGCCAGGACTTACGATGAAGTTTCCTGAAACCTCCGGCTGGAAAATGCCGTCAAAGGAGCAGCGGGAGAAGGAACAAGTGGTAAAGTCGAAGAGCTTGCTGACATGCAGAGCGCAGAGGCTCTCGTTCCCAGTGCCAACCACAGTGATGGTGGTGTTGAGGCCAAGGCTGGGCCTCTCCTTCTCCGTGCAGGGGCTGTCATAGACGCTACTCAGTGACAGGCTCTTGCGGTAGCCCGTGGGCCAGCAGGGGTTGGGGACAGTTGCTTGGTAGCTCTCAGCCTGCCGGAGAAGTGACACATTGGATGCGTGAGCCATGCCATAGCCCCAGCTTCCCTGGTGCTGCCCAGCAGCCCCAGCACCGCTGCCTGCCTGCCTCCATATCCCTGCTGGGAAGATGTGGAAGATCCTGGGCAGTGGCACACAGAGCTGGCAGTTGCCGCAAGTGTCTTGAGATGACTCAGGACATCTTGGCTCTGGCCAAAGGATGCAACACCTTATGGAGAGGGTGGAAGGAAGCCCTGGGACCATGGGAGCAAAACCCGAGTTGTCTGGGAAAGGTGTGCAGCTGGCCCTGAGGGGCTATCCTAGAGTCAGGGCTGGAGGACACCCCTGTCTAAAAACGAGGGTGAGGGGGCAACCACGGAGTCATGACAGCCAGCATCCCTATTGAGCACATGCTGGTACCTGGAAGAGCTTTGAGAGCAGCCTCTTGAGGACCTGGTCCCTTCCGTAGCAGAGGAAGCTGTGGGTGTACACTTTGTACGTCTGGCCATACAGCTTCAGCATCAGCTCGTTTCTGGGGTCTTCAATGGTGTCCCTGGTTTCAAAGGTGATCTGTGTGGAAGCGCCCCCTAAGTCCATGGCACCCAGGGTTTTCTTCTGGGGCTGGATCCATTCCCCGAGCCACCCACGCTGAGCAAGGAAGACAAGAGCAGGAAGAAGGATGTGATGAGCTGCAGGACAGCCGGGCCATGATGGCCATCCCCAGCGGGCACCGCGCTCCCCTGCCCACCTTGATGAAGTTCTCCAGGAGGTAGTTTGTGGTGACCCAGCCAAAGACCCCTTCCTCTTCCCCTGACAGGATCTTTGCCCCCCGGAAATCGAAGGGGTACGACTTCAGCGTGGCCGCCACGGTGCTGAGGACGGCGTCCGAAGCCTGCAGGTTCGCAATGCTGCGGGCCAGGTGAGAGGGCAGTGGCAGGGCTGCACTGGGTGCTGCGAGTGGAGCCCCCACTGCCAGCACAGCCCTTGGGACCTGGCCCCACCACAGCATGTGGGTCAGGAGGCAGGTGGGTCCTCACCTGCATACCTGTAGGGCTGTCTCCCAAAAAACCCCAGCTAATTCCCTTTGTCTCTGCCAGAGAATGAGGCAGGTGGCAGAGATGGAGGTGTGCTCCTTCCTCCCCATGGCTGAGTGAGGGGGGCATGACTCCCTCCTCTGTGTGGTTTTCAGGGGGTCACTATTCTTTCTGTGTCCCATCAGGCTGGCCATGAGTACAGGGGGACTTTCCTCCTGGCTAGCCAAAAAGACTGGGTGGGTTGTCCTGGTGCTGGCCCCACGCCAGCCCCTTTTCAGAGAGGCATGTGCTGGCTGTGCCCTGCAGAGCATCTCCTGCTCTGAAAGGCAGGAGCACCTCTGCAGGGCACATGGAGCTGGGCAGCTGGGAGTGCTAGGAGCTTCGCCTGGCAATAGGGCAACGTCACATCTGTCCTTCACCATCTCCACCCCTGCCAGGGGTGGTGAGACGGCAGAGTGGCATGGCAGGGCCTCCCAGGCAGCGTTTGAGGCTGGACAGCTGGCCCGGTCAGAGCAAGCACTCACTTGAGCAGGCGCATGCCGGCCGTGGCACCCAGGTAGAGCGGGGTGCCTGCATGCTTCTCCTTGGGCACATCTCTCAGAGCCTGGTTCAGGCAGTGCACCAAGCTTGTCCCAGCAGCCGGAGGATTGGAGCTGTAGCTTGAGATGCCGGGACCTGCAGAGAGGAAAAGCATTGCTCCCTGTGGGTGGTGGTGTGATGCTCGGGGGGAAGGTGCTCGAGGGGAAGATGCTTGGTGGGCAGTTTTGACCCTCCCAGACTGTTTAAAAGGCAGGTGCTGCTGATTTCTGGGAACATGGAGCCATCCAGAGTCCAGCCACATCTCCCTGCCCACGCTTCATTCCCTGCCAGCTGACCAGTTTCCCCATCTGAGAAAAGTTGCTTAAATGGAGAGTGGAAAAACATCCCTTGCTCCTCACTGGGCTGGGCAGGGAGCTGAATTGTTTCCTGGCAGTTCAATGCATGCCAGGAAAAGATAAACCACAGGCATGCATGGCTGCAAGCCTTGGGGGGAGATGGGAGAGGGTTCGGGAACAGAGCTGGACCCCTTATAACACCTCAGTGTGCTGGTGAATACACAGGGAGGCAGTTGGTACAGCAGGGGCATTCGCACCATCATGGTGCCCTACCTGCAGGGGACATGACAGACCCTGCCACCAGCCACCAGCCCCTGGGGACTGGGACAGCCCTTACCCTCCACATCGCACATGCTGTGCTCGCTGACCACCCCGGTGTCGTTCTCCTTGTCTGCAGGCCACTTGTAGATGAACATGGCCGTGTGGGAAGACCCGGCGTCCAGCACGATGCCATACTGCAGGGAGGGGGGAGGCAGTGGGTCAGGCCCAGAGGCAGGAGACCCCCCAGCTGCCCCAGGCCATCCTGAAGGAAGGCACTGGGGCTCAATGACCCACCATGCCTGGCCAGTCCCGCCCTGGCAGTGACCTGCCCCGCAGCTTCAGGAGCATTGCCTGGCAGAGGCGAGCACCGCTCAGCCCAGCGTGGGCACGGTCTTGCCCACACCTGCCTGCGCCGGCCCTGCCTGGGATGCGGCTGGGAACTGGCGCTTTCCTCAGCTGGGGACACTGGCTGCCCAGGACGCTGCTTGGCACAGGGACTCTGGCTTTTTGGGCATGGGGGACCCAGTTGCCCCTTTGAGTGCAGACGGGAGACTCTGCCCGCCCCCGCATCCCCTCTCGCTTGCTCCCGTCTCCCCACAGCATCGCTCCTGGCCAGCAGCCACCGTTCGGAGCCGTGCCAGGGGCATCCCAGGGGCCGGGGGGGACACCTGGGCGCGGCCCCTCGGGGATGTAGCTCACCAAAGAAGGGCAGCCAGGCACCTCGTCCCGCCGGCCCTTGTATGGCTCGGCCATTCTCTGGCTATAAATAACCCCACTCCCTCCTGCCAAACAAGGTTACCCAGCTCCCAGGGAGAGGGGCCACCCCGTGCTGCCTGCAGACCCCCTGGGCAGACCCCTCTGCCTCAGCCCCTGCCCGCGGGCTCGCCGCTGCCTGCGCTGGCCCCCTCCGTGCCCCCGCTGGAGCTGCTTCGCTGCCAGAGAGGAGGCTACAAGTCTCGGGGGGGGGAAGCAAGTGGGATCCAGCGCTGCCCCAGCTCAGCATCTCTGGAGTGAAACCACTTAAGGCTTAAACCTGGCTTGTACAAAGGCTCTGTCTGCTGCCTGCCCTGCCCGGACCCGGGTGGAGCCCCTGGCAGCTCCTCTCGCTGCCCAGCCCCCAGGAGCCACCCCAGCCCTGCCTGGTGGGTGCCCCTGGGGGCAGACACACTGGCTGGGACCGCAGCCCTGCTCCTGCCGGCTGCAGAGCGGGCTCCTGCCCGCGGGGCTGCAGGTTGGGCTTTGGCTGGATCAGGCAGCAGAAATAAAGTGTCAGGGCATGGGCAGGGATACCCGGGGGGCACAGGCAGGGAGGCCTGGGGTCCCCACTTAGAGGCAACCCCCATTCCCATGTGAACCCATAGCCTCACACCAGCACGACCCCCTGCTTCCTCAGGGAACCATTTCCAATGGGTGACCCCCTCCCAGCCTCCCCTGGCTCCCGTTAACTGCCAGCGGCTTGCCACATGCTACGAGCTAGAGGAGAATCCCTCTCCATGGCCAAGCTGGGGCCGGTGTGCCACGGCAATGGTGTGGGGGAGAATCCCAGCAACGCTGACCCTTGCAGAGAGCAGGGGAGAGGCTCTGACAGCCCCCCTCCCGCCCCAGTTCCTGCTCCAAAGCACAAAGTTGGGGAGCAGGACCACCAGTTTGGGCCATTTCTGGGCTGGGTGCTCAGGGTTGATGCCCCAGGCAGCCTGGGGTGGGGCTCTCACCCCCCTCCTCTGCACAGCAATGCCAGGGGCCATGGACCCCCAGGCACTGAGTGACCCCCCAGCCCCTCATCGCCATGGCACCCTCTGCCTCGCCTGCCTGCCCTGGGGCCCCATGGATACCCCCTGCACCCCGGGATGGGCAAGCACCCACCAGACAGAAGCACAAGCAATAAAGGATGCTGAGTCTGTCCCAGAGGATGCCCACCGGCATGTCACCACTGGCTCCTACCCCATGGTCCTCTTGGCATGTCCTCTTCACTGTCCCAGCCCTCGTGGGTGCTGGCATCCCCGTGAGGGGTCCCTGGGGAGGGTCAAACCCCAGCAAACCCCTGCCTGCCTCTGCCACGTATGTGCCCGCACACCCTGCAGCCACCATGCAGATGTCCCCAGTGTCCTCGCAGGGTACCACACCACCTCCGTGCTATGGCAGATATCACCTGGAGTGACATTAGCATTAGCAGAGTGAGAACGCTGTCCCCAAAGGCACATCAACAGGTAAACCCCAAACCTGAGACTGCGCACAGCCAGGACCCCAGGAGCAGTTTCCAGCCCCAGGATGATATGGGAGGGCTGCAGCCCATGGAAGGGGATGAGGCTGGAGACAGGGACACCTACAGGGTGGCAGAGGCTAAGAAATGCGGAGCAGGAGGCAGCGAGGATGACCAGCAGTGCCAGGGACACCTGGTGCCACATACCAAGGATGGGGACAGTCTGGCAGGAGCAGCACTAGGGATGCCTGACCAACCCTGCGGTAGGAACGGACATGGCCACGCGAGCTTGGACACACGGCTGGATCCCGGCTGGGCAGGTGAAGCCCCACATGACTCTGGCTGGGGGAAACCTGGTTCAGGGGGTTTCCTCCCACCTTCGCCAGGGCTGCTTGGCTGTGTCCTGCTTCCAGCCCCGTGGAGAGCTGGCACAGGGGTGCACGCATGGTATTGCACACGCTGGGGGGTGCACACATGTAGGTGTATGTGTGCATGGATGTGCATGTACGGGGTTGTGCACACATGTATGTCTGCATGTGGTGTGCATGCCTTCAGATGTGCACGTGGGGGTGTGTGTGCATGGACATATGGATGCGTGTGCAAATTTAGGTGTGGGCCGTGTGCATGGGGGATGCATGCACATAGGTGTGCATGAGTGGGGTGCACATGCACATAGGTGTGCCAGCGTGTTTGTGTGCACACGGGTGCATGTGTGTGTGTGTACATGCATTTAGGTGGGTGTGCATGCATGGGTGTGCATGGGCACGCATGTGGGTGCGTGCATGCCTGGAGCAGCCGCGCTGCCTGCTCAGGCCCAGGGAAGCAGAGCACACGTGGTTGCAACTGTGGCTCTGCCAACTGTGCCAGGCGGCTGGCAGCGAGAGGTGGCACCAGCCCCGCACCCAGAGCAAGCCCCACAGGGAGGTGTCACGTTTGGGTGACAGTGACACCACCAGGGCAGGTTGCAGAACCAGCCGTCCCATGCAGGCGCATCCACCCGGTGCCCTTTGCTGCCAACACCTGCAGGTCGGAGGTCTCTCCTCTCAGACCCTGGTGTCCGGGCAGGCAGAGCACATCACTGCCAGGTGTGGGGTGGCAAAGAAGAGCAGCAGCCCCAAGACTCGTGGGTGAGAGATGGTCTGTGGTACACCCCGGCCGGTGGTGGCCCGGCCCCAGAACCGAAGGCAGCAGTTGCTCAGGCCTGGCCAAGGTAGTGACGTGCAGCAACATGAACTGCTGCAGTGCGGTGGGTGCTGCCAGCTGCAGGGAGTGCCCGGCGCCCAGCCAGCCGACGATGCCATGGCTCACTCCCTGGCCGCCCCGACATGAGAGGAGCCTCAGCAGCTTCATGCCAGCCCCCTCTGCCCCACTCCCAGGGGGTGCAGGGTTTTGCACTCCAGCCTGTCCCCACAGAGGAACCGTCCTCCCTGACAGCACTGGTGGCAGTGAGCAGGGTGGAAGCCACCTGCACAAGTGTGTGTGCACGAAGGGGCCGAGGTAGACCTGAGTGGCCAAGAGAGTCCCCAGGGACGACGGAGAGGTCCTGTCCCCTCCTCCAGACCTGGTGGTACACACACACCTCCAGCACCTGCATGGGAATTGGGGATGGGGTCACCCACAGTGGGGCTGCAATGGTGCCAGCCCCTGTCCCAGCTCCTGCCTCAACCCCTCTCACTGTCCCAGCCCCTGTGCCCAGGCACTGGAGCCACTGCATCACCCAGCGCAGAGCAAGCCGCCATGCAGACTCAAGCCATGTCCGAGCTGTGGGCTCACAGCCACGTGGGGGGAACAGGCAGGTTGTCTGCAGGGACCTTGCAGATGTGAAGCCCTAGGAGGGAGAAACCCAGCTAAAAGCTCATCTCATTAGTGATTTGCAGTGTAAGCACTGCCCTCAGCTCTTCCAGCCAAGGTGTCCTGCACCTGCCAATGAGCCATCTGGAAATGAGGGCTGGAGGGACACAAGGATGCATTGGCACGCTCCCGTGCCAGTGCCTGGCTCCCATCATCCCTCTCATCCGCCCCGGCATGCTCAGCTGCCAGCATCCCGGGGCTTGGCGGGGCCTCGCACACATGTTCGTGGCCCTGGCGCCAGCCCATGGGACAGTCCCCAACCCCAGCATCTCCTGGTGGCACAGTGATGATGGACTTTTTTAACAACAGGACCCATGACCAGACCCTGGTGATGCTACAGGGCTGGGGATACAGGGGTCCCTGGCGTGGCCCCACGCTGGGACTAAATGTCCCCATGCTGCCCTGGCCCCACTGCCTCTTGGGTCACCCACGGCCCCGTGGGCTCTGCCCCATTGCAGCATTGCTCAGCCCTGCCCAAGCTAGGGCTGCTCAGTCCTGAAGCCCCTGCAGAGGGGACACAGAGGGTGGGGATGCAAAGGCCACAGGGCAGCAAGGGCAAGAGTAGGGCTCGGGTCTCCTGGTGAGTGCATGGCTCTTCCCAGAAATGACCCACACCCCAGGGGAGGAGGCAGAGTGGGACACAGAACTCCCCAGCTCGCTGTAGCCCCACACCATGCCCCATGGCCATGGCTGGGCCTCCAGCCTCCCACCCCACAGGCTCTCCAAGGTGGTCCCGCAGTGCAGCAGGGGCTCAGCCTAGCCCCACAACATCCCACCTCCCTTGAGGGCAGAGACACCCATGGGGCCCCCAGGTCTGCAGTGGGTTACGACAAGTTTCCTTCCTGCCGCGGGAGCCACAGCTTCCCTAGGATGGCTGGCAGGGAAAGAGCCCAGCAGGCTTTGTAACAGCCAGTGAAGAGATTTGCCAAAAGAAGGAAAAAAAGGCTTGTCAAAAGAAGGCAACAGCTCCAAGCTGTCAGGCAGCAGTGCCGTAAGCCCTGCTGTGGACCTGTGAGGGAAGGGGAACACTGTGCTCCCAGGATCAGTCCCTCCAGCAGCAGCATAACTAATCTGGGGTATTTTTAGGGCTATATTCCAAGCAAAGGAACTGGAAGGGGAAGACATTGAGCTCAGTAGTGAACAGCACTGTCACCCAGCAGCTGCTGCTAACATGGACTGAGCCAGCAAGAACCATGTCTTGCCCAGGCAGGTGGGAAGGACATGCCCAGGGTCTCCCACACAGCAGGACCAACCTCCTCTAAATCATGTCTGCACATTTTGGTCTGAGTTAGACTAAGGCAAAGCCTCGCATCCCCAAAAAAGCCCTGAGTTTTGCACAAATGCAAAACCCTAAGCGCTCGCCTGGCGCCAGCCCCACAGGAACAGTCACCGCCATGACACTGGTGCTGAGCTCCCGTGGGCAGCGCCTCACCACACGCACCGTGCTGGACTTCACGTGTGCTTGGCATATCCAGGAACGGTGCAAGACCCCAAGTCCCTCAGCCAGGCAGTGCAGCCTCGGGCAGAGGATCAGGGCCAGGACCCACGTGAGTGCTCAGAGATGCTCAGCCCGAAACAGCAGCACTTGCCTGCAGACTGGAAGGTGCTACCACACAGAGAGAGAAAAAGCACAAAAAAGCTCAAAAATTAAATTTCTGGGAATGCATCTGGCTTAAAAGCAAAGTTCCAGCTTGGAACCAGGAGGAGAAAAGGCTTCCCAGGCTGACCCAAGTGCTGCATGTAGGGATCTCAGCACCGATCCATATAATTCCCCCATGTCCAAAGAGACAAAATTTGTTTTGAAACAAACTATGGGCACTGTTCAATATGCCCCAACCAGTGGCAATGGGTGGCAAAGAAAGGTGTCACAGGGAAGGAGTTAATCATTGCTAGTTATACTAACAGCAGCAAGTATCATCTTGGCTAAGCCAGCTCATTTCTCAACCTAATCTTCATTATGTCTGACAAAACCAAAGAGAAGGCCACACATCTGGCATTCAGGCTGGCACAGAAAATTTCCAAGCAAATCGCTTGGGATGAGAAAAAGGGGGTTTTGGATGAACCATTTTCCAGGACAAGAGCCTGCTCCCCACAGAATAGCTCGGTCCGTCACCAAAAAAAAATAAGGCTTTTTTAAAACAAAAGACTTGGACTGCGAAAGAATCAACTGGGGGACTTGGCCCACAAGAAATTGGTTGGGAACTTCTTTCAGCATCTGAATTTACAATGAAAAAAAAAAAAAGCGCAGCTCTTTTTCATTGGGAAGTACATTTCTTGCCTGGCAGCGCTGGCTCAGGAGCACCGGGCGATGCTGGGGTGCACCGGGCGATGCTGGGGTGTACAGGGCTGCCCCATCCCCAGACAGAGCCGCGGGAGCAGATGCTGACACGGCTGCTCTGGCCTGGGGGGGCCGCACCCAGACACGCCACCACTATTTTTCAGCGTGTCCAAAAGACTCCTCTCTCAAAGCACAGGTCTGAGGTGCCGGGGATGGGCGGCCGGGTGTCCCCGCAGCCGGGAGGCTCGCTGCTGGCCTTTGGTGGGGATGCTCCTTGCGACCCCCACCCCGCAGCTCGGGGGCCCGCCCCGACGCCGGGGATCCCCCGGATGCCGGAGCCTCTCCCGCAGACCGGGGCGCCCACTGCGGCTGCCGCAGCCCCCGGCAGCCTAGGTCCCCCCGGCGCCCGCTGTCCCCGTCCTCTCCGTGCCCGGTGCCCCCGTGCCGGCCCCGCTCACCTTGAAGACCGGCGGGCCCCGCGTGTCCCCGGAGCCGAGGCAGAGCAGGAGGATGCCCAGGAGGCAGCCGAGGGCGAGGAGCAGGAGGACGGCGGCGACCCGGCGGGCCATGGCGGGCAGGAGCGGGGGCAGGTGAGCGGCTCCGCGGCGGCTGCGGCGGTTCGTGCTGCTCCTCCCCTCCTCCTCCTCCTCCTCCTCCTCCTCGCCCGCCTCTCCCGGCTGAGTCACCGCCGCCCCGGCCCACCCGGGCGGGACACCGGGCTCCGCCGGGCTGCGGGGGTCCGGCCCCGGGCTGCGGGTCCCGCGAATGCCCCTGCCCCGGGCTCGGCTCCGTCCTGCCCGCCCCGGCCATCGCCCCTGCCCCGGGATCAGCCTTGTCCTGCTGCCCCCCTGCCCCCGGGCATCACCTCGAGGCTCAGCCCCACCCTGCCCCTCCTCCCCAGGCATATCCTCTGTCCCCGGATCAGTCCCGGCTTCTCCCCGCACCAGGCATTTTCCTTGATCCAGGACTCAGCCCCATCCTGCCTCCCCAGGCATCGCTCCTGCACTGGGGCTTAGCCCAGAGATGGGTTTGGTGGGAAGTAAGAAGACCCTGAGCAACAGAAAAGCTCCGAGAAAGGGTGTCACCTGCCATGATTAACAACTACAAATATATTACTGCTTTTAATCATTACAAGGAGTTTGTGACAGCCCTGAGGAGCCCAGAAGTATATTGAGATTGTTTTTAATACTATCACAAGTGAATAATGTAATGCGTTTCCACATGGAGCAGTGAGCCAAGGAAGGTTGGGCCCCTGGCTCTGAGAAGGACATTTTGAGCTTGCTTACACAGTGGGATAAAACAGTGAACAAAATAATAAACAAGGAGATATCACCAAGGAGAGGAGGCTGAAGGAGGACGTGGCTTCCAGCCCAGCTGGGTTGCAGGCTGGAGGGTCACACTTCAGCTCCTTGCAGCCTGCCTCACTTAATTTTTTTCAAAGCAAGCCACTTTTTCTGCTGCTCACAGCTGCCCTGCACATAGCACACATTGCACCAGCACTGAGTTTTTGCAGAGCTTCCTGCCCATCACTGTGGTGTCTGGGTGCAGAGGTGCTCGAGGGGCCCAGCCTGGGCCAAGGGCTTGTGACCCAGGGGCCCTTGGCCCTGACGTGCCGCTGCGTCACAGAGGGTCTGCCGCTGGAGGTTCCCACCGAGACGACCTCCAGTTTTGTTCCCCAGAGCAGTGACCAACAACAGAGTCTGGGGGAGAAAACGGCTAAACAGGGACACAGAGAGTGACCCTCACCCATCATCCAAGTGCCCATCACCGCAGCACAGGGCTTCTCCACAGGACTGTTGTGTTCAACCTGTGAGTCTGTTTGCAGGTCTGTCCTACCTCCTCACTTCATTAAGAATTTGACCTCTGGAAAACCTGTGTCAATCAACTCCAAGACGTTAACATATTGATTTATGTGAAAAAATTATTCCCCTTTGCTGCTGCTGCTAATACCACAGGAGAGGATAATCTTGTCTCTGAGGCTTAACTGAGCATCGTTTCCACTGCCTTCCTGCATCACTGCTGACTTTAAGGCTCTTCTCAAGTTTTCATGGGGAAATTCCTGCCTATTCCTGACTCTTCTTGCCACCCTCCTCACCTCACCTCAGTATTTCTGAGGCACACATCTGCAACCCTCACAGGTGCACCCAGGGTCCACAACCCTGTGCACCAGGGTTTAACACAGAAGCAGAAAGATCTTCTCTGGATTGCATTTAATCCCTTTCTTAATAGCTGCCAAGCCTCCTGTTTCTCTTTTTTGACTAGCCAAGCAGTGAGAAGAGGTCTTCAGAGACTGAAAAGGAGCCAAAAATCTCTTTTCTGAATGGTAGCGAGCAGAGATGGGGCTGGGAGACCCCTGTGGGGCTAGGGATGGTCCCTTGGTCCTCACCCTTATGTTGCTTTAGGGGGCTTTGGAGCAAGTCCCTTTCTGGCAGGTGGTTACTCAGTATGGTGGGACCCTCCTGGAATTTCAGTGGAGATATAAGTTTCTTCCATCCTTTGGTCTCATGCAGACTTGGCCAGCCTGTTCCCATGTTGACCCTATGTGGCATGGAGCAGGGGGTTTGCATCACTTTCCAAGGCAAGAGGGGCTGTTCCTCTGTCTTTGCATGGAGTTGCATTTGCCACCCTCTGTTCACCTGGTCGCCAGGCACAAGAGGGCTTCAGCCAAGGTCCAAGGGAGCCACCCCTCAGCCCTGGCCGATCACTGGTGTCTCAGGAGACTCAGCCTCCAGCACAAACAGGGAGGCACCAAGGGCTGGGATATACTGAGCTGGAAATGCTCCCAGCTACACAAGGAATGACAGCCATGCGAACTCATGCATAGCCAGAGAAATACCTCCGTGATGGTGTGTTCAGGCAGCGAGCACACTGACACTGCTATCCTGAGCTCAGCCCAGCTGGGGTCACACACTGGCGACTTCAGCTCCAGCAAAGGGAGGCTCCCATGAGCTCTCATTTCTCATTGTGTCCCATTTACAAGGAGGCACCACCGGTGAGAGCAGGGCAGAGGAGAGTGGCAGCACCTCTGCCCACACCACGCGGGCAGCCCTGGCCCCTTGCAGGGAGAACCCAGCCACATCCCCTGCGATGGAGCAGGTGCCTGTGCTGGAGTGGCCACCCCCGGTGAGCAACACCTGACAAGGAGCATGAAATGAGTTCCAGGCATGAATGAATTCAGTGGGAGAAAGAAAGTGAGGGGCAGGGAGGGCTTTCTTTGAGATGGAGGATGGAGCGGGGATCTCCTGATACCATGGGAAGGAGAGCGCAGTCTTGTTTGTCTGAGGAAACCAGGGACATATGGATTTTGGGCACCAGAAACACAAGGCTGGCACAAATGTCACCTCTGTGGGACTCCAGGCTGTGAAGCAAAGGATCTGCCTGAATGAGCAGGCTTAACACACAAGCAGCTGCATGGGGAGCCAGCACAGCATAGCCTGGTTGTCCTGCTGCCCTGTCACCTCTGCTGCACAGTCACCTCTGTCACCCTGCTGCCTTCTTGCACCCTGACACGTTGTCCTTGCATTGCACAGCAACTGAGGGATGGAGGGAGAGTGGCACCAGATCTCAAGGCCCTGAGACCCAGCAGGCAGCAAGGCTGTCCAGTGCCTCCAGTGTCCCACTGTCCTCCTGTCCCTGGTGCCACGTTGGCTCTTTGCCCTCAGTAGTGCAGGTGCAGGAGCTCGGGAGCTCCAAGGGCAAGTGTTTCCAGGCAGTTGTGCTCAGGCGGGCAAATACCCCACTCAGCAGCTCAGCTGCATCCTGGAGGCACTACTGACCCCAGGCAGGGGTTCCTGGAGGACGGTGCTGGCTCTGCTCTCTGCAGATCACGTTGTCATTTTAACTGCTTCCAAAGCAGCCAGCCATGACCCCCAGCCTGCTGGGTTCAGGGGACATGCAGCAGCTGAGAAACCTGCTGGAAAAACAGGTAAAAGGGGGATATTCCACCCCGAGCACGGTCCTAGAATGACAGAATGGTTTGGGTTGGAAGGGCCCTTTGAAGATCATCGAGTCCACCCCCCCTGCCATGGGCCGGGACACCTTACACTAGATCAGGTTGCTCGAAGTCCCAGCCAACCTGGCCTTGAACACTTCCAGGGATGGGGCATCCAGAGTTCTCGGGGCAACCAGCTCCTGTGTCTCACCACCCCCATCCTAAAACATTTCTTCCTTATGTCCAATCCAAATCCAGCCTTTTTCAGCTTAAAACCACTGCCCCTTGTCCTGTCACTACAGGCCCTGGTAAAAAGTCTGTCCCCATCTTTCTTATCAGCCCCCTTCAAGTCCCGTCAGGCTGCAATAAGGTCTCCCCAGAGCGTCTCTTCTCCAGGCTGAGCAACCCCAACTCTCTCAGCCTCTCTCCATAGCAGAGGTGCTCCAGCCCTCTGACCATTTTCACGGCCCTCCTCTTGACCCGCTCTGACAGGTCTGTGTCTTTCCTGCACAGGGGACCCCAGAGCTGGACGCAGCACTGCAGGGGGGTCTCCCCAGAGTGGGGCAGAGGGGCAGAATCCCCTCCCTCGCCCTGCTGGCCACGCGGCTTTGGGTGCAGCCGAGGACATGGTTGGCTTCTGGGCTGCCAGCGCACATTGTCGGCTCCTGTCCATTTGTTTGTACATCAGTATCGCTGAGTCCTTCTCGGCAGGGCTGCTCTCCATCCTGCCTTGAACGTCCCCAGGGACAGAGGCACATGGTGAAATTTTAGGGGCCCTGTTTCAATATCAGGAGGGACAGACCCTCAGCATGACCAGACACTTATGATAACCTCCAATAACCGTATAATCAATCAGATGCAGGGCCAGGGTTTGCTGCGAGCCAGCAATAAGTTCCGCATGATTTAATGCCAATTTTGCATGCTTACAGCCCGTGTATGGGGTGTCGCCTCCATTATGGGGCCAAGGCAGAGAAGGGCTGGGCGTACCTGTGAGATGTGGCACGGTAAGGGGGCCCAGAGGGGTGAGTGAGTGTCACGGGCAAAGGGGGAGCCAGGTCGGCAGTCCCAGCTCCCGGCCGTGCTGGTGCCTTTGCTCACCCCGTCGCTGGGTAAGCACTGAGAGCTTGGTCCTAGGTGAAGCTGAATGAGGATGAGCCATCGGCATGTCTGAGGCATCTGCAGGCTCTTGGCATGTCTCGCTACATCACAGGCAGCTGATGTGGACACTGACTTCAGCTCAGCAGCGTGGGGGACACAGGGCTTTCCTCCCCCTGCTCTGGGGAGAGGCGCAGGCACAGGCTCCCCAGGAAAGACAGGTCCTGGTGGCAGCCCTGTCCCAGCTGGGCAACAAAGCCTGTCCCCACCCCGGGGGACTTGCAGGGACAAAGTGGCAGGTGGTGAACAAAGATGAGAAGGTTACTCATAGATGAGTGTGTTACTCACCCAGCAGTGCGGGATAGCTGCTTTCCTGGACAAAGGAGAGAGGTTTTTCTAGTCCACCTCTTCCAACAAAAGCATCTGACGTGGGGCCACCTGGGCGAGGGCTGCCTGGGTTGAATGAGTGATTAGGGGAGAAACTGAGCAAGAGAAGGGACTTGCTGGCTGGACCTGGGAGGTGGTGCCTGGGGATGGTGGGGTTTGCTGGTGGTGGGGCTCAGGGCTTCTCAATGCTCAATTAAACATGGATGAGCACATCTGGGAGCAGTGGTGGGCGGCACATCTGGGAGCACTGGTGGGCGGCACTGCAGCTCCATATGTGGTTGGGAAATAACAGGAAGAACGGAATGAGCCTGGAGACACTGCAACGGGCCGAGGTCCAAAGGGAGGGATTAGGGACAAGGTTTTCTGCTCCCATCTGCAAGCTCCTCAGCCAACAGCAAGTGCAGGGGAGATGCATTTAGGAGCATTCAATAATCTTTGGATTAGAATGAGCCACCAATGTGAGCCAGCCATGAGCAATGCACAAGCAGCCCCATGATGCACTCAAGAGCTGCTAGAGCAAAACACTGATCTCACCCTTGACTGGAGCCCTGGGGCGGTCCTGCTCTGCTCCTGAGGGAGCACAGGAGGGCAGCGGGAGCTGCAGTGTCTCTGCAGACACCCAGGGCAAGGAACAGCAGGCGGGGGGCTGGCTGGAGAACAGCATGGGTCCTGTGGCAGCCAGCAGCACATTCGGGATGGCAGGAGGCTGCAAAGGTGTCCCCAGCAGCAGCACAGACATCTGCCTGAGGGGCAGCTCTCAAGCAGTGCGTGAACGAGGGATGAGGACAGGGACTCGCTCCTCAGTCTCAGGCTGGGCTGAGACTGTTCACAGGGCTGTGTGTTGTGGTCCATGGGAGGGGCAATCCCCCAGTCCTGCTCTCAATCCCAACCCTAACCCCAATCCCAATCCCAGTCTCAGTCCTGCCTGGGAACAGCACTGGACCCATGGCCAGAGGAGCTGTAACTCGCTCCCAGTCACCAGCACCACGCGCAGCCCGTCCGAGCTCTGCAGCTCTTGCTGGAGTCAGGACCTGGACTAACCCAACCCTGGGGACTTGGCTGAGAAATCAGGTATATCTTTTGGAGATCTCAGGCCAGATCAGGTCAGCTACCCCGCAAGCCCAGAGCCGGGGTAGGCTGAGAGCTAGTAGGCTGAGCTGAGAGCTCCAGGCAGGCTGAGTCCTGCACCAGCCAAAGGACTTGGGTGTCTGGGCTCCCCAGACTGCTGGTGCTCTCTCTCCCCAGTGTCTTCTTGCCTTTCATGGACGAGTCCCAAAATTGCGCGGGGTACTGGAAAACCTCCCAGCAGCCTGCTCTGCTGGGGGGATGCATCCCTCAGCCCAGCAGACAACGCGTCCAGCCGGAGCCAGAATGATACGTTTGCCGGGGGTGCACCCACCCACATCTCCACCTGCACCACAGTGTCACCGACATGGCGAGAGCTGGCCCGGGGCTGGCCGGGGACCGCATGTCGGAAATAGCTGAGGACACTGGTCCCAGCACCAAGCAAGCGCACAGCACATGCATGCAAGGCATTTTTGGCTTTTTTTTTGAGTCGGGGGGCAACGAGGCTGCAATTCTAACCAGTGTTTTCATCGGTAGAGGAGAAAAATAAGGGGATGCAACAAACCAAAATGTGACCGAGGGCAGCTCCCGCTGAGCCAGTGGCTTTGCCTCTACAACCTGCGGGTGAGAGCCCCCCGCGCACTCGAGCTTCGGCTTCAAGCCCAGAGCTTCTCCTCCTACAGGCTCTGAGGGACTGGAAAGACCCCAGTGTATCCGAGGCTATAATCCCCCTCCTGGCAAGGACATTTTCCTGGAAGGAATATCAAAGCAAAGTACAAGTCTCCATTCTTGCCTTACTTTCTAAAACCTTTTCTCTTTCCCAGGGCAGCATCTCTGTGGTGCCAGCCCGGAGCGGGCGGCTCCCACGGGCAGGGATCCCTGTTGTCCTGGCACCGAAGCAGCCAGGAAATGGGTGGTTTCTCCCGGCTGCCTTGCCGGGAGCCCACTCGTGGCAGGGCAGATGGCAGGGAGGCACGCGGCCACGGCGCAGGCACCCTGCGCCGGCAGCTCTGCTCTCGCCCCTGCGGCACAGCACCTGACGAGCCATTTCCCCAAGCTCGTGGTATGGGGCTGCGGACCCCGGCGCTGGCACGGGGCCCGCTGGCATGGCATCCTTCCCACACGCTGTGGCCCCAGGGCAGAGGTGTGCTGGCATGTGGAGCCCCGGGGCCTTGGCCACAACCCGCTGGCTCTGTGCAGCCACCACGGGCTCACCTTTCCCTAAATCTGTGGGACAGCGTGTGTGGGCAGGAGGGAAGCACATGACATGAAGGAAGGGAGCACCACACGCAGACCCACGTGGGCAACCTTACCCACAGGGCTGATCCCCGTCCTCGGCATGAGGGAGGGGATGGTGGTGGGGTGGGGACAGAGCTGCCAGGATGGAGGGGGAAATTATATTCTGCCTGGAATAAATCAGGCAACTGTTTGTCACTTTTCTTAAAACTGGCCAATATTACCCAGGGCCTCCAATCACAAGTCAGAAACCACATTTTGAATGAGCTTTTCTCACCACCGTGAGTAGCAGCCCCATGGACGGTGCCGGCGGGCAGCCAGGTGACACAGAGCCTGAGCCCGTGCCCCAGCTCTCAGCGAGGCTCACTGCAGCAGCCCCACGCACCGGGCAGCCCACGGCCACCACCCCATCCTCATACAGAGCCACAGCAAGGATGGACTCTCCTGCAGGATGCCAAAACACCCAGGATATCCCAGCTGAGCCCCCACTGGGGGGATGATTGTAGAATCATAGAGTCTTTGGGCTGGAAGTGACCTTTACAGGACGTCTGGTCCTGCAGTGAGCAGGGACATCTTCAACCAGAGCAGGGTGCTCAGAGCCCCATCCAGGCTGACCTGGGATGTTTCTAGGGATGGGGCATCCACCACCTCTCTGGGCAACCTGGGACAGGGTTTCACCATCCTCAGTGTGAAAAATTTCTTCCTTAGATCTAGTCTAATTCTACCCTCTTGTAGTTTAAAACCATTACCCCCTGTCCTATTGCTACAGGCCCTGTTAAAAAGTCTGTCCTCATCTTTCTTATCAGCCCCTCTCAGCCCTGGCAGTTGCAGGAAGGTCTCCCCGGAGCCTTCGCTGCTCCAGGCTGAGACCCCCCAGCTCTCCCAGCCTGTCCTCCCAGCAGAGCTGTTCCAGCCCTCCAATCATTTTGGTGACCTCCTCTGGCCCCGCTCCAACAGGTCCATGTCTCTCCTGTGCCGAGGGCTCCAGAGCTGGACGCAGCACTGCAGGGGGGTCTCCCCAGAGCAGGGCAGAGGGGCAGAACCCCCTCCCTCGCCCTGCTGGCCACGCGGCTTTGGGGGCAGCCCAGGACATGGTTGGCCTTCTGGGCTGTGAGAGCACAGTGCTGGCTCATGTCCAGCTTTTTGTCCACCAGGACCCCCAAGTCCTTCTCCATGGGGCTGCTCTACATCCCTTCATCCCCAGCCTGTGCTGGTACCGGTGGTTGCCCTTGCATCATTGCTCAGGGGCTCTGAGCAAGCAGGGGGCTGTTGGGGGCAGCTGTGTGGGACTCCCCCCCAGGTCTGCTGGTCAGCTTCTTGAGATCTGGAGGTGAGCAGGACCATGGGGCTGCTGCAAATGTCCCCCTGTGAGCAGCACTGGGCAGCAGGGCAAGGGGGGTGGCATGGAGGTGCTCGCAGCCATGCCTCCTCCCACTGGGGTGGGTGCAAGCACTACAATACGCTTTCCCCCAAAACCCACACCACTTTTTGATCTGAAGCAGTCTCTTATTCCCCAATTATCTACATCTAACCTGACTGCATGAGGGATTTTGCCCCTTGAAAATCCAAACAGGATCTGTTTCTCCATTCTTGGCTATTGCATTGATCCACAAGGAGAATTCAAGTAAGCTGGAGGGACGTGATTTGTGTTAGCATCTCTCCATTAGGTCTCCTGTGCAGTGAATATGCTCTTTCCCCATTGCTGTTGCACAGAGAAGCTCGCTGCTCTGAGGTTCCCTTGCGTCCCTAGAGGTGTAGGGGACAAAACTAACATTTTAGGAGGACTTGAGCACCAGGAGGTCTCTATGCATCCACTGCCATCCCACCATGTCACAGCAGCCAGCCCAGGAGGTAGGAGAATCTCTGTTAGGGCATAAACCACCTTCCTGCGCCTAACCAGCACCGTGCCCCAGCCCACTGAGGTGACGCTGCTCTAGCAGCCCTTTCCTGCTCTGGGAGTGATGCAGGAAAGCATCAGTTCAGCCCAATCCCATTTTACACCGAGCAAGATCATTTTGCTTCCCTTTGATGCTTGCAGTCAGCTTGAGGACCAGCATCTCCTGGAGGGTTCCCGCTTGCAGAGGTGTAATCATGTCCCTCGATGCTGTTGCGCAGTGCTGCGGCTGGAGAATCTGTCCTGTCCCAGGGTGACCACTCCTTTATATCTTTGGCATCAAACTATGCCTGCTTGATCCAAGATCTCACACTGGCAACTCAACCTGAGGGAAAGGAGGGGTCTCTCCTCTTCTTTGATAGGACTTTAATAAAAACTAGATTTCCAATACAGACTGGGGCTCCCTGGTGGCCACCCCATGAGGTTGGGGATGGCCAGCAGAGGTGTCCTGCAGCATCCCATCCCCTCCCTGTGCCACAGCCCTTCTGGAAGTTCTGCACCAGGGAGGCATCTCATCTGGACTCCCAGCTTTGCCAGTCCCTTTTCCCATTGTTTTCCGTCAGGAGCCAGGAGAGCAGCCCCAGCACAGCGGCTCAGAGCCCCACACCTGTGGGTGCCCCTAGTCTGCAACAGTTCCTTGTCAGCCTGGCCATACAGCTTTAGCAACCTCTAAATTTAAGTGTATCAATAGTGTTGTTTCTCACCCTAATAACAGATTTTACTTTTGATAGATGGTTACCATCTCTGTGTATGGTCCTGAGGATCACCAGCCAGCCAGTGGGCACGTTTCCAGTCCTTTCTGCATCCCAAAATGCAACAAGAAATCTCTGGAGAGCTGTTCCCTCTGCCAGAGCACCAAGGCTTGTGCCAGCCCCAGCTGAGTGTGACACTCTTTTCCCAGCCTCAGTCCAAATGGCATTTTCCCATCCTCTCCTGACCAAACTGGTGCATAGGCAGCAAGATCCGTCCCTGCCTGGTGTGCTTCCAGTGTGCAGCCCCAGCTAGCCGTCGGCTAGAGGGCAGAAGGTGACACAAAGCCACCCGTGCTAGTCCTTTGTCCCAGGACAAGGATTCCCACTGTCACACTGCTGACTTCTTAGCCAAAAACCCGCTGCACTGCCCAGTGGCCTCAGGGCTCAGCTTCAAGTGACCTCGGCAAGTCATTTCTCACTTGCTTACAGGGCTCTGAGTCCCTCTGATGGGGGGCACGGGGGGATGTCATGGGCTGCCGTTATCCTGCCTCAAGCTGTCACCACTCCTGACAGCGGGACTCCCTGCTCCAGCAGAGCAATTCCAGCGTGATGGCACACGCAGGCCAGTTGGCGGCACAGGCGCGTGATGGCACAGGCATGACAGATGATGACACTTGCAGGACGAATGATGGCAGGCACAGGACAGATGATGGCACCGGCAGGACATCATCCCGTGGCAGGGAGGGCAGTGTGAGGCAGCTGCAGCAGTCTGGGATGCGCCTGGCTGGCTGCGAGGACCCGTCCGCAGGGATGGCAGCAGGCGCTGCGCCCCTTTAGCCAAGGCTCAGCCCAGCGAGCCCTTCCCCTCCCACATCACTTGCCAGCCCCTGGCAGCTGCCCTGGGCTGCCTCCGGGCAGCAGCCCTGCCTGCCGCCGCTGCCCAGGCCCTGCAGGATCCCAGCCCGAACCCACCGACATCTGGGCACCGGGTGGAAGGTCTCTCCCAGCTGCAGACAGTTCCCACTGTGGGCAAACACCGCTGGAGTTTGCTCTCCTGGAGACACTCCCTCCGCATCCGCCTCCGGCAGCCCTCCGGCATCCGGGCTTGTCTCCTTCCAGCAAACCCCGCGCTCCCCAGGGCTGCCTTTGTGAGCCTCTGTGAAATCATCTGTTACTGAGATCAGGCTGTTGAACTGATCCATACCCAGGCCAGGGAATTAATCAGCTTTAATCAATTTATTAAATCCATTTGTTTCCATTTTTAACCCTCCTGCTTCACCACGGTTCCCCCCCCGGGGTCTTTTTTATGAACCCTCCTGCTGAATTCCTAGTGCACCTCCGACTCCCCCAATTCTCTTTATGCTTTTTTTTCTCAAATGACTCAAAACTCAAAAATGGGAGTCAGACAACCCAAAATCCTGAAATTTAAAAAAAGTTGTGAGCTGCAGGGTTTTTCACAGTTACTCTTCAGTTTTTGAACATAACTGCAAAACTGGGCTTTTATTTGTCTTTCAGGGAGAACTGGAGCTTCTGAGCTCATCGTGGGATGCCACCAGCTGCAATTTGAGAAAATCATGTGCTGTGAAGTTCTCAAAAAGCCCTCAAGAGCCTCATTAATTTTCTCTTCCTCCATACGTTACAAAACAATATGACTTATGAGCAGCTGGACGCTCCTGAGGATGCAGAGGGATCTCTCCAGCTTCAGACAGACATTCTCAAATGCATCCCAGTGCTGTGGGTTACCTGTTTCTGCCCCAAAGCAATCTCTGTGGGTCTTCTCCAGGCCAATTCAGGAAGGTCAGCTGTCTCGGTCCAAACCTCTGAAAAATGAAAAGACAGTTGCTTCAGAGTGAAGCAGATGAGGGACTGCTCCGTGTCCCCTGCCAGGCCTCCACGGCACAGCATCTAGCTCAGCTCTGGGAGCATCCTGGGCGGCGGCAGGGTCCCAGCCTCAGCACGGGGTCCAGCCTCCCTCCTTCGCTAACGCATGCAAAATATTTTGAAGAAACACAGTCCCACGACAGACAGAATCAAAGAATCACAGAATCATTAAGATTGGAAAAGACCAGACAGAATCAAAGAATCACAGAATCATTAAGATTGGAAAAGACCTTTAAAATCAGGTCTAACCATCAACCCAACACCACCATTCCCACTAAACCATGTCCTGAAGTGCCACACCCACACGTTTTTTGAACACCTCCAGTGATGGTGACTCCACCACCTCGCTGGGCAGCCTGTTCCAGTGTTTGAGATGTTACGTGCTGCAGGACAGAAGAGCAAGCAGGACCCATGGCTGGTGTAGCACCAATTAAACATATGTCCTTGAGGTTGCAGAGGTGGTGGAGTCACTGGCAGGGGAAAGGAGACGGGGAGCAGCTGTGGCCTGGAATGATCTCTGAGGCTTTCAGGGCTGCTAATGCTTCCCTCAAAGCCACCACCCTGTCCTGTTAAGACACATTTGTGCTTTGTAACTGGGACAAAAGGAAAAGAAAACCCACCCAAGTTTATTTGTGGGAAGCTGGCAGCGTGACCTCCAGGTGTTCCTCTGTGCCTGCAGGGATGTCCGTGCCCAGGAAGGGCATGGGAAGGATGCTCGTCTCACCTTCAGGTTCACTCCTGCTCTCAGGTTTCAGCAGGTGACTTGGGTCAAGCTACTGAGTGCAATTTTTCCAGCTTCAGCTGGATTTTGCTTTTTTGTGGGGTGGAAGAGCAACCATTGCTTCACATGCTGCTGATGGGAGCTGCAAGGAGATGCTGCCCTGCTGCCCGGAAAATCTTTCTTTGCTGGAATGATTTTTTCATCCTGAAATCCCCAGGCAAGGCTGAAGTTAAACCCTCAGCACAGCAAACCACTGTTTTGTACAAGTGTGAAATTTGGCAGAGACTGGGGCTGCAGATGGCTTGCCAGAGGCACGCTCAGCAGCCGCTCGTCTCCTTTCCGAGGAGACACCAGTGAGGTCCAGCTCCCAAAACACCCCTGCGCTGGGTGTCAGAGGAGCTGCCCAGGCTGGTGAGTCCTCAGGAGAGCAGAAACCAGCCCAGGTGTGTGGGAAGCTGCTGTCGGGGCAGAAATGATCCTGCCCAGTGTGCGTCAGCCAGATGGGAGGTGGGCAGAGGCTGGTGTGGATGAACGACTGCATCCCGCTCCCAGCATGTCCCACCTTGCTCCAGCCTGGTCCCCCTCCGGCCAGGGTGACCTTGGGACTGCACTGGGTTTACATGGCAAGGTTTTGGTAGCAGGGGGCTGCAGGAGTGGCTTCTGTGAGAAGACACCTGAAGCTGCCCCTATGTTGGACACAGGCAGCTCCAGCTGGCTCCGAGATGGACCCACCACTGCCCAAAGCTGAGCTCATCGGCAAAGATGGTGGTTCCTCTGTGACAACGCATTTAAGAAAGGGTAAAAAATGCTGCACAGCTGCCAGGAGAGTGGAGTGAGAATATGTGAGAGAAACCACTCTGCAGACACCCAGGTCAGCGCAGAAGGGGCAGGAGGGGCTCCAGGCACCAGAGCAGAGGTTCCCGGCAACCTGTAGTGAAGACCACGGTGAGGCTGGCTGTGCCCCTGCAGCCATGGAGCTCCACGGTAGAGGACATATCCACCTGCAGCCCAAGGAGGACCCCACACCTCCTTCATGGCAGGAGCCTGCTCAGCCTCCGAGGGCTGGTTTGAGAGCCAAACCACTGCCAGGAGCCTGCTTGGCTGCCACCACATCCTGCCCCCACCTCATCGTATAGGAAGACTTGCATGTGCCTTGCTAAATGATTCAGCTTCCCTTTCTGACATGCCGCACGTGTGTCTCTTTGGAAGGAAGCCCCAGGATTGGCACTTTCAGTTCTGTGGTTACGTGGGTGCCTGATCGAAGCAGGACTTCCACAAACTGGGGCCAAGCACGGCTGCCAAGTGGCTGCCATGTCCCATCTGGTGCCAGCCATAGGCTTGTGGGGCCAAGACAGCGACCCTGAGCTCTGTCCCAGGCAGATGCAGCTCAGGCTCCTCTTGACCCCCAGCCAGGACCGTTGTGTCTGCAGGGTGGGACAGCAGCTCGGAGAGGAGAGGATGGATGCAGGGTCTCATGGCTCCAGCAGCAGGTGTCTGTGTGGAACCACATTTCCAGTGTCTGGAATAACTGGGGTCTCTTGGGAGTCACCGGACAGCTCGTGGCGAGGGTCAGGCTCACCGGGGAACCAGGCACTTGCTTGGACCCTTGGCACTGGGTTTAAGCTTTCAAGTGAGATCTTTACAGGTACAAGTTTCACTG
This sequence comes from Phaethon aethereus, assembly GCF_964289735.1. NCBI lineage: Eukaryota > Metazoa > Chordata > Aves > Phaethontiformes > Phaethontidae > Phaethon > Phaethon aethereus. The sequence goes on along the minus strand of NC_138596.1, from coordinate 474,598 downwards.
GTTTAAAAAAAAAAACCATTTCAGGGTCCAGCTAGATCCTGTGCCAGCTGTGTTCATGGCCACCACACACCTCTCTGAGCAAATAAGCCTGGGAGCAGGCAGCAATACAACAGCTGTGATGTCCCCACCGTCCCCTCCTGCCACACAGCGGTGTCCAGGGATGAGGAAGATGACAGCAAGTGTACGTGATACTTCCCTTGAGCCCTCTCCCTGTCTCCAGCTATTTTCAGCTTGGGGGATTTCCTGAGCCAGATGTGATTTCCTGATTTCTCTGTATTTACACTCTTCAGCAGATCCCTCCTCTTTGGAGTTGTCAGAAAAACTCCCTCTGGGCACAGGCAAACCTCCAGCATCAGCACCATCCCTCAACAAGGAGCTCCCGCCACCCCAGCGTGGACAACTTCAGCCTGGGTTGAATCTGGCTCTCACCTCCTTCACCTCGTTCTGGAGGAGCTGGTGGCTCCATCCCTCTAAAGGCTCTCCAGGGCAGTCCTGAGTTTGCGGACCCCCGGTTGTATCTTCTCTGGCTGGAGGGTCCCATCCTGCTCCTATAGGGAGGTCACTTCCCACAGGGGTTTCTCTGGGACCCTATGGCCATCATGATGCCTGCAGGCAGGGCTCGTCCATCCCTGCTGCCCCTCGTGCCCCCACTGCTCCCCACGCACTGCCCTGGGTGCGTCCCAGGGCACAGGATCAGCCCCCCGCGGTCCCTGCTGCCGCACTGACTGCACCCACAGCCAGCGCCTACCCTGCGTCCTGCCCAGGGGCGAGCAGGACATTCTCCACGGGACAGAGGTTCGCAGTTACGCGGTTGTCCTTCAGGCTGGCCCACCTCTTGGATTTTCCCTCCAGTGATGTATTTTCCATTGCATTTAAAAATAAAATCCCAGGAATAAGAGCTCCAGCTAATTTTATACCCGGTCTGTTTTTCCCAGGCTCCTGCAGGACAAGGCGTCACCCCCGGCCTCGCCGTGCGGGTTCACCCCGCAGCACGGACAACGCTCACGCCGCCGGGGTGCTGTCACACGTGGGCAGGGCTGCCTGGGTGGGTGTAGGGTGTGTGGGTGGGCTGGAGTGGAAGATGCCAAGCCTGGCAGAGCTTGTTGCCAGTGGAGGGTCTCCTTCCTCTTCGCCTTGCTGGGGAGCCAGGAACCGAGTGGGGAAATGGGGGGGGGCTCGGTGGGCGGCATGGGGAACGCAATTTGACGTGGTGTGAGCATGGACAGAGCGTGCGCACGGACGTGGCGCGCACGGCGCCGGGACAGGCTGGCACAGCGGGAGCGTGTACACCCGCCAGTGCGGTGCTGCGCCTGCGCCCGCGTGTGCACCCACAGCCAGGGGTTTCTCCGGCGGAGCCTGAGCCCCTGAGCCCCCACCCGGAGCGGTGCCAGGAATGCTGGCACACTGGGCCCTGTGCCGGCAGCCCCGTCTGCCTGTCATTTGGACGTTTGTCAGCGCGTGGAGCAGCCCGGCGGCTCTCGAGGGTGGCAGCGGCCGGCAGTGCCGCGCGCGTGGCCGGGCCGGGGTGGCTGGCGCAGCTGCCCGGGCCCTGCAGGCGTCACCCTGTCAATGGGTGCCTCCGGCCAGCGCGGCCGCCGCGGGCATGGCGGCGGCACTCAGGTGCCAGCCCGGTTTGTGCGGGGCCGGAGGGACGCGGGAGGTCGGAGAGCTGGGCAGGGGACCTGGCAGAACAGATCCTGTCCTGCAGACATACTTCCCGAGTCCGCCACGCAAATGCCCTGTGAGCAGGGAGAGCCGCCCACCCCGCTGGGAGGCAGGAGGAGGAAAAGCAGCTCACAGCCCTGGGAGAATGGTGGAAATCTCTGGAAAAACCACAGGGAACAGAGATGGGCCCCAAGGCAGCACACGTGGGTGGGCTTTGAACTCCCACTCTCCCCGGGACACGGTGCAGCCACAGTGGGAACCGAACGCCCGCCTGCAGACGCTGCCAGCACGGCCGTCCCGCGGGACGCGAAGCAACCGGGGTGTTTCTGCCGGTGCCGGACTCTGCCAGGTGAGCTGCTCCCAACCTCGCAGCCCTAACGGTCCTGACGGCTTTCTTCTTAGCCCAATGAAGTTTTGTAATATTTAGATTTTCACAGTTCCTTTGGTTTCGTAAGACCAGGCTCCCACTACAGGCGTGCATTGCAGGGGAGAGCTGAGCAATGAGAGTGATGAAGGCTGAAGACCCTGGAGAGGAATAAACGTCCTCTCCTAAAAGTATTTTTTTACAAAACTGCCTTTTTTTTCTTTTTTCCCCCTAATTTCATGATTTTAGGAGGGCCAGGGAGATTTATGACTTTCTGGGATTTGGCAGCGGTGCAACAGACTACTCATCAGAGGAAAATGTGAAAAACGGCTGGGCTGGAAAAACCCCCTTAGGATTTCAGACAGAGAAGCAAAATGAGAGCTGACATGTCCAGGTGTCCTGGGCTGTGCAGAGCCTGGAAAGCTGCGGGGATGAAGCCGCTCCACCAAGAACCCCGTCAGGATCAGCTGGGTGCCTCTGGCCGCAGGAATGCTGCCGGGGTGCTGGGCTCATCTGTCCCCTCAGGACAAGTCTGGCAGCCCAACGCAGAGCAGCGGCCGCTGGCGCTGCCCAGCCTTGTGGCTACCGGTCAGAAGGCACGTGCCTCCAAGCAGGAGCATCAGCACCAAGATGTCACTCAGGAGCCCAAATTATTCTCTTCCTAAGCCATCAATATTAAATATTTAATTATGAAATCATTAGATTATTTGGTTATTATCTTCCTGGCCTATCCAGCCGAGCTCTCTCCAAGCTGGCTGGGGCACATCCCGCACAGAGGATGGGATGCTGAAACCCAGACCCCGACACAAGCTCCTGGCCCTCACAGAGGGAAGTCCAATCTGCCCGTGGGACCAGTCTTCCCTGCAAAGTGTCTCAGCTTGAGGACTAATGGAGGTTTTGGAAGATTTTAAGATCTAATTAAGATTTTGGAAGTATCCCAAAGAAGTGGATGCTTTCTGCATGGCTCATGCCAGGAGTACCAGGATGGGGCCATTTCTCCGTGTGCTGCTTAGAACTGGCTTTTCCATTTCAACTGCCCCTAAATATAGCAGAAAGAAAAAGGAAAGCGTGTTTAAAAAGCACAAATTGAACTCAAACCAATACAAAATATTTTCATTTTGGGGTACACAAAACCTTGGGGGTTGAGGTGACGTCTTTTGGGTTTCTTTAGTCAATAGGACAAAAAAACCTGTTTCGTTCCCAGTTTGACCAGCACCTCATTGGAGCTGTTCATCTTCAGTGGGGATAGAAAAACCATTGCGGTTTGAAAGCTGCTCCGTGCCTTACTAGAAATGAAGCAACACAAAACCCTGCGCAAGACCCTGCAGAGAGGAATGTCGTTGCCGCAGGAAGAGCTTGCCCGCCTCTGCCATGCTCAGCCCTTCCCCGGCTGCCCAGCACTGCTCATGGCACAACTCAGCCGGAGCTTCCCTTCACCCCCCAGCTCCACACGCAATCGCAGACTCCTTGGGTTGGAAGGACTTGCAAAGGTCATCTAGTCCAACCCCCCTGCAATGAGCAGAGACTTCTTCAGTTAGATCAGGTTGCTCAGGGCCTGTCACATCACTCATGGGGACCCTGAGCAGTAAATACAGATAAATACTTTGCCATGCATGTGTGTTCAACAGCATGAGGGGGACAGTCAGCCCACGCAGCTGGTGCATGCTCCCAGTACAGTGTGGCCGGCTTCGCTTCCCTTGTTCCCCTCCATTGTAGACCTGCCTGGACTGTCCACCCGTGACGCTGCCACCCACTTCAGGTGTCTGCCAGGACCACAGTGGCATGGCAGGGAGGAGCCCAGGGCTGAGGTGGAGCAAACCCATGTCACTTGTGACATCCTCCTCACAGGGTGACATATGGCACCTGTGCGGGGTTTGGCAGCACCTGACCAGCATCAGTCCCTCTGCGGGGTCTTTGTCCTCACCAGCAAGGAGCTGGCTGGAGGCCATAGCTGGGGACATCGGTCTGGGGAGTTCGGGCTAGGACGTCCTGCTTGCACTGGGCTGTCACTGCTGTGTCTGAGCTCTGCTGTGTGGGTCCCCATCCGTGGGGCACACAGACGTGGCCATGGCCATAACCCTTGCCTGGGAGCAGCTGCAGGATGCCCAGGTGCAGGCAGTGCAGGCAGCCCTGCCTGCCCTCAGGTTCTTGACAGGAAGATTTGATAATGGTTTCTTTTTTTTTTCCCCCCAAAGAAAAGGGTCAGAGGACATACCTACAGCCGCCATGTCCCTACCTGGTGCCTTCTTGGGCTTGTAGACACCCCCAGACCTCCTCCATGGGCAGGAGATATTTTTCAGTAGCCAAAAGAAATCAAACTTGCCTGCCTGTACCTGTCCAAGGACAAGGTGTCCCTGGCTGCCCGTGGCAGGGGATGGCAGATTTGTGGGGACCCTCGGACACTTTCAGGGATGGCCCCGGGAGGAAATGTGGGGTATGCGCCCGGGAGAGGCTCCAGGGCAGCAGGATTCACTGCTCCCAGCACTGGCCCCTGGATCTGGCTGCAGGGCAAGCTGGAGCCACGTGTCCTCCCTGCCCTGTCTCCACGGGGCCGGGCTGCAGCGGGATGTGGGAATGAATGAAGGAAAAACGTTAGGTTGTTGAAATTGCACAGACATGGCGCAGTCCAGGCTTCCTGCCGCAGGAACGTGCTGGTTCATGTGCCGAGCCCTCCTGTAGAGGAGGGGAAAACTGAGGCAAAAGCAGCTGAACGGTGTCATCGTGTGGGTGGATTTTAATCGCTCCCTGGGACGTGGCTGCAGCCTGGTCTCGAGTGCAGACTCTCTGCCCGTGCAGCCATTTCTACCCCTTCAGCTGCCTGTCCCTGCCCGCAGCATGGCCTCACTTGGCATGACCCCACCTCTTAGACAGGGTGACCAGAGGTGCCCCGATGGCAGGGCAGGAGGAGAGGGCCACCCCCACCGAGTCTGCATCCACCACCGCACCGGGGTCCCACAAGGCGGTGCTTTGGGTCCAAGGGCACCCACACAGCCCCCCCAAGGTGCTGGCTAGGACCCCAGCCCCTGTTCTGGTCCCCGACGGCTACTTCTCTGCAAGCGAGGAAGCAGGGTGGATATCTGTCACGGGCAGCTGCCTCTTTATGTAATGAAGGGAGTAAAGTCACGGTCCCCATGGCATGCAGCTGCAGAGCAAAGCAGGAATTTTGGGAGCTCCACCCCTCCCCATAGCAGCGGGTCTCCCCGGGAGGGAGCATCTGGCTTCAATCAGGCGTACCTTGGCAGAGGCTTGGTTGGCTGCGCAGGCAGCGGTGAGCATCCGCGCCGGGCTGGGGTCATGGCCGCAGGGAGACATCGGACCTGGCAGGGACCTGGCAGGATGCTGGAGCAGAGCCAGGATGCTGTACTCGATTCCCCCATGATGGAGATGTTGGGGGCATCTGGCACAGCTGTGGCCCCAGCATCCCCCTGGGAATGAGCCGGGACGGTGCGGCAGAGGCTCACCTGCCCCTGCCCTGCTGTACCCCGCGGAGGGGAGGGCAGACCCCGTCCCTTGCCACCTGCGAGTGGATCTTTTCTCCACCGTGCCTCAAGCGCCATCGGAAAACAAACCTCTCCGTAGCTGCAGCCAGGAAGGAGGAACGGGACGCACTGAGCACACGTCAGGTAACGCTGCTAAGGCAGGAGGCAGTTTTATTTCTGCCAAGAGGAGCAAAGCACTGGTGAGCTGGAGTCTGGGATACAGGCAGGGCTGCAGCAATACGGCACAGGGATGGTCGGGGGCAGGAGAACACCCACAATGAGGGACCAAGGGGATGAGTAAGAGGTACCGGGTGCCAGTGCACAGGTCTGAGACGTGCCAGGCACCAGGCACGCCCTTAGCCAGGACAGCCCTGCACAGCCCAGCTCTCCATCCTGGTGAGGACCAGCCCCAGGACCCGGGGCCTTCTCCAAGTCATCACATCCTCGGTTCATCTCCCAGGGGTTTGCACTGGCAAGAGCAAGACAGTGAGTGCAGCACTCAAGGACTGAGAGAGCACTGGGTGCTTGGAGCTGCTGCAAACTGCCCAGGGCAGCAAGGACCTGCGATGGGCAGAGAAGTTTCTGACTGTGTGGCAGGGAAGAAAAGCAAAAAGCACAAAATGTGCAGGCTGGGGGCCCAAGATGCAGCAGTTCCTGCTGGCATTTGGGATAATTGCTCTGCTGGAAGAGCGGCCCTTCTCTAAGGGGAGTAGCTGGGCATGCAGCCCAGCCTCCAAGGGCATGAGAAGGGCATGGAGCTGGGCAGGAGAGAGAAACTACAAACAGACCTGGGCGACTGGATCCTTCCCCAACTGCATGGCTGAGGACACAGAGCATCCCCTGCAGCCGCTCGGGGGCCAGACATGTCTCTGTATTGAGCCCAAGGAGGGCCAAGCACACTCCGTTCCTGGTAACAGCCCCCCATCACCAGGCTCCGGCAGCGGGGACTCCTCGTGCGGTCTCACCCTGGCACCTGTAATAAATGCCTGGTGACATGAGTGTTGCACCTTGGTTTGACAACCTCAAGCGTGGAGGGGCTGAGGTGAGGTGTGCTGGCAGGAGCTGCCCTGGCTGGGGACAGCAGAGACCTGCTCCAGGTGTGGACTGCAGCTTCACGCAGAGGTTTCCAGATGTGATCAGAGCCCTGGAGTTCTGGTTCACAGATCTGTGAAAACCCAGGTCTAGTGGGAACAGAGCCTGAAGAGAAGGGAAGATGATCACCTACGTCACCCAGCGCATCGCTTACAGACCCGGCCACAAACCTAGGTCTCGTGGCTCCTGGACTGCCGCTGCAGTGGTGCCAGCCCCCGCAGTTAAGGGTGCCAAAGTGGACACAGCCCAGACCCATCAGGGACCCAGAAGCAGCATGGCCAGGCCAGCACAGCAGCGTGCTCAGTCCTGCAGCTCCCGGGGGACGCCGGCCCCAGCAGGCACATCGCGCTCCTGGAGCTCCCCCGCCACCCCAGCAGCGGTCCTGCAGGAATCGGGCCCAGGGCCAGCGCTGCCGGGCCCCAGCCAGGACGTTCCCCCGGGCCGGGGCGGCAGCGCAGGGCAGGGGCTGAGCTACCCTGGCTCTGCACAGAGCGGCATTGAGCGGGGACAATGGCCCTCTCTTTCCTTTGAAAGCCCTCATGGGCTCCACATCCAAGCAAAGGCACGAAACGGGAACTGAGGACAATTATCACCCCCCTCCTTGCCCTGTCTCGGACTCATGGCCGCCCTGAGCACCACTTGAAAGAAGCCGCAGCAAAGATCCCTCTCTGAACTGCGGCGGACTTGGCTCCGGGCCCCCTCCCAGCTCCGCTCCTGGCAGGGGCGGCACAGACGGCTCACCCCTGGAGGGCTCTGCAGGGTGCAAGGGGTCCCAGCGCACCCACAGCCCGGCTGTGCCGAGGGGTGGAGGAGGACGCCTCCAGCCAGTTTAGAGCCCCAGGCTGGCGGCGAGCGGCTGCTGCCACCCTCAACGCGAGGCCGAAGGGGTGTGCACGCCATGCCCGCCAGGCCCCCCCCAGCTGCCCCTGCAGGGAGGACGTAACTGCACCACGGCCGCCGCTGCCGGCTCCGAGGGAGGGGGCTTAAAAAGAAGTAAGAGGTTGTGAACTACCACCAGCATCACCTGAGGAGTATGAGCCCCCAGCACAGCTTCTGGAGGAGCAGCCAGATGAAGCTACAAGCACTGGAAGGGGTGCAGGTGCCTTCATGACCCCGTCCCACAGCAGCTGGGGGATCCCCAGCCCCAGAGCACAGGGAAGCCCAGAGGGGACAGGAAAGGGCATGGGAACATGGCCTTCACTGCTCAGGCTGTGATTGTGCAACCTCGGCCCACCCACTTCAAGGTTTGCAGCAGTAGGTGGGCTGATTTAGACAGAGACAGAAGGATAAATTAAATAGTTCATCCCACTTTATTATCCCTATAGACAGGTGACCCTCCTCATAAAGAGTGTCACTTTTAATTAAACCTCAGGCAAAACAGGCACTGGACACCAGAGGTGGCATCATGAAAGAGATGGCAGGCACCGATGCCCAGGGGACAACTAACATGCTACTCCTGCAGCTAGGGGACACGATTAGCCATGGCCTTGCTCTCCTCCCCCCTCTCCCTGGCACTCTGCTGATCCCCACCCTGGCACAGGGCAGCAGGCACAAGCGTAGAGCAGGGATTCATGCCTTGCAGTGAGCTTCAGGTCAAGACCCACCTCAAAGAGAGGAGCTGGATGGGACAGACAGCCCTGGACAGATAAAAACATGAGTGAGAAAGGAGTTGGTCTGCATGGCGTCCAGCCCATGGCAGGGCAGGTCCAGCACCTTCTGCCCAGCTCAGTTCGTTGTGCCACAGCATTGTGCCAGGAGAGTGTGAGAGCATGAAACAATGCTGGAGAGAAAGGTCCTGGTCTTGGAGCTAACAGAGGGCCAGGCCTGTGCTACATATGGATTCATAAGGATCTCCTATGAAAGTACCATAAATACCAAGTACCAAGCCACAGTGGAAGACATCGTTCAGCTCAAGCATCATCGCTGAGCTGGGTGGGAAGGAGGAGGTATTCTGAGATGCACCAGTCTAACAGGACCCATGCTTAGACCACCACCACCCCCCCAAGAAACCTGGAGAGCAGTGCAGTTCACACTCGGGTTGTCACCCCGAGGAGCCAGCATACACCACTAGGACAGGCAAAGCTGCCATTTCTCCACTTGGAGATGTGCAAAGGAAAGAGCCCATCAGCCTCCACCCCGTCACCCATGTTCAGTTAAATACAAAACCTTGTCCTAAAGCTCCTCTGTGATATCAGGCTTGTGTTAGCATCCTCATGCTCTAGGACATCACCTCTCCTTTTTAAAGTCATTATGAAAAATATATAAGCCTGGCAGTCATAAGAAAATATTTGCCAGGTCAAGCCAAATAAAGAGGTAGAGGTGTCTGCCTCAGTCTGCAAACAGCCTGAAACAGCAGCTCAGAGGTACGGGACCTCGTCTGGGACTATGGCTCATTAAGTACAGGAGCCTGCAGACATGTAAACAGCGACTATGGCATCACTACTGCAAACTGGAAAGAGGGATTACCCCAGGAGGAGCACCAGCTTGGGCACTGCTCTGGCCCAGTATAGTGTCACTGGCAGGCAGAACTCAGACAACAGAGAGGGGCCAGGCATGTCCCATTGGAATTTCAATCTTGTCCTCTGAAGGCAGGACAAGCTGGGGACAGGCCACTCTTCAACAGGCCAGGCTTGTGTGGAGATGCCAGCTGGAGTGTTGAAGATGCATCGTCTTTTTCTGAGAGCAGCCAAAATTCAGCCTAAGTCAGTCAGGCGCAGGCAGCACGGGCAGCGGCTGTTCCCCCAGCATGTTTGGGATCACAAGGCCGGGGGTGCAGTTCCTGCAGTCTGTTTAGAGACAGAAAAGGAGCAGCTTGGGAGCAGCATGGCTGGAAAGCCCAGCAGCAGAGCAGTGTGGGGATGCTCCCCAGGCGGGATCGGGGAAGCGCCTTCCCAGCTTCCTCCTGCAGAGATGCCACCAACGGCTCCAGACCTCAAGATACGACACCTGGAGCAAGGGGTGCAATGGGTTTTGGGCAAGAGTCCCACGAAACCCCCAGGGCAGCTTGAGGACAGCAAGCAGGGAGACGGGTGCTAGATGAAGGTGGAGTCCAGCTGGCTCGTTTCATGGTTATTGCGGGCACGAGCCTCAAAGAGCTGCTTGATTAGGGCAGATTTCTCCTGCTCCAACTGGGTGATGCGTTCGCTCTTGTCAGTCACCTCCTGCACAGGACAGAGGAGGAAAGTGCTGCTTAGAGGAGGAAAACATTGGCATTTGCTGCGCTGCAAGTGCTGGGATGTGAACCCCAGCAGTGAGCCTGGCTCTGGCAGGGGGATCACGAGTGCCCCTTCCCCAGCAGCCCTGCTCACAGACCCCAGCCACAGCGTCTGCACCCTCTCATGACCTGCATTTGTCATGGTCTTTTCCCTCCAGCAGGGATGCCCACCCCTGCCCGTGGACCCTCACCCAGCAAACAGCTGGACAGAGCTGGATACAGCTGCGAGATGGGGAGTGCCCTTCTCTGGGATGACCAAGGTTGGCCAAGCTGAAGGAACACTTCCCACTGCCTTGTATTCCTTCCCCTGCCCCATCCCACCCTCCCTCCCAACCCCCACCAAGGGGATCTCTTCCCCCACTCCCCCCATTCACCTTGGTGAGAAGCCGGTTTTGCTCCTTCAGCATGTTGATGGCTTGCTGGGAGCCTGCTGAGGCTGGAGACACCACGGGGACCAGGCTGCTCAGAGCTGAGGAGGGGTTTGCTGGCTGCAGAGAAGATGAAGGCAAGAGATGAGACATTGAGCCTCCTTCCCGGTGCCCCTCTCCAGCCTTTCTCAAGGCCAGAAGCTGTTTCTATAGCACACGGGGAACTGAGAGAAGCCCAGCACACGATTAAGACCCCATCACAGGCCATCACAGGGTCTCCAGCAAGGCAGCCAGAGCTGGGAAGCGTTCCTGGCAGTGTGCCTGGCTCCTTCTGGAAGCCTGACAGGACAGACAACTCAGAGGGCTGACTCAGCACTTCAGCAGGATGGTTTCGTTATTCACTTGAAAATGGCTACACCTTTTGGGGGATCTTGCCTTGAGTATCCCCCAGCCCAGCTTGGGACCAGCTGTGCTGTCATCTTGGCTGTCCCCCATTCCCTATCTTGCCCATGGAACCAAGTCACCTCCCTAGGGCCCGGGGACACTGGCAGCTCCAATGGCAGCCCAGCCACTAGCGTAAGGCGGGGGACGGGATGGGTCCCAAGCTCACACAACCAACCACATGCTGCTAATCTGCTGCTCTCACCTTGCTGGTGGTGGAAAGGAGGTCACCCAGGCAGCGGTTCACCTCCTGCAGCTTGGGGACCAGGCGCCCCAGGTGGCTCTGGCTGCTCTCAGGGAGGAAGTCCTAGGGGACGGGGAGGAAGAAGAGGCTGGGGGTTACCGTGGGGCCGGCTCCAGGTCCAGCCAGTTCCCAGCCTGGTTCTCCAAAACCACAGAGCAGCCCCAGACCCTCCCAAGCAGATGGGCAGCCCAAGAACAAGCTCCAGACTCACGGCACTGGTTTTGTTCTTCCCCAGGAGCCTCTGGCGTTCCTGCATGAACTGGATGTGCTGGTGGTACCACTCCCGGGCGCGCTCTACCAGCTCCAGACCCTGCAGCAGGAAATCCTTCTCCTGTTCTAGCTCCTTCATGTGCTTCAGCTGCAGGATAGAGCATGCAGAGATGTCACCCCCTCCCCACCAAGGCCTTGTCAAGCCCCAGGAGCTGTTTTTTTCACAAGGCATGGAGGGATATGGATATGGGCAGGGGTGTCAGCCCCTCTCCCCATGGAAAGCCACAGAGGAGTGGGATGATGGCAGCTGCCTGATGCTTCTTTGGGGGAGGAGTTCTCTGGTTTGGGAGAGCAACGGAAGCAGGTGAAGGACAGCCAGGCCACCTCCTGATCCCCACTGCAGAAGCAGGTTTCTCTGCCTCATATTTATGCATCGATGCAGCAAGAGCAGGGCCTGCAGCCGCCCCCCAAATCCCCCCCAGGCTGTGAGCGGCTGCCAGCAGCACAAACACACATGACTTTCAGTGAGCAGCAAGTGGCAGAGCTGAACATGCAGACTGGAAGCCGGGGGAAAACCTGCAGCTCTGTTCCCCCAGCGCTCTGCTCTGCTCCCCCTTCTGCTTTTCCCCCGAGGCAGCTCCGAGCTGAGCAGAGCACAGCATACCTCTGCTGAGTGTCTCTGCCAGTCTTTCAGGTTCAAGTACCAGCGTCACCCCGAGAGGGACGTGGGGACGTTTACGTGCCTGGAGGACTGCTACCAGGGTGCCCAGGGCTCCTGCCCCCAGACCAGCCCCCTGGGACAAGCAGACCAGTACCCTGCACTGGGTCACGGCTCAGCCAAGGCTGCTGCAGGGCAGACAGCTCAGCCCCTCTATCGCCAGCGGGGCTGGAGCAGTGGTCTGTGCCCCAGGGGACACGGGGTCCCCTGCTCTGCTACGACCTTCTTCTTCTGCAGCTCCTCGGCTCTGCACTGCCACTGGCAATTGCAGAGGTGGAGAGAAAAGAAGGGACTTCCCTGGGGAACAGTGACGAGTGCAGCAACACTTTCATCAGCCCTCACCCAGTGAGCCCAGGGCTCCCTCTCCCCTTCTCTCAAGCGGTGCGAGCCTGCTCCCCCAGGTCCTGCCCCCTGTCTCCATGCCAAGAGCTTGGGGAGCTGCCTGCCGTGCTGCCTCTGCCCTCTCTGCCACAAGACACCCAGGCCTCCAACACCCACGGCACAGACTGGGCTCCAGGAGAGTCTCCTCCAGGAACCAGTGGGACTTCGATCATCCAGAAGATGCTGGATGCTCAGGAACCTCTCCTACTGCTTTGGAGAACATCTGGAGGGGAATGATTCAGCTCAGAAGTGACCCTGAACAGATCCCCACTCCCAGGGACAAGTGAGACCATACCAAGACCTTCTTCAGGCTGACAGCACTTCCCTGTCCCCACTGCTAGCCCCAAAGCCTCCCAACCGCCCCACACCAACCACTCTCTATGCCAGTGCTGCTCTTGTTCCTGTCGCTCCTGGAAATGCTGTTTGCAACACAAGAGCCCTCCCACCCCCAGCTTGGATGGACAGACGTACCAAAGAGGACATACCCACAGGAAGAAGTGCAGAGCCTTGGTGCTACGCAGACTGTTGCTGAGAGGCATGAAGAAGGTGCTGTACGTGGCAAGGACCCCCACCCAGCTCGGGCTGCAGCCCACGACCGCCTGGCCTGCCCTGGTCCCACCAGGCTTGCTGGTCAGCATGGTGACCGGAGGAAGAGGCAGCATCCCACCAAGCAGTGGGACATCACCAGCTCTGCCGGGTGTGGGGACAGATGGCATCTTGCTAAGGGTGGGATGCTCTGGGGGCAGAGGCAGCTTCTGGGGCAGGAGGAAGACAAGAGCGCTGGACTTTGCTGGTGCTAACTGGGTTAGGAGGGGAGGGGACAGTGCTGTACCCTGGGCTACCTACAAATGAAAGCGCTCGGCCTCTCACAGAAGGTCTCATCCCAGCTACCCCCTGTGGCCATGGGGAAATCAGGCCGATCAATGATGCACTGGCTGAAAAACACCAGCTGAGTGGATACCAGCTGTGGTGGTACAAAGGGTCCTGGGGCTGCAGCACAGCCCCCACACCTCGCTTCACTGCTCAGGATGAACTGGTCCTACTGCAGCCCGGGATGCCGGATGGATACCAGCGCTCCCGTCCCCCGCTCGGGCTTTAGGCAAATTAACCTAATCACAGCTGAGTGCCTTGTGTCTGCAGGGCCCCAACATCCTCCCAGCATCAAGTGGGAGGTGACAGCACTGCCCTGCACAGGGGTACATCCTTGCTGGACGCGAGTATGTTCCAACTGTCTCTGTACGCTCAGAAGTGGGATTAGTACCCAAAGGCTCTGGCCATGGTGCCAGGAAAGGCTTCTCACCGGGGGACAGGGACAGACACCCCTTCTCTGTGGGGAAGAGCACACGAAAGGCAGTGCAGCACTCTGGTACATGGGCAGGGGGGAAGAAAGGCAAAGGACCTTCCTCCCACTGCCCCCAAAACAACTTGGGGAAATACAGGCAAAGGCAACACAAGCCTGGAGCCAGAGCACTTCTAGCAGAGCTGGGAACAAACGCCAGCTCTCAGCGAGACATGCTGGCCAGCAGGCAGGACCTTGAGCTCATGGCAGTGACGGGCTCCAGCCTGGAGCTGCATGCACAGGAAAAAGCTTCACCAGAGAAGGGGGGACCTTCCCATCTCCGAAACAGCAACTCCCAGCCACTAAAACCTTGAAGACCAGAGACACTCATCCCCAGATGCACACATCTACATTTATTACTCCTTGCCAGCGCCTCTCAGCAGAGACCCCCTCAGCCCAAGAGGACCCCAAACCCTTGCACGGCTGCAAGCCCAGTAAACCATGTGTGCACAAATGCCCCTCCCCAGGCCAGACATCGGAGCACGTTATGTCCCCCAAGGCCTGTGCCGGGCTATAATCGATGCTGCCCGCGCGAGTCAGCTCCGCTGGGCTCGAGGAGCAGGGTGACACCAGGGTGCAAGGAGTGGAACTGCAGAGGTGACAGTCGCAGCCTTGGCAGCAGTTCAGACACCAGCCAGAGTTCAGTCCTGCCAATTGCTCATCCTGCAGGCTGGGTCCTGGCTCTCTTCCCAGGAAAATTTAGCGTGAGCTTGTGGGCAACATGCCCAGGCAGCTCCTCCATTCCACTTGGGAGCTGTGGGGATCCCTTCATCCAGGCAATCTGATCCAAGCCTCTCCACTCAGGGAAGGAGAGAGGGGAGCAGATCCCTCCATCCTGGGCTGCCCACCTAAATTCAATGCTGATTTCTCTGCATTACTGGCAAAAAGTCCCTCAGGAGCCAGGAGGATCAGCATGCTTGAGCCCTGACCTACAGAGAACATCTGGTAGGAGACACAGCCTGGCACCACCGCTTGCCAGCGCAGAGCATACCCGACCTTCGCTGGAGTGCTTGAAAGGCCCAGAGACCCACCTGCTCCTACACCTACACGTTTGCCTTTCCCTGCACAAGGTTTTGCCCGTGGGGAAGGCACCTGTGCAGTCAAATGCTGGCTCTATGGGGGCAACACACGCGTCCTCCCTGTCTGGCATGATTTGGGACAAAAAGCAACAAGTAATGGCAGGACCTCCACGTACATCAGCAGAGATTTGTATCCAAAATATCAGGATCTGCCCAACACCCCACAGCTCACACATGCAGGGGGGGGCAGGGGGGAGCCACAGCCCAAACAGAGCTGGTGTCAGCGGTGAGGGACCCCTGCAATCCACCTTCCCCCAGGTACCACGGGCCCCTTCGCTGCAGCCCGTGGCAGGGCTGTCGCCTTACCATGCTGAAGTCCACGCCACTGGTGATGGTGTGTCTCCGGTGTTCTGCACGTCCCCTCTGATGCCTCCGAGTGTCCGCAGCCCCCGGATGGCTGCCATCTCCCTGGGACTGCCCAGCAGCCTTAGCATCACCACCTGTAATGGAGGAAAGCATGAGGCCACCAGCCGCTTGCAACAGGAGCCTCTCCACAGCCACTTCTATGGGACTATCTGCAGGGTGGTCTTGCAAACGGACATGGCAGGGAGCAGCTGAGCAAAGCACTGGCCCGAGCGCCTGCTTGCATCTTTGTATGGCAGGGCAGGCTTCATCAACAGCTTACTGGGCTGCACCAGGCTGGCAACAGATCTCAGTGGTCATCTTCTGCAAAAAGCAGGCAGCTTCCAGGCAATGCTGTTTCAGTCCCATCACAGCAATTAAACCATTAATCATATTATCTACCCTTGTCCTGTCCTCGTGGGACCCCTGGCTTCCGCTCAGGTGGCAGGAACTGGACTCCTCTTGAAGGCAGCTCCTGCTTGGTGATGGGCTTGGCCATGCAGATGTTCCCCCCAGATCCTGTGGTCTAACCATAGAGTAAATCAGGCTGTAGGTTTTACAAAATTTTATTAAAATCCCAACATTGTCTCTTGGAAAAAACAGATCTACTACAAACATGTGATGCTGGTGCAAATCCACGCATAAATGTATTTTTGCAGATGAAGTTCATACTGGCAGGTTTTAGGCTGGATCAGATACCTCCTGCCTGTGCTGCCTGTACACTGAAGCAGGTATTGGCTGGGCACCTGCAGAAAAGTCAGTACAAGCCCTGCACCGCCCGCCTTGGCGAACTTGCCAGAAACACAGCCCTGCGGCCACGGCCAAGCCAGCTCAGATCCCCGCTTCTGGCCGAGCTGACAGAGCACTGCCCTGCCGCCCTGAACCATGGTGCCAGGGTAGCCAAGGGTGCAGCCAGCACCCTCCCCAGACGTGCCCAGGCAGCAAGCCTGCTGCACCTCCCTTCTTGCCACAAGCTCCTTGCCAGTCCCCCGCAGACCCTGCCTTGTGCTCACCCCCTCACTTTTGCAGCTCAACCCCGCTCTCCGTGCACAGCTTTCCTCGAGAATTTCTTTCCCAACCTGGCTTTCAAACAAGAGCAGCAGGGAGGTAGGCAAGCAAAGGCAGGCAGTGAGGAAGCTGGGAAAAACATCTCTTCCTTGGGACCGCTCCCCACATATCTGCCAGGCACACCCACCCATCGCCACATCCCTGTCCCACAGGCTGGGCACACGCTGGCTCCCAGGCACCAGAGCTGCCTGGCACAGGTCTAGCGTGTTCCCTGCTGCGTGGGCACAGAGGGCTGCGAGTGCTGGGACAGGACACGTAGTGTTGCCTGGGCTGGCACATTGCTGCCTGCTTGCTCCGCAGCTGAGCATATGGATACATACAATGGAAGAGTGATATGGGGCAAGAGAGGGCAGCCGTGGCCACAGGAGCCATCCTTTACCTTGAAGGCAACGAGGTCTGGGGGAGTTGCTGGGGCTGCCTGCACTGCCTCGTTTGCGCTGGTTCTGCAACGGGAGATGGACTCGGGCTCAGGGGGCAGCAGGCAGTGCTACACAAGCACCTCGCTCAACCTCTCACTTTGTGTCACTGCGGAAAGAAGCCACCAAGGCATGGGAAAAATCCTCCTTCTGGTCCATCACGGCATCCTGCTTCTACCAGAAAATGCTCCAGTGTAGACAGGTCTCCAGCACATCAGGAAACACAAAGTCTTTGATATCACCCATCCATCTGTTTTGCCAACTGTCTTTGGTTTCATACACCCATATCTACCTGGGAGGAACCCAGCAAGACCGGTGCAACCACACACATGTTCTCCTAGCAGACTGTAGCACATCCTGCTTGGGAAGCTGAGGAACAGCCCCAAACCAAGGGTAGCTTCAATAGGCAGAATCCCAAAGTAAATCCAGGAGCACCTCTGGGAAGAGCTGCAGGGTAGAAACATGTTAAAAAGGCTGCTGTTACTTGGAAGTGCCAGGTTGAGCTGAGCTGAACCAAACCTGTGATAAGAAGGCGCTCCCTTGTCAAGCAGCTGAGCTCTGTCCACTTGAGCTGGCAATGTAGTGGCTAAAACAGGACCCCTGCTAATGGGCTGGGATCAGTTCTTCTTGAGCAAAGAGCAGGACCAGCTCACCGGAGATAGAAGAGATCCTGCCATGAGATATGGGATGGCCTCCTCCCTCCCAGAGCCTCTCTGCCCCCACAGGGCATGATCCTGGCATTTGCCAGCCAGAGCAAGTGTCCAGGATGAAACAGACACCTCATGGTCATTTTGAACATTTACATACCTGTCCTTGGCAATGGCCCAGACAATAACGGCTACCTACAAACCATCCCTCCTTCCTGCCACCAGCTCCCCAGGCAGCTGCTAAAGCTAGGCCACCCCAGCAGCAAAGGCAAGCACTGTGCTGGGGAGGAAGCAGTGCCCAGGGCCACCACAGACCTCCTGGGCAAGGGACTTTCTGCTCTGTGTCTTGACTTCCCCAGGTCTCAGCTCTCAGGAGAACCACAAGGTAAAGATCACCAACACTGAGACACTCGGATGCTGTTGTGACAAGTCACCTAGGCACCAGTGGTAGGGAAGGCATCATGGTGACTTCTATGCCTAGTGACTTCTCCAATATCAGCCTCACCATCCTTGCACCTGCTGGATGCTGTTGGCTCCCCACAGATCATGGCTGGCACCCAGCAGCAGCTCATGGGCTGCTGCAGCACCGCTGGGCTGATGAGAGCTTCTGAGAAGCTGGAAGCTGACTTTAAGCAGGGACTTCTTCAGAAGCAATTCTGCCCATATGCTAATGGATGTTAGCAAGGAAGAGGGGATATAATTGCCGTCCCACTGGCTCACTGCATCCCTGGATGTGCCAAGAGGATCACCTAGCCTCAACCTCTGCCATCATGCCCTGATTCACATCCAAATCACCTCTGACGCATGCAGATGCCCCCCGGGCCAGAAAGCAGAGCTAGGGTGGCATCTTGTGAGCACCTCCTTCCCCCAAAACACAGACAGGGCGAGTTTCCTCAGAGTCTTTGCAGTTGATGAGCACTGACACCATCTCACTGCACTTGGTTGGGTTCTTACAGAAGCTACACCGTGCAGCTGGAGGCTCAGAGCAGCCTCGAGCCCAAATGATACAATCTTAATGGAGACAGGGCTTTCTGGGCCCACTGGCAGCTCTCAGCACATTTCTTTGCAGCAAGAAGGAGGCGCATCCTGCCATGGCAGCGCCCAGCTCCCTCGCAGCCAGTTGAGGAGAAGGTCTACCTTCCAACCACAGCCCGGGAAACCCTCTGCAGCGGAAGGGAGCACTGAGCAGCTGTGCAGGATCAGGAGCTGCGAGGGATACAGTAACTGAGTTATAACATTCGCTAAGCTGCTGAATCAACCTGAAATTCAGGCCTGTTGCCAGAATATGGCCCTATGCCGCAGGAAGCTGGCAGCAAGGGCTGAGGCACTAACCCTGCCCACAGGCTCCAGACATCAGTATAATATCAGCCTATAATGGAAAGATCCTCAGCAACCGGAAAGTTGCTGTAGTCATCTGCTCGCTCTTCCCAGGGCAAAGCTTTCAATTTCCTATTTACCAAGAAGGATTTTTTTTTCAGGTTTTTCCAGATTTGCACTCTTGACAATAGAGGAACCAGCCTGCTTAATAATATTCCCCTAGATGAGGCTCCAGTGATTAGTCTGGAGGCAAAATGGAAAGCAGAGAACCTCAGCCACAGTTAAAGTTTCTTCTCCACCCAGCAGAAGGGACTGGGAGGGAGCGGGTGGGAAGGGAATGCAAACCAGCCTAGGCAACTTTCCCAAGGTAGAGGAAGTCATTGCGCTCAAATGTTGCGATAGCAAACACCAGCTCCTCATGCAGACCTTTGTGTCCATAGTTCTCAAAGTGCTTCACAAGTCTAGAAGCCCGGTTTCCTTGTAATGCCTCCTACTGACTAGCCACAAATCAAGATGCCAGTGAAATAGTCTCCTCTTTTCCAAGGTCTGTGTGCCACCCGGGGGTGGGGGGACCTGGCAGACCCAGCACAGGGACCCCAGGTCCCAAGGAAGGGACATGATCTGCAGGGACCTGCCGGTGAGCTCTGCAGACAGAGCCCTGGCCTGGCCACCGAGACAGCGCTTGAGGACAGCAAAGCACATCAACCTGATGATGCTTTCCCATTTAATTATTGCTTAATTATTTATTATTGTAAACAAGGGCTGTGGAATTAGCCAAACAAAAAAGTTTGCTTTTTTTGTCCAAAACATGGATGAAATCGTGAACCAAGCCCTTCTGAGAGGGCACACCTACAGCATGGAGCCCACAGCTGCTCTGTGACCGCAGCTCTCACTCCAGTGAAGCCCCAGGGCCCAGCGACTCTCAGAGAGCTGCATTACCCACCCCCCGAGGAAGGTCACCTACAGACTTTGCACCCGGGGACAACCACGGACACGTTACAGTAAAGCCCTTAATTCTTCTTGTCACCGCTATAAACAGACAAGCACCCACGCGAGGAGAGATGTGAAGGGAAGCAAAAACCCGAGACAACAGCGGAGCAGCACGCTCTCCACCCCGGTTTACCCGCAGCGTGGGTCAAAGCCCACCAAAAACAAGATTAAAAATAGCAGTAACTTTTGCGGAGTTTTACATCAGGCCTGTGGGAAGGGCTTGCTGCTGGGTTGGGCCCAGAGCAGGGAACAGGTCTGCGCTGCCCGCGGACCGCAGCAAGCCGCAGGGGCCCGGCCCGCCCTGCCTAACTCGAGTCTCCGACAACGGTGCCGCCCGCACTTTGGAGCTGCCCGCACCGAGCCGGGCACGTTCCTCCCCCGGCCCCACCGGCTCACCTCGGCCGCGGGGCTGGCTGTGCCCCGGTTCCCGCTGCCCGGTGCTCTTCCCGCGCCGCTCCTCGGCACAGCGCGGGCTCGGCGGCTTCTCCACGTTCCGCCGCCCGCCGCCGCCGCTGCTGCTCTCCACCGGGGGGTCAGCACCGGGCAGGGCAGCGCGCAGCCCCAGGACGAACCTCTCGAAGGTGAGGTACCCGCTGGCCGGTGCCGCCCGCCGCAGACCCTCCATCACCCCGGCGGGCAGCTCTCGGGCTTCCGCTCCCCGCCAGCGGGACTCGATCTCCCGTAGGTGCACGTAACCCCGCCGCCGGTCATCCAGGATATCGAAGAGAGTCCGCAGGCTCTGCAAGAAAACCCGGGGAAGACCCTCGGTACCGGCGGGGAGCGACCGGTCGCCGCGCTCCGGGGCCATCGCCGCCGCCGCCGCCGCTCCCGAGCGTTACTCACCGCTCCGGCCCTCGCGCTCCTATTGGTTGGTGGCGGGCGGTCTCGCGCTCTCATTGGCTGGTGGCGCGCGGTCGCGCTGGCCATTGGCCGAGGGGGAGGACGGCCGTTTAAGTTCCACGCGGCGCCCGCCCCGCTCTCGGCCGGAGGGGCGGGGGGCCCCGGTCCCTCCTCCGGGACCCCCGGCCGGGAGCGGGGCGGGCGCAGGGAGGTGTCTGCTCCTCCATCCCACCGCCGTCCGAGCCCCTGCGCTCTCAGTAACGGCTCGGTAGCCCCCCCCCGGGAAGAGCCGCGCTGACCGGTGTCCATCCACCGGGCACAAATCCTCATTTCTCGCAGCGCTGACCCGCACCCGCTGCTCCCGCAGTTGCCAGTCTCCTTCTTTACCGGCAGAACTGAGGGCATCGCTCCCTACGCCCAAATGCAATGGGTGCGTCTGCTGCCGGTGGTCATAAACAGCTTCGGACAGTTGGATTTTTGCACTTCAAAGACACCGTAACTTTGCAGAAAAGAAAGTGGCTCTTTTTAAGCAGAGATATCTGAAGACTTTACATCCCTAAAGACTCCAGAGCAAACGTGATTAGTGAACAGGAACAAAAAAATCCCAAACGTGGTGTTTGCTCTCACTGCCAGCTTTGAAAACGCAGCCAAAAGTGTCAGTCCAGGCGCTCACCTTGGCAGCATCCCCACGGGAGAGGGATGTACGGCTCTTCTGCATCAGCACGTAGAGGTCCTGTGTGCTTGACATGTCTGGTGCTGCAGGGGAGGCAAGTGCTTACAGCAGGAATTGAGTCCAGGCATCCCAGTGCTGTGGCTGGTGCAGCAAGAGCAGCCACCAGCCAACAGGAGCTGGGGTAGGGGCTCGGAGGAACCACTGACATGGAGAAAGGAGGAAAAAAAATCAGTGTTGACAAATGTGAGAGAAATAGAATTTGGATCATATCTCTTATAAACTTAGTATGAACTGGCATTGGCAAGAGAATGGGTTTCTCTAATTTATACTAAAATTTGATGTATCTCTCAGATCCAGCAGTGTGTTAGCCCTAGTGAAAAGTGCTGCCTTCCTCTGCAAACTCCCTCCATCAGATGGTGCATTGCAACAAAGCAGACTGCAAAGCCCTGGTGTCACGATTTTCATGTCACAGGCATCATGACTCGCTCGAGGACCCCTGGGCAGCCGTGTGCTGGCACCTCCAGAGCCCCCATCCTGATATGATGCTCCTGACACTGAGAGGAGGAGTGTCAGGGAGCAAGCGCGCTGGAGAAGGGGGATGGCCAGAAGGGGTATCAGCCACCATCCAGGGACTTGTGTTCTGAGGCTGCCTGTGCCACGGACACCTCCTGTGCCATGTGCCTGGGGTGATTTTCTTTAGCTCTGAGTTGGCTTCAAAGGGAGAGGGTGGAGGATGCTTGGCCCTGAAGCCCTCCTATCCACGTGGCCCTTGCAGTGCTCCCCTCACCATCAGCTTCCTTGTCCAGGCTGCACTCCATGCCGAGATGTTTTCTGCAGCTTGGTCCTACTCCTAGCTTCTCAGCCTGTTCTTGCGACTTCTCTTCTCCATGGAGTTCCTCGGCCCTGTCAGGCCCAGGCTGCCAGGTAAATCACAGCAGCCTCTGCAGACTCTCACTGCCCTGTTTTCTATCGAGGACCACTCTGGCTGGTCTCCTCTGTGCAATGGCCAGGCTGTTCACAGCCTGCTTTTCTTTAAAGCACTTTTTTTTTCATAAATTTCCCAGACCTGTCCTACCTGTTTTGAGATCTCTGCTTGGCTTAGCCGTGTTTGACTGAACAGGTTCACACCTGCATGGGATACAGGGCGAAGGAACCAGTGCATCATCCCTCCCCTTTCTGCTCCAGAAAGAAGGCATTGAATGTGACACCACTCAGCTCTGGTAGCATCAGCATATGGATAAATCCACAGGGAAATGAGTTTTTACCTAGGTTCCTCCCACATCTCTGGGCTTGCTGGAACAGCCAGGAATAATAGGGGAAAATCGAAATGACCTTAATGTCTCTTGTCCAATTTCCCTGCCTGGCAGGTCTATCCCACCAAGAAAGCAATCTGGAGATACCAGAAACAATTCCTGGTATTGACTGTGTCTGGTGGTTCAGCCGAAATACTCTCGCTCCTCCATGTGGAGCTTTCTGCTCTGGCAACAGGGAGCTGGGACTCAGCTGCCTTACTACGCTTTCTATACAAAAGTGCCCTCAAGAGGCTGCCATAAGACAGGCTGATGCTTTCATCCTTGGCGTGGTGGGGTGAATGAGGTTAGGGAGATTTTGAAAATTCTTGGAAAAGACTTTTTGGAGTTTTGTTTTGTTTTGTTTTCTCTCACTGAATAGTTTCTCTTGGGGCCAGCCCAGGCTCTTCTGATTGACAGAGCCATCTTTGGTTTTTTTAATACAAACAACATAGTTATTCAGTTGTCTTTCCTCCAAGCTACTGGCAAGCACCAGCTGCCATTCAAACCTGTCCCAACCCTCCCTCACTGCTGGCCCGCAGGCACTGGAGGTGACACTCATGGCTCTGGTGTGGTGGCACCCAGTGCACCACTGCCCCTCTCTGGGGATGGCACAAGGTGTCTGATGTCCCCTGGAAGGCTGGTGGCAGGCCAGCCTGTCCCACCAACCAGTGTTGCCACCCCTGTGAGGAGAGGTCACAGCAGCCCCATCAAACCCCAGAGTGTCGAGGGAACAGGGTGCTGGTGGTGGAGACTGTGGCACCTTCCTACATGACACTGACCATCTATGGGTGATGCTGGGTGACTGTGGCAGTAGACTAAGCCCCATGCTGAGTTCAGCAGCACACAGGTGTTCACATGTGAATCTTGACTCCGCAGAAGACACATGGTGATTGCAGCCATGAGGTTGTCTCCCAATGACTGTGTTCAGCCAGGTGCTGTGAGCCCCTGCTGCTGCGTTCTGGGGGAGGGCAAGGACTGTTGGGGAAGCAGCCACATGTCTGTGGGCTCAGTGCATGCTGCTGCCTGGCATGTGGTCCAGCTGGCATGGCACAGCCCACCTCTGCGTATTGCACTGCCAGCCAAAACAGTGCTGCATCCAAAGAGGGCTGGTCCCTGGCCAGCACGGGTTTCCAGACCATACTGAGGAACGGTTGGTTGGGGCTTGGTTAAAACCAGAGCTGTGCAAACAGTCCAGATGCCAAGTTCTGGTGCTCCCCCTCACGGTCCAATTCGTTAAGTGCAATTGGTGTTAACCCCCTCTTTCAGCCCCAAAGCTGGGGGTGCAGGGAATCACTTACAGTTGGGTACTAGAGTGTCAACTCAGAAACGCATTTGTCCTCAGGAAACCTCTGGGCAGAGGGTAGAAATGGCAATGGGAGAGCGGTTGGGGAGAAGCAGCAGATTTTCCCTTGGGAGAAGGCTATCTTGTTTGATCTTCCCAGCTCTGAACGCCATGGTATTTTCCATCTTGCTGCTTACTGGACCTCTTGAGGACACACTCTGTTTGCTTTGGAGGGGGCCAAGCGCTTCCCACAAAGTTACTTTTCTTTCCTCCAGACTGTTTTTTCCCTTGGAGGGCCGGCGAGCAGGAAGTCTGGTGGCTGCCTGGTGGCTCGTGGGCTGTCACGAGGGCTGGGAGATGGGCAGCAGGGTGGGAAGCTAAAATAAGCTCTCCGGGGGGAGAGCTTGTTTGCTTGCTCTGCAACATGCCTGAGTCTGCAGAGCAAGAATCTGTGTTGGCAGGAAACGGCAGTCACTCGTGTCCAGTCTCACCCTCCCACCCCTCCGCTTGATGGGATTTCAGCACAATGAGTTTAAGTATGGGGAATCATCTGGGGCTTAAATGAAAGTGATAGGTGCTGGCCTTCAGTTAGAATCTGCATAGCAGCTGCTCTGTCCTGTTATCACTGCCAGCTACGGCAGGAGTGGCTAAGGGCAGCACGTAGTAACAGTCATGCCACAGCCGTAAAGCACACAGCCTTTCACCTTATTCAGGGAACGACTGTAAAACTGCATTTCTTTGGGGGACATATTGGTGGGTACTTATATATTGAAGCCTGAAGCAGGTCTACCTCTGTCCTGGTAGCATGTCTTGCCCCAGTGGAGCAGTGTTTGCTGTTTGTTTGCTTTTGGGGTGCTGGAGCTTTTTTAATGCTGAATTTCCTGTTCCACCTGCATGTTTGTGTTTTGTTTGGCCCAAGCGTACCTCTTTCCTGCTTTCTCAGGTTGTCCTGCCTGGTATATCTGATCCAAACTGTCATTCTTTCTATTGATTTACAGAAGAAAATTTCTAAAACACGTGTGATGGGTTGTGGAATCAGCCCCAGGGGACTGATTGGATATGCAGCAGGACAAACCTGTTCTGGTGGATGGCTGGATTGGGAAGGTGGGAGTGCATTCGCCAGCAGCAGCATGATTCGCTGTGGTTCTTCTAGGAAAGCCGACATCCCACAGCTCCAGGATCCCACAGCTATGAAATCCCATGGCTGTGTGCTTGAGTTCCTTCAAGGTGAGGCAACAAGGCTGTATGAGTTCTGCAGGAAAAGGCAGGGCTGGATTTATAAGTTGGATCTGACAGAGCCTTTTCTGATGAGTAAGGGTCAAGGTTATGCAGACAGCACATCACGGCAGGAAGAGATTTTGTGTAAACGGGAGCAGAGTGAGGAGTTTTTGAAGACCCAAACCTCTGCCCAAGCAGGAGCTGTGTGGAGTCACATAAAATAGGAAACAGGGTGTGAAACAGAAGCTTTGACAACTATCAGGGATTCTTCCTGACCTGATTGTCACGTCCAGATGGGGTCCAGCTCCCCTGACTCTGGTCACACGCGGGAGGTAGTTGTGTCTGAGCAACTGTCTGTCTGTCTGTGTGCTCATCCTCTTCTGCCCAGATGGTCTTTGGCTGCAGGCAGGATGCCGCTGGGACAGGCAGTTAGTGACAGGCTGCTCAGGGGCAAGAATGGACTGGCTATACCTGGGGCTCGAGGGCAGGAGCGTAGGACATTGCACTGTCCCCACTCTTGGCAGCCCGTGACCCCAGCACGGGCCTCAGAGAAGGCTGCGTCGCTGCGTGCCTTCTGGCACCTCGTGACTGGCCCAGCCTTGGTCTTTGGGTTTTTGTGTGTAGCCACTTCGCTACTGCTGGTGCTGCATCTCTGGTGGGGAGCTGGACTTGTGAGCCGGGAGGCCTGGCCCTGGGGTGGTGCGGGATCCACCTGGCTACCTGCTGTGCTGAAGTAACCCCAAGAGCTTTTTGATATGTTTGCAAGTGCAGGTGCAAGAAGAGGCGTGAGACTCTCCCAGGTACAAAGGTCCCAGCACCCTGGGGTCCCCCCAGCAGCCAAAAACATTGCATCGCTGGCACAGCCCGCTGCAGAAGCGCGCCCTGGCCTGGTGCTGGCCTGCGGCGGCCGGACGGAGCTGTGGGCTGTGAATTCGGCCATGGGGGAAACGCTGCGCCGGCCCAAGGCAGCGGGCCTGGCGGGGCGAGGCAACGGGGCCGGCAGCGGGCAGGGACCCCGCGGTGCCGGAGGACGGCAGGGTGCCGCGGGCACGAGGAAGGAGCCGGACCCGGGAAGCACACGCTGCCCGGCGGGAGCGCAGGGCCGAGCGGGGAGCACGCCGCAGCGCGGGGCCCGCGCGACACGCTGCGGCCGCCGACCGGCCCCGCACCCGCGAGCGGCGAGGCCGCGGGGCGGGGCCGCCATGTCGTGACCCCGCCCCGGCCCGCCCGGCCCCGCCCCGGCCAGCTCATCCCGGCCCCACCCCGCGCCGCCGGCGGCCAGATCCCGGCGCGGCGCCATGGGGCCGCCGGAGGAGGTGCGGGGAGCGGCTGGCGCGGTGCGGCCAGAGCCACCTGCTGCGCTTCTGGGCCCGCTGGGCCCAGCGCAGCGCGGGGCGCTGCTGGCGGCGCTGCCGCCGGGGCTGGGCGAGCACTGCCGGCTGGCGGCGGCGGCCGGGGCCCGCCAGCTAAGGCCGCCGGAGCGCCTGGACGGCCGGATGGAGCCGCTCCCCGCCCGGCTGCTGGGCAGCGCCCGCCGCAGTGGCCCCGCCGCGCTGGAGCGCTGGGAGGCTGAAGGTGAGCGGGGCGAGGGGCCGCCTGTCCCGTCCCGGGGCCGCGCTTTGAGGCTCTGGCCCTTGGTGCACCCCTCCGGCCCTCGCCCTGGGGGGGGCTCCGGAGGGGCGGCCGGGATGGCAGTTGGGGCGGGGGGCCCAGGGGCGTCTGGCCCAGCGCCGCCGGCCGCTCCCGGCGGGTTCCCCAGCGCGGCTCTCCGCGTCTCGGTGCCAAAAGTGCTAAGGCTTGTCCCAAAAACCAGCCAGAGCTGCCTTAAAGCCGGCGGAGTGCGGCCTAGCGCCAGCGGGAATGAGCCAGGCCGGCTGGACCTGGGCCGGGCCGCGGCCCTGGTGCGAGGCATGGGGGGCACATCCATCCCTTCGGCATCCCACAGAGCCTCGGCCCATGCGGAGACCGGGGCCATTCCTGGCGGGATCGCCGGGGCGGAGCATCATGTCCTGCCGTAGCGCCTTTGGGGTGGCGTCCAGCAGCCTGGACAGCGGCACCGTGTTCGGTCCTGGACTTTGGTGTCAGGCAGGGGGGAGGCAAGCAGGAGCCAAGGGTGATGGTGAGGCAGGCAGGGTGGGGAGAGATTTGGGGTTACAGCTGTACCGCTGGGCCCTGAACACAGGCAGCCAGATGCCCGGTGCACAGCAGGGGCTGTGGAAGCACTTTGGGGCTGACACACTGAATTTTCTCTCTTAGCTGTTAAATGCAGTGGTTGAGGCTGGAGAGCACATGTCGGCGGGACACAGGATGATATCGTGCTTTGCAGGTGGAGGTGAAGTCTCTGGGGAGGGTGGAAGCAGAAGCTGCTGCCTTGCTGCTGAAATAGGGAGCTGGATTGGGGCACACGGGTGGTCTCCCAGACCACTTACGGATGCAAAGGCAGGTCTTGTGCTAGCGTGGGGGCTGGTGTGGAGGCCCATCCAGGCTGTGCCACACGTGGCACAGGAGCAGAGTGGATGGGTAGTGTGGAAGAAGCCCAGGAAAGCTCAGCATCCATGTTTTTTGTAGCCCAATAGATGCTGACGGCTTTCCCTGGTCACCCTGTGGGCATGTGAAAGATGGGGGTGATGGGGGAGGTGGTGGCTGGACGTGGGGTGCTATGTTCCACCTGCAGCACACGTCTTGGACGTCCTGTGCTGTTTTCTAAGTGCATGCTCTGTTTCAGTTATTTACAAAGGTTCGGATGTGTCTCCCCTCTTTTATAAAAAAACACCACTGTTACAAAATAATAATAAAAAAAGGAAGCCAGAAAAAAACAGCTGTGGTTGGAGAGACTTGCTTAAATTGTGGCAACCATCTGCATAGCGTTGACCCAAACCTGACAGCAAAGAGGTGGGGATGTGTGTGCAGGAGAGTAAAAATTTCCAAACAAATGCAAAAATAGAAGCAGCAGGGTCACAGGACAGAGGAGCTTTTCTGCCCTGTCAGACTCTGCTGACAAGGCTGAGCAGTGATGGAGGGAGTGGGAGGAAACTCTGGTGATCCAGGGGCCACGTGTGCTTAGTCCAACCAGGGTTTCGACCAGCCATGCTTACATTTCCAGCCAAGCAGAGCAGGGTGCCAGTGCCCAGCCAGCACCACAGCAGCCGCCCAGACGTAACTGGTAGGGTTTGGTAGGGGACCCGCTCGGATGCTGGTTGCTGCCTCTTGCTTGAGGGTGTCGCAGTGGGGAGGAAGGGAACCCATGAATCCTACAGGCTCTGGGTCAGGGCTGCGCAGTTAAATTAACAATTTTTCCAAACTGGGTCCTTTGTCTTCCGCCTTGCCAGGCCAGCGAAAAGCTGGCACATGTGCCTTGTGCTGCTGTCTGCAGCAGGGAAGGGAAGGCTGTCTCTGCAGGGCTGGCCTCCCGTGCTGCAAGCAGTGCTTTGCAGGAGTCCAGAAGGTCTGGTGTGGTTGGGGCCACTGGCACCGTGCACAAATCACCCGGCCCTGAAGTCTGTGTGGCCCCGAGCCACATCAGCCCTGCAGGTAGCATTTCTTAATTTCTACCAGGAGAGGGGGACATGGTTCTTCTGTTTCCCTCTGGTTTGTTTTTATGATCCCGTTTAATGCTGGAGATGGGAATCAGCCCTGGGTTTTATTACCTGGAAGAGGGCAATCAGGCAAGACTTTGTGCCACTGAACCTGGGCAGCACTGGTGTGCCGTGTGTCCCTGTGGATGTGGCCTCATCCCCAGGAGCGTCCCCATGGCCCCGCACGGCATTTCCCGGTGCAGCTGGTGGTGTTGGCACAGGCTTTGCGGGGATTGTGGGCCCCTGAGGGGCTGCAAGCTCCAAAAGGCTCTTGTTTCCAGTGAGCTGCTCACGGTGTTGAGCTGGACGAGAGAAGAGTGAGCAGTCCTGACCTGCTGCTCGATGTCCCTGAGGCTGCACAGCTGATACAGCCCTTGGCTGTGGGCTCGGGGTCACCTCTGAGCTGAGCTTGTCTGTGCTCTGTCTGCAGGTGTCCAAGTTCCCAGCAGCTCCCACCTGCAGTGTGTCCTCTGTGAAGACTGAACAGCTGAAATGATGTCTCCTCCTTTCCCCTTCTCCCTTTTTTGTGATTAAAAAACAATGGTTAAAAGAACCAGGCAACTAAAAACTTAGCCTTGGGAACACCCAAGACATTTTTTAATAGTTTAAAAAAATAATGTATCATCGTTATTGTCTCTGAGATGATAAAACTTAGCCTGGTCAGATTTGCTTTCAGATCTTAAACACAAACATTAAGCAATCACATTTTCTAGGCAGCCTTAGGGATGGTGGTATAAATCAAGCACAGACACTTTTACATTCTGTAAATGTTTTATTAATGAAATCTAACTCTTGAGCATGGGCGCAGCATAGCTCCCATTTCATCAGAAGGTTTGATGAGCTGTTCTGGTTAATTTGACTGCTCTGCAGAATTAAGGATTTTTGCTTTATTCTTCTCTTATTGACTGCTGTTGTAATTAGGCTGATGTGCCTGTCCAGCAGGAGAGTTCAATCTGTTCTTGCAAGATCAATCTGTTCTTCCTGCAAAATCTATTTTTGTGTGTTACTTTCTATGCAGGATAAGATTTAGTGCAGCATTGGTGGGTATCTAACAGCCATCACGTCTTCCCTTTATTTGGTTGAGCTGTTTGTATTTCATATGCTGCAGAAAATAAGGTGGATGTTTTTTTAAGAGGGATAAATATTTCCATTTACTGCAGGAATGTTCAGCAAGATGAGTAAGTTGTTACGAACTTTAGTCATGTGTATTAGTCTTAGAGCTGGGAAGTCAGAGCAGACCTACTTACTCAAATTTTGGGGGATATTCGTTTTCATGGCAATCTAAGATCAGAAGCTTGGAAAAACTCCCCGGTAGTTGTAGGATTGCACTGTAAATACTGAGAATGCCATAAATGATGGGAAGGAGAGTCCCCTTGCTGGGTTGTTCATGTGGGCTGTGGTCAGCCCTCTCCTGGGAATTATGACCCCAACAGTCTGCTGGATTTTGGGAAGAGAAAAATAGAACGACACTGTTGATATTATTAGTGGTATTGCTTTGGACTTGGGTTCATCCCGCTTAGGTGGAGGTTTCGGTCCCCACAGTGAGATGCCCCTCTGGGAGGTGGGTGTGAGATGCCAAATCGCCCTTGGGCAGATGCCACCCTCTTGTCACTGCGTGGAAAACTTGTCAGAACTGCCATCTCCTCTGGGACATCCCTGTTTCAGTGGGGTGATGCCAACCCTGGCACTCCTGAGTTGTGGCTGAGGATCACAGCAGCTTGTGCTGGATGCTGCGTGACAAATGGAACCAAGCAGGCTTTTCCGGCAGTGTTCATTCCAGAGCTTCATACGAGCGATGCCACTTGGCATAGTCTTTTGCTGTGCAAAAAGCTCTGATCTGAGATCAGCAGGATGTGGTCTGTCACATCAGGAGCAGAGTGTGCATGTTGGTGTGAGCCCAGTGGTGCTGTGGTGGGAATGGAGCAGGGTGAGTGCCAGACTCGGTCCACTGGTGGATGAATCCCAGTTGCACCCCAGAGCAGCACCCCTTGTGCTGCAGAAACTGAGACCAGCAAATGCTCAGTTCAGGCCTCAGGCAGCTTTGTTTTAAATCAGTGTGAAATACTTAAGCAGTTTAAGTTCTAGATTATTTAGGGTTTTTTAAATGTTTTTATTGCCTGTTTGAAACAGGACAGTTTGGAAGTGTCCCACAGGGGAACTATTTTTAGATCTTTTTTTTCCTCCATAAGTTCTTCCCTCAATTTTTCCTTTTCCACTGGGACGTTTTGTGTCAGATTTGGTGGAAGGAGCCTGCCTGCCTGGCACAGTGCGGCCCCACTCACATATGGGAGGCCAAGCAGCGAAGCACTACCTGCCCCAGCCCTGCAGCAAGGCAAGGCTTAGGTGCTCACTGGGCTTGCTGGCCCTGCACAGCTGCATGTGGCAGTCTTGCATTGCTGTCTGGTGGTACTGGTTCAGCCCTGGGCGGCTGTGGCATGGTGACATTCAGAGCCCTTCCCTTCGCCAGGTCTCTGGGCCTGTGTCCATCTGCTGTGGGTTTTAAATGTGCTTGGGAATCACTGGGGAGTGACGTCCTTGGCTGCGGGAATGACAGCAAGTATAGTGTCACCAGTGTTCATGGCCAAGGGCCTTTCTTTGCTCAGGCACTGCTATTTATCTTGCTTTGAGAGGCTTATCATTGCTGTGGAGAGGCCAAGATTAAGCTTGCTCAGGGATAGATTGGCCAAGTGAGAGACGTTTCCTTGCAGAGCGGTGAGTCAGCTCTCTGCGCTTGTTGAACTCAGCAGGTCTGTGACAGTTGTCATTCCTTTTCCTGGGATAAAGCAGGGGAAGAGAATGGGCAGGATCTGCGCAACCACGTCCTTGCTCGTGCTTCAGCTACAGCTGTGACTGTCTCCTCCCTGCCCTGCCCCAGGACGGGGTGGCTGCCGCAACAGACTGACCCGAACCAAAGAGTTTGGTTTTGGTTTCTAACTGCAATCACTTTCTCTTCCTCTCCCCACTGGTAATTTTGTCACCGCTGCTGACCCCTTCGCTGGCCTGTAGTTCCTTCCCACTCCACCTCGTGACTGTTGTTCCAAGGCACGGGCGCAAGCAGAGACAATGGTGGGGCTGGTCCTGGCAGGGATGTGGACTCAAGGGCCACTCAGCTGGGAGCTGAGCACCCCTGGCTAGTCTGGTGCTGAGCTGGCTGTTGCTTTGCTGGATCTGTGTGTCTGTGTGGGCGGGAGAGGGGCCTGGTAAGAAAGCCGTGGCAGGGCTGCATAACCGGCTTCCTTCCGTGTGCCTGAGTGGGCATTACCAGCCTGTTTGGAAAGGGTATATTTAGGCAGAAACATTGTGTTGCTGCTGTGGTGGGACTGAAGCTTGTAAGCATGGGGAGGCCAGTAGTATTACCGCAATGTTATGGATGACTTACGTCTGTTTTTATTGCTGAAAGCCAGACTTTTGAACAGAATTAAAACCAAGCCCAATTGTTAGAGCAGCAATTGCTATTTTCCCTCTATTGCTCATTTAAACAGCCAGTTATTTAAAGATGAGCTTAAAACCAATCCTGCTGTTCTTCTAATTCAATATCTTTGGTCCCTGTGTCTTTCAGTCCAAGTCAGATATTTTTTAGTCCCAGATATGGTTAAAATTGGGTGTTTGTCTTCTCCTGAGAGGTAGGGGAGAAGCGTGGGCTGTCGTGGACTGCAAGGAGCTGTGGCAGGCTCAGCGATGTGCAGTAGACCTCTTGCGTTAGGTTGCAAAAGGCTCTGAATGCTACTGTACAGCAGCAGAGCTGTGGCTTTTGACCTGCACAGTCCCAGAGCTCACTGCGTTCCTGGAGGAGTGCAAAGTGTTCCCTAAGGAAGAATCTTTCTCACAGTTGTCAGTCGTTACTGTGATGCTGGCTTGAGAGAAGGCAGGGAACAAAGACTGTGAATGAGCTGGGTGTTTATTATGTGGTCTGGTTCTTCCCAGAATTCTGGACTTTCCTGGTTTGTCAGGAGAAATTATATTGTTTTTAATTAGATTGTGGGAGTCGTGGCTTCTGCAGGCTTGGTTGTGTTACTAGTCCTGTCTGCAGCTGAACAGAAGCTGGAACACAAGTACAGATAGTTGATTAAGGCAGATTCTAGAAATGCTCATGCTTTACTGAAGATGGCAAGACTTTGCTTCTTTGGGATGTAGAAATGTTGGTGATAAGGGACCTCTGGAGGTCTCTAGTCCAGCCCCTATTTGGAACAGGGCTGTACCCAGACATAGGTCAGGTCAGCTATGGTTTTATCAAAACAAGCCTTGAAAACCTTAAGGGACATCTCCCGCCTCTCCGGATATCTTTCTAGTGCTGCACCATCTGCCTAGTAAAGAGGTTTTATCCTCATGTCCAGTTTGAACCTCTTAAGCTGCAACTCATGGCTATTGCCTATCGTTACACCATCTGCTGCTTTAGATGAGGAAACTGCTGCATCAGAGAGGTGAAATGAGTTTTTTTATATTGCATGCAGCATCATATTTCTCTCTGAACTGCCAGCAGTGGGCATTGAACTGGCAGCTTCTGGCTGTTTTCTGAGCTCTGCAGAAAGGCTCAGGAGAAAAACATGGGGTTGTTGATTACTTTTGTGATTCTTATATTCTCTTGGGGTTCTTTCTCCTGTTCAGGCTTGCATCAGATCTCACAGAACAAGGTGGCAGTGCTGCTCCTGGCTGGAGGACAAGGAACTCGCCTGGGAGTGAGCTATCCCAAGGGCATGTACAACGTGGGCTTACCCAGTGGCAAGACCTTGTATCAGATCCAAGCAGAAAGAATCCGCAAAGTGGAGCAGCTTGCTGGCCAGAGATACCACTGCAAGTGTACCATCCCCTGGTAGGTGACCTGGAGCCACAGACCCACTGTGCGAGGGTCTTTGCATTGCAGTCTTGCCTATGTTGTCTTCTGGAAGCACTTTGCTGGGTGCTGTAGAGAGACACGTCGGGGAGAGCCTTTTGTTGGCAGGATCTGCAATGCTAGCGGCTGGAGGAGGGTGTGCAGGGGTGGGAAGTGGCGTGTCCATGTTTGCAGACCTGAGGGACCGAGCGATGCCCTTGAATCACTGAACACTACTCTAACTGCTGTACCATGCTGTCTTTTCAAGCACAGTCCCTGACAACACTATGAACAGCATTTTTCAGTGCCTGTTTCAGATGCTCCACAAGAGATTTCATCCATTTGTGCCATGCTTTTTCAGGTTCCTGCACAGAGGAAGAGATTGCCTAGAGCTCACCTTCCAAGACCCTCTGCCTCCCATTGCCTGCAATTTCTGCCCCAGCAAAAAAAATTCCCCTCAGAGTAGTAAATGCTTGTCAGGGTCCATTTTCAGGCCATCTCCTGCTGCTGTTGTTGTTTACAGCTGTCTGCTGTCTCTTGTGGCTGCTCCTAGGTTTCAAAAGCCTTCAAAAGGCTTCAAAAGAGACTAGCTCTGGGCAAAATATGAATTCCCTATGGGATGCAGTGGGTGAGAGAGGAAGGTGCTGCAGCATGCTTCTGGAAGCCAACATGGGTTATTTGCAGGATGCAACATCTGCTGATGTTTACAGTTCCTTTTCCTGGGCTGAGGCGGTAGTTGGCTGCTACAGAACACCAGAGGCCAGGCTACGCTGTCTGCAAAAAAGTAAATCGGGGGTGTGTGAGGTCCAGGCTCTCCTGTGCGAGGGATTGATTCCCCTGGCATGCTGGCGGAAGACCCTGTATACCTATGCCAATAGTTGAAGTGCTTGACAGGTAGATGATGAAGATGGCTCTTAGCCACTGTTGAAGAAGGAAGATAGTGGAGGGAGAGACAGCAGCAATGAGGAGCTGGAAGGAGAGGAGAAAATAGAGAAATTTAAGAGAAAACCGAATCACACAACCAACATTTGAAAATGCTGCTGTTCGCCTTGGCACAGAAGAGGTGCTGGCAGACTGAGCTGCTGGGGATTCACAGCTCATTCTCCACCTCATGCTGGTCAGTGCTTCTTTAGACACTCAGCATCAGTTTGAATCTAGGGTGAACGAGGCTGTTGTACTGTCCTTTACCTTGTTTTCCAGCTCATGTGGCTATCCAGAGGTCATTCACATTTAGGGAAGGGGTCTTCTGTCCTGGCTGGAGCTAAGCCTGTGGGTAGGATCGTGCACAAGACCCTGTGTAGCCTTCCTGTGGGATGAGTTCTGGAGGAGAGCTCTCCTGCTCAGTTGCACACTGCAGGATACTGTAGTGTCTCTCATTTAACACTCTTTCCTCCCTTTTGTGTTCCATTTGTAGTTTCAAATTTTGCTTGTGCTTTTCTTGCTCGTTGCTCAGCACTCGTTCCTACCCAGGTACATCATGACAAGTGAGTTCACGCTGGGGCCGACAGAGGAGTTCTTTGTAGAACATGACTACTTCAACCTGGATAAATCCAATGTGGTCATGTTTGAACAGAGGATGCTGCCCGCTGTCACCTTTGATGGGAAGGCCATCTTGGAGGAGAAGGGGAAAATTGCTATGGCTCCAGGTACCCCACTGTTCACTCTTTCATGGTACAGTGACGTCATATGCATTGATAATTGCTACCAGCCATCAGCCAGCCTTGGCACACAGAGCAGTCTTTGGAAGTCAGTGTTAATGCTTCTGATTAGTGTGGGAGGGTTCAGTTAAATGTTTCAGGCTGGTAATCAAGACTGTAGCAATCTCTGTTTAGTTCTTGCTGCAGATTTGCCCACAGCCCATGGTTTTTATCAAAGCCTGGGAGTATTGGCAGGATTAGGAGTGGTACAGCTGCAGGTTAGGAGCAATGTGCATCGGCAGGGCTGTGCATGAGGTCCACTGGGGTGCTGACTCTCAGGTGTGAAGCTGTCGGGAGCTGGGCTCCAGTTCAAGGCTGATAGCTGGAAATGGGTGAAGAAGCAGCATGAAGATTAACTCTTTTCCAAAATGATCGCAATGTCTCATCTAGTAAAGTTCTCCATTTACCATGTCCAGGTTAAGAGAGCTGATGAAGGCAGCCTGCTCAGGGCCGTGTTGCAGTGATGCGGTTTTGCGGCTGCAGCGTGGTTTTCCTGAGCTGATGGGAGGAGTCATGAAAGGGTGATGAATAAATGTGCAGGTGTCTTTTGTGCAGCTGCAGTTCAAGCCTTTAAAAAGGCATTGGGAAGTTGCAGGGGGAAGATAAACAGAGAATAAGATTTATTTTAGTCTTTTTCTGCAAGCTGAATTTTAAATATGCTTTTTCTCTGCACTGCAAAACCACTACAAAGTCACTAACTAACCGGGGCTTTCTCTTCTCTCTTGCACTGTAGATGGCAATGGTGGCTTATACCGTGCTTTGGTGGATAATAAGATCTTGGATGACATGAAGCAGCGTGGAATCCAGTATGTCCATGTATACTGTGTGGACAATATCCTCGTGAAAATGGCAGATCCAGTCTTCATAGGCTTCTGTGTTTCCAAAGGGGCAGATTGTGGTGCAAAGGTGAGGCCGTGCTAATGCTGAGCCATTTCCCCACAGGGAGTTAAGGTCTGATTACACTTGGAAGCTGGTGGCTAGGGTGAGCTTAGATGAACCAGGGTATCCAGACCTCTGTCCACCAGCAGCTTGCTCCAAGCACATTTAGAGGAGCTGCTTGCTGCCTGCATTGCATTCAGAATCCCTACATGCGGGTGTCCTCCTCCGCTCTTCCCAGAGTACTGTGAAAAATAAATTTCAATTAGAGCAGGGACTGTAACTGCACAGGAAACTACAAATGGAAATTGCTTCCCCTTTATGCCCTGCCCTTTCTACAAAGGCACCTGGGCTATCTGAAAGCCATATTGAACTGGGTTGTGTTTTATAAATGCATCTTTAAGTCTAATGGAGGTATTCCTTATGCCCCACTGTGGAAGATGGGGAAAGCCAAACCAGCCTGGTTTTGTCACCCTAAAGCAGCAGATGCTTGAGGAGACATTTATATTACTTTAATCATTAACACTGTTCATGCAAACAGGGAGCTGAAGGCTAGCAGCTGCAAACATTTTTTATTTAATGCCAGGTCCTTGATAAAAGTGCCCCACAGTATGCCAATTTCTTTTAACTGGTTTGTCTTCTGCGCAGCTGTGCAATTAAGTGGTCGGGTACTGGGTTTTATGAGCAGTTGTTGGGCAAAATGTGCCTCCAGGCTCCTCTGTACACCCAGCACTGCCCTGCCCGTGCTCCTGGAGGATCAGCATGCAGCAGTCCTGTAGGATCATTTGTACATGGGAGTTGGAATAGTGCTAGGAATTTCTTCCTCCTTGTCATAGCCCTCTGTCTTGTGGCTGCAGGTGGTGGAGAAGGCCTACCCCACAGAGCCTGTTGGGGTGGTGTGCTGTGTGGATGGCGTCTACCAGGTGGTGGAGTACAGTGAGGTCAGCCTGGAGACTGCACAGCAGCAAAGCCCTGATGGGGGATTGATGTACAGCACTGGCAATATCTGCAACCATTTCTTCACAGTTGAGTTCCTGGAGATGGTGGCCCAGTAAGTTCCAGCAGATCTGCTAGGCCACTGTGCAGCCCAGAAATGCCTCCAAGAGTGGTTGTTCCCATTTCCCACTCTGTAATTTCAGTAGTGCGTACCTCCTGCTCTGCTCTTCACTTCCCCTCTTCTCCAAACAGTTCAAAACAGCTGTGTCCACTTTCTGACAGCCCCAGCATGCCCTTCAGGCCTTACCCAATGGAGAGGTTGCATGCTTTGCTGGTAGCTAAATCAACCAAGATACACCAGTGCATGACCTTCCTGGGCCTGCAAGGGCAAGCAGCCACATGGCTGCAGCGTGGTCAGTGATTCAGCCCCACACAGGATTTTCAATGGGAATGTCACCCATGCCATCCCTTGGGACAACAGAGGTTGGGGGAGAGGGTGAAGCTGGAGGAAGACTCTGCACCTTGGTGTTGGGAGATGGGGATCTGATGCTGGGCATTCAGTGGGAAGCCATACACCTTCCTGAAGAGCTTGAATCCACCTTTGTGTGAGGGATCTGCTCTGCTCCATTGTAATCCTGGTCAGATAACAATTTGGGTTACCTTTTTTTTTAATCTCTGCCTGCAATTTCAGCTGGATGGTAGGTCCTTCCTCTCTTCTTGCTTTATCCTGTCATGTCCCACTGGTGCAGGGAGTGCTGCTGGCTGGGCTGCTCTGCTCAGTGAGATGTTTCCTGGATGTGACTTGAATCAGTTTGGAGAGAGCAACACCCACAGCAGTTGAGAGATGACCCAGAGCCGTAATAAGCCGTCTGCTTCACAGAAGTGTACTACTTTTTTTCAAACTGAGCGTGAAGTAAATTAACTTGTTTCTCCTCCTTTTGCAG
Source organism: Phaethon aethereus (assembly GCF_964289735.1). Lineage (NCBI taxonomy): Eukaryota > Metazoa > Chordata > Aves > Phaethontiformes > Phaethontidae > Phaethon > Phaethon aethereus. The sequence continues at coordinate 437,081 of NC_138596.1, read as the reverse complement.
GAAATACGAGCCGCAGCTGAGGCATCACGTAGCCATAAAGAAGGTGCCCTACATTGACGAGGAGGGAAATCTGGTAAAACCACTAAAACCGAACGGGATAAAGCTGGAGAAGTTTGTGTTTGATGTGTTCCAGTTCTCTAAGTTAGTGGCAGACATGATTTTTTTTTTTTCCCCTCTCCTTCTCAATGTTTGTTTGATTGTAGGTTGTGACATGCCTTGCATGTGGTTTGTGGGTGTCTTGTTAGAAAGGTTGTTGGATTTACAGGAAGCTCCAACACAACAGTAATGTTGCAGGCTCCGAGAGATGCGGTCACAGGGTGGTTGGCAGCACCCGGGCTTGCTCTGACTATGCTCCCAGAAGTGTTCGTTCTGCTGAGGATGTCTTGGCTGACCTGGCCTCTGCCAGCCCTGTGAAAGAAAGAAGGAAATCGAGTGCAAAGCCAACGTTTAATACAAGCCCATGTTGGAGTATTCAAACTTGCAGAAATCGGATCTTTCTGGATTGTGGCTTCCATGGCAACTGCAGCTCTGGTTATGTTTTTGGTGCATGTTACGCCAGGGCTCAGCTCACAGCCTTTGTGCTCAGAAAACAGGTTGCTTAAGTACTGTGGGGCCAAGTTACTGGTGCTGTGGGAACTGTCAGTGTTGACTTGCAGAGCTGTAAAACGTAGCTCAGAGCAATGTGCCATAGTGTTAGCACAGTTAGGGGTGCTTTGTGTTTAGGGAATGTGGGACTTTAATAGTTTAGGAATTTAGCATAAGTGTTCTTATAAAACCTATTTCCAAAGCCTTGAATTCAGCAGTAAAGATTCTGTTTTAGGCTTAAATAAATGGCAAAAAGAGACCTCAGGCAAACCGAATAATCTTTGTTTGGATATAGTATTTATGTTTTTAGAGGATTTACTTTAGGGTAGAGAGCTCGAGGTTTGAGCCAGTCTCTGTTTCCTGACATGCATTCAGTGAAGAAGTATCATACCAAAGGCAAAACCAGTGTGATGGAAACAGTGCCGAGTTCTGAGCTTTGAAGGACTCATTTGCAAACAGTGATTCCTTGGGCTTTTTTAATAACACTGCAAAAGCAGCTTGGCAGCTGCTTTTCACATGTGAAATGCAGAAATGCACAGATGCATTTTTATTTGCATTCCATTTCTGGTAAACAGCTGCACTTAACATTCAACTCCGAATCCTCCCATATCACTTATTCATCCCTGGGAACTGGTGTCCTCAGTTGATCCTTGACTACAGATTCCCAGGGGGAGTGGCCATTTCTTGGAGCAGGGGTGTGGTGCTCTGAAGTGAGCTGCACAGCTGGGTGCTGTGTCCAAGCTTTAGGCATCACTGCTGCTCTCCATCCTGCCATGCTCTTAGCCAAGACTTTTTGTCCATGAGCCTCCTAGTGCCTGGAGAGGTTTCTGTGGGATATCTGCAGAACTGTTGCTTTCCCTCTCACCTGTGCACAGCTCTGGAGGGTCGTGAGGCTGCTGTTATGTTCCCAAAGAAACTGGGCTGCTGCTTGTGTTTTTCCATCATACAGGCTGGTGGTACTTTGCTCTTCAGATGGGAGGTGGGCTTTCCTTACCTTGACTGCCCCAGGCTGCATACATCACTGCTCCCTAAAATATACATGAGCCTTTCCCTATAAAAGTTGTTGCATCAACAGGGCTGATGGCTAGCTTTGTTTTTCATTATCACTGTTTTCTCCCCTTTGCCGGTAGGAATTTCGTGGCATTTGAAGTTTTGAGGGAAGAGGAGTTCTCGCCACTAAAAAATGCAGACACAGCTGACAAAGACACTCCTACCACTGCTCGGCAAGCTCTCCTGGCCCAGCATTATCGCTGGGCTGTCAAGGCTGGGGCCAGGTTTCTGGATGAAAATGGTTGCAGGATACCAGAGAAACTCAGGTACAAACCTCTGTGACCTTTTCCACAGCTTCTCTGCCTGTGGCTGTGCAACCTTGCCAGCTAGCTAATGGCATGTACTGTGTTCTACAAAACCAGATATTAGTTTGATCACAGGGTGGCTTGGCATGATTTTCATTCAGCTGGTCTTTTCTGAACATTTAGAGTAATGAATATTACAGCTCCTGCTCCATTAGTGATTGTGAGTGCTATAGACAGTAACAGTCAGTGCTCTGGGCTTTATCTCTGGCAGAGATTCTTTCTCCTGAGGTTGTAAGTTGATTGCTCCTATAGGAGCTCATTTGGCAGGGGCAACTTTTTCCATCGTTCAGGATTTAGCCAGTCCAAGGAATTGTAATTTGTAGTCCTTACCAGCTTTTCTGAATATAGCCCCAGTGCTTAAAGCCCAGCAAGATTCTCAGGTGGGCTTAAGGATCAGCTGTTACAGCAATTACCAATTCAGATACTTCCTCTATAAAAGCGGTGTTCTTGTTTTGATAAGAAATATTTGGGAACTGCTAATTCCCTTTTATTTTCATGCTTTGTGTTTGAATAATGTCTGGTGCATGTGAATATAACAAATGTCTTATCCTTCTGGATATCCTATTCTTGATGAGCTTTCAAAGAAGGTGCACTGTTTTTTAAGCATAGCAATAAGCTAAACCTGTGTTCTCTTCTCTAGTCTCTCAGGAACTGAAGATCCTCCAGCTGTGTGTGAGATTTCTCCATTAGTGTCTTACTTTGGAGAGGTGAGAATAATTGTCTATGGAGGTATTTTTAAGAGTGTGAAGATATGCATCTGATCTCCTTCCAAAGATGGGGGATTTCTTTAGCCTGGGCTTGCTGAGAAATGGTAAGATCAAGGGAACTAGGACTTGGGCTCTGTGTTACGTTCATGGTTCCACTATGGTTTACTCTTCAGCAGTTTGTTCACTCTCAGATTTAGCCATCTGTAAAATGAGATTTGCAACGAGGCTGCAACAGTTTCTTTAAGACTCACAAGTACTTTGAGATCTTCGGAATTAAAAGTGCAGAATATTCAAATTACAAAATCCATGGGGTCACTCTATCCGGTTGTATGCTAATTTGTGCCCGTCTCCTACAGTGAGTGAATACTGAATGAGAAGCGTGGTATGCGCATTGACTTTAGAGAAACCACATCGCAGAACAGATTTCTGAAGTTTGTCCCTCTGAAAATAGTTGATCCTGGGAAAGCTGCTTCCGTTTAGTAGTGAGAAGAGGAGCTTCCCTGTGTTGGACAGACAGGGTGAGAAATAGTGAATTGCAGGAGGATATGTGGGCGCTGTGCGGAAAGGCGTTCATAAAACTTCACATCTTCGCTAGGTTTCTGCGTGCAGGTAGCAAACTCATTGCAATCGATGTGTTGTAAGAACAAAATGAAAACAAGGCAATTTAAGTTGACTTTTCTTTGCTAGGATTCTAACGTGAGTTAAGGACACACCTTCCCATGCCTGCCCGTCCCCAGGAAGCTTGTTCCTGAGTTCCATTGTTTCACGGTTCATTGGTGCCTCTCCTTCATTGATCCCAGGCTTGGGGATGAAACACTTTCCATCTCTGTCACGAGGGAAGCTGTTGCTGTTGTCTGTCCTTCCCATGACCTTTTAACTTTGGGTAGTCAGTTGTTCTTTGAGGATGTTACTTAGACTTAAAAATAGTGCAGGTACCCAGTCTGATGCATTTGCAACCTAACAGTACTATTTTCATACATTCTCAGGGTCTGGAGGTGTACATGAAGAACAAAGACTTCCCTTCTCCCTTTGTGCTTGATGAAAACAAAGTGGAAATGCTAGGAAATTCTTGAAGAGGAGGGAGGCCTTTCCCCTCAAATCAGATAACTGTCTGTCAGACCCATTATGAGAACTGACATTATTAAAATGTCAGCTATGAAGTCTGTTATAAAAAAGTTGCCGCTTCGGATCGATGCCAAGTCCTTGCAGCAGTTGTATTTACACACACGTACGTGCTCACCAGTTCTGTTTGGTAACTTTGAAGGCTGTGCCTTTTGTCTCAGTCTGTTTTGTAGACTTGGATGTGAATGAAGATTAATACCTTCCGGATACCAAACAGATTTTATATTTCTTATTTGCTGTGCATATGAATATGTAAAAGAGCCAGTCAGAGCCTTAATAAATCAATTTTGCATTTAAGAAGATTAAATCTTTCCAGTGCCTTGTTAGGTATCTTGTTTGTGCTGGTGGGGTTGGGGTTTCTTTTGTTTTTGTTTTTAAATTGTGTGCACAGCTGAAGAACTAGTTTGATCTGTCTTTGCTCTAATCCTGTGCTGATTAGAAGATCCAATTCAGCAATTGCATCCTCTAACCAGATCATACAGAGCAGTCTGCTGCAGGTAGGGATGCTGCTCTGTGTGAAGTGTTGCTTGAGCTTTGGACTCTAAAGCAGAACAGACTAGTTTGCATGTCTAGACTTGCTGGTGCCATTCCAAGAAAACATAAGTAAGTATGCAGCTTAGACTGATTGCTCTTTACAGCTGTAGTGACCTTTTTTTTTTAATTTAAAAAAAAATGAGAATTTTTTTTCACAATAACCCTCTTCTCTTCCTCTTTGTAACAAACATTTGTTTTACTTTTCATTTTTCTGTTTAATGTATACCATATCCCTCAAAGGGAACTCTTAAAGTACCTGAAAGTAATGAGGAACAAATCCTGATGGTAGAATTTAATGCTTAACAAAACAAACAAAAAACCCCCTTAATACCAGCATACACAGTATTTTACCAGCCTCTGCTTCTGCAGTTTCTGGCCCGGTATTTTTCCAGCACTCTTTCACTTACGAAATAATTTTTTAGATGCCTTCCTTTACATTTTTATTAGTAATATAATTAAAAGATAAGTGTTAGCTAATTAAGAATGCTAATTGCCAGAACACATGTAGCATGTGAACTCAGCCCTGGCCAAGGGATCCCAGGGTGGCCGTGATCAACAAATGATTGTTCCTGTTCAGCCTTTGGATGCTGCGCTGATGAGCTCGTGCCAGGTGGGCACCTGCCAGCTGCAGAACCTGCGTTGAACACCCCAAAGTCATTTCACCCTTCATGAGGATGCTTCACGTGCACTGCTTGAGGAGCAATCTATACTTTTCCCCTAAATCAGGTGTTAAGGAAGGTGGTGAGGAAGATGCCTCATCTAGGATGTTGTTATTTCATGCATCTGCTTCTACTGAGGAATTGCTGATGCTATTAAGCATAAATCTTTTAAATGACTTATGTGGCTTTCTGTCATTCCTGACATGAAGCTGTTATACAGAATGTTGGGGAAGTAGAAAAATGGCTTTGGGAGTAAATATAGTTTGTAAGTAGGCTCATGTTTTCCAAAGAAAGCATATAATTATCAATGGCAGAGTTTTCAGGTATAAAGTGTATCTGCATGCGCATAAGTAATGAGCCTTTTGCACATGCAAACCAGCTAATGACAGTTCTGATTACCTCATTTTGTGCAGCCAGTAATGCCCATTTTTAGTATAAATTAAGCATTTGTCCTTGATGCTCAATTCTGTAGTCTTTTTCACACAGTGTTTTATGGGTCATTCCATTCCTGACAGTCAAGTTTTATATTTGAGAACAAATAGCGTTGTATCTTTTGTGAGTATTGCTTGTCGATTCAGGCACATGCTCATTTTAAATTGTACTGTGCTATGAAGAAAGGATTTTTCTTTTACTCTTTCTAAAGTGCTTTCTCTTTTGAAACTTCATTTTCCGTGTGCTTTAATCATGTGTACACTGAGCTGCTGACATGGTTTTTGGAGGAGAAGCTAAATTAGAATGCTAAATGCAGTGTCTGTTGGGTTTTTTTCCCCATGACGCCTCACATTTTAAACTGGAATATAGAAAGAATTTTGAGAGAACTTTAAAGAAAAAATAATCTGTTCTGTATGTGACAAAGTAATTCTAGTATGCATTATGAAATGAAAAAAGTACCTGAAAGAAATGGAGGTCCTGTAGTACTCCAGAAACTTTCGGATACCTAAGCATTTTTATAATAAAGATGTTACTGTGATTTCTATGTGTCTGTGTTTCTTGTTCATGAGGAAAATACACCTGGTGTCTTTGTCCCTACACGTCATGGGTGTTGTCACCACCGCTGCAGGACACTGAGACAGTGTCACTGATGGCATGGCTGGAGGCTGCAGTGCCCACACTTCAGATGTACAGGGGCATGTGGAACTCAGCAGAGTAATTTCTGAAGTGGTTTGACATTGTGGGATGCATTTAATCAGAAAACAGAACTCTCTTCTTGCCTGCAATCCTGTTCCCTCCCAAGCTTTTCAGCTGGGTTTACTGAGGGGAGGGAGTTCAGTTGTGGGTGGTATGTGGTATGTATCTAAAGTAGATTTGAGTGATCTGGATCCAAGTCGGGCTTTTGCAGCTGTTGTGTGGGTAATGAGTGCTCACTATAATGCAACTTTTGCTTGGCTTCCCATTGACAGGCACTTTTTAAGCAGGGCTCTATTGATAGAACAATCAGTAGGGGAAGTTAGTAATTTTTCAGAAATGACAGATTGTCCTTTTTTGGGGGTTTAGTGCTGAACCCAGCAAAGGTCAGAAGTAGATACTCTTCTCTCCTTACCTATTTCACCCCATGTTTCTCTCTTGGCATCCATGTGAAGGCTGATGTGATTTCTAATGTGTTTTTAAGCTCCATGAATCAGTAGTTTGTCATAGTGAAATAAATACTAAAAATGAATGCATGCTTCTGTTAAATAGTTCCTCTGCTTGTTTATGTGGAGTGTTCATACCTACTAGAATTGTTTGCTTGTGTAGTTTTTTTTAGTCATTAAATGCTCAGAAAAACACCAAATTTTCAGTTTTTTCTGGAAATCTAGTGTGAGGTGGATTCCAAGTAAAAAGGCTCAAATGATGCATTTTAACTGAATAATTAGGCACAGCTGAAGTGCCAGCACTTAAAGCAGTGCTTCGACACTTTCTTTTTTCCTGTTGGGCTATAAACCTGATCTAGAAGTAATGGTTATTACAAAACCAGTCATGTTGTGGCTCTGAATGTGTACATCACTAAACAGCTCTCTTCCTTATGCCTCTACACCCACTGACAACGTCCCTCCTTCTCCCCAGTGAGGATGCAGAGAACCATTTGCACAGGCAGTGATGAAGAGCTGAGGGTCTGTGGAGAAACAGATGAGGGAAAGGAGTTGTGTGGGACAAGTAGATCCGCCTGAGTACCAAAATTCAGTGCCAGATCTTATGGAAGGGTTTATTTACACAACTGTTTAATTTGCTTTTGACCCTCTCACAGATTTCAGTTGTCGACTCTCAGGCCTGTGTTCCCATGTTGTCTGCCCAGGACAGTGTGCCTGTGATGTCAGCTGTCAAACGTGTCTCTGGGGTTCACACTGGTAGGTGATAATGATGTTAGCTCTTCTCTGTCCTCTGGGAGTCAGCAGTTGTTCAGGGTTTTCCCTTGCTGTACTCACTTTCCTGGTGAGCTGGCAGCAGGAGCAATGGTGTCTGTGGTGCATCCTCCTCTCGTTGGGGCGCAGCGTCTTCTGGTGCGTGGCTGGTGCCATGGCCTTACCAGAGCACGGTTCTCCAAGCTGGATGGGAGCTGCACCTTCCCGAGCTCAACTGATGGGAGTGCACAGGCCCTTCTGTTAATTGTCATTGAGTTGTTTTTCCTGATGACCTTCCACATGCACATTTCCATTCATGTTTCTTTCATGCCACTATTTCTGTTACTGCTCTTTATAACAAAATCTCACACCACAGAAAAAAAGTGAATGCTTCCTGGCTCTCCTTACCTCTCATTTCTGCCCAGGCAGCTGAAGCAGGGCAGGGCCTGGCTACGTGGTGAGATTAGGTAAAGTCAAGGCCAGCAAGGGGAAAGAGTGAAAGAAACTCAGCCCCAAAACGCTACCACCCCTCTGCCCGAAAGAGATGCCCGTGCCAGGATGACTGGTGGCTTTGCTCGGACTTGGAACAAGCCCACGCCGAGAGCTGCATCCCCTCCCGTGGCACCCTCGGCGGGTGGTGTGGGTGGGCGGTGCGGGGCCCCCGCGGCATCAGCGCTGTGTGAAGCGGTGAGGGCCGCGCCTGCTGCCTCCCTGCCCGCGGTGAGGAGGACCAGCTCCCACACTCCGGCCGCGCCCCGCTGCCTGCGCTGAGGGCCGCCGGAGCCCGCCGTCGTTCCTCGCCGCATTGCCGGCCCTGGCTTCCCCGTGGCGGGACCGGTGCGCCTTGCGGCCGCCGTTGCTAGGGGCGCCATAGAGTCCCGGACGTGCTCTCGGGCTAGAGCGGCACCCGGAAGTGGCCACTCCGTCCCACTCTGTGCGGGGAGGCGCGGGATCATGGCGGTCGGTGCGCAGGCTGGCGGGCGAGCGGGCTGTGGTCCCTGAGGTGCCGCCATGTACTCGGCTGCTGCCACCGCCGCCTCGCCGCCGCGACGGGACTTCATCTCGGTTACCCTCAGCCCGGAGGAGGCAGTGGGAGTCGGCGGCTACAATAACAGCAAGGCCTGGAGGCGGCGCTCCTGCTGGCGGGTGAGGGCGCGCTCTGGGCCGTGAGGGAAGGACCCGGCCTGGAGCGTGTGGGGAGCTGTACGGTAGTGGCGGGTATCCCCGAGCTGGGTGCAGGGAGCACCTGGCAGTGGGGGAGCCCTGTTGGGCTCGGAGACACGGCCTGTAGGGAGTGGGCAACGAGGGGTGTCTCTGGGCTTGGGTGCAGCAGGACTTTGTGTTGGGCATCCTGGCTTAGGACCCCTCGTTCTGAGCTGGGGAGGGGGCCTAAGCTGTGAGCACTTGAGGATGGGCATGCCCTGGGGTTTGGGCAGGTATGGTCCCGGGCTGGAGGCTCTGCGAAGAGCAGTGTTCGCGTGGGAGCTCTACACCTGGTAGGAATCTGGTGGAGTGCAGGCTGGTTGAGGGTGTTCTAAGTCATATCTTAATTTTTGCAAAGAAAGCTGGGACGGGGGGATACGGTGTGCGTTTGAGGGGAAACCTGCCCTATGCTAGTGGGCATTTAGGAGGCAACACTGCACTCTCTGGGCAGGAGTGAAGGCAGGGTGAGACTTGTTATTGGTGCCTTTGCCCCCTATTTTAGGGCTTGAGGACGGACCCCTGTCCTCTGCCCTAGGAGAGTAAAGGGAACGGTTCTGCTTTCTGTGGGAAGGCTGAGTGTGAGAAGAGGGGTTTCCGGCAGAGCTGAGAGCTGTGTGGAAGTAACCTTTGTGTCTGCTTGGAAGTAGGGCGTGGGCAGGCAGCTTTACCAGGGGTGGGAGTCTTGGGCTGGAGAGGCAGGGTGGGAGTAAAAGGGACAAGCTAACCCTTATTGCAGATAGGGGATGATGTATAGCCACCTATAGAGGCTTTACAGGTGGTCAGGTGAAGCATAAGAAGAACTTTTTTAGGGACACAGTATGGCAGCTTCTCTCTATTAACAGTTAGGGAAATGTGGGGATGGGGCACAAGATGTTTCACCCTTCCTTTTATCGTTGTTCTTTGTCAGCAAAAAAAAGAAAGAAGGTGGTGAATGCTCTCATGTATTCTTATATCTTGTTCCTACCCATCTCAAGACAACACAGTCAATGCCACTTTTCCCATCCTACAGCGAGGAAACACAGGGCTGCTGAGTTTCAAGCATCCTTCTGCAATTGTGACATGATGATATGGTTGGCCGTGCGAGTAGAGTCAAAGGTGAAGGAGTGGGATCAGCATCTTGCAGTGTGCATAGGGAAGGGTGTACAGGATTCCTGTACAAGATTACTGTACTGTCAGCAGTGTGGGAGGAAAACAGAAGTGTGTGCTGTGGGTCTTGACAATGTGAGCACATTGACAGTTCTTCACTGAAACATTTACAGCCTCTGGTTGTTATTAAGAGGATGAGGACTATGGGAAGAGCTGTGGGGTGTAAAGTGGTTTGTAGGAATCTGGAGGTTGTTCCCAAGTGTAGTGCTGGCACTGAAGTGCCATCTCTGTACGCCAAAACCAGTAATTAGAAGCAAAATGTTGCTCTAGTGAATTTTGATAGGACTGTTAGAAAATTAACAAAATGGTAATTTAGCAGTTAATGTTTAACTCCAACTGCTTTCTCTACAAATGGAGGAAACTTCTTTCTCAGGCTAACATAGCATTTGCTGTCTGACTTTTAGTGATTTTGTTGTATATACTTCAGTTCTAAAAACACATTTTTGCCCAGGACTAAACTTGAAAACGTTGTGGTTTTGTCTTTCTCGTTGTTCTGTTTGTTGACTTCATTTTCCTGTTGCTGTGGGTTGGTGACTTTACTCGTGGTGGTGGGACCTGCTCTGTTTGACAGTTCCACATGTGATTGTCAGAGGCAGGATGCCTGGCTTTTCTTGTCCAGTGACTGATGCTTAGCTTATTTTGGGCCTGCCTTTGCTGCAGTAACATTTTTAGTTTTCCTACCACTTCCTTCTGCTTCTTATTTTGCATGTATGTTCTGCAGTACCTCCCCAGCCAGAAAGGAGGAAAGGGCTTTTGGCTTATTTCCCAGTTGACACCTGGGCAGATGCAGAGGTCAGCCAGCAAAGGTTGTGATGAAATGGATACAGGATGTGGCCTATAGTGACAGGGTAAGGGGTAATGGTTTTAAACTAAAAGAGGGCAGATTTAGACTAAATATAAGGAAGAAATTTTTGACAATGAGGGTGGTGAAACCCTGGCACAGGCTCCCTAGAGAGGTGGTAGATGCCCCATCCCTGGAAACATCTCAGGTCAGGTTGGACGGGGCTCTGAGCACCCTGCTCTAGTTGAAGAAGTCCCCGCTCATTGCAGGGGGGTTGAACTAGATGGCCTTTAAAGGTCCCTTCCAACCCTAAGATTCTATGATTCAATGAAAGTCAGCGCACTGTAGGTGATATTCTCTGGGAATCTCGGCACTTGTCAGTCTCTGAGGTTCTTGCAGCAAGTGGCTCTGATGTTTCTCTGAGCCTGCTGTGCCATATGATAGCATGTTATGTTTCTATTTTCTCTGTCATCAAAGAAAATAAGCAATGGATGTCTGCAGTTGGAAACAGTAAAATTAAAGCTACTAACTTTTGTGTTTCTTGCTCTGAATGAACCAGTAAGAGTTTATTTTTGACTGAGTAGGCTTTTAATGTCATGCTAAATGTTCTTCTTCTTACTTATTTTCTCTCCTAAAGAAATGGAAGCAGCTGTCTCGACTACAGCGGAGCATAATTCTTTTCCTGTTTGCCTTCTTGGCAGTCTGTGGAGTCATTTCATACACAAGCATTGGGGAACCGTGGAAAAGTATGTGTTCTGTATAGCTCAGAATTACTGGAATGTGGTGTTATATTTGAGAGATTGTTGTAGTTCTAATAACTAGTTTTAACTTTTATTGACAGTGACTGGGTATATCCATTAAAGCACAGTTGTGAGATGATCTTATACGGCATGTTTCAATGACTTGTTTCTGCTTAATCAGAAATATTTTTCATATGCCTTTTCATTGTTTATCTTGACTAGAGCAACCTTTTATTTTAGTTGATTAAGATTTTGGGGCTGTGAGTGGTTTTTTTATTATTATGTTTGTATTTAGATATCGGTAACCCAAATGTAAACAGTAGGATAGGATAATCTTCTCTCTCGGTTTTGATTGTCCATCAGATTAGAATTCCAAGCTTTTCTACAATACAAAGGCACATTTACTTTTGGTATTATCTTACTGGCTGTATTGAGAAGCTAAAATAACAGCAATTAAAAAAAGTATGTGCCTTTTAGCAGCCTTCTTGTATATTAGGGGGAGTGTTAATACCAAAAGACACTTTGTATCTAACAATTAGTGTGTGTTTATCAACGTTTTGTGAATGGAAAAACTTTCTGGAGGTGCATTCAGTATGTGAATGCAGCAAACTCTTACAAATTTATAGCTGGAGCCTAAACTGTTGATACTTGTGCTGAGCAGTTTTGTGTGTCTAGGTCTAACAAACAAATTGTTGGATGATCAGAGAACAGAATCAGAAATCCCTGGATTAAAGCTAGCAAATCCAGCCGTTCTACCAGCACCTCAGAAAGCAGATGCCAACCTTGGAGACTACCCAGAGCTTTCACCACAGGTACTATGAGAATAAATGAGTTTTATAAAGCTACCAGAGAGCTTGTGAAAGCTGCAAACAGTGCTTGGTTCCAACAGCTGGTGAGGAGAAAGGAGTTGTAACTTGCAATAAAAGTCTGCTCTGGGTGGAATGCTGTCCTCTTGGAAAGGACTTTGATATACTATTTCTTGGCTTTACCATTTTTATTTAAATGTTCAGTGTACTTTTTTTCTTAATCACTGGTATACCTAGGAGAGACAGGCCTTTAGGTCGCAGTGACCTCTTACTTGAGGCTTCACTTTCCTGCTCTGATTAATTTGCTTGGACTTGGGCGTGCTCTGGATGTCAGTCTTGCTGTCGTGAGGAGTCTAAATAGGGTCATGGCTGAATATGAGCCATAGCATACAGTCAGTGCCACGCTGGACTGGAATAGCTTTTCTGGTAGCTTGAGAAATAGCAGCAAATGGATGAAACTAACAGATGTTGGTAGGCTTCGAAGGGTCACGTTTGTGGGGGGTGTGACAGGAGAGAAACATGAACTGATTAGGGTGTGGATTAGTAGAGTAGAGGAATACTGGTTACTGTGTTGCTCTTCATGTATTTACCGCATGAATTTTGGGATTTCCAGTTAATTAATATGGAATTTTGTATTAAATCTTTCCCTCATTGTGCATAAATGTACATGTATTACTATATAGCAATTCTTGGCATTATTGAACCCTGGCATTGTGTAAGCTTTTTTTTGCATGCCTTTTGCTAATTCTAATAAAAATTTACTTTGCCTAGTAAAATAGAATCAAATATCTCTAGAATCCTTTGGCAATGCCTTGTGTTAAGTTAACGTCTGGTAACAGCAGAGGTAGTTTAAAAGTAATTTATCAGTGTAAACTTAAGAACTGGATAATTTTACCAAAAAGTTTTAAACTTTTGGTTAAAAGTTAACTTGTTAACAAACAAAAACCCAAGGTCTTTAGCATACCTTCCATTCAGGGCAGAACTTGCATGCTGATATAATACCAAAATAAGATTTATCTGAAGTTATGTTTAATGCTGGAATGCTGTTGATTTATGGTTTGAAATGTCTGCAACATACCATGCCTTTTTTTTTTTTTTCTTTATTTTCTCAGAAACTGCCAAAACCGGCTCATGTTCGGCGTGGTTCTTCCAACCTTCAGATCAAGCCACCGTGGAGGGATGTGAGGCTGAAGACCCGACATGATACCAGCAGGGTTGTAGAAGAACCAGTCCAGGCTGATAAAGAAGAGAAAACGGAAAAATCTGTTATAAGGTAGAAATGTTTCCAGCAAGTTACAGCCCCCATCAAGATTCATTGGGTGTTGGAGTGAAAATTGTAAGGGATTTTTGTTGTCTCTGTCTGAGGTTGATCTCTTTCCTTGCATATGCTTGTTCTCAGGCCTGGCCTGACAGCTGTTGATATTGCTATACTGATTTATTTTTTAATTTTAGTGAATGTGGAGCTTTTATGTTTTTAGTGTTTGAATCGTAGAACTGCAGAGGGTTTGGAGCCCTACAACACTGCCTGTATTTCCAGTGGATTTAGACACTCTTTTGATATTTAGGAGAATCTCAGTGTCTATAGGTTTCCGCTGTTTTGTAGTAAATGTTAATGTACCAGTATGAATACAGTAATACTGTCACAAGTGTCTTTGTCCTGGGCCGGACTTGGAAAATTATACCAGTGTCAGTGTTGGTTAAGGGTTTAATGCCATTAAACACAGTAAGCCCAAGCTGAACTGGTAGAAGCTGTAGACGTGTATGTAGTTGTGTGTACAAGATATGCTTATTCCTTTCTAACAAAAGATTCATTATACAGTTCAAAGACCCCTTATGTAGATGTAGTAATGTCTTTTACAGAGGGTCTATATTGTTATGACTATTTATACTAAGTTTTTTGGAAATAACTGAAGGGATGTAACTTGGATATAGAAAGGACTACTGCAAGTTCAGCAGAGTTTCTTAAGATCTGGAACATCAGGCTTGATATCTTTAATGTTTGTGTCCTTTTCAGCACTGGCACAGCTGAGTTGATCATAGCATCAGAACTGTGCCTGCATCAGTATTTTGGCTTTTGGTATTATCTGAAATCTCTTAGAATGACTTGAAGTGTTTTCTTCCTGTGCTTCCACTTACACTATAACTCAGAGTTAAACAAATGGTAACAGGAAAACTTAGGACAGCAATGAAAGCATAGTGAAGACTTGTTACAAATGTAAAGAATGAAAATAAGAAATGAAATGATGGGTTTTATGTAAGTCTGGTATGCTGACTGTAAGCAATGTAAACTTTAAAGATCCTGTAAGCCTAGTTTCCTTAGGAGCCATATCATGAACTCAAAGGCAATATCTATGTATTAAACAGCATGGTCACGATTGTTTGATCTTGGTATGAACTTAGCTTGACTGATGTCTATTCTGAAAGACTTCTTCAGGAGATTCTTAAGAAAAAAAACATAAAAACTGATGTATGCATCTGTGGTGATAGGGAAGGCTGATGAACCCCTTGGTAGTAAAGCAAGTACTTTAAGCAGCTAGTCCTTTGTGCTTATTTATGATTTTTTGATGATCATCCTTTGTGTGGTACTATTTAGTGTTGGTGGCTCCTATGATCATTTCAGAACTGGTAGGTAACAAAATACTTCTAATGCAGCATTCTCAGGGGTTTTAATTCTTTTTAGAAGTTCTTTATTAAATCACATTGCTAAGACATTTAATGAAATTCCAAGAGCCTGTAAGACACATTTCTTAATCCAGTAAAATTTCTCTGGTGCAAATTTATTTCTTTGAACAGAAAAATTACCTAGTGGACAACATAGTTATTTTGATCCTTGATACAAAATCCAGCTCCTGTTTTGTCAAAGTATTGTGAGAAAAAGGAAATGTAGAGATAAGCCTCATTCATTTGCATGACTTTCTGTGATGAAATTGTCTAAATTATAATCCCTTGTATTTGCAGCTGGAGAGGAGCAGTGATAGAACCTGACCAAAGCACTGAACCTCCATCTAGTAAAATAAAGGAACCAGAAAAGCCTTCTTCTGTGGAAGCTGAAGACCAGAAGGAACCAGGTAAATAGTACAGTTAATGATATCTTTATTTCTGTTCACTTTTATGGTTGAAGTTGTGCAATTCCTTCACACACATCTACTTTATTTATTTATTTAAATTAAAGGAAACAAAAAGTTTAGGAAACGTTATTTGCCTAGAACACTCAAGCCTTTCAGTGTCCTTATTCTACAATGACAGCCTTCACACTTACTAGCCTTCAGAATTTTGATTGAATTGCAGTCTCATCTTTCAGTATTGAATAAAGAATATTCTGATGCATAAGTAAAAATTACCTGATACATTCAATGCCATGGGAGGGAATTATTTGCCATGGCTATAATGGCCAGACTGCGTCTCAGTAGGTTGCAGAGAGCATGGTATACGTGCTGTTTCTTGCAGCTCACTGTTACCTCTATCCTCTCCTAAAGTGCATGTACCTGCTTCTGGAAAATGCATTGGGTGTCTTCTCTTAGGTGCTACATAAAATATTATCAGGATATGTTATCAAGACTGTAACTACCAAGGGACTTACTTACTTCTATACAAACTTATGGGCATATTCCCTCACACTATGTGTTTTTGCAGCAGCATTGTTTCATCTAAAATTCTGCAACAAGGGGGTTGGAAGTTATAGAGGCTTCTGATTTTAGACCACTTTCTTGCCTTGCCAGAAGATAACGTTTTCATGTTGACTGGACTCTGGAGGTGCCCTCAGTTTCATTCCTTATCTTCTGAATTTTCGGTGCTTCTCTTCCCCCCTCAGTTTCTTCTCAACCCATACAAGAGAAACCAAAAGAATGTGATGAAATATTTGCACTATGGTTTCTATGGTGGGTTTTTTTGCTTGTTTGTTTTGGGTTTTTTTTTCTGTTTATGGAGGGCGTACACTGAATTCTGATCTTCTTGCTCAGCTCTTTGCTTTCCTTAAACTGCTAGAATACTATTGAAAATAAAATCTAGTGACAAATCTTTGAAATGCAGCCTCTGGGAGGAGGCAGGCATTCCCATCTTTTCTGCAGGAAAGGATAGTCTAAAGAGAGAGGGCTTGAAAGGGATAGCTTCCTTTTTCAGCAGTGGTTTTCTTTTTGTTCTGCAAATACAGGGAAAGTGATTTCCTCTGTGAATTGAACTGAACTATTTTTAAGGCTCACCAGAAAGATGTAGAAGTTGTTTTTGTGGCTGCTGTCCTTGTGGAACATGAACCTGTTGTTCTCCTTTCTGGGTTCATATTAGGAAGTTCTGATATGATAAATGTGGTATATTACAATTTGATATATCTGACTTGTGCTAGCTTAATATATACAGGGTTAGTTATGCTGCTTGGTGTTTCCCACTCTAGAATTGTTTTTTTATAATTTTGCAAAATTTAAGCTAAGGGCCTTGAGATTTTTCTTGTTGGATGTGTAATATAAGCTCAACTTTATAGCAAATCGCGAGCAAAAATTTCAGTAGAATCATGGAAAAAGACAAGGGTTTGCCCAAGATGGAAAATGTAAATTTTCTTGCTTTTTCATATTAAATGAAAAGTTCAAGAGAATTAGGTTTGTATAACTGAGTTTTAAATTTAGCAGAAAGCAATGAATAAGACAGGGAAGATGAAGAAAAAATGGTATGTGGTAAATTAGCTGAGGATTATATTGTTAAGCATATGTATTCAGCAGCTGAATTACAGTTGATTTAAGCTATCTTAATTCTGGTATTTCCTGACTTTCAGGTCTTTGAGCTTTAGTGATACTCATCTAACAATTGTGGATGTGGTTATTTTAATGTTTTATTTGCAGAAGTGACTTTTTTTTTTTCCAGGGAGAGATCTGTTTTCACCTGGTAGAATTGCTGACCAGAAACACTGACTAGTTATTCCCCAGAGGAAAAGCTGTACTGAAAAGAATGATCTGAGGATGTTTTTTCCATTTCACTGATCATTTAATTCGGAAGAAAGTTTGTTTTGGGTAGTATGCAGCAAAATGGTGTCTGATATATCTGCATAACTCTTGAGCAAGGTGCTGTTTTCCCTTTGCAGTGCCCATAAATGAACGTCAGATGGCTGTGATAGAAGCATTCCGCCATGCATGGAAAGGATACAAGGATTTTGCCTGGGGCCATGATGAGCTGAAGCCTTTGTCTAAGTCCTACAGTGAGTGGTTTGGACTTGGGCTTACCTTAATTGATGCCTTGGATACCATGTGGATTTTAGGCTTAAAAGAAGGTAATTTTTTCTCCTCCTTCATTTCTTTCCCTCTAAAATAATTCCTTATTTTCTGTTCAGGCAGTACATGTTCAAAATTCTTTGAGGGGAGGGTTTGCTACATGTGTCTGATAAGTTTATTTTTCCTGTGTGGGTAAATACATACCTATAGAAACAATGTATGTAAAAATAAATATAACAATATAACACCCGCCTCCCAACTGTATTAAAGGACACCATTTTTCTTGGAATAGAATTTTGAGACAGAAAAAAAAAATCCACTATTACGTATAAAAATGGGTATGTCTGCTAGAAACTGAGGAATGGATTAATAAGCCTTCTGATTTTTGTTTTGGTACCAAAACCCTACTGCTATCTTTGTGTCATTATACAGCCACTTTAGGCTTTCTACCCATCAGTTTTAGGTAGTTAGCTTGAAAGCGACAAGGTTTTGTTTTATCACACCTAATAGCAGTATTTCATATCTGGATTTAAGAAGGTTGTTTCTGTAAGGAATCGATGGAGAAGGGGAGGGTTCAGTACCTCCTTCCTGAACTGCTCTGCTGTCTGTATTTTTTCACAGTTATTCTGGAAGTGACTATGTTAGAAAACTTTCAAACATTTTAAAAACTAAGCCAAAAATTCTGCAATTCTTTTGCAAAAAAAATTGTTTAATCAGTATTTAAGAGGGGGTTTTTTTTGTAGTGCAGAGGCTTTTTTTAGTTGTATTTTAAAATTTCTGGAACTCTATCTATTTAACTTTGGTAGATAGCCACCTTCATAAACTTCTCAATTATGCATTTTTTTGTGTTAGGATAGGAAGAACAGAGCTGCTAGTAAGGGAACAATAACTAGTGAAAGACTTTCCTGATTCTGTCTCTTCTACCTTTTGAAGTTTGTGTAAAATATTAAATCAAACGAAAACTCCGTGTAATGTGTTTGCAGCTCTGGGCCTGAGCAGGATATCTTTGAAGTTTCATCAAGTTGACAGCGTGCTGCTTTTTTTTTTTTTTTTTTTAATAAAAAAATAATTGCGTCCTGCACAGAGCTTTTAAAATAAATTATTAGTAATTTAGATGTGTTGAAAATAGGTTCTTGGTGAAGGCCTGCTGCTGATTGCCTTAGAAGGCTCCTGGGGTTTCTTCTGAATAACAATTTCTATATAAATAAAACTTCTGTTTGAGGTTGCCAGTCTTTCTTATAAGCTGATGAATGCTAACGCTTCTGTGAAAAGACCTTACCTTTTCTTTTGTACTGCTAGGTAGTGCTAACATCTGCCAGCAGAGATTTTTCTGTGGTGGTTCTCAGTCTACCCAACACCTAGTATTTACCCAACATCCAAGACAATTTTTTTTGTGAGGACGCATAGGTGCTCTTTTGCTTTAGAGTTAATCTCCTGTGGAATACCTTCCATTTCTGGGAAACTGGTTGTTCTTCTGCACCTGCTCACAAGCAGGAGTTTCTGGAAGGCGAGAGATAGTTTGAAATGGCTTAGCCTTCATAGTTAGAGGCATGAGCTAACTCAGTGCGTCATGGAGTTAGACCCTGTGCAAAAGCAATCATTGAGCGATGCTGCTGCTAAGCTAACTGTTGAATTTTAAGTGGCTTTTTTTACATTCCTTTTTGAATTAGTAGTGTGATAAACAACCATTTTTGTTTCTGGCAAAAAAATTGCAGACTGTTGGGATTTTTTGGGTTAAGTGCTAAAGTAGGAGGCAGGTTCCCCAGGACATTGCTAGACTAAAGGCCTTAATGGCTGTTAACTGAAAATGTTATCTGCTAGCTTGGTAGATAACAGCTTTAATTTTAAAAAAGATTTAATTAAAAAGTTCAGAAGGCCCCTGTGGAAGTGTAACTAATTGTTTGACAAGTCAAATGGATGGACTTAAAAGATCTCAATTTCTGGACTATTTTAATAAAGACATCCTCAATTTCTTCTTTTTTTAGACTATTAGGAACTTTTTATTTTGCTGGGTATTTCTGTCTGTATGCATCTGTGGTACATGCTGAATAAGAATTAAGCCAATGGTAGTCAAACTTCTCCCAGCATGTGCTCTTCATTTTAGTTTTCCACCTAAAATTATGATCTCGATAGACAGATATAAGTAACTGTCATGGATATATGGAGTGCTAATGGCTCTAGTCTAGTTGTTGGAACATGCCAGAAGTTCATAACTGAACTAACTTTTATACTTTGCAGAGTTTGAAGAAGCAAGAAAATGGGTAGCAAACGATTTAGTATTTGATAAAAATGTGGATGTGAACCTCTTTGAGAGCACTATTCGTATCCTGGGGGGCTTGCTGAGCACCTACCATCTCTCTGGAGATAGCCTCTTCCTGGAAAAAGCTGTGAGTGACTGGTTTTAGAAATAAAATTGGATTATGTATTCCATATTGGACAAAATTGAGTGAAGATTCATCAGAAAGTGAAATGTTGGTGTTTTTAAACAGTTTCATATTTAAAGTGGTGGAAAAAGGATTTACCATTAATCTTTTAAGCCTGCACTTCTGTTTGCTTGCTTGAAAACTTCAGAGCCCTGCTGTGTTTTATCAGGTTTTCTTATATGCCTGTTCTTCTGTTGAAAAGCTGACCATTATAAAGCTCATGAAACAAAATAAGAAATAAATGGTTGGAAAAGAGTAATAGTTGTCTTTTGTTGCCCTTTCTGTGTGTCTTAACAGCATCAGCCACCTCTAGATTAGCTAGATGCAGTCAAATGCCTTCGGAATTACATCATGTGCGTAGGGATTGCAGACTCAAATGAAGCATGCAACACTAGGAACAAAGTAGAAACTCTGTACTTACTACTATGAACAAATCCATGATGCTTTTAAATTCTTGGCTTTCTTGCACCATCTAAAACTAAGCTGCTATTCTGTCTTTTCCTGTCTGCTTGGTGAAAGAAAATCTAAAGGCGTGTGTGTATATATTTTTTGTTTTCTTTGTTATTTTGTCCTGTGCTCTTGGGTTTTCTTTAGAAAGACATTGGGAACAGGCTTATGCCAGCGTTCAAGACCCCCTCCAAGATACCATATTCTGATGTCAACATTGGCCGAGGCACTGCACATCCACCTCGATGGACGTCTGACAGCACTGTGGCAGAGGTGACCAGTATTCAGCTGGAGTTTAGAGAGCTTTCCCGTCTCACTGGAGATGAGAAATTCCAGGTATGGAAGAATCAGTCAATGTTTTTCTCTTTTTCCACTTCTCTACAGCACCACCACCGACTGTCCATCAATACTCTGTAGTTTCTAAGTGATGTTAAATGAATTGTGGAAAAGAAACAAAAGTAATTTCAATTATTTTCGTAAATACCAAAAAGTAGTAGTTGAGGTAAATAATTATTTTTCTCCCTCAGAAACAGCTTTTGATTTAGAAAAAAACGAAACAAACACCAAACAGCAAAACCACCCCCCACCCTCCCCAGCCCCCCCAGTTTTTATCACTGACATTTTTGTTTGGCACTAGGTTATCAGATTTTGAAAAAATATTAAGCTAAACTGTGCCTTGCTTAAAGTGGTTAGAATTCTATGTGTGGTTTCTTGATGTCATTATCTAAATGCAAAGAAGAAAACATTGGTGTTGCCATCCAAGAAACTTAAATGTGACTCACTAGATGAGGGTCTGACAGCAGGTCACAGTATAAGGAAAAGTTAGTTGGAATAAAAATAATTCCAGAGAAAATAATATTTTCCACTCTTTGTTTGGTGATGTTGTTTTAAACTGTATCCACAGCTGAAGTTTTGAAGAATGTAGTTACTTAAAGAAGTTTTAGCTATTGCATGATTCATGTAGTTGTTATTTTAGCTGGACTTCTACTTTGCAAATATGAGTAAGTCAGATCATGTTCCTGTGCCATAGTACTGCCTTTGAAAAGTGAGCTTACTTGAAGGAAAGAAAATAGTTATAATTATTTTAGAGTACTGAAATGTATCCAGAACATGTTTTGAGTGTCAGAAAGTTTGAAATCCTGTATTTAATATATTGCATAAGCCTGAACTTGACATCCCGGATGCTAATTTGAGGAAGAATAAAGATTTGCTATCGGCCTGAAGTTACTAGGCAAAATTTTGTGCCTCATTTATACCTGTAATTTATGTTTGCTATTTTCTTTCTTTTAGAAAGCTGTAGATGAGGTGATGAAGCATGTTCACACCCTCTCAGGGAAAAATGATGGACTAGTGCCTATGTTCATAAACACCAATAGTGGGCAGTTCACTCACTTGGGTGTCTATACTCTGGGAGCCAGAGCTGACAGCTACTATGAGTATTTGCTCAAGCAATGGATTCAGGGTGGGAAAAAAGAAAACGAGTAAGTTCTTTCCACTTCTCATATCCGTGTGAGAGTTATGTCAGCTGTAAAACATGTTGTAATTTGCTGCTTAAAGAAAAATAATGTATGTGTCCAACAGTAGACTGAAAACATCACTGTTTTTAAAAGCAACCAAGCAAGAGGTCTGGGAGCAACAGCATGAGAGTTAGGCTTAGTCTCAGAACTTCTCCTCCTCAGAAAACTTCTCTTCCTCAGCACATCAGATGTGAGGAGTGTTACAGACAGGAGAAGAGAATTAAGTCTTTGCAGTAGATTTGAAGCATAGAAATGATACTTCATTTCACCAGCACTGTCTGTGTTTTCTCTGGGTTTGTTAGGGAAGGGTGAATCCTACAAGATGGTTGAGGTGGGAGATTTAGTCCATAAGGAATAACTTTTCTTAGAAAAAAGAAAATTCTGAAGTTTGATGTTTGTGTAAACTTTGCTTTAGGTCTCTTATGTTTCTCTTATCTGCACTGGATAAGTGGAAGAGAATGTTTCCAAGGAGGACAGGAATTAGAGATGTTGGAAAAGAAGGTTTCCTCCAAAACAAGCAAAAAATCCAAGCAGTTTTTGTCTCCTTATGAGCTAATTGTGTAGGACATGTTCATGTCAAGGGGTTTAATGCATACAGAGCAACAACGGTCCTCTCTGAGGCATTTCTTTGTATCAGAGGAGGTGCGTTTTTACAAAGAAAGTTTGCATCACTGCTTTTTCCAAGCCATACCTCACTGTAATGGAGAACCATTGTCTTTGGGACCATGAACGATGGCATTTTGTGAGCTTCAAAATGGAATTATTCAACAGGTTTTTTTTCCACATTAAAGTACTTTGAAACAAGGGAAATTCCAATTAAATACTGTGAAACAGTGTTTCACAGTGAGAGTGGTCAAACATTGGAAAAGATTGCTCAAAGCCATTGAATTTCCATCTTTGAATGGAGATACGGAAAAATTGCTCGGATAAAGCCCTCAGGCAACCTGATCTAATTGAATCTGTTTCAGAGCAGAGGGTTGAATTAGAAGCCTCTAAGAGGTCCTTACCAGCCTAGATTTTCTGTGATTTGATTTACCGTACATCTAAAGATTCCTGAAATAAAATCTGGTTACTGCCTAGAAACAGAGTTGAGGGTATGTTTTCTTTAATATTTAAATTTAGTGTTTACCTGAAAATTTACCAATATTGCTACATGGTAGTGATAATTAATTAATGTCCAGGGTTTTTTGTCAGTTTTCACATTTGGTTAAATATTGTTCTTTAGACTGAACAAAAGGACTGTGCTGAACATCAGCTATGTTCTGACTGCATATATGTGAGCCAACTGGGAATTATTTTAATTCACAGACTGTTGGAAGACTATATGAGAGCCATAGAAGGAGTGAAAAAGCATCTCCTTCAGAGATCACAACCCAAGAAGCTTACTTTTGTAGGAGAGCTTGCTCATGGCCATTTCAGTGCCAAGATGGTAAGTAGTACAACTGCTTTTAAAAAAAAACAACAACAAAAGAAAACAGAAAAACCACCACCAGGAAAAAAACCACCAAAACCCCCAAACCATATGACAGGCAAATGCAAAGCTTCTGTGCCATCTTTATCCGTTCCCCCCTCCAAAGGAAAAGAACAACAAGAGCCAAGACTGCTGTCTATAGCCGGGGTGATGGCAGTACTGAGTAACTAGTTTGTAGATACTAGTCACCTGTGCAAACCAGGGTTTTTTTTACTGCAAACCAGTAACTTTGAGTTGCTCTAGTAAATACATTTATGTTCCTGTAAGATTGAACATTTTGGTGCTGGAGTCACATTTTCTTTCTCTTTTTTTCTGTTTTGGTCATAAAATTGAAACAGTTGAAGCAGTGCCTGTTTTATGTATTATTTATTTTCTATAATTCACAAATATATGTGTAAACTTGCACACCTGGCTTTTCAGACTTACCTTCAAAAGAAGCAGGTGATCTAATATTGTGTTACTGGGTCTAAAAAAAAAAAAAAATCTGGTAATTTTGGAGAGTTTTATCCGTTCATGACATTTGTTTCTTTTCCTACATGTAGGGTTAGTGGGTAAAACAGTATGCTGTCTGCTGTAGGGAAAATGGATTGATCTTAACTCCCTGCTCTTAATTTGTGCAACCATACTCTTTAAAATGTATTTTAAGATCATTCAGTTAAAGATCTCATGCAAGTGCAGGTATTGTATATGTGTGTGGCTTTTTTTTTTTTTTTGAATATGAGTGGTGTATTATTAATGTATGTGTAGCCTTACGCATACTTTTTCAATACCTCAAGTGAGCTTTAGTGAATTCTTCGACATGTTTGGTTTCTTGATGTAGTGTTTTTAAGATTTTCAGTTCTGTTTTTCAGCATGTGCTTCTTGCATCCAAATTTCCCAAAGGCTCTCTAAAGCTGCTGTGAGCGAGACCAGAGTCTGGGTTTTGGGTAGAGGGGGCTCCCCCATCCCAAGATATGATAGAACTGAATTCAGACACATAGATGTGGCTTAGGTTTCTGCATGTGTCTGTACACTTGCTTCTGTTCCAGGGAGTCAGAGTTTTGGTATTTAATCAATTATTATTGGGTGAAAGGCTTGACAGGTATCTTACCCTGGCCAGCTGGAAAAGTGGAGGATGTTCGTCTCCTATGTCTATGTTGACCTTCACCACCCTCAACCATTTCCTTTAGGACTGGACAAAGCTTTTAAAGGTCCATACAGGTGCTGCTTGTGCACCAGAGTGTTTTTACGATGTTTTTGGGTGATGAGACCTGAGCTTTCATTCTGAATGGTAAGAATCATTTGAAATTCCATATGTGACATTAATCTGTAATTCTTACATGCACAATATCAGTGGTGAATTAGGCCCTGAAGGAGGGCAATCAGTCTTGTATTGCAAATTGAATTTTGCTGAAGATGAGTTTTTGGGCATTTTATACAGTCTGTTTTCTGATGTGTTCTTCAACTGACTTTGACAATTGAGCTTTCTTGGAAGGTTAAATTAATCTTGATTGTTTACAAGTGTTGCATAGTTCTTGTCCTTTGAACAAATTGTTTGCTGTAGCAAGTAAAAGCTAAGCAATAAATATCCCTGCAGTCCTTTCATTGCTGCTGCTTTGTCTTGGGAAAGCAAGCAGGGATGTTCTTCACACAGTCATCTTCAGGTGCCTTTCTTCCATACGTACACTAAGAGCCAAAGGTGTTTTGTTCAAGGTGCGTGGTATCTCTGGCATTCAGCTGGCTGTAAACAAGAGAGTAAGTCTAGGAGAGCTAGTGGTGGGAATGGGAGCCAGCTGTATCCCAGACTTTCTAGAAAAATGGTACTCTTGCATCTTTGGTGCTCTATAGACGTGAGGGGTAATAGCTTTTTATTATCTCAAATAAGAAAGTTGCAAGAAAGGGGCAAGCTTTCAGGCAGAAATATGCTTGGAAGCTCATCAGTGTTTTCCAGTTTTATCAGTGGATCTAATGATCTCTGCAGATGTTGTCTCTTACAATAATGCTAAAGCGATTATTTCAGAATCGTGAAAATCTCCTTCAGCTTTGTTTTCTGTGTTTTTCTGTGGTCGACTCCAATCTTTGTTCCAGTTCAAATTTAAAATTAAATTCAAGTGATCAGTTTGTCCCTTATGTTGTTCCTTTAGTTGTCTCTATTAATAAACCTTGAGATGATTCTGCCCACACCCCTTCATGAGTTGGTATGAAATGTATACTTCTGGTGAACTACACAAGGCACTCTCTTCCCCCTTGCCCAGACCTGGCACTTATTTCAGAAACTTGAGATAAAAACACAGTCTTGTACATTTTCCAAATTAATGATTTCTCTGTAATAGTGCTGCCTGTCTCATGCTACATTCCATCAGGCTGTTAAAAATTTACCCTCAAGTTCTTGGCACCTGAAATGTGTTTTGAAGAGGAGAAGGAAGAAGGCACACCCCCCCCCCCCCTCCCCCCCCCAGACCAAAACCCCAACCATAGGGCCACAGAGAGGCACATACACACACAAACACCTGTTTGTTGTATGATTTTTTCCTCAGTAAGAGTTGTCTTGTCTTGCAGGATCACTTGGTTTGCTTTTTGCCTGGTACTTTGGCACTGGGAGCTCACAATGGATTGACTGCTGATCATATGAAGTTGGCTGAAGCCCTTACAGAAACCTGTTACCAGATGTATGCTCAAGTAGAGACAGGCCTGAGTCCGGAGATCGTACACTTCAATCTCCATGCACAACAGGGCCACAAAGATGTGGAAATCAAGGTGAACAGATAGCTGGCCTGAACTGTAACTTGATGATTCTTCTGTATCTCTATTTTGCTGTTGAAACTCCCAGCTGGATATTGGTGATGTGCTCTGTTGTGGAGCAGCTTGTTCTTCTCCTGTCTTGCTTTCTAGGTGTTGTACCCTAGCCTTTGTTTTTAATTACGCCTGTAGTGGGGTAGAAGCTGAGTTATGCATAATATATTCTTTGGGGTAGATGGAGATGGGAATCACTATTTTTTCTTCCTACATGTGTCCTTGAGGAAATTCCTTGTCTGAATTATTCTTGCTTTTTTTTTTTTTCTCTTGCAGCCTGCAGACAGGCACAACTTACTGCGACCAGAAACTGTGGAAAGCCTTTTTTATATGTACAGATTCACTGGTGATAAGAAATACCAAGACTGGGGCTGGGAAATCTTGCAGAACTTCAATAAATACACACGGGTAAGGTCAGCTTATAATGACCTTGTTCTGTCAGGACTATATTCACTCACTTTCTAACAAGAGCTTTGGAAACCTGCTGTCTTCAAGAGTCATCAAATACTTCTGGGAAAATTCATAAGAACACACAGGAAAATTCAGTTCATGCAGTGCCTTACAGTTTGAGATACACTACTTAGTGCATTCAGGGAAAGAACTTGTATTACATTGATGAAAAAGTAAAACGCAGAAGCTGTATGTAGACTACCAAGTGTCTGTATGTCTTCTTAGAAGCTGTTAAAATCTCTACTGCAATCTTTTTTAAAATTCAGAGCCTGAGAAGGACCTGACTGGATTGAAAAAACACTTTGGTTGAAGTTGCCAAAAAAAAAAAAGCGCCACAAAATGGCATTAATGCTTTAATAGAGGGGGTTTTGTATTCATTCTGACTACAATGCTCATGGACATATCACTTTGATATGCTGTGAAAGTGTGGCCTAGATGCCAGCGGTCATTAAACATTCATGGTCTGTTCTTACGAGAATAGGTATGGTACTTTGACGAACTCTAGTGTAGAAATTGCACTAGTTACTTTCCCTACATTTGTCCAGAAACTTCAGTGGGATAAGCATAAATGGACATTTTGCTTCATTTTATCTTCGTGGTTTCTTTTAAAATGCAATGAGATTTTTTTCATAACAACTTTTATATTGAAATGAAAAACATGCTGATCTGTTTCTTAGCACTTATTTTCTCCAAGTGCATCTGGATGTTAAGAAGTGAAAATAATTTATTTTAGTTTATTGAAATATACAAAATTTCTGCTTTTTTTTTTGGCACAGGTTCCTACAGGTGGTTATACTTCCATTAACAACGTCCAGAACCCCAGTAATCCAGAACCACGAGATAAGATGGAGAGCTTCTTCCTTGGGGAAACACTCAAATACATGTTTCTGCTGTTTTCAGATGACATAGACCTAATCAACCTTGACAAATATGTATTTAACACAGAAGCTCATCCACTCCCTGTCTGGGTGCCAGCATAGACTGGGTGTCAGTAGACCTTCCAATGGTGGCATTTTTATCTTCAAGTCACTTTACTTTTCAGGGTTTGAGGAGAGATGCTATATTGCACCTTTTTTGGCTTAGAACAAACTTTGGGAAAGCATCTCTGGTTTAGAGAAGTCATGTCAGTCTTAAATCTAATCCCTGGTTCTGGGATGGACAAGCTGTGCCCTGCTAAGCTGGTTTTCCTGGTATTGATGATAAGGTTCAGAGAATAATTATAGTGTGGACCATGGCATTCACGGGGCTCTGGTGAACCAGAACTCACTTATGTCAGTCTTAGTAAATGCTCATTAAATATCAGGAATGCAGCAGGTTGTCTTACAGCACAGGATTGTCCCTGGAGAGAGGGAATAAGCCTATAGGTTTCTGGCTTACTCTGGATTCACTGAAACACTCAGTTACAGCACCATTCCTCTCAGAACGTATAGTGTTTCAGGTGGTGAGTGGAATAAACAAAGAACTGTAACATTGTCCTAGGTAGAAGCAAAGCTGTCAGTATTGCTACTGATACTCCGATCTCATTCCAAACTACCGAGCTATGCTGCATCACATTAGAAGGAAGTGGCAGCAAATCATCTGTTGTACAGTGTCTTAGTTTTATAGAGCACTTTGAACAATCTGTTCAAAGCTGTGGCTGAAATGAATGATGGAAAAAAATTTGCTGCTGGTTTGGCTCAAAGTGGTATATAATTTTGTAAAGCTATTGCAGTTATTTAACTTATCTGCAGGAATGCAGGAGATAATGTGAAACTACACATGCGTTTTATTTGCATCAGTTAGGCTCAGGTATTCTGACTGGAAGCTGCTTTCTGAGGTTGGGCACTGGGAAAGCTTGTGAGCACATTAGGTATAATTCTAATTCAGCCTCCTTCTGTCCCTTCCTGTCCAGATATTGCATTGTAAGCTGTTTGTTGACTCAAAACAAGCTTACAACTGTACAGCAAAATTCATGTTGTTCATCATTTTTTGGACTGTGGAGAAATTTTCAATTTTTTTTTACTTTAGGAGTACTTTGGGTAGAACTATTTTCATCAGTAGTATTAAAAGCAGTCAGTCTAAATGTATTACAGCTATTCCTGGTCCAAATAGAATTACTGAAGTGTATTCAGTTGCTTGAAGACAAAGCAAACCCAAGGGTTTTTTAGAATCTTACAGGAGCCCTGGGATCTTTCATTCTTATGTGTGCAAATAGATTTTAAACCATGAACTTGGAAATCAGCTTTCTATAGTGCTTTTCCCTTTGGTTTTGTAGCTACTTGGACAGTCCTGTATTCACAGATAAGTTCTCAGAAATGTTCCTGTTCATATTCCTTAAAGAGGTTGTTCTCACCAAAATGTCTTTTCCCTTCGCATTAATGGGAGCTGCGGGAAGTATGCAGGTGTGTGCTGGTGACAGTGAGTACAGTCCTCTCTAAATCTAGGACTGCTAAAGAGGACTAATTAAATCTGACTGTAATGGTTAATTTTCCAGTAGCTGAGGGGGGTATATGTATTTTATAGTATTTGTAATCTTTAATTTGTAAAGTAAGATGCATCTTTATTTGTTTTATGCTGATCAATTCTGTTTGCTGGCGTCCGAAGTTACCCTTGGGACCACTATTTAAGTCTTTTAAAGAATATTTATCATTCCATGTACTAATGATGGCTTATGGAAATGGAAAAATCTTACAAATTGTTTAAATGCTCCTTTTTCTGTTATCAAAGGGATCCTGGTATTTGCAAAGACATGACAAGTTTGTGCAGAATGTTGCTGTTCCTCAAGTTCACATGCCACCAATAACCCTGGAAATTAGTTTCTCACTTAGGTGTGGAATCCAGTAGCTGTAGCCTTTCTCTGCACAACTGATTTGCTCCTAAGACTTTTGTTTTCTTTGACATAACAGCAAAAAAGGAAAATGCTGTTGAAATGTGGGAGGAAACACCTTCAGTGGTGGTGTTCATAGAGCAGGTCATGTTAGTGAGGAGCTGAGCTTTGACTAAAAGCTGAAGGCTTAAAACTGGAGATGGGAAAAAAAAAAAAAAAAGATAAATTCGGTGAGACTACCCAGGCCCTACTGACCTGACCTGTGTTGCTTTGGCCTTGTGCCTTTGATTGAAGCTAGTATTGAACCCTTAATTAATGACTTTGCTATGGATTGTAAAACTTCCAGAGTTTGGAGTCTCACCTATATGGCAGCCCTACTGAAGAAGCAAAGAGATTTCTTAGCAATTGGAATACATATAAATGCTCACCAAGAATCTCCTGTTGCTGAAGTCTTATATTAGTCTTAATATAATCAACTCTACAGATGGGACTGTGGGAGTCTGTTATAATTTTTTTGCCCTATGATTGGCTTGAGAGTAAGAATCCATTTCATAATGAGTTAAAGGAGGGAGAAAAGAATAAATCATTACTTTCCCAAACGCATTTCATGTCCTTTAGCTGAGCCTGTTAGTCCAGCTGATTTGTTTACTACCAAGTTCTTCCTGGGAAACTGAATCTCTGTGCAAAGTCTGGTTTTACTGTCCTCATCCTTTAAACCTGAGGTTGATTGTTCATCTCGCTCTACCTTTGAGAACAAATGCCTGTTTCAGACTCTTATATCACATGTGAAATGGCACAAACCTAAATAATCTGATAAAAGCTCATCTGCTTCTTCCTGTTCTTTTGCAAAGGTCACTTTAATTGCTTATTTATTTTTACTTCCTTAACATAATATGTTGTGTCAGATTAGTCTCTGAACTTCACAGCCCATCTCAGTTCCAGTATGTGCTCCCCCAGCACAGCAGAAGATTTGCACATCTTTGAAAAGTTTTTTCTTGGGTACTCTGTGGTTCTTTGAACCAAAGCCTTAACTGCAGGATCTGTAATCCATTTTAGCATTTCAGTGTACTGGTATGCTTGTGATGCTTAAGTCAAATGGAAAGGCCATCTCTTCAGCCAGGCATTCTCTCCTTTAGCACAAAGAGCTGCCTTGATTTCTGTCTAAGAGCTTGAGTGCCTTGCCTAATTAAAATAAAAACCAAACCAGCCCCACCCAGCTATACCATTCACTGAGGCTTTCACTGAGAAACAGAAATGGGTATTGGCAGAGGCACAGGCACAGTGCTGCACAGCGGTAGGACTTGCAAGTCTCACACTCTGAGCTTTAAGCCACAGCTCAGAAAAAAATACATAACCTGTTGCTCAAAGAAAATTCAGTCAATAGATGAATGGGGCCGCATTTACAATCTAATCTTGGAACTTTCTGAGAACTGAAGTCTCACTATAGGTCTTAAAAACTGGCAGTTTTGCAAGGTCCGTGGCATTGGCTGACAGCGGCCCCTCCGTATTTTCACATGGCTTTCCATTAACAAGATTTTCGACATTACATGCCAAGGTCAGATACAGCTGTATTTAGTCCTCCAAATACTAGGCAAGGAATCCACTTAGTTTCCTATTCTATACCAGTGTGATACTGCAGTGATGAGGAATGCAGACAGGATAGGTTTTTGCAACTAGCATGTTTACACAGTTTGTGCATTTCTCCTGCCCTTTAAGACTGATTTGCAGTGCCACATGCAATATATTCAACAAGACCAGTAAAATTGACATGTCAGGGTAGCTCCACGGTGCTGTCTGGCAAGCTTGTTGCTTCAACAGAAGGGTTAAGAGTTTCCTGACTTGGCATTCCGGAAGAATGGCTTGGGGTTTTTTGTCTGTGAAGTATTGCTAGAAGTTACTGTCAAAGTCCGGAGGCTGTAGCTTCCATTAAAAATCAACCCTGAGTTCTTCCAGAAATGGATGACTTGTGCTTGCCAGGAAAACTTGCTGATTTGCGTGATCAGTTTTCAAGCTCTGACTTAAAGGCATGCGACCAGAGAGACACTTCTTAACTGTTTTGTGCAGTGTTCCCATCTTGGTCATACTCCTCATGCTGGTACATGATGATAGAATA
Organism: Phaethon aethereus; assembly: GCF_964289735.1. Lineage (NCBI taxonomy): Eukaryota > Metazoa > Chordata > Aves > Phaethontiformes > Phaethontidae > Phaethon > Phaethon aethereus. The sequence continues at coordinate 405,931 of NC_138596.1, read as the reverse complement.
GATAAGTCTTTTCTCAACAACCCCACTGGTACAGGTCTTAAATTACCATGGGAACTTCACCCATGGATGGTGCTCTGGGTCGCTTACTCTCTGCTTGCACTCCATTTTCCTTCTGTGTTCCCTGAAGTTCAGGCACAAGCAGCATTCCTGTGATGCGTGGTGACTGCTGCTGTTGGGCTCTTCCCTTCAGCTCAGAGAGCACCACGCAACCGGGGTTTTCTATTTGGATCACATTCTTCCTTGCCCAAGGCTTCAAAACGTTATGAATGTTTGTGACACTGGCTTCAGACTTCTGCCACCGTTTTTGAAGCCTGTTTCTGTAATTATTTTTAGTGCTGCTCATCTATGATCTGCCTGGAAGCCCACGTATATCTTGCTTATCCCTTTGCCATAGCATCTGAAAGCCTTTAGTTGATCCTTCTATATAAATCAAACCATTTGTGCCCGTCACACTATGTGGGTTCCTTTGGGGCACTATCTGCAAGATGAAAATAAGAGATTGGTATAGGCCATTATAAGAGGATTAAAGAACCCTCATCCTTTGGAAGGCCAAAAGACACCTGGGCCTCTGTTCACTCAAAGGCACAAACCAAGCCACCTGGCCAAAGGTGGTAACTTGCAGATTACTTCCCAAAGTACTGAACTTGGCTGCCTTAATGCACTGCCATGTTGATTTAATTAGAGTGCCTGCTTGCTGGAAGCTAAGGATGCTGTTAGGTAATAAAAGCAAGATGTAATCCTGTCTTGTCTGCAGATGCATCTACTGCTGTCTGCTTTTTTTAGTGTGGTGCTAGTCCTGAATAATTGCTGCAGTACAGCAAATCTAACTTCAGAAAAGTTGTGGGGGTCTGCGAGCAGAGAGGGTGAATACTGGATTTTATCAGCTCGGTAAGGCTGGAAGTGGCAGTGTGGTGTAAGCCATAGTTCCAGCAACAAACCTGAAGCCTGACTTCAGTATGAGTAAAGGGGATGTTGACAGCTCTTGGCAGAGGTGTAGAGGTTTTCATCAGCACAAACAGAGAAGATACGGGTTTTATTGAGGATGTAGTTCCACTAACAGTCTTAAAGTGTTTTTTTGGGGGGCTGGAGTTTGACTAATCGGGTCTTCCATATGTTGTCCTTCATTTGTACATATCTGAAAGATCTGATAAATGGACTTCATCTGTTCCTGCTCTTCCCCACACACTCCTCAGTGCGGGGTGGGGAGCAGAAGCTTTGGCCTTTTGTACTTAAGAACAGGGAAGACGTAAGTGGGTCATGTGTGGAAAAAACCTTTTGTCAGCACCCGAATATTGTGAAATAACATCAGTGACTGACATCATAGCGCTGGGAACCAATTGTACTGTGACGGTGGGGAGAACCCAGCAGTGCAAATACTTAACACAAAGCCTTGTGTTTGAGCAATGTAACAGAAGCTGAAGCAATGCTGTGACTTTGCCTGTATATGTAACGTAAGCCTTTGATGACCTGGGAGGCTTCTCCACTAACTCATAAAATCATTGTAAATGAATCAACTGAGGCATCCAATTGATTACCAGGATTTAATATTTTTGCAATTATGCTAGTATTTATTGGTGCATAGTCATTCCAGTAGGTAAGAATCCACCTGTTTATGTGCAAACATGAGTTTACTCCACCTGGAAAGGTGAGAAGTATCCTTTTTTATCTTCTTTGGTTATATTACCAAGCCATGAAACTATATCACACACTTTAATAAACTTGTAATTTATTTTAAAAAGATCTGAAGATGTCTCAAGTGGAAGTGTGCTTTACTGGTATTCATACACAGCTCTTGAGTGACAGCAATACACACCAGGATTACTTTGTGTAAATCTCCAGCTCACCAACTGGAGATCTCTTGTGCAAGTTAAAAACAAACAAAGCCCCAAACCCGCAGCACTGGATGAGGCTGACATATAGCTGGTCACTAGTGGAGTCCCCACTAGTGTGAACCTCTGTAAGTAGTGACCATACCTCTGCTTTTCTACTAGGCATCTAGTATTTACTTTTTGTCTAAAAATAATTGAGCTTCAACCTTCAGGTGCCTCCTGCAACCAAACTGTTCAGGACTGATGATTCTTGAGCCTTGAGGCAAGCTTTTATTATTTGCACCATTTATAATGCCTTCTCATTACAAGCAGGTGAGCATGAAACCCACACAGTGTGGCTTTAGCTTCAGTCAGTGATTTGGCCTTTTGCTTTTCTTTTGATGCTTGATGAGGAGCAGGTGGGACACCTCGGAAAGGTGAATTTCCACCATCATGGCACAGGAAAGAACACTTCTCTCAAACAGCACAGGCTTTTGTCTTTTTGTATCCTGGTGGCAGCCTCGCACCCTGCTGGAGGCTGTGGGGATGGATGCGTTCACAGCCATCTGCCCGCTGAGGCTCTCGAGCGCTTCTCTTGGGCTCTTTCCATCCCTGCAGATTTCACCCAGCCATCAATGATGCTTGCTTCAAGCTTGCGCACCTCTGTGACAGATGGGGGGTCAGCTGGATTGTGTCCTCTAGAGAAAGCAGAGCAGTGTGAGCTAGTCAGTGGGCAGCAGCTCTTTGCCTCTTGCATGGGGAAAGGCAAGCCAGGGAACTGAAGGACAGAGAGTATCTGGTTTGTACTTCATATTTATGCCCTGGAAAACAGCATTGCTTTTCCAAAGTTATGCTGCAACAGTCTGGTATCCAGTCCCCTTTAAGTAAAGTATCTCCTGGTTCTTTGGCTAGCTAGCTTTGGACTGTGGCTATCCAGGCAGTAGGATTTTGTCAGCCAAAGGAGAGTTCCGTACTTACCGGAGATCCAGGTGATGAGCGCCTCCTTTAATGGTCAATGCAATTAGTGAGGGACTGAGGCTGCTATTTATCTGGAAGGAGAAGGAGCAGAGACAAACTCTCAGACGAGCTGAGCAGGACTGAGGAAAAGCACAGGAAGAGATCCTTGGTACGGCTGATACTGTGTGCATGGCTGACAGTCCTCATGAGCCAAATCATCTGTCTCGAAGTGAAGGCTTTCCCCAAGATGAAAACCATCAGCCTATTCCAGTACAGGCAGTTTGAAGTAGCAGGCTCCTTTGGGACCTGTGCACCCTAAGCAGCCTGTTCCTCTTGCAGCTGGGATTGCCAAGCCAGATTAAACCAAGGAACTCCTGCATTATAATCAGGAGCTCGACTAACTCCAAATCCAGTTCTGGGTCACTTTTGTTTTTAATTTTTAAACTAGAGCTCTGCCACCACTCTGAAGCTTTGTTGAACCTAAGCCAAAACATGCCCTCGTTCAAGTTGCTGCTTACAGCAACTGCTTAGTCTCACAAAGTGTGCCAAGACTGGAGAGAGCAAGGAGCATTCGGCTGTCAGCACTGAGACCAAGTCTTGACACAGACACAGTGGGTTGTGGTTCAGACCCCAGGTGCTGGGTAAGGAGGCTCCTGCCATGTCTGCACTAGTGCCACCTTTGCTGCGTCAGTGTTCCGGGCTGATGGACTCTGTTCAATGTGTCCATCATTAATGTCCTGAGGCTTCTGAATAGTTCAGCATAAACCAGCCACTTGCAGAAACTCACATAGGCTAAAGATGAATTGCCAGTGCTGCTGTGAAAGGGAGAGGGGGCAGTTTATCACCTGGAAAGGCTGCTCTCTGTGCTTGGTGTGCAGGAGTGTGCATGCTTACCCCACCTCCAGCCCACGGGTCCAAGTCTCCATTTGAAAAAATGATATTGCTTGCACTTTGCAGGTCTGAAATTCAGAGAGATGACATTTGAGAGGCCTTCTTCCTGTTCATTTACCCAAATATATATGGCTACTGCAGCAAACATGGCCAAGAACTGAAAACACAGGAGAATAAAATTCTTGGCAGTTTTTAGGTTTTCCACTTCTGTCTGAGGGAGGTACAGAAAGGTCTGTTTGGCTCGAATCAGTCCAAGGCTGTGACTTTCTGCCAGGACTTGTTAGTGCGCTGTGCCTGCCCCCACAGAGCTCGGCTGGGCAGAGAGGGGACAGGTAGACAACTACAGGGTAACACAAAAGAATGAGCAGCCAGCATAACTCACCTCCTCCCCAAAAATTTGTCCGCAGCCAGTGTGCTCGTGGCCTCACATGCCATTTGCTCCAACAGTACTGCTCTCGCATGGTCTCTGTGAAGGGCATCTCAGGGAACATGTCGGTCACGTTGTTGCTGTTGAAAGTTAAGTTGATCTCGGTGCAAACCTGAGAGAGGTACAAGAGCTGTCGTGGGGCAGGGGGATAACCACTGCAGCAGCTGAAACCTGTTAGTGTCTCCAGCACCTTACCTGGTAGTCCCAGGCCTCGGCGTCTGAGCCAATGCCGCAGCCCGTGGGGTCAGCGCAGGACCGGTACAGCTGGTATATGTCGTAACACTGTGCTGAGCCAGAGGAGTTGTAAAACACCCCTGCCAGGTGGGAACACAGCACAAAGCCATCCTGTCAGTACCTCTCTGCTGTCCCACCCGTTGCCTCCCGCATAAGTCTCACAGCCCAGGCCAAGCAGAGGGGCGTTTATCCCAGTTGGGCAAGTGTGTAAGGCTGGGACAGAGCTAGCAGGCTCTGCACCAGCATTAGGTTACAATCCCAACTTTATGCCAAAGCTTTCACATGGTCTTGAAGCCTTTGTGTCTGCTGTATCCACGGGGAGGAAGGGGCTCCTGTGTGCTCTCTGCTGTCTCTGGTCATGCCAAAGCCAAGTGTCGGGCTCACTAGTCCTTGGGAGAGCCCTAGCCTCTAATCCCTAGCGCACCACGAGCAGGCTCTGCACAGGACATGAGCTGAACGCTTCAAACGAACGGGACACAACTGCTGAGACCTTCCCACCCCCTCCCTAAAAGTAGCTGTCTTCTGAATGCATCAAATTTAGTCAGAAGGCCAAGGGTGGCACGTCACAAACAGGATTTTGTTTGACTGTTGTTCAAGAAGGGAAAGACGGCGTGTGCAGGCTTGCCCAGATGAAAGAGCATCTGACCAGGCGGCCCACTGAAGCATAGCTGGGGAGCTGCTGAAGAATGAGCTCCTTTTTGTGTGGATGGGTAGTTACCAGATAGCAAGGAGGAGGAATGCGGCTACACCGGTGGCCATTTGCTGCTGCCAGTGCCACAGCCCACAGGCAAAACCCACAAACACTGTGGGGTTTGTGCAATAAACAGCACCAACAGCTCCACTTGCAAACGGCTCCACGCGGCTCTGCGAGGCACACAGCTCTGCACCTGCAACGCACCGGGCACAGGCCCCCGAGGAGGGAGGCTGCTGCAGCTATTGCCTTTTGGATGGCTCTGTGGTGTGGACGGCACAGCCGCAGCTCTCTCGAAGCATGAAACCACTGTTTCAGCTGCAGCAGACTGCCCAGGAGATGCACTAAGTGTGGGCAGCAAAGAGTCCTGGGGCTGTTCCGGGGCTACGCACCGTTCACAACAATGCTGCTCAGCTCGCAGGGCAGCACGGCAAGGCTCACGTCGGACACCTACCTGGCAAAACTCCTGGAAGGGCTCAGCAGCCTTCGCTCAGAGAGTGCACTGTGCGACGTGATGCTGGAAGCAGAAGGGGTTTGTTTTCCAGCCCACAAGATCATTTTAGCGTCAGCAAGTAATTACTGCAAGATCCTGTTTGTTGGAAACTTGACAAAAGTGGGGAACCCAGATGGTAACGTCCGGCTGAAAGCCATCAGTGCTGCCGGGCTGAGGAATGTTCTCAACTTCATTTACTCCAACAAATTAGACCTCTCATTACAGAACATCGAGGAGACCTTCAAAGCTGCAGAAACCCTCCTGGTTCGGGAGGTGATCAAGCTATGCTTTTGCTTTCTGGAGGGTTGCTTGAACAGTGAGAACTGCATGGATGTTCTTAACATTGCTAAAAACCTCGGCCCAGCAGAGTTGAGACGGAAAGCCATGCGCTACGTAGGGCAGCATTACAGACAGATCCTGGCTGATCCTCAGTCCTTGAAAGACCTGGACCGAGGAACCCTTTGTGAAATTTTAGACAGGACTGACGCCGAGGGATGCAGTGAGCTGGAGCTGTTCAGAGCCACTGTGAGCTGGCTGCAGCATGACCACACACGGATGAAAGATGCGGCAGATATTTTAAGGCGCATAAGATTCCCTCTCATTCCTTTACGGGATCTGCAGAGATATGTCCAGGAAATGCCACTTATGAGGCTGGATTCAGGCTGCCACAGGTACCTGCAGGAGGCTCTGAATTACCACTCCCAGTTGTATGCTCAGCCAGTCCTGCAGACACAGAGCACGAGCCTCCGCTCTGGTTCCACCATGCTGCTTGTCACTGGTGGCAGAACCACTGACAACTGCGTGTGCAGAGAGATGTGGGCTGCAGACCAAAGCTGCACCACCTGGCACAAGGTCGGGAACCTCTGTGTGCCAGTGTACAACCACTGTGTCGCCATCATTAACGACTTCCTCTTTGTCATCGGGGGACAGTGCAACTTTGATCCCACAGGAAAGCAGCCATCAAATGAGGTAAGACACAAGAAACCTTTAGCCTTGGAAAAACGGCTAAAGAAAAAATTTCCCACCTCTACATATTTCTTAGCGCTCTGTGCAGTACTGAAAGCCCTTGGGGATACAGCTTCCAAACTCTCTGGGAAGCAATCGGGTCCTGCCCTGGTGTCACCTTGCTCCTACTGTAAGTTGTCATCCTAGTCTATACACAACTTCCACAGTCCAGGTTCAGCCAGGTCCACATCAGTCAATCAAGCAACCCCATGAATACTACCCCTTGTCCCCACTGTTGCTGCCAGTGGACTCATGCTTGGGAGGCACGGTTAAAGCCTACCACTTCACTTGAGAACTGCTCCTTCCTTGCTTTTGCCCTTGAAAGGCAAATCTGCTTTAGCTCCCAGGACCTTCTCCTTCTGCCTGGAGGGTAAAAAGACTTGTACAGAATTTTACATTTTCCTAGACGGCTTCAGTCAGCTTGCTAGAAAAAACAGCATGTTTTTCTTTCCCGTGCTCCCGAGGGGCTTGTTTCAGCATGGTATTCAGTTCAGCAAACAGCAACTCTCTTCTACTGCCTTGAAGGCAGGAGGCAGTTCAGCAGCAGAGTCGAGGATGCCGAAGCGGCAGGGCTGCGGCACTGGCTACAGCCCAAGCCCAGCACTCATCGCCTGCGGTTCAGCAGATACTGTCCTTGCTCCGTGACCTGGGCTTTCTAACCAGGACTGACAAAACAAGCTTGGGGAGGTATTTACTGCTGAACAAGGTGTAACTAGAAGCCCAGCCTTAGCAGAGGTGCTGTGCCCCTGTGGTGATGCCACCAGGGACGAGGGGAGGGGAAGCTACTCCTGCCTTCTCCTGGGTAAAAGCAGGGGTCAAAGCTCAGATGGTCTTTTTACTACACATTCAAACAGTAGCAGAGATGCAAAATGTGCTTGTTTAAATCTCACTGAAACGGTTTTCAGCTGACACATGCTAGCTGGTGTTTGAAACAAAGGTATTTCATTATGCCAATGTGTTTCACCTCCTGCTTTCTGCAAGCTGAGAGCACAACCTGCTCCCAGACCCCCACAGACCTGCAGAAAGGCCGTAACTGAGCCTCCTGCTCCACTGGGGATGTACTGCTGTATCAGCTGGCTGGCACTGGAAGTTGAGCCTGTCCAGGTCTGAATATAAAACCTTCCTCAGCCCAGGGAAAATGTTTATTAGTTCTTGAGGCCAGAGGAGACGTAAGCCAGCCACTCGCCTTCTGCTAACCATCACCCATCTGCTGTGATCCTAGGTTTTCCGATTTGATCCCCGCAACACTTCCTGGCTCCAGGTTGCCAGCATGCTGGAGAGGCGGACACGCTTCCACGCGGATGTGCTCTCTGATCGCATCTTTGCCGTTGGTGGTGGGACACTGCTGGGGACCCTCACGTGCACTGTGGAATTGTACCAGCCTGCTGACAACAAATGGGAGTTTGCAGCTCCTTTCCCCATGCCTATTGCTGACCATGCAGGCACAACCCACAAGGGAATTCTCTATATTTCAGGTGATAGAGCTAGTAGAAAGCAGCATATTTTCATATAGGTTGTTGAGTTTTCCTGGCATCTTAGTGTCACAGTCTAAGCCTGCACCCACACCAGTAACACCCACAGCTCCAGTGTCCCTTTCCTGCTGTGTTAGCACAGCCTCACTGCCCTCCTGAATGGCAGGAGCTATTTTCTTTCCAAGACTTTTAAGGTAATATCATCTGATTGCAATCCACACCCCTGCTTGCCTTTGACCTTGCACAATCCTTGCTAAATCCTAAAGCTTTGCTGTCTGAACAGGTAAACCAGGAGCAGGCTGCCATAGAGTTGGGGATGGGATTAAACCCTGGTATTAATCTGAATGGAAGATATGTGACTAAACCCTACTGTGCTGCTTTGTTAATCTGTACAAAAAGAAGCGTAATGCAGGCTCTCATCCTCTTGCGCACTGAGCCTGTACAGCTTTTGCCCTACAAGGGACCCTCAGTCTTTACAGGGATTGTTGATAGATGGTGCAGGATGGGTAACAACAAAGCAGCATGGGTTTAAACACTTACGGAAATTGTTGTAGGATCTTTAGCTTTTGCAGCTATGCATTTGGACTTTAAAGATAATCTTTGGTTTGTCCTAGGAAAAGCACTGTGTTTTGAGTTATTGCCTCTGCAGTTAGAAGTCCTGGGACAGCCTGCCATTGCTGTAGGCTCCCTACTTCATAAAACAGTTATGGCCAGCTGGGTTCACTGTACTGATCTAGTCCAGATTAACTTCAGTCGCACAGCTGCAATGAAGGTCACTTCTCTGTGCTGGACTGTACAGCTGAGGGCCCAAGGGCAGGGAAGGCAGCACACGGGCTGTCCTACACAGACACGTACCCCGCTGGCAGCAGGGCTCCTGCACTAGCAGCACAGATGTCTGGAAAGGAAGGATAATGGTTCAGCTGGGGGAATGGCTGAGGCTCAGGTGCAAGGCCCTGCTTTGACTCAGCTGGCCCACAGTGCCACAGGCAGTTCATTTAACCTCTGTTGGTCTCGATTCCTACCAGACAGCAAGGATAAAATTGCCTCACAGAGCTTCAAACATACCTAGTGATCTGGGCTGGCTAACACCATACCCCTTGGGTGTTGCTTCTTACCCATCCATAGTGTTCATTTCCTTCTAAGCTAGTGGGGTAATTGCACGTTTGATTTGGCCAGCCTACAGCCCCGCCCAAGCAAACTGAAAAATTAAAGCATTACTTCAGTACAAGATTTAAAAACAAGCTCCATGCAGACAAAGTGTCCACGCACAGAAAGCATCGAAGCCCAGGTGAGCCGGGTCTTATGGGCATCCTGAAATATCATCTTCCTTGTTTGCAAAGACTCTCTGCAGGCCACAATTCAACAGGCAGGTGCATTTACCCTTCCCATAGCGGCACCTTCCTTCTGCAAGGAGCTTTTTATAAGCTCCCCTGAAATATGCAAGTGAGTGCCTAATAAAAACAACAGCACTGGCACATTGGCTTTGACATTCTGTCAAAGATCCACAGTTCAAAGAGCTCTGAACATTTTTTTTTCAACCACCATTTTGTGACCGCATGATTCCCTGATGAAAGCTGTTCCTGGTTGCACCTGAAATACCCCAAGAGCTTTATTCAAACATCTTTTGTGGAAAACTATTTACAGGAAGAGCTGGAACTGTTTGTTCCCTGCCCCCCCCGCCCTTAAAATACCTAAGAAGCTCAGGTTTTAAATTTCATACTGCATCAGCTCTGCAGAATGGTGTGAAATTTTAAACCTGAGCTTCTTAGGTATTTTTAAGGGCGGGGGCGGAAGCAGCTCTACTGATGTTTGCAGAAGGTTTGCTGGATGTCAGAGAAGACGATGGATAGATTTTCAAGACTTCTGCTTTCCTTCTAGGGGGCTTCTCGGGGGGTAAAACCTTACGAGACACTTACAGCTACCTCCCTCGTCTCCGACGCTGGATTGGCAACAGTGCCATGGCTTTTACCCGCTGTGATCATGGGATGGCTACAGTCAGGGACAGAATCTTTTGCGTTGGAGGAAGGACACTAAAAGGAGTAAGTTCATTTGCTCTTATAATCCCAAATCTGACTCAAAATGGGGTCTCTATGTGGCTATGCCCTGTTTTATTCCAACAGGTTGACCAGTAACTTAATTATTTTTGGTCTCTTAGCGGACTGGCACAGCTGCAAATCGGGCCAATAAGCTTATGAAAATGTGCCTGCTATTACAGTCGTGTGCATTAGAAGCTGCCCTGTTGTCACGCTCTATTTGCTAGAGTACAAAGGCTGTTTAAAGCATTTTTTTAAATAGAGAAAACATAAAGCCTGCTAACACAGGAAAATCTAAGTGCAAAACTCATCACATACCTGCCCCAAACACACTGACCACCTGATTTTCCTTGTTCGAGCTGAGAGGGGGAGAAACACTGGCAGACAGGGAGAGGAATGGACTGCTGTGTGGACACTAGCCTAGATTTTAGGAAAGATGGGCTCAAGTCCTGGAATGCCAATGAAGTGTCTTCAAACCTGGCTTTCCCATGTCTGAAAGAGGAGGGAAAGCACTGCGCAGCCTTCGCGGGAGGGCAAGCTGGGAAGAGACCTGACAGGGACTGAAAGGCTCACTTTAGGAGAATCCCATTCCCTGAAGCCAAGAGAACTCACTTTTCAAGAGTGATTCAGCAATTCCCATTTGAAAGTATAAAGACTTAGGGCCTGGCCTGATTTTAGCATGACAGGTACAGTTTCTTTTAAAGGAATGAGGGCATCTTAGAGGACTTAATTGCTCACTGTGGAAGGGATAGAAATCTATAAAGAGAAACTCCACATCTAGGCTGACATCAAATTCCTCCAGATGACACAAACTCAAATTATTGTCCACAATTCAATGCAATATAGCCCTCTTTAGATGATTTCATTGGTAATGTGTTAAATGTCCAGAGAGCGGGCAGGACTTGGGCTATGCCAGTTCAGGCTATGCCTGGTCCCTGTGGCACCTTGCTCAGCTCACTCCTCTGATTTTCCAAGAAGAACAAAGATCCTTTAAAGCCATGCCATTCTGGTATTTTATTCAGTTTCTTCTGAAGCTCTCATTGCTAAATGTGGATCAAAAATCTAGCACCTTGAACCCCAAAGAGATGCTGAGACACTGGTTTTCTTTATCATGAACCAAGCAAGCCTGACGTGACAGTGATGCCCACTCAAGGCGTGACACGATGGGTGAGAGCTGGTCTGGTTCTTTGCAGGCAGAGGAATGGATTCATGTCAACGAGACAGAGTATTATTGTCCTGTAAGCAATCAGTGGACAACGCTAACACTATCCCAGTTCAACTGTTGCCAGTTCAGCATCACAGCCCACGAGTCTACGCTCTACCTTGCAGGAGGTGGGTCACTGCAACACATGCAGAAAGGAGACAGTGTTTTCCTGTATGACACAGAGGGGCAGGTATGGAAGAAAGCCAATCCCCTGCCTAACGCTCTGGTGGATCATGCCTCTTGCATGATTAAACTGTCCCAAGTGAATGCAGCTGGTGAGATGGGGAGAGGCACAAAGTGCTCCCCCGTGGGCAGGAGGAAGAAATCTACCCCCAGCTTGTTCATCACAAACAAACAAGAGTCCCACTCTGCCTCAGAAAAGAAGTAGGATGTGAATACATCAAGCAGATCTGACAGTGTTTGCAAAGACATTAGTAATTTCAACAACTCTTCCAGTTGCCAAGCCAAACACCTTTAGCAGTCATTTGGAATTGGTATGTCTCTGACTTGGTGCTGACATGCATAATTTGCAAAGAAAAGAATTAGTTCCCAATCCTACTAAGCTGCATTAAAACCCATAAAAATTCCTTAAATCAATTTTTTGTCATTCAGAACCTGTTCTTCTGAATAATGATCTATGTAGAACTTATTTTTAATGAGCAACATAACATATTTTATGAGTCTTCAAAAGAGCTTCCTTACAAACACTACTGGCTGACAAATTAAGTACTCACAGAGATAAATATACACGATGTATTTAAGACTGTCTTGATGTGCAACTGGATTAAGATTGTAGCGCACTGTGATGACAACCTTGTCCTCAACAAGCAGACCAGAAAACTTCCTTCAGTGAATGTGCATTGAACCTGTGACTGCTTGAGCCAGAGTATGGGTAAACTTTTAGAAAAGAACCAAGTACCTTAGAAGTCCACATCTCACAGACATTCAACAGGCTAAGGGGCTGCAATGGCTGAAAAACCTGATGATGGTAAGTTTGGAAAGGTGAGAGAATGAACCCATGGGCCACCATGAGACATCCTGATGGACAAAGCCAGTATAAGGCAAAATGTCCCAGTGAGAGATTGGAGTCATACCAGCTCCCACAATACACAACCTGTGCAACAGCGCAACAGCTCTACTTACAGGTGCTTCTAGAAAACAGGATGTTAAATAAAAGACCAAACGGATAATACTAACTCACCAACAAGAGCAGCCAGGCCTTGGATTGGGTCTGTGTGGGCAAGGATTTGTTCACAGCCAACCTGGATGAGACACATTACAGGCAAATTACAGAAAGGAAATTTAACAGCCTCTGCTCCACAGAATGGCTAAGCTGGAAGATTCATTAAAATTACCACTTACACATTTTATGGTTCAGCAGCTTTCCAAGGGCCTAATGCAACAGTTTTTTGTTTTGTTTTTTTTTTTCCTCCCTTCTAGCAGCAAAATAGATAGAAACAGGGAGACAGGGCTAAGACAAACAATTCCTCTACCAAGCTATGGAGCTGTGCAGAGGCCACAGTGATACGCAACAGTTCCTCCTACAATCAGGATATTTTAATGTCCTTCTCAAGGGGAGGTAGGATAATTATTTCCATTTTACAGGTTGTTAAATAGACCCTAGAAGGTAAGTGGCTGCCCAGTGGAGCCAGAGACAGCATCTCCCGAGCCCCAGGACAGTGTAGCCCGTATGACCTCTTGCACAGTATGCATTTTGCTCCAGGTAGGACTCGAACCATAAATGCCACAAGGCCAGAGGCAAATGAAGTCCCATCAGCATGGCATGCTGCAGTGCAGCAGAGGACAGAAGCACGAGGCTGACAGCACACCAGAAGACACAAAGAATTGCAACAGGCAGTGGTGATCTGGGATCAAACCTGGGACCTTTCAGAAGCAGCTGGTATCTGAGAAGTCTCTGTAACCCCCTGAGGACCAGGCCTCTTTCCCACACTTCGCTATTTCCAACTCTCTTGAAAGTCTGCAGGTTTTCCAGTCCCCACAGCAGCAGACATTCCTCTGCATTATACTCTGAGGTATGTCATCTTTCTGGGCGATACTTAGAAAGGAGCCTGAATTTTAGATCCCCATTCCTACCCACCAAGAAAAATACATCTATGAAAGCGTGTTGAGGTGGGCGACAACAAAACTACATTTTTAAAAAAAGCTGCAGGTTTTTAGTGTGTAAAAGCTGAAGTCAACAAGCCTGCATAGGTCTTTGTGTCTAAGCTAAAGGCAGAGTAGTGGCTCCAGCAAACCCTCCCCAGGGAGCCTTATGGCAGTGCATTTCAAACACAGCACTCACCATCACAGAGAAGTTTAAAATGTGTTGATTTACTGTCAGAGTGGAAGGGTTGCAACATCCACCTCTACCTCCCGCTGTCACCATCACTGATGGTGCGTGCCTGACAGTGTCCCAGGCTGTGCAGCGCCCTGCGCTCCAGTCACCAAGGTGCACACCAGAGTGACTCCCACCTGTGTCCTGGTATTCACCTTCACTGGATTGGCAGGGAGGTGACCCATGAAATCAGTTTTGTAAGGGTAGTCCATCATGGCCATCATGGTGAAGGCATTTCTAGCAAACCCAAAGAGCTGGTAAACATCCTCCTTGTTAGAGATCTTATTGCATGTGGCCATTTTGCTGCTGATTTCATCATAGGCTGCAGAAGGAAGGAAAATGAAAGACACAAACGTCAACAGAGGAAAATAATACCAGGCTTCAGCATCTTGTTTCACTCAGGCATAAGGAGATGCCATAACACACAGATGAGGTTTCTAGTGGGAAGGACACATTATATCTAAATGTACACACATGTGGATGTTCAGGCACAGCCTTCCTCTGCAGCTTCACGACCCTGCCACGGCCCACGGCCCACACTCTGCCCCCCATGGAACCACTGACACCTGCCTGGGGAGCCCAGAGGAATCAGCACCCACTGAGAAAGAAGCAGTCCCGGCTGGCACAGTGAGAAGAGCAGCTTGGTATGAGCCCATCCTCGCTGGTGCCCTACCTGGCTGCCTCCTCCTCGCCCCACAGGCTCCCTCCCCAGGGTCTGCTGTGCCCTGGAGGGTGGTCTCCCCAGGCAAGCTCTCGTGCAGGAGAGCAAGGTACAGCATACGGGTCCCAGTGGGATGCAACAGCTGGAATAACTGGTAGGGGAATGAAAAAAAAGAAAAACAAAACATCCTTGTGAGCTGGGTGCATTTACAGTAAGAATTGCCGTGTAAGAATAGACGTGCCTTCAAACCTCAGTGTGATGCAGAGAGGCCAGCTGGAGTCAGGAAATCGGTCTTTGAAGGGATTCCTTCAAGATGCACTCATATACCTTTCAATTTCTGCCAGGGAGAGCTGCTCCCTTCATTTTCATCCCCCATGTTCTGGAGTCACAGTTCCTGTCTGTCCCCATTGTACTCTACAAGCTGCCCACCAGAGCCCAGCTGTCTTTACTTGGAAACCCAAGGCCTGGGACCTGCCTCTGGATGCTCACTTGAGAGCCTAAGCCTTAAATATGACCACTTATCCACCCCGTTGCAGAAAGCGTGGCCTCAGGCAGACCTCGAGGACATTGGCTATTTAACAGTAATGTTTTTCCCTGCTGTGACCCAAAGCTAAATGGGGTTTTGGACCCCCAGCTCCTCTGGACAATTCCAGGACCAGCCCCTGCAGCGAGGCAGCGGCAGCAGCCATCGGAGGCACACAGCCCCTGACGTGCAGCACCACAGACCAAGCCAAGACTTGAGATAGACCAAGAACCTACCACAGCTGTTCTAACACCATGGAGGACTCCCAGGAGATGCCCACAATATCTGCTCTGGCTTACTTAGGAGGGATCTTCACCAGTCTCTCTCCTTGGCTTCACCTAACTGTCCAAGGTTGGAAATGAAAGAGACTGTGATGGCTGACTTCCAAATATTTCTCAGGTATGTCCAGTGAGCTGAGCCATGCAGTTGTCATATCTGCCTGAACAGTTCTTAACATTGTGCGTGGTGAAACATGATGCTTTGCCAGCATAAAATGCAGGTACTTTGCAGTTGCAGGTGTTTTTGCACTTTGGTGCAGAAAAGATGTTTCATTAACACTGTGCAAGCTCCCACATAGATGCTTTCATTTTGGTGTTGGTTACTGATTTTAATGCTAACTGAAACTGTTCATTAAATCAAAAATCAACTGTGTAAGCAGAAAGAGGTGGCCAGGTGGGCATTTGCATTGATTTAGCTGAACCGATTGAAGACCTAGCTGAAATAAAACTGAATCAACTTTTTTCCACATGGCTGGGACTGCCTGCTGGCTGTCCTTGGGAAGGGCATCTCTCCTTACCTCCACTCAGACATAGATCCTTAATCTGCTGGAAGGCTTTGCGGACAGCTGTGACGCAGCCTGGGCTAGACTTCTGAAAATCCTGAAGGGGCAGAAAAGACACAGAAAAGACACGGTTGCACAGAGGAGATACGTATGGAGGCTGCACTGGGAAGAACTGCCAGAAGTACCAGGAGATGACAGGGGTTACTGGCCCACTGGTCAGAACCTCATCTGCGTCTCCAGAAGCAGTGACACCAGTGCTTCCGCCTTGTCCTCCAGACAATTGGCACACCCCAAGCAGAACCCAACAGTCCACACAGCTCAGACCAAGCAACAACTGTTTCACCAGGTCTTGCTGGGATGAGCTGTTAGACAAAACACTTTGCACTTAGTGGACCCAACAGACTGAACGCGAAGCAGCAAGAGGTGATACATGCCTTGGCCACGACGCAGGAAGAGGGTGCCAGGCTACTAGGCCTCAAAGTTTTTTGTTGTTGTTTTTAAAACACACAATAGAGCTCTTCCAACTGCACTTTGTCTATGAGAAGGAGCCATGGAGAAGTCAGTTATGCATGGGGTGCACAGCACTGGTTTGGGAACCAAGACCTGCCTTTCTTCTTAAGCTTGCCAGTGACCTGCCAGATGACCAAGAAGGCCATGTCCTTTTTCTTGGGAAAATCATTCCTGATCCTAAAAAAGCACTTTAAGGTGCGTTTGAAGAGCTGTGGCCCATTATGCTGGTGGAACAAGTTGCTTCTGTCACAGATGGGTCTAGAAACCCAAACTGTTTCTCTTCTGTCAGCTTGTAAGGCAGTTTGAGAACGGCTGGCAACCAATGCTTTGTAATAATAAGAATTATTAGGGCTCTTTTAAGGTCTCTTTACCCTGCTAGAGCAATGGTTAAGTAACCACAAATTTCTAGCTAAGCATTTTTCTTACAAAGACCCAGCCTCAACTGAAAATAGATTTTGGACCTTTCTTTTATTCCTAGTTCTGCCTTTGTCTGATAGTTATGCTTAGAAAAATCACTATGGGGTTTTCCACAGTTTACCTGGGCATCCCTTTAGGGGTTCCAAATCTCCTTCTGGATATGCTTATTGATCTTCATCTCCTAATGCCTCTAACTGGGTTGAGGGCACAGGCTGGCCTGGGACAGCGGAGCAGGTCTGTTCTGCTGCCATGACAGCCGAGCTCCCCATGAGGCAATGCTGGAGTGCTGCAGCACTCTGCCAGCACACTAAGGAACCACCACCCATTCCAGTTCTCCCCCGCAGACCCTTGCAGACCCAACTGAGCCGTCGCAGACGTGGAGGCAGGAGGCATTACAGCCATTCCAAGGAAAGCTGTTCCCCCTCCAGGCTGCCAGCGTTACTCTTTTGAATCACACCTAATTCAGGTATCTGAACTGAGCAGCCCCCGCAGCTTTGGGAAGACGCATGTAACTCCGTGGGGTATTCACACAGGGGCTTTCCGCCCAGATGCAGGCAGGGCAACTGGCATATATAACCCAGTCTTATGCAAATGCCTCATGCAAAATCAACTTTCTGCCCTTTGCTCACTTGCCCTGTGAGCTGGAGGCTTATGAAGTGAGCTGGAAAAGCTCAGTAAAAGTCACAGAGAAAGCTGCTTTGAGACAATGCGCTCCACCTCATGGGAGGAGAGAGCTCCCGCAATGATTCATGAAAGGTTTGTGCCTTCATTAGTATTAACAGCTCTCAGGGGCGTTCTCTCACCAAGAAGAGCAATTGAATTCAGATTTCAGATGCAGACATTGCTTTTACACAAACACACTGAAGGTGGAAAATTACTTTGAAAACAACACAAAGTGCTTGCTTAGGACCTCAGCCCAGAGGTTGGCTTACCGCTGCGAGAGAATATATTTTAAAATTAATTGGAAAATTTTATCACATGAAGAGGTCAAAGCCCTAATTTCAGGGGTGTGTAATGACTCACATTGTATTCACAGCTTAAGCAAGACAGAGCTATCAGCTGAACAGGGCTTCTGAGAAGGAATTAGCTTCAACTGGGGAAGAATTCCTGCTGCAGGACCTGTTAGATGACTAAGCGGTATTACATTTTTGTTTTAAAATGTATAATTTTAAGACAAGATGTCTTGTATTCTCTTATACACTTAGAGTTTCAAATGGTATTGTGTTTATTTTTACATGATAGTCTCTTCTTTGCACTTACTGGTAATGCTATCTGTCCTGTAAGGCTCTGCATGGAAATAAGGTTTTCGTATATGTAAATAAGAGCAAAAAGACCACAAGTTTCATACACAGGTAGCTCATGCAAAGCCATTTTTGTCACCCAGATCTAGAAATTCATGTCAAAGAGGAGGCAAAATGGACACCATCACAAGATTTCAGTACTACCAGGTAGTACATTTCTTTCCTTATAAACTAAATGTAAGTCAATTCTATGCAATACCACCTTCCTATGGGTCTTATGTCCTCAAAATGTGAAAGCCACATTTAAATTCTGGTTTTACATGAACCCGGGACACTTTGTATATTTTTAGTTAGCAAAATGAAGATTTCCAAGCTCTTCATTGAAATGCAACCATCTTGGGACTAAGGAGCTGCTGTGAATCATTGGTATCAATGCAAAATACAGCATACAGCAAAATACAGGAGAGGACTTGAAGAATAAATTATCCAAAGGGGATTCAGCCAGGCACAAAAGAAAATTTCAGGCTGTAATATGGTCAAGTAATTATAACTGGGAAAGTGAATCCTTAGTGGTACACTAAAGGTGCTGGAACTGAGTTGTGCTGCTCATGAGAGTAGCACCTTTGGGCCCTAAGCTGCCACAGCTAAAGCAGTGCTCAGCCATCACATCCGCAGCGGCTGCTTTTCCTTGTGGATTCCCATTTAACTGCACTCCCTGCCCAGCACTGAAGCTGTGAAGACAGATGTCTGTTTAAACACATGGAAAAGGGAAAAAATCCAGCCTTCTTAAAGGAAGAAAATAATCCTCCTGAAAAAGAGATGCACTTACTGCTGTTACATCTCTGAAGAACTGGGTGGGGTCTCCAAGTCCAGCCACAGACAACAGAGGAGCACTGGCAGCTAATGCTCCGGCCACAACGTTTGGGTATTTCATCCTCATGTACGCGCTCAGCATTCCTCCATAGCTGCCACAGGACAGATAAAAGAGTAATTTCCTTTAACAGACAGCTTATAACATAGTAAGTCAAAAGTTCAGGCCAGCATTCACAGGCTCACCTAACTGAAGGCAACAAGAAACTATGGATATCTACTAGATGCCATCCTCATGTAAAAAAATCCGGTTATGGTGAATGAGCAGCACACAATGTATTGTTCCTGGCCTTTCCCCAGATGCTCACACCAACTCCGGTGGGAACACAGTAGCCCAGTTTGTTTGTGCAGCCAAATGCAAATCTTGCCTCAATATTTAACTCTGCACCATCCTGAGTGTGTCCTGACAGCTTCAGTGCAGACCCAAGTGAGGCTCAAGTGGAACTGTCACTGTTCAGTGGGGGAAGGAGACACATTTTGCATACAGATTTAATAAGACTAGATAGATAGGCTCTTAGCAAAGGGTGTCCCTGAACACTACAGAATATGTAGCCCTCTCTAGTGCTGGGAAGTGGAGAATATTCTCCCTGGGCACCCCAAATAACAACTGCATAGATGATCAGGGCAGTATAGGGAAGGGAAAATGTTAACAAATACCACAATAAAACCCAAAGCCACCTTGGTAGCTTCAGTGCCAGGGCCACAATCTGCAGATATATCAAGGGCTGCTAGATAAACCCAAGGTGACAAAAGTTATTCATATGCAATGTTTGCAGAGTTACTCTGAGTAACTCCACTCCTGCGGGTGGCAAATGACATGCCCAAAACGCAGGTAACACCCAGTCTGACTCCAGGCTTAGAGGTATTCAAGTCTCCCTCCCCATCACATAGAGTGGTTGGAGTAAATACCATTCCCACATCACCTGTGTGTAAAGCAATATGCATTTATCTAACCCTGGTGTTGGAAACAGGCATTAGCTGAAACCTGCCATAAGTAATTTTAGGTTAAAATTTGTCAAAGTTATAAGCACCAGAAGAGTTTTTTTTTTTCCTCCCATGGGAAATGCTGTGCTGCTCCAACACTGCCATATTTCAGTACTGTTCCCATGGGTTTAGTGCTGTTCAGGGCTGCTGCAGACTGAACTCTGATTTACACACGTGGAGCTGTGGAGCCCAGCTAGCAGGTTTATGCTGAATCCCTCTCCCACCTCGTGGACCTTTTTAGACTGTCCTGACAGTCACAGTACAAACACCCCTGAGATCAACAGTCCAGCCACCACCACAGTGAGCTAGAAGCTTAATGATAACTGTCAGGTCACATGCTTTTTAGCTCACTGCAACTGAATCAGAAGCCTTGTATTTGGTGGAAGCCTTTTAAAGCCAAGCACCCCTCTACTACAAGCATGGGGAGCCATTCAAGAGAAAGGATGTTGCATTAACACAGCTCTGAGCTGCAACAGAGCAAGTACTTTGGGGAAGTCCTTCTGGTAGGAAGCCAGGAGCAACCAAGCAGCAGGTTGCAGAGCAGAATTATAAAGGAGCCTACAATGAAAATGTCTGGATGTTGTTAAAGAGGCTGTGTTTAATAAAAAGCTGGATGGCCTCTAGTTTTCTGTATTTGCCATGTAAAATGTTCTGATCCTGCAGGAGGAATTTCCCATTTTCTGCAGTTCTGGCTGACTCGTACATTGAAGATGCCTAGAAACACCCAGTGAGCGGTGCTTCTCCAAAGCAATCACAAATCAAGACTAATTCTTGATGGGAGAGCTGACTGGGACCCGGTGATGAGCTCTCGGGAGCTCAGGCACAGGTGCATCTGCTCTCTGTTGGATAGCTTAAAGCTATGCCTTTGGAACTTGTCTGGGGGCCAAACAGATCTGTTAGAACAGCATGACTGTGGCTTGGGAAAGGATGCAGAGAAGAGGAGCACACACAGCCTTTACCTGCCTCCAAAAGCAATGACAGGGCAGTCTGCAGCACCATACTGCTGCTTAAGCTCAGTAATTAGCACTGCGTAGTCAGCGAGGGCTTGTTCCACAGTAAGCAAACTGGTCTTCTTCAGCTGTGTTGACTCAAGTCCAAATGGAAGAGATTTCCCATAGTACCTCTGAAAGGCAAGAGATATGCTGAGGAAACGCTGGTGTCAAGGTATGGGTCTTCTCTGTTCTCACTATAGAACTGGGATAAGTGCACAAACAGGAAGAGATAACGGAGCATGTGGTGTCCTCCAACCTGTTTGTAACTGAGGAAATGCCTTGTCTCCTGCATCTCATAAACAGAGACCTTCAGGATGTATCCTGTGGAGGATGGATAGTCCATGACAAGCTACTTCAGTGGGTGCCAAGTGGGCCCTCGGCACACGTCTGTCTCCTGAAATCCCCAACTAGAAAAGGGAACAGGGTAATTTCTTCATGCATAAGTTGTGGAATAGTAGATTTAGTAGAGTGGTATGCCCAGGGAAAGGTTGGCTTGGGACTTTGCAGGCTAGAGAGATTAAAGATTAACAAAATAACTCTCTAGTCCATTGTGGAGTTCAAGGCCCATGGGAACTACTTACAAAAGCACTGGTCTAAAGTAACTACACCATGGCATAGGTTTTACTGAAACAGTAGTCTGTATCCTGGATTGCTGGTAGGCATAGTAAAAAAAAAAAATCAGAAGCCATGGTTAAGTAAAGAAGAGCTGCTACCATGAGAAGAAACCTTACAGTAGGTATACCACAGCTTCATGGCAAGAGATGTTATTATTTTTCTGGATCTGCAGAAAGCTGAATTTGGTAATACTGAACAGAACAAGAGTCTATAGTATGCATAATGACTAATATACTCACATGCTCAGCAAAAATCACAAGTGCTTGCTGTTCCTCTGCTAACTCAAATATGAAGTCAGAGTTCTGAGCAAAAGTCCAGATGTCACCTTCATTGCCAGTATAGAAAAAGATGGGTCCAAATCCTTTCTTCCAGAACTTTGCTAAGTGAGACAATTGACAGAAGCAAATTAAAAAAGCAAAAAAAACCACCAACATATGAGCATGAAATGACTCTACTTCTGGTGAGTTTGGGCAGGAGCTTAACAAGGAAGAACTCTGTGAACAGGCTGATCCCTGAGTCCCAAGCTGGGGCATAAAGGTGTAAGAAAACTCAGGCTACAGAAATCTCTCATTTGAGCAGGGGTAAATAAGAGCTTCCACGAGCCCAACACATGGCCTGAAACTTCTACCTGAAAATCCCTAAAAATCTCAGTTCTGCAAGGAACTACCTTCTGCAAGGCAGCTGGAAACAGCTACCCCCAAAAAGAGAGATTTCCCATTTAGGTACCATTTTCAGCCCAACTCATCCCAAAACACTTGCACAGATCACTTTTCCCACAAAATGGACATTAGGGAATTGCCTGCATCTTTCTGCTGCTCCTGCTGTGACCTATAACGTAGAACCAAGCTGTAAATCATGTATCATAGAATGGTTTGGGTTGGAAGGGACCTTTGAAGATCATCGAGTCTACCCCCCCCTGCCATGGGCCGGGACACCTTCCACTAGATCAGGTTGCTCGAAGTCCCAGCCAACCTGGCCTTGAACACTTCCAGGGATGGGGCATCCAGAGTTCTCGGGGCAACCAGCTCCTGTGTCTCACCACCCCCATCCTAAAACATTTCTTCCTTATGTCCAATCCAAATCCAGCCTTTTTCAGCTTAAAACCACTGCCCCTTGTCCTGTCGCTACAGGCCCTGGTAAAAAGTCTGTCCCCATCTTTCTTATCAGCCCCCTTTAAGTCCCGTCAGGCTGCAATAAGGTCTCCCCAGAGCGTCTCTTCTCCAGGCTGAGCAACCCCAACTCTCTCAGCCTCTCTCCATAGCAGAGGTGCTCCAGCCCTCTGACCATTTTCACGGCCCTCCTCTCGACCCGCTCTGACAGGTCTGTGTCTTTCCTGCACAGGGGACCCCAGAGCTGGACGCAGCACTGCAGGGGGGTCTCCCCAGAGTGGGGCAGAGGGGCAGAATCCCCTCCCTCGCCCTGCTGGCCACGCGGCTTTGGGTGCAGCCCAGGATATGCTGATGAAGATACGCTGATATATGCTATATATGTAACACAGACACATATATATATATCATATGATATATTACATATATATGATGATATACAAAGATGATGTGCTTCATCCTCTCATCTGTTTATAACTGAAGGCAAATTGAGACTGGCAGGACAAGCTGACCCATGATGTCAATACTTGCTTATCTAACAAAAAGTTGCTTTAATGCCTACTGACTTCAACAAACATTTGATTTTAGCTTAGTCTTAAATTGCACAGGAATTAAGAGGGGTAATAAATAGTTTTTGTCAACAACAGACCTCAGACCATCAGTTGTGTTGATTTCAACACATTGCCACATCACTCAAAGGGACCCTTCAACAGCAGTTGTCCTATGGATGCTGCTGCAGCATGTCACACGAGGTGGGTGTGGATCTCTTCCATTAACAGAGAGGCTTGAACTTAATTATTGGCATTCCCCACACAGACTTGCCAAAGTAGGATTTGGCTTGGACATGGGTTTGAAACCTTTCATTAGCGAAACCACTGCTCTTTGTTGACAAAGAAAGAGGCTGATTCTCTTTCTGTGTTGCATTTGCTTTGGGTATCAGGTAAGAAACTGAAGTGTATACTCTGGATTTTCTTCTGATTCACTTTGTTGCTCCTGGAGTAAGCAACCATTCACAGGAGCCAAAATCAAACCAGACAGGTTGCTTAAAAAGGTGTCTATTTTTACATTAAAATCCTGGGGAACTGTCAGCTAACTTCAAGACAGTCACATGCCTGGTTGTGAAATAACAGTCTTCTCCAAATTCTCGCTGATAAATCTGAAATGTCTCATATTGCACAAGAAGCAGTAGAAGGTAAAGGAACTACTCACAGGAATTTTGAGTAAAAAACTATTTGTAAACCAGCAGAACTGCAATGTTAATGTTTTGATTGTCACAAACATTATTCAGCTCTGCCCAGGACACACAGACAAAATAACACTGTAAAAAGAAAACAAATAAAAGTAATGCAGTGCTTTAAACCAGGTGATCCCAAAGTTCTGTTCAAAAAGGGCCACTTAATTAGTGAAATTTCAGCCTTGGGTGTGTAACGGGGTGACGTGAGGAAGGTGAGATGCTGCATACGAAGCCCCAGGTGCAGGCAGTCTGTGAGGCAGCAGCAGGCAGGCACCAGGCTGGCAGCGCTGCCTGGAGGCAGTGCTCTGGGCTGGCACTATTCACAGCTCCGCCTTTGTTCTCTCCCTGCAAATCTCTTCCCGATTCCTCCAAGCAGGCAGGATTGAAAAACCTGTCGGCTGGTTATTGAAATTGCTGTCTTTTTAGTCACACACTGTTTAGAAAAGCCTCCTCTCCCTTACTGTCTGTTGCACAGAAGACCGGTTGGCTAGAAAGGAAGACACTGCTGCCTCCTTGCTGGAAGCCTTCATTGTTCAGCATGGCTTAAACTATCTGAAATTGCAGGGTTTTAAATAACACAGAACACTGACCCAAGAGGAGTTATCTTCACTCATAAGAATGATGGGTACAAACTGCAATGTTTGAGTCACTATTTGCTTTTCCTGCTGCCTTCAGAGCACCAAGTTGCACTTGTAAGAGATGCTGTGCACAAGAATAACTTGGTAGAGGCGTGGCTGGAGAGCAGCCCTGCAGAAAGGTATCTGGGGTGCTCGTGGGCAGCAGGCTCAACAGGAGTCAGCAGCGTGCCCAAGGCAGCCAAGAGGGCAAACTGCATCCTGGGGTGCATCAAACACAGCATAACCAGCTGGTCAAGAGAGGGGATTATCCTGATGTATTCAGCATTGGCACGGCCTCACCTGGAGTACTGTGTGCAGTTCTGGGCCCCGCCACTTAAGAAGGACGTGAAGGTCCTCAAATGCATGCAGAAGAGGGCAACAGAGCTGGTGACAGGGCTGCAAGGCATGTCCTGTGAGGAGCAGCTGAGGACTTTGAGTTTATCTAGTTTGGAGAAAAGGAGGCTGAGGGGTGACCTCACTGCTCTCTACATCTTCCTGAAGAGGGGAAGTGGGGAGGGAGGTGCTGATCTCTCTTCCCTGGGATCCAGTGATAGGATACATGGGAATGGTTCAAAGCTGCATCAGGGGAGGTTTAGATTGGACATTAGGAAGCATTTCTTTATTGAGAGGGTGATCAAACACTGCAACAGGCTTCCTAGAAAGATGGTTGATGCCCCAAGTCTGTCAGTGTTTAGAGGCATTTGGACAATGCCCTTAATAACACGCTTTAACTTGGTCAACCCTGAATTAGTCTGGCAATTGGACCTGATGATCATTGTAGGTCCCTTCCAACTGAAATAGTCTATTCTGTTCTGGGCCCAACTTAAGACATGCATGCACAGAGCCAGCCCTGGTGCAAGCCTAACACTGATGCTGTTTCTAGTCCGCTCTTGCTCCAGGGAGGCCAATCCCCATACCTGCACTCTACACCTCATGGCCAGAATGACAAATTGAAGGGAAGGAGAGGAGGATACTGACAATGCCAGGGGGAATGAGTGGCTCACGAAGGGCTGGCAGTGAGCTCAAACTGACTCCTGGCTGCTCAGCACAGCTCTCAGCACCAAACAGAGAGGGTCAGTGCAGGAGCAGTTAAAACTTAAGCAGACAGAAATTCAGCCCTGAGCCATAGCAAGGGCTGGGAGCCGCTCGGCCGCAGCACACGCCCCGGCGCCTACCTGAGACCAGATATCGCTGCGGGAAGGTCTCGTTGCCACAGGTCTCGAAGCTGAAGTGGTCCCGCACCTGCTGAAAGAGCCGCTCCTCCAGGCCGGGCCCTGCCGCCCGGGCAGCTGGAAGGGGGACCGTTAGCACCGGGAAAACCGGCTACCGGCGCCGCCACCCGGCCCGGCCCGGCGCAGCCCAGCCCTGGTAACTGGGGCCCAGGGGAGCCCGAGGCACCCGTCCAGCTCTCCCCAGGCCGCCTGGGGCCTCCCGCCCAGGGAGGCAGGTTCGAGGTCCGTCCGGAGCCCAAGGAGGCCGGCTGGGAGGTCCCACCCGTGGCAAGGCCGGGGCAGGGCGGTTCGAGGCTCCGGCCCGGGAAGCGGGCAGGGGTCCGAGCCGGGGCACCCACCGAGAGCGGCACCGGCCGGCGACGGCGGCAGCAGGAAGACGAGCAGGAGCGGCAACAGCGTTTCCATGTCAACCATCCAGCTTACGCCTCCGCTCCGCGCACACCGGACAGTCCCGCCGCGTGGGAACTCCGCGCAGCTCGTCACATGATCCCAGGGCTTTCGCCATCACGTGGCGACCTGCCGCCCCCTCACATGACCGTGCGAGCGCCGTGCCCCGCGCAGCAGCGCAGTGTTGCGCAGGGGGCGTTCCTCCGCGGCCGCTGTCCCCGCGAGCCCAGGGGTGCTGCTGGAGGGGCTGAGGCAGGCGTGGCCGGGCCGGGCATCGCCTCCTGGGCCCCATGGAGGGTGCAGGGGGTCGGCGCATGAGCCTCAGCGCGGGCCCAGGAATGCTGAGCCGGGGCAGGGTGGTGGGCGGCCTGTGGGGTCAGTGAGTGGCTGGCGGGGGTCTGTGTGCCCCCTCTGAGGGGCCAGGTGGTGCCTCGCAGCTTCCAGTCACGCTGCCGGCTTTTGCAGGCAGCAGGTGTGCTGCCCGTGCTGACTGGCCTTCACGGCTCTGGTCGGTGCCAGGAGCCCAGCCCGCGGCACAGGGACGAGGCGGGTGGAAGCCAGTGAGGCTCAGTGTTGGCGCTAGGCCACCGCACCCCCCTAGATCTGGGGGCAGCTGCTGGGCAGGGAACGGGGTGTCTCCACCCTGGCCTCACGGCTGGTTTCTGCTCTTCAAACCTCTGCAGCACTTGCCTCCTGGTGCTGAATCAGTGCTGCCATTTGCAAGGACAAGTTGGTGGCACCTCAGGTGCCCTCTGTGATGTGTTTGCATGAGATGAGCTGGCGAGGAGTGAAAGCCCAGCCAGTGCACAGGAGCCATGGCAGCTCAACTCAGTACCCAGTGGAGGTAAGGGAAGTGGGAATGTAGCACAGGAGGAAGTCGGGGTGAGGATCCGCAGTGAGTTTGTTAGCTTGTGTCCATCTTTCTGATGAGGAGTGGTGGGCGAGGAAGCAGCAGAGGAGAGGCGGTCTGGAGGTAGCCCCTTCTCTTGGCAGGAGAGTGTAAGTGTGTGACAGGAGCAGAGCATGTCCCCTTGGTGGTGATACACTGGTGGCCCTGTGGTTGGGCATACCGGGGAGAAAGGGAGCTTACACTGCTCTGAGAGCAAGTCAGGAGCAGCATGAAATTGTTTCATGGGTGGTTTCTCTAGCTTTTTGTTCCAGAGGGAGGCCCCAGCAGATACCGCAAAGGGCATGCGTCCTGAAGGAAAAGGGGAGTGGAGAAAGTCACATTGCAAAGTGGGCAGAGCTGAACCTGCTAGTATGGCTGTAAATAAGCTCAGCAGTACCTATGATCTAGCTTGAGCTTGTTATGCCAAGTTCTGTATAAACATGCAAAAAAAGGCCTGGTTTTACCCCAAAGGGTCAGTACATTGTCAGCTTACTCAAAATGTTGCAGACACTTTACAAGACGTCTGTGAATGTCGTAGAAGTTTATATGTTACAAAGGAAGGATTTTAGTGTACTGAAGACAAAAGGAGCTGTTATAGGATGAAGATTTAAAGGATGTGGTCTTGGGTGGGAAGCTGCAGAAGCACCATTTTCATATCTACTATTACCATCTGCAACCACACAGTGGCAACCACAGCATGGGAGATCCGTCTGGCTCAGGCAGTCACAAGATAAAACAGGTAGAAGTCAGATCTAGCCTGTCTTGGTGTGAGGAAAGAACAGCACCAGGCTCTGAGAATGCATGAGTGACTCTGGCCAGGGCTTCTCTAGGACTGATTTTGTACTTGGGTTCCCACCTGAGGTGGTACAGAGGTCCTGGTTACTTCTTGCCTGAAACTTGCATAAGATTTAACCCTGGCTGAAAAAATGTTTTTTAATGCAGTAGGACTTAAACTATATTATGATTTCTTTATGAATTTAATATAATTAAAATATTAGAGGAGTTCTGAGCAGTAGTTCAATTATGTTATTTTTTAAAATTATTTTCCTGCACTCACCGGTTTGTGCTTTCAGTAAAGTGTCATTACAATTTAAGAATTTGAAATCCCTGATTTTTAGGGGGCTGTTGTTTTTAAGACTGTTTTGG
Organism: Phaethon aethereus; assembly: GCF_964289735.1. Taxonomy (NCBI): domain Eukaryota; kingdom Metazoa; phylum Chordata; class Aves; order Phaethontiformes; family Phaethontidae; genus Phaethon; species Phaethon aethereus. The sequence goes on along the minus strand of NC_138596.1, from coordinate 378,176 downwards.
CTTCATGCTTCTGAGCAGGCTTATTTCTGCAAAGATGAGGCTCAAGGCTACTTTCTTCCCACCTCCCCAGAGAGAAGGCTGTGACATAGGAGGCTCTTCTACTTCATAACTGAATAGTCTTCAGATGTATTAGTTTAAAATGTGAACTGATACAAAGAAAACTAAACACATTAGCAGGAAATTGTTTGCTTTTGCAGTGGAGAGGAAAGGCTGGAACTGGTCCTTGGAGCGGGTCCTATGTGGGCTTAGGGTGAAAGCTGTGCTGCATGTAGCAGGGTTAAGATCTTATTTTTAGACTACTGCATATCTAAATTCTGTTCCCAAAGAGCTTTGCAGAGTTAGGCTACAAGTAATGGCTGTGAGGTGTGTAATCCAGGGCTTTAAGGGAAGAAGAAAGGATTTGTACTCACTGCCAAGCTTTATGAAGAGGTTAGGGAAATCCATGAGGTTACATGGGCAAAGACATTTGTCCCAGGGTGAGGAAAAGGCTTTTCACCAAAGCCTTTTGTGTAAACCAATCCTAATAAAATAATGCCTTTAAAAAGGCTCTTAGTATCTTCAGAAATGAGAATACTTGCTGGTGGACAGGACAAAGAGCCAAAGGCTTTCCAAGATCTGAAAAGAGAAAGAAATAGTCTGGTTTTGTCCCTCCTCTGTCAATAATACTAAATTCCTCCAAAGATACTAAACTGAGAAGGCAAGTCCCTCTCAGGTGGTACTTTGAGGCTGTCAGCCATGGGCAGCTCCAGCTAGACAAGCTCTTTCCAATCTCCCTTGGTCAGATCCTTGGCCTCAATTAGATATAAGAGCAGGGGGTGCTTGGATTGACCTCTGGACCCAAACAGTGCAGTCTTGTATTTCTAGACAGCTGCATTTGTATTTTATCTGTTCATTTAAAATTATGTAGATCCTTCTTCCGTCTGCCCCAGGTTAACTCTAAGTTCCTGTTCTGTGAAAATGGAGAGATTGGACGCTTGTCCTGTCTGAACTGAGCAGCATGTCTTGCTCTGATAACCTGTGGCACTGTGCTGTTTTCTGTGTCAGCTAAAGAACGTCTGGTGTAACTTGGTCCTAGCTGGCAGGATGGAGATGGGGCATTCAAACATACTGGAAATAGGAGGAGGGGTTAAGCATATGGCCAATTATAAACAGCCTTGCACATAGTAATTGTGTAACTTCAGTTTCCCTCTTTGGAGGAAGTAGGATCTATGTATCTTCATTTACAAAAATTCGCAGAGTGCCTTTGAGATCAAGCAATACCTATTACATGCTCAAAGGCATCCCCAGCAGGCCTTCATCGCTGCTTAGTTTGGGGGCTCTGTGAGGCAGCAGCGGAGGTGCTGGGGCCGCGGTGGCGTTTGGCTCTGTGGGTGGAAATTCAGCTCCCTAGTGAGCCACGGCTGAGACAAAGGGCTGTCAGTGTTCAGCTGTGTAACTCCTGAGTGGTGGCCAAATGAGAGTGCAGCCTCCCTGACTTCTCTGCTGTGGTTGTACCCGGTAGAGCTGCCTGGGTCCCCTTCCACGTGCTCCTCTGGCTGCTTGCTGTGACAGCATGGAACAGCATCAAGACCTGGAAGTAGTCTTGCTGAGAGTGAGGATATGGTGTGTCCTCTCCCTTGCTTTCAGCTGACAGCCTGGCAGCATCCCCTGGGGCAGAAAAATTCAGCTTTATTTTGGAAGCAGTCCCTACACTTCAGCATGTGGAGCAAGTGGAGAAAAATACTGGAGAAGGTGGTCAAGGATTCAAAAAGGGGAGCATTGGACATTGGCCCGTGTACTGCAGAGGCCAAAAAGGCAGCGGAGGTGGGAAGCTGGACATGTAATTGCAGTGAGGCCAAGGTTACCTGTCTGCTCGGTCTGGTGTATGCCCAGGTCAGAGCTAGGAGAAGGGGGCACCCCTCCCCAACCAGGTGCTTGTGTGGTCCCTCCCAGGCATGGGTTTGTGCTGTTGGGTAAAGAGCAGGACTGGGGAGCTGAGTCAGCTGAAAAATAGTTTCCCTTTCCTCTTGTTGAATTAATTTTCTGAGGGATTGGTCTTCAGGTCTGGCTCACAAGACAGTTGGTGCAGAGGCTGGTGCCAGCACAGGGTAGAGGGCAGGGACAGCTGAAGCGGGGGGGAAAGTGTGGCCATGCCTTTGCGTGGCACCTGGATTTCTCCTGGATTGCAGAAACAGCAAAGCCTGGGAAAATGCTGTGGGCCAGGTCTCCTAGCTCTCATAGGAGGTGATGTGGAAGGTTGCAGCGTGTGGCTGGAGAAGGCCTCCCTGCAGATGTTGTGCTTACCCTAATCTTTTTTTTGGCCTGGTGGTTGTCTGAGGAAACGTTTGATCTTGTCTGTTGCTGCTCCTATCCCTGCAAAGCACTGGGTCCTGAGGGCTGTGCTAGCTGCTGCTTTGAGCCAAACCTCAGCATGGCGGCACTGGAGGTACAAAGAAACCATGTCCCTGAAGAGCGCAGCAAGCTGGGAGCAGCGTGGTGCAGCGCTGAGCCTCGGATGCAGGAGGCATCATGCGGTTTGTGCCACCCAGGTGACCAAGTGCTAACGTCAATGCATGTGCAGGCTTGCCAAAGCAGAACACGCGTGCGCTGTTCAAAGTGATGTTACAGTGCCAGCCTCCTGATAAAATTCTTTGGAGGTCAGGTTTAGCGGCACTGTGACCTTCACAAGGAGGTTAGCTGAGGAGTGATGTGGCTGCGCTGCTGCAGCGGCACGAGCTGCTGTGGGAGAACTGGGGGCTGGGCCTCGCAGAGCCTGTCTGGGCATGAGGCTGGCTCTGTTGGCCAACTCTGCCATCTGGACCAGCACCATATGGGTGGCAGGCCATGGCTCTGGGCACCGCAGCCTTCAGGAGATGCTGTGATCGGTGCTCTGCACCAAATCTGCCAGTGGTACTTGGTGGCAGGCTGCTGCTGGGACCCGGAGTTCCACACTGCAGGCAGGAGTGGGCATGAACAGAGCTGCTGTGCGGCCTGGGGAAGGTGTCAGAGAGGGTGCTGGTGAGGGGCTGTATCCCCCAGAAATTGCACTTTCACTGTTGCCTTTTCTTAACTTGAGCAGTCTGTGCACTTCTGGCAGGTGTCAATTGCCTCAAATTAACTCTGCAAGCAATGCCTCCAAATCCAGTTGGGAGTGGGGCATGGTTGGGCCGTGTGTGACATACTTAGTGCTGCTTTGCTGTTGTGTTTTGCAGAAGCGCACAGTCCAACCCTGAGTAAGGTTCAGGGATGCCATGGGCGGCTTCATCGTGCAGAGCAGTCGGTGAGCATTACATTTTGCAGGCAGGAGAGATGAGGCTGGGGAGTCCAGGCCTCTCTCATTTCTGCACAGGGTGCAGCAGATCCCGTGGCTTGGGAGTGTGCCAATGGACAACACATCTGCCCCTGCTCAGGCTAGGAGGGGATGTTATCAGTCCTCAAGGATTGGGTCCTGCCAGAATGGGTAAGTTTATAGCTTGAGAAATTATGTGCATGAATCCTTCTCATACCCCAGAGGAAGAAAAATCTGGTTGATGTGTCACCCTGCAGGGACTGTGTCTTACTTTGGTCCTTTAGATAAGCCTGAGGCTGAGCACTGTCCCACACTTTCACCTTTGTTTAATTACTTCAGTGACAGTGAGCACACAGAAAAGAACACCCTTGACAACCTCCCAGGGTTCTTGATAATCCTAAAGTGGTTGAAAGCAGGGGTGGAGGAAGGTGTTGCAAGCTTCCATTAGAACAGAACTGCTGCCTGATCGTGCTGCCTCAGACATGCCAGAGCCCCTGCTCCTGCCAGCTGTGCCTGGGGGCCATGGGCATGCTGGCCTGGGGGGAGCTGGGGGCACCAAGGAGGCTGGGAGAGATGGTGGCATCTTTTAAGGTCTAGCCAGAGGAGAAAAGCACCCACACAAGAGAAAGAAATTCTTGCAAGAGGAAACATAAGTGGCACTTGCACCTGGGTCTTGTGGTTTTCTGCAGAGTAATGCAGGTGCTTCTCAGCTGTCAACACCGTGAAGTTTGTTGCTGGCACTGTCCACTTGAAAGCAGTGCTCCTGGTGGGTTGCCTGTCTGGTGTTCATTTGCCTTAATGATGTAGCCACTGGGCCATCCTGGTGGTGTCGATGGGGCTGCTTGTGTGTTGTTCGGCTGGACTGGGCCTGAGCACAGGGGCAGCACCTTTCCGCTTTGACACGTGCTGATGACAGACAGGTCAGCCCTAGCCCTGCTGCTGGGGCTGCTCTGCGTGCTGCTTGTTGCAGGGAAAATGATCCGTGCTCAAAAGTGAGGCAGGACGACATAGCAGGGCGCTCTGTGGAGCGTAGCTGGTCATGAGCTTGGCCGAGTGCATCGCACGGATACGCAGCCTGTGAAGGAGCATCTGTGCTGAGAAAGCGAAAAGGGAGAAAGGAGCTGTGGTTCTCCTCTTACCTTAGCACTGAATATGTTGCACTTGATGGACATTGTAGAAGGAGCAGACAGGAGGGGGGCCAGGGAAAGCAGGATAGCTGGCTGGGCAGCAGCCAGGCCAGCCATACCTGAAGGGGAGACTGTGCTACAGCAAGGAGAGACATGCCTGGGGCTGGCCACCAAAGTAACTGGGGATGCCTCTGCATCCTAACGTGAGCTTTTGGTCGTGGGAGCTTCACCCCACAAATGGACTTGCCTGGACAACCTGTTGGATTTGCTGACACATCTGCGCTGTGAATGGAGTTGATTTTGGTCCCTGTTAATCCTTTCCCAGTTTCCCCTAAAGGAAATGGAGCCATGGAGCTGTGGGTACCTAGAACACAACCTGACCGGCAGCCCTGAGGTGCCAGTCTGCTGATGAGCTCCTGATGTCACATGTGCAAATCTGCTTGTTCCCACTGCATTTGTGGTGTTGGTTGTAAGAAACATGGGCCTGAAATGGTCACTGATTTGAGGGAGGAGTTTGTAGCCCAGAGCTGTAGCCTGACTTGTGAGTACACCTGGGCTGGGCAGCTCTGCCAGTTGCTGCTGCCCTGAATCTCGGTGCAGTAAGTGCCCGGCCAGTTGCTCTCAGATCCTGCGCAGCAGTGGAAGGGCACACCTGAAGGTGGTTTCTCATTGTACAGCTGCATCTTAGCAACCATGTTTACAAGATAGCAGTAAGTGGGCAGTAAATATTCTTAAAGTCAGGTATCTAGAAGCCATGAACAGCCTGTTAGTTATGTCTAAATGCTGTCTTTCTGTAGAAAGCAGCTTTGAAGCTGCATCTTGTGTTGTGATCTTTGGAACCTACTTTTCATGTGGTGTGTAACATGACCCCTGGACACCCCAGAGAGAAGCTATTTCTGTTGGCAGGTGTCATGTAAAAGTACAAGGGGCTTCAAGACATCATGGCTGGGGCCTTGGGGAGATATGGGCAGCACTTGTCATCTGTAGCAGCTAGATGTTGCTCTCTGCATGTCAATGCCCTGTGCCAGCTCTGATGGGGGTTTTCTATGGTGCTTCAGGGGAAGAGGGAATGTGACACCCCTAAAATGAAGTTTCCTGCCATATCCAAAGAGCCATCTTTGCTCCACCCGATCTCATTCTTATTGGAGGAAACTACCCTGGCTGGTTACTCCCTCTGCAGAGGGGATTTAAGGACCCTCACCCAAGAGACCCTGTGTGGCTGCTCTAAGCATCTTCCCTGCAGCCTGTGTCACTGCCTGGGATAAACACTGCTCCTGGCTCCGTGTGCCACCAGCCGCAGCAGTTGTGGGGTGTCCCTGGGGAGCTGGCAGGGCCAGAGAGGAGGGCAAGGGGCTAATTGCCCCTTCTTGCCTGTGCCTCTTCCTGCCCCTGCTGTTTGGTGGGGACAGGAGTGCTGTGGAGGGGATGGAGGGCTGAGCACATGCCTCAGTCATATATTGCTGTTCTGGGAGCCCCATCCCGCTATGGAGCGCACCAGAATTAGTAGTGCAACGCAGATGGTTCTGGCTGTGGCCACCCAGACTCCCTTGTTACCTGCTGCATTCCTCAAGCCCCACCTGCCTTGTGCTCCTGCATGAACCAGATTTTTGTTTATCTTGTCCTTATCAAATAACCTAAATGAGTCCTGGGTGCTCTCATAGTGGGGTTGCTGTAACTCGCAGGAGACCCTCACACCGTGTTGCAGCAGTGTTTGTATTGATGGAGGAACGTTGTGATGCCTGTCGCACAAGTGTGTGTGTGGGGGGGTGTCACCCTGCTCCTGCCCAGTGGAGAGCTGAGTGCATGGTGGTGGGTGCTGCGTGGCTGCACTCTATGAGCCCCCTTATCCCGGGGGTGAAGGGACGGGATAGCGGCTGGGAGAGGAGACAGAGCTGGGAGAGAGGTGAGAGGACTTGGCCCACCGCTGGAGACAGGAATGGAAAGTGCTTTCTTTCCTCAGGCTGGGGTCGCATGAGCTCTTCTGGCTTCATGCAGATACTGGGAAGTCCCGGTGCTAGGATCTGTCACCATTTAATAGTCTGGGGTCTAACAGCGGTGTCCTTGCGAGACAGGCATGTGCATGTGTGACATTTGACTGCCTTTGCTCTGAGTACCCCTCAGCCATCGCCCCGGAGTCAGCGCGCTCTGGGGTGCTGTCTGGGGCAGGGCGGGGGGATCTGGCTCAGCCAGGCACGGTCCCACCGTGGGGTGGGGGAAATTTCTGACCTAGAGGGGGGCACGGGAGGGGCGACTGTTGGGGGTCGCCTTTTCTGTGCTTCACGGAGGAGGTTGGGCGTGGGGAAGACCGGGGGGCAGCTGATCGCAGAGCCGCACGCTGGACACGAGCGATACCGATGCCGTGGGCGGGGCCCGGCGTGGGTGCAGCTGCCCCGGGAGCCGCGGCCCTTTGTCCCGGGAGGGGCTGTGGCAGCGGGGGAGCCCTGCGGGAGATGGGGAGGGGGCGTCCTGAGGAGATGATGCCTTCCTTTGGAGGGGGGCCGGGGCACGGTACGGGGGGGCGGTGCATCGCCGCTGGGGCGGGCGGGGCCATGTCGTGCGGGCTCACGCTGGGGGAGCGGCGGCGGCGCCGAGGGCAGCGCATCCTGCAGGACCGGGGCCCAGCGGGGCCGAGCCGGAGCAGGTGAGTCGGCGCTCGGGCCGGGCGGGGGACGCCGAGCCGGGGCCCGGGCTGCCCCGCGCCGTCTCCCGCCGGGAAGCTCCGGAGCGGGCAGGCCGGCACCCCGCGGGGCACCCCGGCGCTCCCCGAGCGCCCTCGGACTCTCCTCTTCCTCTTCTCCAGGAGCGGAGCCTCGGCAGCGGGGAGCCGGCCGGGGCAGCGGCACCGCCCGCACCCGCTGCGCGCCCCGAGCCGCCGGCCGCGGTCGCCGCTCTCCCCGGGCAGGCTGTGGGGAGCCCCGGCGCGCCGGGTGCGTCCGGCACTGAGACCCTGCCGCTCGCAGAGCGCTTGAGCGAGCTGTGAAAGGACACTTCTATTGATTAAGCCCTGCTGGCTGCCCTGCTCCCTACTTCAAGGGATGGAGACCGAGGTGATTTTAGTCCCGAGAGCCTGCTTTGCGCTTTGTCCTAAAGCCTGTCGTCGGGATCGGCTGAGCGGGCAGGGGCTGGGGGAGAGCTGCCACAGTGACAGCGAGGAGGAGCAGCCTCGGGGTGGAGCGGTTCGGCAGCTCCGGCCTGAGCTGGTCCTGAGCGGAGCCAGAGGTGGTTTCCCAGCTGCTGCCCCCGGGGCCTGCTCGGTGGTCCATGGAGACCAATGCCTGTAGCACTATTCCTAGTCTTAATTCGGAGAAGGCCTTTGGGCTTTTTGCAAGACTGGAAGAAAACAAGATCCGGGGCGGGGGGCGGGAAGTAGAGTTTGTGCTTGCTGTGGAGTTCCCTAGGCAGTTGCTCCATGTCACCCTTCCCCAAGCAAGAGGTTTGCCTTTGATGCTGCTTGCATATACTGTGCACATGCTGACTCAGATTGGTTTGCTGAAGGAGAGATGTGTTTTCAGCCCAGTCCCCGCTTCCCAGAAAAGGTCCCTTTTCCCTTGCCCTTTCTTGGTGTGCCTGGCTTGGAGACAGGGATCTGCTCCAGAGCAGGGCCCTTCCGTCGCAAGGAATGGCTCAGGGCAGCTCAGGAAGGATTCTCCCACATTTGTCGCCCAGCAGCTCCAGGGTCTCTTTCTTCCGTTTCCCTGCCAAGTTCAGCAATTCCAGTGCATACACAGTAGTCAGGAGAGAGCACATTTGAGCTGCAGGATCCTGCCTTCAGATTCAATCCCAAATGTGTCTTGTTTTTCTTAAAAACCAAAAAACCAACAAAACAAAAACCCCAAAAACCCCCACTCAGACAACCAGGAAAACTGAGTTGGAGGCTATGTAAAACCTGTGTGCAAAGTGTAGGTAAAGCTGTGGGGTAAACAAATGGTAAAAAACCAGCACGGAGTAGTGAAAGGACTGCTGTTATCATGCAAGGTCAGTCACAGCATGGCACTAACCTGCAAGGGGCCAGACAGATGCCAGCTGGAGCTGAAGTGTTCAAAGCAGAACTACCTGCAATATGGATGGTTATAGATCACAAGGTGAGAGTTACTGTGCTCCTGTCCCTGAGCAGAAAAAGAATATAAAACCAAGCTGGACCCGAGCAGTGGGGCTGAGACACAGAGGGCTTAGCCTTCACTCAGGAACGCTTTCATCCTTGCTACAGAATCTTGCAGAAAAATAATTTTCAGAATTTGGACTGCAAGTCTTTGGGCAAGAACCGTTGCCCTGGTCATAGAGTGTTTACCACTGCAGGACCCTCAGTCATGACTTGGGCCTCTAGGCAGTAGGAGTCAACACGGCACTACCTCAGACAAGGCATTTCATGATAGAACTTTTAACTCTGTTGTTCCCTGCTCTGACCACACAAAGCATCAGGCTGCAAAGCTGAGACATCAGCTCATCACAGGATGAGCCCATCAATGTGGGGAAGACTGGGCAGGACTGAGAGCCCTGCAGGGCCATGCAGGGACCTTGCTGGAGGGTCCTTGCCAGAAGGTCCTTGCCTGGCCCATGATCCTTCCACAGGCAGGAGTCACGGCTGAGTCACTCAGGGTACCTGGCACGTATTTGCTTGTCCTTTTCCTGTTGAATCTTACTCCACCGGGAACGGGTGCTCTCACAGGAGTGTCACTACTCCCACCTGGTGTGGAGGCTGTGTGGCGTGAGATGCAGCTGTGTTTCCAGCATCTCTGTTGTGCTGGTCCACCAGGCAAGGTCCTTCTTGCACAGTAAGTCCCTCAGCAGTCCCCACTGCTGATGCTTGCCTATGATACACTGTTGTTATTTTCTGTATAAATTATTAGCCCCATGATCATCAGGTTTGGTGCTTTCTAGTGATGTTTCAGAGGATCCCAAAGCAATATGTAAGCTCATGGGTTGAAATGGAGGTTCTCTCGTAACCAAAGCACCTTTCTACACCAGTTGCCAAAGCTTTTGGGACTATGTTAGGTATCTTCAGGCTGCACCCAAATGTACCTGCACCTAGGGAGTGGCACAGGAGTTATCTGGAGGTCATGGGGCATAAGTAGGTGTTGTGGTTTAACCTGAGCCAGCAACTAAGCCCCACATAGCCGCTTGCTCACTCCACCCCCGTGCGATGGGGGAGAGAATCGGAAGAGTAAAAGTGAGAAAACATGTGGGTTGAGATATAGGCAGTTTAATAGTTAAAGCAAAAGCTGCCCATGGAAGCAAAGCAAAACAAGGAATTAATTTACCACTTCCCACCGGCAGGCAGATGTTCAGCCATCTCCAGGAAAGCAGGGCTCCATCACGCGTAATGGTTACTTAGGAAGACAAACGCCATCACTCCCAAGGTCCCCCCTTTCCCTCTTCTTCCCTCAGCTTTATATAGTGAGCATGATGTCATATGGTACCGAATATCCCTTTGGTCAGTTGGGGCCAGCTGTCCTAGCTGTGTTCCCTCCCAGCTTCTTGTGCACTCCCAGCCTTCTTGCTGGTGGGGTGGTGTAAGGAGCAGAAAAGGCCTTGACACTGCGTAAGCACTGCTCAGCAATAATGAAAACATCTGTATATTATCAACACTGTTTCCAGCACAAATCCAAAACATAGCCCCATAGTAGCTACTATGAAGAAATTTAACTCTAACCCAGTACAGGGCAAGCCCACTTATGGCAGGAGTTGTGATTTTTTCTGCCAACCTCCCTACTTCTTTCTGTATGGAAAAGCTGCTGTATCTCTGGCTTGTGAGCACAGAAGCTGGTTTTCTTCTGCTGGGGACTGGAAGCCTGGCAGTTTCTTGCAGTCAGAGTTTAAAACATCAGGGCCTTTAAAGAAAACATTTCAGGTTCATTCCTATTGTTCAAATTAAGTCTTGCATAATCTTCTCCCTTAAGGGCAGATTTTGCAATGAAAATTTTATGTAAACCAGCAGCCTGGGGTTTTGACTTGGAGCACAGTTTCTGAGGCAACTTTCAACTTTGAGCATTGATGGCAAAGGCTTGAGCCAAAATGAGGTGCCCCATCTGAGCTTCAACATGAGTGCTTAAGGTTAGAGGTGTACATCTCTTGCCACCGAACATGAAGTGTCATGTTGCTGCTATTTAGCAAGTGGTTGGCTGGTACTGTGCTCTTCCCGTGTCCTCAGTGACAGCTGTAATTAGATAAACTGCACATACTGTGAGTCAGCTCTGTACTGCTGCAAGTTTGTTGAAGGTGCTGGAGTTACAGTGGGGTGGGAATGGGCCTTGATGTCCTGGGAGAGGCAAGCTGCATGAACTGCGTCTTCAGCAGCCTCCTACTCCTCAACTGCTCAGTTGCTGCTGGGGTTCCTCTCTGCTACCTTGGTGTGGAAGTGGGCAGCAAGCAAACTATGGTGTACAAACCCACTGTGGACATGAGCCTGCCAGCTGGGGAGTCTGTTCACCACACTGCTGCTCTCAAGAGCCGTGTTACGGGCTCTGCAGTGACATTAGGGGATGTGAAGAGCCCACTGCGGCAGGCAGTGCTGACAGAGGTGCAGCCTGGGCTGGCATTTAGTCTCAGCAGATCTGATTCTTGCCCCCCATGCAGTGGGCCATGCTACTGAGCTGTGCAATTTCTGGCCAAAGTATGTTCTGGGTCTAAAAATTTATGTAGTTTCAAAAGCTTTATTGGGCAGATTCATAGAAGAAAAACACACATTGAGAGCTATTGAATACAAATCACTGTATCCCTTCTGTGCTGAGCTGCAAGTGGGAACCCAGAAAGCAAATGGGCAGAGCTGGGCCTGTGAGCCCAGGGCTGAAGGGGGTCCTTCGTCCTTCTCACCCCTCACAGGTCATATTGACATCTCACCTTGACACTGGCTCACCATGTGGCCTTGGGCAAGTCACTTAACTTGCTTTCTTATGTTTCAGCTTTAGTTTTTCCATCTGTTAGCTATAGCCAGGTCTTCCTGCTTTGCAATAGTGGACTGGTATGCGAAAACATCTGTATGGAGCTGGGATTGCCTTAGAGGCTCATTTTGCTGTGCTACATTGATAAGAAAATGCTCATCACAGGTGCAAATCTATTTCTCTTTCCTTGGCTCTTTGGGAGCTGCTGAGCGATACCTTGTTCCCCGGAGAGAGACTTTACTGCATTCAGTGTCCCTGGCCTTAGCTGGTTGTGACATTGTGTGTGGAGCTCTTGGAAACAGCTTGCTTGCCTTGAAAACTTCTTGTAACGTGTTGTTGTGCAAATACTGCTAGTTCATATAGCATTATGTGGAAAAATGGATTTCATGGGGGTAAATGACTGACTGATTGACTACCCCTGGCAGGGGTAGCCTGACTTTCTGAGGTGTGCAGGAGAGCTGGGCAGCTTGTCAGCCAGCTGAAGTTCAACTTCCCACAAGTCATATGGTTTAAGCCAGTGGCGGATACAACAGGTGGTGGCAAGAGGAAGGCTTGGAGTGGAGAGTGGGAGAGTGGGGTGTTACGAGAGAGCAGTCCTGGATGCTTGAGGCAAACTCAGCTTGGGGTACTGCACCCAAGGCAGACGGAGAAACCCTGCCCTGACAGCAGGATTTGATCTGGCCCTCCTTCACTCCCCTGGGAAGGACTTGCGGCTTGCAGGACATACACCGGAGGCTGTTGGAGCAGAGACCAACTCCCCTGCATCTGCACAGCCTGGTTGCAGGGGGCCAGGATGAGGGTCAAGTGCAGGGCAGGGCCATGGTGCCCAAATGTGCTGCGGAGATGCTGAACTTCTGAGAAGGTACTCATTTGCAGTGCTGAGATGGGTCCAGTTACCTCCATTTCAAAGCATGGGGTTTTAAATTATTTCTTACCTACTTACCTCATGGAGCCTCTGGCAGGTAGATTACCGTGGTTTTAGTCCCTGTGTACAGGTGGGATGGAGAGGCCCAGTGCCCATGGGATGCTCTCTCTCTGGCCTCCTATATGCAGCAGTAGCTGCTGCTTGAAGTAGCTTTTTTTCTGAGCATGAATTAATCTGTTGCAGGGGAAAAAAAAGTGAATTAATATATCTGTTTGCAATTAAAAAACCTCTGCCACAGCTGAGACCCGGAGCCTCAGTCACATTTCTTATAACACAGAGTCTTGAAGCCAGTGTGTTTTCCTTGTGTGCCTGGTGGTGCAGCCAGGATAGCAGAGGTGTGCAGTTGGCCATCGCTCCAGCATTGGCCTTCACACCAGTTCTTGGGAAGATCTGGATGTTGGAGACTGAGAAATGGTCTGGCTGAAACAGGCCCTCTTCAATGCTGGTGAATCTAAGAGGATTTGTCACCTCCTGACTTTGTATAGTGTGAGAGAGTGTGGTTTGTTTCTGTGCATGAGCTGCACAATGCAATGAAAGCAGGTTTGAAAACGTGTTTTTGTGACGTTGAGAGAGCTTCAAGCACAGCAGTCTCTGTCAAACCTGTTGAAATAATTTTGCTCTGGCTTTTTGTAGAAAGAGGGCTAAGAAGCAGAAAAGGGGTTTTCTGCCCCTTATATATGAAAAATTGAGAAGATTCCCTCCAAATTCTTTGACTTTCATTAATTTGTTGCGTGGAAAGGTCAGTTGTTTAGTTCCTGAAGACCATAGCTCCAGCATTGGGGACGAGCTAGCTGGAGTCAATGGGGCTGCTGTGATTAATTTTCTACTGCTGGGAAAAATAATGTCTGAGATGCTCTAACTGAATTTCAGCTTTGTCTGCTGGATATATACTACAGTCCTGCTTTGACTGGAGAGTGGAAAAAGTACAAGGGGAAACATGTGCTGGGGGCTTCTTAAGCTTACAAGGGGCAGAATTTCCCCCAGGATGACCCCTCTGAACCAGCAAGGTCCCACACCGGGATTTCCAGCCTATGTCCTCTGCTGGATTCGGGTCTGCTGCTGAGGTGCCTCTTGCTTGGGGACCCACCACCACCTTGCCTCTGTTGTGCTGCCCTGCCCAGCACGGAGGTGGCTCGGTCTGAGGTGGCACATCTGCAAAGGTGCTGGACTAAATTGTGGCGGTGCAAGGCCTTGGGCTCTTCTCCTCTTTGTGCAGATTGGGAAATGAGGCACAGAGAGGTGCCTTATTTCCCATAGGGAATGCAGGATTAGGCTGTGAATTTTCTGGGCAGTGCCCCAGAGGCTCCTGTAAATGATGGAGGGAGAGAAACACATCCAGAGGGCCATTTGGGGCATGTAAAGTCCCAGTTCTGAGTGACCACCTCTTCACTCCAGAGGCAGCCAAGCTGAAAGCGCTGGCGAATATGGATATTTTGGCATGCCTCAGCCCAGGGGAAGCTTTGCCCTCCCTGTTGGTGGTGGATCAAGAGTTAATTAAAGTTGCGCTGGAGCCATCCCCTCAGGGAGGCACATGCATCTTGCACTGGAGGCAGGATTAGGAAGGATGAGTCAAATTCACTGCTGAATTATGCAGGCTTTAAAATTCAGCCAGCTGGGGGGTTGCCTGCTTTCATGCCCACCCCTGCAGCTGCTCGGCTGCTCACTGCCTCTCACGGAGGAGGAGGCTGGGGACAGCTTTTCTCCAACATCCTCTCAGCAGCTCTTTGGCTTATCTTTTTCCTCGGACTGTGACCTGCAAACATGGAGAGGGAAAAGTGGTCTTTTTAGGAAGGGAATAGGATGAATGATTTCTGCTTAACAGAAGGATGATGCTTTCTTTTTGCCTTAGATCTCACAGAGCTTGGAAAACAAAGCAGACGCCAAGCATCAGTGAATGGGGAAGGGCATCAGGGCAAGGGTGGGAAGCCCTGATGGTGGAGTGAGGGAGGGATGCAGAGCGAGGATGTTTAATATACCTCTGTTGTGACCAGATCCAGTCGTTTGTTCAATGGTGCGAGCCTGTGTTAAAAAAGCATTGCTGCCACTCTCTGTCTTTCCCTGTATGCTGGTGCTTCTTGCATCTGGCTGGTGCATCTGCCAAGACTCTGGGCAGCAACAGCAGGCTGTGCTCCCTCAGCCGAGGGATCATCCTCTGCCAGAATGGGGATGGCCCTTAAATTAAAGGCCGAGTTTGCTTTGTTTTAATTCTCAAGTTGTTTCCCTTTGGTGTCTCTCAGCTGCTGTTCATCTCCACCCAAATGGCTACTGCCAGCAGAAGGGCAAACTAAGGCCCAGAGCCTTGAGGGTATTTGGGGCCCAGGGTTGCCTCTTACCGGGTTTACTTCTCTGAAAATGGGGTGTCTGGTCCAAGTGGGTCTCCCTGGTGGTTTTAATAGTCGTTGGAGAAAGACCAGTACTTCCCAAGGAAGACTGATCCTACCACCTGGGGTGTCCTCAGCACTGCTGTCGGGGCACGGGGTGCGTCCCACCTTGCCCGGGTCCCTTTGGGTGCTGGGGGGGTGAGCACCGTCCCTGCAGCATAGCCTGGAGCTTGCTTCCTCTGCCTTGGAGACATGGGTGCACCCATGGGTGCACTCACACTATCAGGAGCCCCTTGCAACCATCCCTTGAGCCCTGCAGGGCAGAGCAGCATCCTCCCTCTGCGACTAGCATAATGATCCGACCGCTAATGCCCGACACATCTGGCCCTCACTCTTCAGTTGGTAGCTTCCAGCCTTCTGGCAGCCGCAATGCACAGGATCCCAAATGAACCGTGGCTCAGTTCAGGTGCCCTGTTCCAGCACAGCTGCTGCGGTTGTTTCTTGTGTGTTAGTTTTAGCTGAACCCTCTGCTCTGTCTACGCACCTGCCGGAGAACAGCAGGGAGCCCATTTGCACTGCATTTAACTGTTGAGCGGTGCCTTGTGCTGGTGCTTGGTGCCACTGCATGAGAGGTGGGGCCATGGTGATAGTGGTCCTCTTTGGGCAGCCCAAGGGAATGAGAAATGAGAAAATTAAAATGAGAAACTTTGCTCACCTGAGGGTGGTGAATGGGGTATGCAGGTGATGAATGAGTGCTTTTCATGCCTGATGAGCCAGGGGTTGATTTGCTCTCCCTTAAACTGTTCAAGAACCTGAGATGTCTGGAAAATGAACACTCTGCATTGCTGTGTCCCAGAGGTGGTGGGAAGTAATAACTTGTAAGTGGATATGGGGCCAAAAGGCCATTTAGAGTCAGAGAAGGAGCACAGCAGATGCTTCTTCCCTAGCTGGCTGCAGCTGGTGCAAAAGCCCCTGGTCTAGCCCTGGAGACATGTATGCCCTGAACTGTGTCCATGGCTTTCCACCTCCAGTCTTGGCTGCAGGACGCTGCAGAGCGTGGCTTTCCTGTGGAAACAGGGCAGCAACATGTCTCACAGGGCAGTCCCTTTCTTCCTCCCCAGCTTGATACAAATATGGCTTTGGGCAAATGTCAGCAAAGAGCCATTTGTCGGGTGCTGGGGAGCATGCCTGTCCTGGCTCAGGGTGCTTTTGCATTGATCAGGAGGAGACGAAGCTCTGGAAAGACCGGGGCAGCCAGGCTGTGCAGGCTCTGCAGTGATCCAACCTCCAAAGGGCTCTGCTGGAGGCTGCTCTGCCCTGCCTGAGTGTGGGACGCCAGGAAATGTGCCCGTCCTCAGCTTCAGAGCTGTGGCCCTCTTTGCTCCAGACTAACGCCATGGTAGACAAGAGTGCTCGCCCACCGTGAGTCCAGGCTGCAAAGGGGAGGGCAGGTCCACCCTGCCTGCCCCCTCGCCTTGTGCGCTGGCACTGGAGAGTCTGGTGCTGGTGGTGAGGCATGTCAGGGACTCATCTGGTGGAGAATGAACCCTGAAAAAATGGTTTTCAGCTGAATTGATACATAATTAAAGCAGTCAGACTGTGTATCAAAGTAGGCATGTAACGGTGGTAGCACACCTCCTGCGTGGCAGGGCAGGGGAGAGCTGGGCAGGACGCTTTTAGCTGAGGCAGCACCATGGCCTTCATCCCCAGCCCACGTACAGGGTCCTTATGCTCAGGGGATCCCAGGCCAGACTTTCCGTTGTGCTTGGGGTCACAAGGAGAGGGAGAAATGGTGGGAAATGGTTGTCTCTGGGGCAGCCGTTCCTCATGAGCCTCTAGCTCTGGTAGCATTTGCCACATTTTGCAAGCTTTGTGTGGGTTAAGAGTCAGTCCCTGTGCTGAAAGACTGAGAAAAGCCAAGAAGAAGAAGGAGGAGGAAAGGTGATGCCAAAGAGATGCTGGCTGGGACTGCAGCCCAGGTGTCCCAGGTCAGCTCCTTACTGGGCTGTGCCACTTCTGCAGGGTTTTTCTATGCCGTACATGAATAATGTCATGGAGCAGCACAGTCACAGTAGTGACTCTGGTGTCTGCCACCTACAGATTTCAAAGACCTTAAAATGTTTAATTCAGTTTATCATGGTTAGTGTTTTCCTAGGAACAGCCTCAGAAGAGCAGGGTTTCGTGGTGCCTCCAGGCTGTCCCTGGCAGCCAGCACCACAGTGTTGGAGGATGCTACAAGGACCCATTGGGCTATTCTTTCCATCGTTCACTGGGAGTCTGTAGTTACAGCAGTCAACAGGAGGTGGGTCCCCATTAGCTATCTTCTTCACCCAACTCATCCTTTTGCCTCTGAGGGATGGAGATATGGCTGGAGCATGGGTATTATGTCTGTTGGGTCCTCTCCAAAATGGTGCTGGGGCAGTTCTGTGGCTTCAGGCCATTTCCTCATAGTTTTCCGTTGTAAAATCAAGTTTCTACCCACCTGGCTCCCAAAGTGCAAAGCCTAATTAATGCCCTCTAAGCATCCCCAAAATAAAGCGTTTTCAGGGGATTTGGTACTTTTCCTATTCAGTGTTTTTCGTGGGTGTTTAATGCATTAGATATAAGAACTGTCAGGAACCACGTGGTTTGAAAAGAGAGATGGCAAGTTTAGGAGCAAAACTATTCACCAGGTGTGGTGAGAGCTTGTGTGTGAAGTGCACTGGGGGAGCTTATGCATTGCTCAGAAACAGCTGGTGAAGGCTATGTATTGCTCCAGCAGGTTATTGAACATATAAAGCACTGTTAATGCCAGGTATTAGAGCTGTGGTGAGCTGCTGGTGCACCTGCAGCATGGCATGTAGCTGTCTCCATCCCAGTATGTCCTTATGGACAGGAGGTAGCAAGTGCTTTGGGAGACCAAGCAAGATATGCAGGAAAGGACCTGAGAGGCAGGGAACCATGTTCTCCCTGATGAGCAGTGGTGCTGGTTGTTGCAGATGGGGTTTTCCTTACTGAGATGCCAGAGTATCTCGTGAAACCAGCAAAGTGCTGTTACTGCCTTTTGGCATTTGAAGAGAGATGGACACAGAGGCTCATTCACTGTGGAGTGATTTGCCAGCAGTGCGTGGCGGACAGCCCGAGCCTTTATTCTATCTTAGGACTCCGGCCATCTGCACTGAGAACAATCCTTGAGCTAAAAATAATCTCTTGGCTTCTGAGGACAATACAAAGTGGTGGAGATTTGAGATTTATTTTTGGGGTTTTGGCTGGAAAACCCGAAGATAAAGGGCATGGCTTTCTCCTGCTGCAGAGCACGTTTAGGTTTGCAAGAAGCCCAGCTCTTTATGGGCTGTTTGACAGTACAGCCCCCACCTCCCGCCCCAGTCCCTCCACAGCCTCCAGCCCTCATCTCTGGGCTGTAACAAGAAGCAAGTTATGGTAATCGCTATCAGATGATGCCTCAAACATTTCAGCAGTAAGGTCATGGTATCTTTTCTCATCCTAAATGCATTTTTCTAGATGGAGAGGGTGGGCTGGGGATGTTCTAGCCAGCTCAAATGTTTGACAGTTCCCACATGCCGAGTTTCCTTTTAAACACCCACATGCCCTGCTCTGCTTTTTCATTTGTATAGCATCAGTTAAATATCAGGGGAAAATGAGGTTTATATATGCTGGTGAAATAAGTGCCATATGACATCAGTTAGAGGTCTTGTACAATGAGTCTTCAGAATTAAAATAAAAATCACAGAAAATGCAAAGGGAGCAGAGATAGACAGTAAATGTGTGGGATTAGGCTTGTGACTGCTGAGTTGTTACGACTTTTTTTTTTTTCCTGCTCTGTTCTGCACCTTTCCATCTCAAAGGAATCTGTGTGCCTTGTCAATCATTATCCATTTTGCAAGGTGAGCCAACTCAAAGCCTTCTCTGCTGACTTCCCTGGAGAGTGTGTTTTCAAGTGTTCTTGTCTCGTTTCTCTTCCTTCAAAACATCCACTAATTTCCCATCAGGCAGGCAGTGCTGTGGCACTTTCTGTGCATGGGGAGTGTTACCAGGGAGGAGTCTGCACAGAGACCTTCACAGATGGTTGGGTTAAACTTGCCCAAAACAGTGCAGAACAGCCAAGTTCTTCTTGGAAGGCTTAGGTTCCTGACTGTCCTTAACCCCACTAGAGGCTAAACTGCATCTTAGTGGCCTAAATATCATTATGCATCCTGGCTTCATGAGTTTTTATCAGTGCTGTGAAAGCCATTTCAAGTGTGACTCGGTTCACTGGGTGTGGACACAAGGGAGTTGGAGATCAGGGCTCTTTGGACGAGGAGGGGACCAGCTGTGTCTTTATTCCCCTGTAGACTTGTCTTGTGGGGAGGGGGCAAGTTGGTTGCTGGAGGAGCTAGTCCCTTTCCACTTATCTTCAAAAATGTTCATTGCTAAAGCTAGAATTACAGACAATTAATCTCTTCCTGGAAAGCCTTGGGGAAATATTGATTTTTAGGGCCAGAAGATCTTAAGAGCTTGTCTCCCTCCTGTAGATAGGATCAGCCATGGATCTTCACCTGGAAACTTTATGCTTTTTGTTTAAGTTGCTTTCTGAATAACATGCATCTTGTTTATAAGTTAGGTGGGATCAAGACTGTGACCTGATCAGGTTTGCCAATGCTTAGGTCCTCCCTCAGCATAATGTGTGTGGAGTCCTTTAACTATGTCAGATTTTGAAGGGCATTTGTGTCACACAGTGGGCAGTTAAAACAAAGACTCGTACTTACCTGTGCCAAGAGCCTGCTGTCCTCTTGCATCACCTGAGTTCCCATTTTCTGGATCTTGTAATGCCCTTTTCCCCATTACTTGGCTTTTTCCCCTCAGCAGAACGATACTTTAGCTATCAGTTCTCCTGTGAGTTTCCTTTGTGTTTAAATCTCCAGGGAAGCAGATTTCCCAGATTTTAGATCTTTCCTAAGGTTTCTTACTTACCTGGCAAGGGGTAGGTTTGAAATCAGAGCAGCTATATCAAATCTGGGATTGCAATCCAGGGTGTGACCCCAGCCCTGTGAGCATGATGCTGTCCCAGGAGGGCAGGATTTCATCCAGGTCTGTGGCTCACAGATGTCCTTGCTGACAGCGGCATAAATCTGCAAGTGAAAATGATTTATCCTGCCAGTAACTTATCCTTTTAAGTCTTACTTTCTGGGCTGTATTTGTTTATTTCATTTTATGAAAGATGTGTTCCTGCACAAATTAAATGCAAGTATCCCTTTATCCCTGCTGCGTAATTTACTTTAAGTTGTCTTCCTGTGGAGAGAGGAATTTGCTTTTCTGATTCTGTGTTATTTTATTTTTTCTAACAGAAAATTGTCTTTTTGACTGGAGAGATCAAATATATTTGGGTTAGCTTGAGAGAAACAGCCAAGTCATGTATGTGAAGATGTCTAGGAAAGGCTAATTGCTAACTTGTGTAATGATGACATTCAGGGAAAGCCAGCTGGTCTGTGGTGATGCTGGGAGCTACTGGCTGCAGGGCCGTTCCTGACATCCTTGCACTGGTAAATGCCACTGTTTTATCGGTGGGAAACCATCCTCTTGCTGGGCAGGAGGAGCTGTGGTCTGTCTTTAGTCTCCTCCCCAGGCTGGGAGTATTTGGGAAATACTTTTTTTTTTGTGGGCCAAGAACGCAAAAATACTGATGGCGTATTTTTAGGGATCAACAATATAGTATTGGTCAGCAAATCCATTTTGGTTTTGCTTGACCTACTACATTTTCCTTATGCTACAAGAAGGTTTGCTGGTGTCTGTTATAAAAAGCCTGAACAGAAGAAAGTCCATTTCTGTTGACAGAGATAGATGCTGAGTAACCCTACTGAGGTGTTTTGGTCATCTGGCTTAGGCAGATGATCTCATCTAATGTCACCATTGTTATCTGGATTTGCTCTGCGTTTTCACTTGCGAACTGAGGAGCACTCTCATCCCTCGTGAGCCAAGCGCAAGCAGGGCAGGGCTGTGGGGAGTGTTGTCCATGCACCCCACGCATGTGCTGCAGGACAAAACCACTCAACTCGTGTGGTTTAAACCATTTGGGGACTGAAGTGATTTACTGATTTAATGATGAGATGTAAACAACTGGCCATCAGTGAAGCATCAGGATTGTTGTCAGCGACACAGCAAGTAAACTCCAGTGCTAGATGCCTACAAAATGTTGATAAGCACCTATAGATTTCTAAACCTTCTGTACCTGATCCCCTCAAGGCCAAATTCTGCACGTGTGCACACATACACAGTCAGTGCAGACCTCTTCTCCACCAGAGGGGTGGGTTCCTCCATTTGTGGATGCTGGTGCTGGCACCCTGCTGTCCTGGCAAAGATGTTTTGTTTACAGAGTGATCCTGCTCACGGAAGGTTTTTGCATGGCATGTTAGTAAGCATCAGATAAGCTTTTACATGCTACTCCCCAGGGCAAGGCTCCAGCCATCAGGCAGTGGCCTTTGTGGTCCAGGGAGGTCCCTGGGGCTGGTCCAGCCTCCCACTTACTGGTAGAGGAGGCTGGGGAGAAGCTCTCTGCTTTCCTCATGATGGGAAGAAAAGTCCTGGAAACGGTGGCAGGGCGGGCAGGTTGGCTGTCTAGCGAGTGAGGGGAAGAAGAGTCTATTCCTCCCTTTTTTCCGGAAAATTTGCTGTCTAGAAGAGGGGTTTGAAGCCTGGGGTTTGCATCCTCACAGCAGAGCCTGGGTCAGGGCAGATGCTCAGGGCCAGGTCTGGCTGTGCACGGGTCTGGGGGAGCTGATATGCTGGGTGGGTGGTGGCTTGGAAGTCATGGGTGCTGTGTTGCTGAACAGAGGGAATAAACCCCCCAACGCCTGCCTGCTCCTGCTGGGCCCTTCCCCAGGCTGAAGCCAGCTGTGGCGGTGGGGCCGGAGCCATGCTTTTGGCTGCGCGATTGCTTTCGCAGGGTGCGCGCACAGGGCTGGTTATGGCCTCTCTGCCAGCCCCGCCAGCTCCTCGGAGCCTCGCTGAGCCTGTGGCATGGCAGCAAGCACAGGCAGCCCCAGCGAGCTCTGCTGGGGAGCCGAACCCTTCCATGCGGCGTGCGGGTGCCTCTCTGGTTGTAGAGGAGAGCCCAGAAGAAGATAGTGCCCCAGGTCTGCTTTTCAAAATGACTGCTAATTTCATGTTTTTAATCTGTCAAGGAGTGGGTTCCCTGCAATGACAGCTCAGAGCATCCAAACATTTTCTGTCTGCCTGTGAGCTGCTTCCTCGGTGCTTCTTGCTGCCTGGGGAGCTGGGGGCTGCATGCTGGCTGCTGTGTACAGAAGGAGCTCCTCGTTCACTGCGGATGCAGCTGAAAGATTGGGGACATGGGCAATTTCCCCAGAGGGTGATGGAACCCAGTGGCACCATGGTCCCACCTCCATCTCCCCTCTCCTTGCAGGCAGTGCAGCCTCGAAGGGGATGAGCCTCCTGTGCCCGAGCCTGGGTCTCTGTGCCATGGGTTGAATTTGAGCTGGGAGCCCTGGCGATATGGGCAGCTGCCTCAGCGCTTTGCCTGCTCGGACCAAAGCATGGCTTTGGGTGCTCTAAAGCTTGGTGGTGATGCGAGGATGTACCCTGCCCTGCTGCCTGCAGCTGTGGGCTGTCCCCCAAGACCATCCTTCCCGCTCCCTGTCCTTCTCCCACCCTCTCCAACTCCTAGAAAGCATTCATCTTGGCATTTTGAAAGGCCATTTTCTCCCCCAGCCTACGTGTCGGCACTAATCTGGGGACAAACAGATGCATTTACAAGAAGAAAATAAAGGCTCGGCTCCCACTTGGCGGCATAATGCGAGGGGCAGTTCCTGGCGTGCTGGGCATCCTGCAGGAATTCTTTACTGGACAAAGAAGCAATTGATGAACTAGGTCATGGCAGGAGGAGATGGTATGTGGGAAAAGCACTGAACAGAGAGGCCTCTGAAAAGGAAGCCATTCCTTGTGGAAGAGGCAGCCCCAGGCAGGCTGCCTTGCCCGAGGGGACCTGTCACCCCACAGGCAGGAGGGGCCCCAAAGTGGCCGGGGATCAGGGCACCTGCAGGTGTGCTGCTCTGCCATGGAAAGGCTCCTTTTTCTCTTTCTGTTGTTACTGAAGGGTGCTAAAGTGGAGGGAGAGGTTTTCAGAGCCTGCTGGGTAAGTGTGTCTCTGGTGGCCAGAGACGCGGTTGAGGGTGCTCGCCACAGCTCTGCCAGTGAGAGACCAGCACTCCAGGGTGAGGCTGTGGCTTGCTGCATTACTGTTTTGCCATCCACACAACAGGAGAGGGCAAACCTGTGTCCCAGGATTGGGGGCAGGAGTAGGTAAACCCTGAGAGTGCATCCTCAAAGATGGGTCCAGTGCTCAGGGCGTCCCTCTTGCCATTCTTTCTCTTTCATTGGTGGCTTGGGGTCAGCAGGATCTGTCACACCTTGTCAATGGCCGCTTATGTCCTGGCCAGTTGTGCAGGATGTGGAGGAGTTCCTCTGTGTCTTGCTGACTGAGCGTGAAGCACTGTTTGCTTGGCCTGGAGCTGCAGCACCTCCTGTGTCCGCCCTCCTGCTCCTTGGCCCTGCACGCCTGAGCACGGCCTTGGACAATGAAGGCCCTTTGCTGCGCCCTGCCACCAGCCTGTGCCGGTGCCTTGCCCTGCCGCACCCAGGCCCCGGGCCCTGCCAAAGCTGGGCCATTTTGCACACCACAGGGAGAGATCCTTGCAGAATCTGGATGAATTGTCCCTGTGGGAAGGTAGTGCCTTCAGGGACACAGCCAGAGCGGGGTGGCCTTAGCAGTGCTGAGTGTGATTGATGTGAGCCCTGTCCCCTGCTTCTGCACCAGCCTCTTCCCTTACGTCAGTGCGTGGTGCCCGGGTGCAGGCTGGGTGGGAGGGGGCCGGCACGGCTGTGTTTCAGACAGTGCTGGCTGTCGGGAGCAGTGCCCATCCCAAGGCAACCCCCCCCGCAGGTCCCTGCAGCTGCATCCCATTGTGGGATGTTCCTTAGGTGCCTGTCCTTGGGTCAGAGCAGGGGTAAAGCTGTGGCCCTGTAACCTCTTTCATGTGCCCTGCCTGATCTGAGTGCTTTCCACTGATCCACGGGCTCCCCTGTTCATGAGCAGTTCTGGGGCTTTGGTCCCGCAGGTGTTTGCCATGCAGTCAGGTAGGAGCCCATGTGTCATGTTGATTTTGCTGGGACTGGATTCCTGCGGTCTGTGTGGGGCTGTCCTGTGGTGGCAACTTTGGGGTCTGGCTGCTTTTAGAAGTTTGCGCTGTTGTTCTCCTGCATTGCAGCTCCTTGAATCTCAGCCTAGAGCTTGCCTGCTGTTCACGTCAGGGATCCCTGCTCTGCTCGGTGCTGTCTGCCTGCCTGCCCCATGTGCCAGCCCTCAGCTCTTCCTGAACTCCTGTCCTGCTTAGCCCTGCCACCGCATCTGTCTGTCACTGTTTGGCAGCTCTCTCCTTGGATCTTGGCTGGACTGTGAATGGATGAGGTGGCTGGTGCAAATATTGTAATCATGTCTCAGTGCAGATTTTGCCTCACCCTGTAGAAGCAAAGTAGCCATGAAATAATCCACAGGATCAAGGGATTACAGCATCTTGTTTGGTGCAAGACCTAGGACATAAACTTAGGGAGGGCAAAGCCTGGAAGCATTGACCTTTGTTAACTGTTGTCTCATCTGATTACAGTCTGGCAAAGTGGCCCACCAGGTCCCCAGGAAATTGAGCACATGCTGTAAGTGGAAGGTGCTCAGACAGCTTTGTAGCGTACCGATGGTTGTTTACAGTTATCCAGAAATAGGTGCTTTATTCGCCTCTCACAGGGTGTCAGAAGCCCATTTTCCCCTGGATTTGCCTCCCCTGCATTTTTGGAAGTAACTAGACGCAAGTGATGCAGGAGAAAGGCAAAGATGGCGTATGGCTTTGGAGGAGTGTGAGCCTGGTGCTATAAAAGCAGAAAGGGGAATGGAGGGAGGGGACTAGACAGCGCAGTGTGAGAATCAGAGCAGTGGAAAAGGAAGACAGTTTAGCAGAGGTACTTGGGGCTTGGAGTCAAATTTGGGATACACAGACAGGAGGAGGGTTGCTGGGGCGTTTCCTTGTTCTGTAATTCTTTAGGGCTTATAATGAACTGTAGGCACCTGCCAAGTGAGGACCCTTTTAAGATTGAGTGTTTCCTGTTAGCACATGCAAGCCATGACCCTCTGTCTGCAATAGTAGCTAAGCCCTGTCTAGAGCTCTGAGGTAACGGATGTGGCATTAGTATGTAGCACATGACCTATGCTAAAAGCCTAATTAAGACACAATGGTTTTTAACCCAACATAAACTGGCTGAGCAAGACCAAGTCCCCTGGACTTTTCCTGGGCTGCATTATCATTTGTTGAAGGTGATGCATGCTATCTATTGTAAACCTTTAGAAGTTGTAAGTGAACATATGGTCATTTGACATCTTTAAGTCCTAGTCTAAAGTCCGAATACAACCTGCATAAGGCAGGCCTAAGCTCAGAGTAACTTATCCAGAAGACAGTGCTTGTGGGTGCTTCCCAGTGCAACATGTGCTGCAGGATGCATTGTCTTGGTTCTTGTCTCTTCTCCCTCTGTTCCTGACACTTTATCCAGTCGTGGTCTCTTGTGCAGGTATTTGTTTGATGTCCAAATGCTGCTTTTGGCTCACTGTGAAATACACTGTGTTTTAGCTGCTGCCCCCATGATGTGCGAGACAGGGCTGATCACACCAGAGCCCTCCAGCCCCATGAAGTACTACAGTGAGTCGTCTGACACCTACTACCACATGGACCGCTGGCAGAGGCTGCGCACGGCTGTCAGGAAGCTGGAGTTCTGGGAAAACTTCAACGCTGAGCTGATAGGCAGCGGCTTCTTCTCCAAGGTCTACAAGGTAAGCTGACATGCAGGCAGCCCATGACCTGTGTGAGAGCAGCTGAGCAGCTGCTGAAGCTGTGTAGATGGTGCCTCACCTGAGGAACCTGTCCCCAAGCTTATTTCCTTGTCTTCATCCCTCCCAACTCACTCTGGGAGGTTGGATGGGGTGAGGGAGGAAAGGACACACCCCTCTGCGCACTGTGCACGTTGCAGTTGATGCACATTTCCCCTTCTATAGTGAAAAAGGACATGGGAGGACTTGGTCAATCAGTGTTCATTGATACTGTCATCCAGCCATACAACAGGCTTGTCAGGGAGCTAAACTGGGTATTGGGTGAGATCAGGCGATATTTATGCTCTGTGCAGGTTTTGTTGTCAAAATGGTAGCAAAGAAAAATATAAAATTAAGTGGTGTATGTCTCCCAGAATACCTGCCACCCACAGCCTGTGGAGATGCCAGCACTGTCAGCCCTCTCTGGCTGTTGCCCTGTGTTATGGTGATGCTGGGGAAGCGTAGGGGACCTGGGGCAGGGTCAGGCTGGGACAGGCTGCTGGTCTGTCCACTTCTGCCTCTGCTGCCTTCATGTCAGGAGACCCATGGCTCCCTGCAAGCCAGTGCATGATGCGGATGGTGTGTCACCAAACAAAACTGCTTTTCTCACTGAGGCTGTTGTAAGTCACTCCCTGCACCAAGCTCCATGGGTGTGGGAGTTTGTTTAACTCTCTCTGAGCAAGCACAGGATCCAGGGTGCTGCTAGCTTTGCTCCCTCTCCAAAGCTGCTCCTCAGCCTGGGAATACCACTGCTTATTTAGGGGGAGTGGATGGGACCTGGGGCCCTTTCCCTGCAGCCTTGGTGATCACAGCTCTATAAACAGCAAAGCAAAAGGAGGTACATCACATTAGGAAATGAGACTCAGCTTTCATCTCTGAGAGCAGATGCCACGTTGCTTTGCAGTGTGGCCAGGTTTGCCCACCTTATCTCTCCTCCCAGCAGCCCTCCAAAATGTGGTTGCTGACACTGGTCTTGGCTGTTGGGATGTGACACAGACCCAGTAGAAACAAATTGGGCCTGATTCTACCATTGCCTTCAACTCCTTAGTTGGGCTCCTTCAACCAGCCCTGCGATAAACATCATGACTGCACATTTCTCCTGGGCCAACATACGATGCTTCTGCCAGAGGAGCACTCTGTCATATCCTGGGTGAGATCCCTGGCTGGTGTAAGCACATGTGGCCAGTTGAAACTAATGGAGCCAGGCTGGCAGGATCTTGCCATGCAGAAAATATGCAAGTCTGACATAGATAAAGACATTGCTTTCTCAAGGCTCTGTCTCCTCCTCTGCTGCTTCTGGGCTTGGTGCTGTGTTAAAGCCTTTGGGTGAACTTCAGGTCCAGGGACAGCGTACTAAAGCTGATCAAGGGGAATCTCCAGCCAACGGTCTATGGCAGCTCTCTGCAGACTGGAGCAATACATGACAAATATCTCTCCCCACCACAGCCACCCTCTAGTAATTACTTTCCCCACCTACACAGCATGCTGTTGCCATCGCTTTCTCTTTCCTTTACCTAGCAGATTTTCATAGTAACAGTTGCTGTTTCTCCGTGCATGACATTTTCCTCCTGCCCTGGCAGTTAATGAAATTCCAGTAGTAGGCAGGCTGGAGACACGCATCTTGAATGAAAATGAAATAACTTCTTGAAGTAGAAGCAGAAAAAGAAATGTAGAAAAAAAAAGTTTGAATGAAATCCTATGGGTCAAATAGTCAGAAGACAGAGGATGAGGACTTGAGACAAGGACGGTCCTTTGTGGGGACTTGACATTTGTCTGGGGACTGAAGCATGACTGTAACCGAGTGCTCTGATGACTTGTGTTCCTCTTGGGTCCACCCTGTGAACTTGTAGCCCTGAACAGCAGCGCTCCTGCTTTTGAAGGTCTTTGCCAACAGATGCTTTCTTCGAAAGCGCTCCCGCAGTGAGAACATAGGGTCCTCACTGCTGGCACTGCCTGTGCTGGCTGGCTGTTGCTTTTGCCATCCTTTGTCCTTCATTTAAGCCTATTCTCAGGAGCTGTTATATGTGGGTTAGCTGAGGAAGGAGGATTCACTTGGTTCTACTCGGTGACTCAGACTCAAGAGGTCTGGGCACAGCCCTCTGCTCCATGGGTTCTGTATTGCATGACCTGGGCACAAGGTACTTTTCCTCTTTCTCTGCCTTAGTCTTCTGATGTGCACTAAGAAGAAGTTATTCAAGTATGAGTTTCTCTCA
The DNA here is from genome assembly GCF_964289735.1 of Phaethon aethereus. Classification (NCBI taxonomy): domain Eukaryota; kingdom Metazoa; phylum Chordata; class Aves; order Phaethontiformes; family Phaethontidae; genus Phaethon; species Phaethon aethereus. The sequence continues at coordinate 350,544 of NC_138596.1, read as the reverse complement.
GGGAAAGCATAAAGCTTCTTTCTTTGGCAGCTCTCTCAAACATGGGGTTCTGAGGTGCTCAAAAGCAGTCAAGAAATGCAGCGTGACTTCTTTTTTCTGAGGCTGGTTTAAGTCATTGCCCAAAGGGACCCTCTGAGCCACCTCTTTCTCGGCCCTCAAAAAGCTTCATACACGTTAGGAATCACAGTCCTACTCCCTGTCTTTCTGTAACTTTCCAGTGCCAGATTTTCACCTTTATTTCTCCACTCAAGGCTGACACCAGATCTTTACCCTTCATCACTTATTAGCATGAAATGAGAATACCTTGGAGGCCCCTTTGTACTTTCCTGGTTCTCACACTGATCCAGGACAAAACTGGACGCTTTGTGTGATTCAGAGCAGACCAAAGGCTGCTCCAGGTTGGCCAGAGAAAAGTCTTGGGGCCTGTAGTCTTGGAATAGGCCTTCTGAGTCTGTTACCATCTCTCCCACTACTTCTTTTTGGGTGTGAGTCTACCCTTGCTTTTCAGTCCAGACCAGGCTGGACTTTGCATTGCCCTGTGGACAGGAACCCCTCCAGCTCTCACTGACTCCACTGGCCCAGGCAGTGTTTGTGAACTCTGCTGGTGTCCAGCTGGGGCATGCAACCTTACCTGGAAGCTCAGTGTAGCTCAGCATCTCCACCAGAGTTTGTGCAGAGATAATAGGTCTCACTGAAACTCAGTATTAGCTCTTCTGAAAGTTTTTCAGATCTTCCAAATTTCAGCTGCTCCCTGTACTCTGTCCTGGGCATAAGGGCACTCACAGTCTTTGGGCAAAGATGACTGATAGCATCTCTTATATTTACATTTGTGCAATTACAGTTAATGATCAGTTACATCTGATTATTGACCCACAGTCTGTGGTTATAGAATCCCATCAGGTGAGGGTGTCAGAGCCTTGGCTTCCTTATGACCTGCTGGAGTAGAGAGGCGGAGTTATTCCAGTGATAACATTGACTATCAGGTTGCATTCTTTCATAACGGAAGCAGCAGTTCATGTTGCTGACAAGACAGTTTGTTTTATGACCCTGATTATAATGAACCTTTCCCTCCTTCCAGCCCAGCTAGGTTTTACATGCAGTTCTTTGTTCTCCTCACCTGGGCTAGTAACCTTATCTGTAAAGTGACCATCACAGAGAGCAACGGGTGACACTTTTGGGACTCAGTGCTGCTCTTAATTCAGCTCATGCTGTGTCTAAACTATTTTCCCCTTAAAACAAACAAACAAACAAACAAACAAAGCCCCACAAACCTCAAAATGAGAGAAAATGAAACACTAGCTAGATTCTCTGCTAGCCCTGGGGGAGCTGTCAGGACATCAGTGTGGGCCACATCTGATACAGGAGTCTCCTTAAAACAGATGTTAATTGAGCGTGGAAATGTTTAAGTACCACAATGGTCTGTGATGTGGTCTGTAAACTGCTATTTGGAATGTTAACCCAGGTAACATGAGTTGGGTGCAGGGGCCCTGGATCATCCTGTCAGGGCTGAGAGCCAGGGGACCCCTGCATGCCCTGCAGCCTGCATGAAACCCTGGCATGCAGTACTGCTCAACCTTGGCACCTGCACAGGGGACAGCAAATTTCCTCCTAAAAATGCCTGCTCAGTCAGTTCAGTGTTGAGGGGAAGAGCATTTTGTTTTCTGTTCTTTAGCTTCCAGTATCCCACCCTGGGGGAAGCCGTAGAAATGAAATGTCTGTTGGTAATCCATAGCTGGGGTTCAGATTGGCACGTGGCTGGGAAGCAGACATGGGACCTCTGACCTGGGATGTGGGGAGAGGCGAGCTGGCTCTGTGCTTTCTTTGTTGTGCCTGTCTGTCCGAGTCGGGGTGGAGAGGTGCTGGCCGTGGGCAGGGTGTGCCCAGCAGCCTTGTGCAGTGATCAGACCCAGGTGGGAAGGAGGGATGGAGATGTGGGGCAGGCTGTGGTTGGGAAGAGATATTGCATGCAAGGCATTGGAGGGGAGAAAGTCAGCTTTATGGTAAGCCACTGTGGGCTGAGAAACTGCTCCAGCCCAAGGAACACACAAACGTTGGCAGAGAGAGAGTCTTGTGATGTGTTGCGACAGGAGGGACTTAGCTGTCCCCAGCCACCCATAAGGCACCACTGGAGTGGAGCTTATGTGGAAGGGACAACACCTTGCACTTGTGCAAATGATTGTGCAAAGCTCTGGGCAGCAGGGAAATGAGATTCAGGCCTTTGGTTGGGAAGGGATGCTGTTGTCCAGAGGGGCTGGCAGAACTCTAGAAGCTAAGAGATGTCCTGCTCCAACTTTGTCTTCAGGTGACCCAGGCTGCTGCTTGTAAAGTGATGGTGGTGAAGATCTATAAGAACGACGTGGACCAAGAGGTGATTGTGCGTGAGATCAGCCTGCTGCAGAAGCTGTCCCACCCCAACATCGTGAGGTGGGCACATCCTCCAGCCATGAGCAGTGGGCTGAGGTTAGCTTGGTGTCTCTAAGGCAGTTCTGCAATGAGGGATTGAGCTGAACCTTGATGGCTTCTTTTCTTTTTTTTTTGGTGTCTTCTTCTGCTTAGGTACCTTGGGATATGCGTGAAGGATGACAAGCTGTACCCCATTCTGGAGGTAAAGGTTTCTTGCTTGTAAGTGTGCTGTGGGCAAGGACCCTGTGGTTGCTTGGCAGGGAGGATGTCAGATATCCTGTAATGCATATCTATGCCTCTTCAACTTCTGTGCCTGTGAATGTCTCTGGACTAGCAAGATTGCCTTGGAGGGGCTTCTGGTCCTTTCTGCCCCACAGCTGGTCACAGCTGGAGTGGGGCACAGTAACTGCAGGGCCATGAGATTCAGGCAGGATAGCCAAAAAGTGTTTCAGGTTGGCTTGGTACCACCAAAGGGCCAGAATGGGCCAGCTGGCAGGGAGAAGAGGAGCCAGGGATGGAGGGCAGGAGTAGACAGTAAAACAGATGGAGAGTGGCAGGACCTCCAGGGCGCCTCTGGAATGGTGCTGTGGTCTAATGGAAAAGCCTGGGCTGGTACCAGGGAGGTCTCACCTTGTTCCTACGCTGCTGGTGGCAGAAGGCATTCACTGAGCCGCTGCTGGGCTTTTTGCCTCTAGTTCACCACCTGTGAGTGAGGACCACGGCTGGCGTATACAGCTGTCCCTGCAGTGGGGCAGAGCCCAGAGACCGGCAGTGACTTGCTGTGCCAGGAGGAGTATTTGCACTGTACCACACACAGGGACCCCTGCGTGTGGTGGCATTCCCAACCTCCATCCTGAAGAAGGGGCTCCTGGGTTGGCAAGGGAGGGTTCAGCGCCCAGGAAGCTCCAGGGGAGCCTGTGCCTGGCCGCACAGCGACCTGCTTTTTGTCTCTCTTCACAGTACGTGAATGGGGGTTGCCTGGAGGAGCTCCTGGCCAGCAAAGACATTGCTTTGACATGGAAGGAAAAAGTGGATTTAGCTTCTGACATCACCAGAGGCATGATCTACCTGCACTCCAAGAACATCTACCACCGAGATCTCAACTCCAAGGTATGCAGCTGGAAAGGGGATGTCACCCCTGGATTGCTGAAGGCGACTGTGTTGGGGCACCATACAGGGACCCTTTAGGGCTATAACCAGGAGGCCTCAGGGCTCAAGCTGGTTCTCTGCTCCATGCTAGTCCCTCTGCAGGCAAGGAAGATTTCTTGATAAAACCTGTTATTACATTGCATTCATTGCTTGCCAACCGGAGACCCAGATAGAGATAAAAATACATTGCTGCTAGTGCGGTTGCTGCCAGAAAAGAAACCAGATGGCAATGTGTGCAGGATTGCGCATGGTTTTCTTTGCTGGTGGTTGCAGGAGAAGCTCTGCCAGATTTAGAGATTTCCTTTCCTGCTCACAGTAAGCAGGAAGCTGTTGCTAACAGGAGCTGGTCATGGGCTCTGGGAGTAAGTGCCATATGAGATGGTCCCTGTCTGTGTGCAGAGTACCAGCAGAGGTCAGGAGATGTGTGCCTTCTCACTCAAATGCAGGGAAGTTGTTCTTCCTTGATCCAGAAGGTCCAGGTCACCAATTTTAGGATGGTCACCTCCATGGGTTTCACACCCTGGTAGCGTGTCAACTGTGAAGACTGGCATCTGGAGACAGGCTTTGGGTGTAACACAAAGGCACATCATGTTCCTGGTGTATTGGCTTTCTGGCTGGGACACTGCTTTCCTCAGCATGGGCTCATGCTGCTTGGATGGGGGCAGGAACGGAATCCCATTCTCAGATTTGTCCATGAGGACAGGCTTTGATGTGGCTTTTCCTCTGCCACTGGTATGACAGTAGCAACATGGTGGGGCAGTGCCTTGTTGATCTCTCTTGGACAAAACTATCCAAATCTCAGATGGATCTGCAGCATGTCCACAATATTACACAGAATATGAGCTTAGGGGTTGGCCACCAGTCTGGACCATAGCTGTGTCAGCTGATATGAGAGGCTGGCTTGGTGACTCATAAAAATGGAGCCTGCAAGTCCTTGCAGTTGATGCTGGATGGTGATATATCTCTTACATGTCATTTTTATTGGTGCTTGGTGAACTTTTTAAGAGAACTTGAAATATTGATGAAAGTTGGCAGTGGGGAAGCCAGTCAAGCATTACAGTCCTGAGAAATATCAGCATAGGAATGAAACGATGAAACTCACCTTTGTAATCTCAGGCTGTTTACTTGCCTCAGTTACTAACCATGAAATCGCAAACACCAGTCAAGGACAAGGCAAGAGCCTAGTTCACTCTGACCACAGGTTTCTTGGCCAGTGTGCTCTTAAGTCAGGTGAGATTTAATTTCCTATTTGGTGGTTACTAATGAGCTCAGGAGCTTTCCAAATCTGCTTGTGGAAAGTTAGTGAGTGCTAGAGGTCCTTGCATGTCCCTTCTGTCTCACTGCAGTGGTTCAACCTTGAAAGGGGTTCATCCTTCCCCAGGGAAACCTAGGAAACCTGCAGTGATGATAGCTGAAGATATGGGAGAGAAGTGTGTACGTGTTCACTTGAAATCTAGTTGTTAGTGAGAGCCATCTGGAGAAGATGCCTGTCATTTCTGCTAGTTCCCTGGGAGCAGATGCCGAGGAGGAAATCCTGGGAAACTGAACAAGCTGAAACCGCTGGGATTTTAAGAAACCTTAAGATAATTTTAAAGGAATGTCTCCAGAAAGCCGTGTTAGGGATGTGTAGCCATGGGCAGTGAGAAGGGCTATGGCTGTGATCCTGCCCGCCTTTGGCTGAACGGTGAAAAAGGTCGACATACACATTTTGAGGTCTCTTTCAGATAAAAGAATGTGGATCATCATGTGTGATGAACAGCTTCTTCAAAGGACTTTTCCTGCTTCAGATGTGATTGATCCATCCCTACTCTGGCCCGCGCACTCCATGTGTGCTGCCAGGATGCAGGTCTCTGGCGAGGGGAGAGCCTGTAATGCCGAGGTGGGGCTGAGGGCTGGCAAGGTGCTGCTGAAGTGTCCAGGGCCTTCTTTACTGCGTGTTTCATGCTGTGCTCCATGGGCTCCTTTCAGAATTGCCTCATTCGAGTGACACCACGGGGCCGTGAGGCACTGGTGACTGACTTCGGGCTGGCCAGGGAGGTGGTGGAGCTGCCTGTAAAGGATGTGGAGAGGAAGCTGTCTCTGGTGGGCTCTGCTTTCTGGATGGCTCCTGAGATGCTGCGGGGAGAGCCCTATGACCGGAAGGTACGGCATTGCTTCCCAGGTCCTTGTTCATCCTCAGAGCTCCCGAGTGAGTGTGGAGGATGTCTCTTCTGCTTGCTGGTGACATGTTCCAAGAGCAGAAAAGCCCTTCTCTCCTTCCCTGGGAAACATTGCCCTACTACCTGGACCTTTGCTCAGTAATGCTCTGCTTAGCAACTTGGAAGTTCCTTATATGGCCTTGTTAAGTTAAACTTTTAGGGAAATGGATTGGTGCCATGGACAAACACAGTGAAGCCTCTCTGAAGAAGATGCTTGATGAGTTACAGCCCAATGAGCCTGTTGCATGATCTCTGGGGTGCCAGAGCTGTGGTAGAAGCACCAGAGTACAGGGCCAGGATCCCCGAAGATGAGGCTGGACTCCAAGTTGTGTTTCTGGGTGGGTTCAGAAGTCCATAAGAAGTTTAGGGGTTTGTTTCCTCTACCTCCAATGGGCTTTTTTGATGAGCTTTTGCATAAGTAATGGAAGGATCTTGTTGTTAGTACTCCCCTTTCTCATGCTTTGCTTCTGTGCATGCCCTGTCCCACCTTCCGCTCTCCCACCCCTCCTGCAGGTGGACGTGTTTTCCTTCGGCATTGTCCTCTGTGAAATCCTGGGCAGGATCCCAGCTGACCCTGAAGTGCTTCCCAGGACTCAGGTAATGGTTCCTGCAGCCAAATCTAGTGGTGTTTTCTCCATGGCACCAGACTGTGGATTCTCTCTGGACCAGACAGATCTGTACACATGTGTATGTGTTCATACTCAAGTTTCTCTTTAGAGGTTTTTCCATGAGAAAATCTGATGTCAAAATTTTCAGTGCACAAGAGTTCAGTGCATCTATAGTTTCAAACTTTTCAAAACTTTTGTTAGATCTGAGATGAAGTACTTCCGTTTAAAGACCTAAATTCCAAATACTTCATTTTCCTTTGACATTTCAGCTTCTCCATTGAAGTGGCAGGTTAAACACAACTTTCATCACAAATGTTTATTTTCAAATACATTGCAGCTACTACACAGTTCATGTAGAAACAGTGGGCTTCCCTAAAAACAATGGCTTTTTTTGTTCCAACATTTGCAACATTTCCCTTCCACAAAGTGGGAAGGGAAAGTTTATCCTGAACAGGGATGAAAAATACAGCAGGAAAACAGTAAATTGCTGCTTTACAAGGAGCAATGCAAAGAACCTGCAGTGACCAGAGATTATTCCATGTTTCTGTGAGACTGAACAGGAACTAATGCTCTACCTTTGTTCACAAGATAAAGGAGAGTTAACATATCAGAGACTCTGAAGTCTGGAGGGACAAAGCTGTAGACACCTTCGACTCTCAGTTGCTGTTGGAAGACCAGATTATCTACAGTTCCTGTCTTCAGCAGCCACTGCTTAGCACCTGGTGCTGGTTCCTCTACTGGCTTCTGCCTTTGTGGCTCTTGTTGCCCTAGTCTGAGCTTTTCCAGGAGGACACATACTGCCCGATGGGGATAGCACAGAGCAAGCAGAAGGATGCTGCAGTCTCCCAGCTCTGCTAATGATTTGCCGCCTGTGCAGTCCTGCCAGAGCTGATGTTGCCCCAGTACCTTTGCATAGCCATCAGTAAAATAGCTGTGATGGAGATCCTAAAAGTTTTAAACCATGAGCATTTTGTGCTTTAACACCTTGAGAAGGATGAAGAGCTTTTAAAGGACTTTGTAGCTGAAGTCTTTTCTATGTACTCTTCCCCTTTCCTCACAGGATTATGGCTTGGATGTTGCTGCCTTCCAAGGGATGATCAGTGAATGCCCCAAGCAGGTGATGGACCTCGCTGCTAGCTGCTGTTGGGTGAGATCCTTGCTAGATTTTTTTTACCGCTTGGGTTTTATTGGATTTGGATCGCCCTTGTGTGACATAGACCAAATTTGTTTTGAACCCTGGAGAGCTTGAACCCAGTGCTTTCAGTGCTAGCACACAGGTCTCTGCCACTTGAGCTGTGAAGACATGAGATCTCCCTGGGCCAGTAGTATACTTTCCTCCAACGTGCAGTTTTGGCCCTAAGAGAAGTGTTTAGTTGGTGTATTACAGCCCGAAACATCCCAAGGTCCTGCCTGTTCCCTTGCATGTCAACCCCAGAGTGGGAAGCAAGTTGATGATGGTGTTCAGTCCCTCCTTAAGCCAGGCTGCAGGCAGAGGCACCTGGCTGATCCTCTCTGGAGGGCACTGCCTTGCTGTTACCAGCCCTGGTGTTACAGATACCATCAGAGCATAGTTCTCCAACCTTTCTTGCTTTAGCATGAAAGGTAATGGTGAAAGCTGGGGGGCCTCCCCATGCTGCCCAAAACTTCATGAAGCAAAGCAGAGAGAAAGTGAGGATTCAAGTTAATCTCTGAAAGGGAGAGAAAAACAAAGGCAGTAATTAAGCAGAGAGTGGAGAAGCTGGGTGATCATAATGCACCTAATTGCTAGAAGCTCAAGGCAGCAAATGGATGTAAATCCTTGCATGGGTCCCAAGGATGTGTGAATAACTTGCCCTGAATCACAGGAGTGATTCACATCAGCAACTGGCTTAGATTTATGTGTGTTCAGATCTTGTATCTCTGACAGACAGCTTCCTAACACAAGTTAACGTGATAACAGGGTTCCGCCAGAAATGGCCCTTGGGGCCGTTCTCTGCCCTTGTGTGATGTGCAGGTTTGGGGAGTTTCTGGTGCAGCTCCCCAGGCTGGCTCCATGGGGTCAGGCACAAAGGGCAGCCCCAGGATGGCATGGTGGGGGTGTGGGATAGTGGTGCCTCAAGGCCCTCACTTTGGTCACATCCTCATGGCACTGGGAGTGCTGGGGGATCACAGCACACTGAGGATGAGCCACATCAGAGAGACAAGACAGTTAGATCCTGACTGTCATAAAAAAGCTCAGGAAATGGTACATCTCCCTCCTGATACCTACCTGCAGCCCTTTTCTGCACAATGCCTGCCCCTGCACTGTCTGGGTGGGCTTTGGGATGAGCAGTTCCCATACCCTGTCCAGGTCAGGCTGGTTTTCAGCGTCTCACTGCCTTTGCTTGAGTTGTACCGCACCATGGGACCTGTCCTGCGGCTGCTCGTTTGCAGCAGCCTGGGCCTGGATCACCAAGTGGTGATGCCAGAAGGCTCCACCAGCAGGCTGTGACCCAGACCAGTGCTAATGATGGATGGATGAGGTTGCCCAGCCTTGGGGGACCTAGCAAAGCTGCTGCAGAGCACCCATCTCCTGTCCGAGGTGTCCTTTTGAGTTTTCCCTTCTCGTTCCAGGTGGAAGCATTTAAGAGGCCGTCTTTCTCTGAAATCCTGGATGAGTTGGAAGATGTCGCAGAGAGCCTGGAGCCTAGGAAGGACAATCAGCTTTCGGGCTGAGCTGCCTGCCTCCTGTGAGGCTTGGCAGAAAATTGCCCAAACTGGAAATTAACTGTCTGGGGGGCAGGAGTGAAGAAGGAAGGTGGGGAGGGGAAGAGCTAAGTGATACGCTGGTATTTATTTAATCATAGTCTCGGTCTCTAATTTCTTGGATGGAAAACATGGTTTAAAATGGAGAAGGGACTTACCAAGGGCATATTTTTCCTAGATAAGGTTTTTACAGAGGTAATTAGGACAATGACCAGCCTTTGTCTGTTTGCTTGTTAAAAGCAAATGATCCGGGAGGGACCGTTCCCTTGAGGATGCTTTCCAAATCCCCAACAGAAACGTTGTCCTCTCCTACTTTGTCATGCCCCCCAGACCCAGGGCCTTGGGGAATCACCTCTAGTGGGGCTGGGGTCTGTGTGGTGTGAAGGAGAGGAGCTTTGGAGTGCTTGGTGAGCCTCGGAGTCACCTTATATTTCAAAGCCTTAAAGCACCCGTCTGGCAGCCTTGCAGGAACAGGTATGCTCTGTAAGGTCTCTGGTTGGGTCTCCTGGCATCATGCTCGGGGTGCACCCAGGCGCGAAGGCATCCAGCAAGGTTTTGGAGAGTCAGCCAGGGCCACCCACGGGGTGCCGACCTGTGCTGGCCAAGGCAATGGGGAGGGTGTGCCTTATCGAGATACAAACTAACAGACTAATGTCTCCTCTCAGAAAAGCTTTGTCAGACACATGTCCCAGCATCATGGCAGTCTGGATTTCTCCCTGTTGCCCTCGTCTGGGGATCAAAAATGGAAAGGTCTGCCTTTCCTCCTTCTCATCCCGCTGCAAACATGGCGATGAGCACAATGCCAACAGATTGTGAGGCCGAAACGGGGGAGAGCTGTGTCCAGCATCTCGCCCATTTCTCTGCCTGGTCCAGCACCCATAGCCTCCTTGGTGATGTGGGATACCCTTGTGGGCCCCAGGGCTCAGGCAGCCAAGAAGGGACTTTGTTTTGATACCATGTTTTCTTCTGTGGGCCAGAGGAGGGTGCTGGGACAGTGGATCCAAACCAGAAGTGGGAAGAATAATGGATAGAAATGGTCTGGCATTGCAAATTAAGAGAAAGAGGTGAGCAGTCGAGTCCCTGCCCCCAGATCAGATGATTGCTGGGTCATTGGTCTGAAAGACATGTTCTGCTAGGACCAAAATGATTGTGGGTGTAAATAGGTGTAATGTCTCTATAGTAGTGGAGCTGTGGCTCTGTTCTTGTAGACTGTAAGCTCTTGGAGCGAGGATCATTCATCTGTCCACCAAAAAGTATTTGTATAGTGTTTAGCCCAATGGCCCTTCAAGCTACACCTTGAAGGCTGTTCTCCCACATAGTGGTAGACCTACCTGGGGGCTTCAGCTCAAGCTCTTGGAGCCAGAATTGGTGTCATATACAGCACAACGTCTCTGTGCCATGGTGCCTGCACAAGAGAGTGTCAGTGGTGTACTGGGACAGAGAAGTAGTGGAGGAGCATGGTGCATTTTCACCAGGGATCATAAGGAATTGGGAGCCAGCATGAAATGCACTGAATGGCACCAGGGTCACCAGCTCAGCCACATCTCTAGGGGGAATCTGCAGCTCCTCATTCTGCAGAGGTGCCATTGTGCTTTTGTGGGATACTGATTTATTTGCGCAAGAAATCCCCAGCTCAACAGTAAACTGCCCAGCAAATACCTTCATCCCAGCTGGATACTGCCCAGCAGAGGGGGAAGCAAAGCCTGGAGAAGTAGAAGACTGAAAATGAAGGAAGCTTTTCAACATGGAGGAGGCAGAATGGCCACTTTTTGGCTTGCACCAGTTCGGGGACTTTAGACCAGTGGAGTGAAATGGACTGCAACAGCAGCACAAACCGCACTGATATAGGTGTGTGTCTTCAGTGAGAGCCAGCCACCACCAGCATCACAGCAATGCATTGGCTGAAAATCACAGGGTGTATATTTGGCTACCAAGAGATGAATCTGAGGAGCTAACTGCAACCTCCCAAGGTTTCTGAGGCTCCTCTGGGCTCTGCTTCCATAGAGGTACAGGCTTGAGAATGAGGAATCCAATAGCATGTCCTAACACCCAAAGCATTAAGGATAGGCCTTTTCCAAAGGCCACTATGGATGAAAGATAGCTGTCCACCTTAGCTCAGTCCCTGGCTAGATGCATTGCTTTCACAAAGCCTTTCCCTAGCCTTCCATATGCTGCCTGGTCTGCTAAGCTGGAGCCTGTTCTTCCTCTGCCTTCCCCGTGCAAGAGTAGACTAAAGGAAGATCCTTCAACGAACTGATCCCTCAACTGGACAGTTATGGGATGAAGATGTCTGGTTCCAGGGGCACTCCCCTGCAGGACTATTCCCCTGCTGGCCACCCCCTTCCCAGGACCAGCAAGGCTTGGTGGTGGTGGTGCCCCCCTATTGCAGACTGGGCTGGTCCTTCCTCCAGCCATACATCTGACTGGTCCTGCAGAGCAACAGCTGTGGGGCTGGGAAACAGTAGAAAAGGCATGTGGGATTACGTATACTTTGGTGATGCTGTGGTATGAAGGAAGATCTTTTGGTTTTATTTATCTGCTTGGAGGTGAGATGCCTGCTCAAGGATTAAACAGATCTGGGGGCGGTGGTGGGATATTTTCTGCACAGTGCACTGATGATAGCATTAGCCAGCATGGTCTGAACTGCAACGGATCACAACTGTGTTTCTTCTGGGCTTGCCATGTGCCTCATCCACTCTCATGGTGAGGTCACATGCTGGATCTCAGGTGACCAAAGAATATCAGGTCCTTGCTAGAAGGACCTTTGGTGCCTGCTGCAGGGGCAGGTGGGACCGAGACTGCAGGTACCATGTGGACTAGAGAAGCCAATGTTGGGAGTCTGCAGAGAACAGTGCCTCTGACTGGTGCATCTTCTGGACCAAGAGTTTCTCTTCACTGGTGAGAGCTGGAGGGAGAGGCGAGCATGGGAAACCTGCTGAGATGCCCTCCAGGTACAAACCGCTGTGCTGGGAGTGCAGGGCCTGGCTTCCCCATGCCAGTCTGACACAAAGTCCAGGTCAGTGGTTGAGTTTCATGTCTTGGAGTCCTGGCACTGAATTGAAGCAATTGTGATGGTGTGTGGAGGGTGTGGGTGGTGCAGCAGGCTCGCCTTTGCTGGACCTGACCAGGAGCTGCCTCCTCTGCCTCTCTTCCATCTGTTGGCTGCTTGATCCGCAGTTGACAGCACGAACCTGGCCATGCTGTGCCCCATGGGCCGTGCATTCCCACATCTTCCTTTGTGTCTTCATTTGTTTGTTTTTATAGATGCCGTTTGGGAATAAAGTCTAGTGGTTCTTTTCCACATCAGCCCTGGCTGCTGTGTTTCATCATCCTGGGTTTGCTGAGTGGTGCTTCTGAAATGCCATGTTTCCAAGCATAGGCACCAAACACAACTAAACGAACAGCTTCATGCTCTATCAGCATAGCTGGCATAATAAAGCTTTAGTTGAAAGTAATTTACAGACGACTATTACCTATGGGAGAGTGATATTTTGAGTCCATTGCCCCACTGTGCCCTCAGTTTGTGGCAGGATCAGCTGGTGTCTGGTGTCACCCCTTCACTTTGGTTGGGCAGGCACAAGGTAACAGCAGCAGCACAAGCATAGTGCAAAGGGTGTTGGATTAATCCTTCCACCCAAGCAGCTCATAAGCCAAAAGGACCAAACCACAGTGAAATGATTTCCCTTCCCCAGCTGTAGCTTGTTTTATGCTTATTCATACATGGTATTACTCTTCAGCTGCAACCCTCTCACAAGGACACTTTCGAAAATCGGAGGAAGGTGCTCACTATGCCAGGAGCACTGCATCTGAACACAATTCATAGAGCAATGATGAAGCTCAGTACTCTGAGCTCCTCACGATAGTCATCGGTGTTAGGTAGGAAGAAGAACTTTCCTTCCCAAGTCCAGTTTCTTGAAGTCAATCAGCTTTCAGATCTACAGCTGTGAAATCCTGGGCACTTGCACATGGCCAAAGTGCTGTGTTCCTCCCTGGAAGGAGCCTCTATGCAGCCCTTGGAGGCTGGCAGTAATCCCATGGGTGATTTGGACTGCTGGGTCTTCCCATGTCCCAGACAATGCAGGAGGATATTGCTGGAGGCAGTCCTGATCTGGCCAGGAGGCTGGCCTGGGTGGGACCTGAGGGGACTTGTTTGGCCTCGCTTTTGCTTTCAGATGGCTATGCATCAACAAGCCATTAGAGAAGCTTCCAGCCTCTCATTATGTGTCTGGCTCCCTGATATGGCAGAAACCAGGTCCTCTCCCCACACCGCATTGACTGGCCCATCCTGCTCCTCTGATGACTCCCCAGCCTCACTTGTCATTATTGGCAGCAAGGGAAATGTCTGGAGAAGCTCCAGGGATGCTGAAATTTCTAGGCTTCAGGCCTGGCCCTTTCCAGATCCGCTAAGGAGCAGGAGGGTTTTCAAACACAAAATGCAAACCTGATCCATGAGCTTTCCAGGACACAGAGAAAAAACTCTGAGGTGAGCAGTGGCCAGAATCATTCACAGATTGACTGGAGCTATTCTGCTTTTCTTCTGGGGACCCTTGGCAGGAGGATGGAAAGCAAAAGGGACTGGATGGTATCCTGACAGTTTGGGGAGCATATTCCTTTAGGACATCTCAAGTCTGTTCCCTGCCCCTTCCCCAATTGGTCAGGTGTGAGAGCTGGTAGAGGAGCGAGAACCCTTCTGTTGAGGAGAGGTGGGAGCTCTGGGCTGGTGGTATGTATATGTATCTAGGGAACTAGATCCTGACCTTAGTGGTTCAATTGTTCCTGGCTGGAGTCAGTGCAAGCCCTCTCTGTGAGTTCTGCAGGCATGGTGCCTGGGATGGATCATCAAGCCCAAGGAACCTCTCCCTCACATGCCTGTATCAGTACAGGGAGCATTTTCCTGCCTTGCAGTGGTTGTGGATGGTTCTGGAGGGAATGCAGTGCCAGCCCATGGCTCACTGTCCCAGCGTAGGGGACGCAGGAGAATTTCACTCTGCAGCCGGGTCCAAACCACCTCCCCTAGCATGTCAATATTTCATCTATGGAGTCAGGTGGTAGTCTGGGAATATCGACTAGATGGACTTGGGTAAACTGTTGTTGGTGTGCTTTTAATCCCTCATCAGTGTCCTTCACAGAGGAAATTTAATTGTTGAAAGTTTCTGTGTAGTAAGAGAAGAAGGTCAAGGGGAGCAGAGAAAGGGGATTCAGCACTTTTAGCTAGGTTAAAGCCAAGGATGTCAGCACCAGCTTGGACATGTCTGCAGGGGAGTCTGTGGTTCTGCAGAGCTGTCTGTGGCAGTACCTTGGGCCTCTCTGAGAAGGACAACAGCATCAGTGGCTGATGGGGTGAGACACAGCTGGATGCGGTGGGACCTTGCTCTTGCTCCTGCTGAGGGCACATCAATCTGAATGGGAGTAGAAGAAAAACAAAACAGAGCTCCTGGAGATGAGGAGTATCTATGGGACTTTCAGTGTGTGCTTCTCTGCTCAGACACACACTTTCTCAATACACCTGAAAAGGAGAAGTGAGCAGGGATGGGACCTAGTGAACCGGGAGATGCAAAACTTCAGGTTTATTTCTTAGCACATCATTGACCTGCTATGGTGTGCTGGGTGAGCGGCCTCTGCTTTTCTTGCCCACAAGGTTTGGATTCAGTGTTGTACGGCTGGAGCTGTCCTTGCTACACATTTGTGCAATAAGTAGTGTTATAAACCTGGGACCATTAGGAACCTAACACAAATAAATTCTCTGCTTCCACTGACTCTGGTCTGTCCCTGCAGTAAGGAGTTAGCACTAGGCTCTCCTCCCCTGCAACGGCTGTGGAGAGGAGTCCAGGAGCAGGAGTTCAGGAAGAAGAGACCCTTTAACCAGTTCTGCTTATAGTCAAATAGAACATCACATGAACTGAACTGCCTCCATCCATCAGCAGATAGCCCATCTTCAAATGCTACTGGAAACAAAGTGAAATGGAAGATACTGGCACCTGCTGGTGATTTACATGATGTCCACTTGTGCAAGGCTTGATTTTGGATTACTGTAGTGTCTTGTTTACACACATAGAATCACAGAATCATTAAAGTTGGAAAAGACCTTTAAGATCATCAAGTCCAACTGTCAACCCAATACTACCATACCCACTAAACTGTGTCCCAAAGTGCCACGTCTACATGTTTTTTGAACACCACCAGTGATGGTGACTCCA
The DNA here is from genome assembly GCF_964289735.1 of Phaethon aethereus. Taxonomy (NCBI): domain Eukaryota; kingdom Metazoa; phylum Chordata; class Aves; order Phaethontiformes; family Phaethontidae; genus Phaethon; species Phaethon aethereus. The sequence continues at coordinate 335,265 of NC_138596.1, read as the reverse complement.
CCACCTCCCTGAGCAGCCTGTGCCAATGTTTGACCACTCTCTCCGTAAAGAAATTTTTCCTAATATCCAATCTAAACCTCCCCTGGCGCAATTTGAGGCCATTTCCTCTCATCCTATTGCTAGTTACTGGGGAGAAGAGACCAACACCCACCTCACCACAACCCCCTTTCAGGTAGCTGTAGAGAGCGATGAGGGCTCCCCTCAGCCTCCTCTTCTCCAGACTGAACACCCCCAGTTCCCTCGGCCGCTCCTCATCAGACTTGTGCTCCAGACCCCTCACCAGCTCCGTTGCCCTTCTCTGGACACGCTCCAGCACCTCAACATCCTTCTTGTAGTGAGGGGCCCAACACTGAACACAGGATTCGAGGTGCGGCCTCACCAGTGCCGAGTACAGGGGCACGATCCCTGCCCGGCTCCTGCTGGCCACACTAGTGCTGATACAGGCCAGGACGCTGTTGGCCTTCTTGGCCACCTGGGCACACTGCCGGCTCATGTTCAGCCGGCTGTCAACCAGCGCCCCCAGGTCCTTTTCCACTGGGCAGCTCTCCAGCCACTCTACTCCATGCAACACTACAGGCTTGGGAGAAAGTCAGAAGGCCTCATCACAGCAGGCTTTAATTAAGCACTGTGAGTTGGAAGTGAGAGATGGGGCAAGTTGGACATGTGGCTGGACAGACTGTTTTGTATCCAGCTTTTGATCCACAGTGGCTAAAGACGTCCTGAGGTCCTGGAGCACGTATTGTGTGAGGCAGTGTGGGGGGAAGGAGGGAGGTGGCAATGCTGACAGCCCTGTACTGGAAGCTCAGTCCTTTCCATGCTGGTCTACATTGTGGCTCCATCACAGCCTGCAGGGAGAGAGGAGAGTTTGGGAATTCAGGGCCTTTCAGATGGCCAACAGAAAAAGAGGCTGCAAGAACACTGGAGGGTTCATATAGGTGGATTAAACTGAAAATTACGATTAATTACCATTTAGGGTAATAGTATCTGAGAGCTTTACTGAGACACAGCAGCCTCACCGTCACTTGGTCTTTAAAGCAAGGTCACACACTTTTCAGAAAAGGATGCTCGGGCTCAGTCAGCATCTGTGGGGCTTCTGGAGATAGTCCAGGGTGAGTCTGGTGCTTACAGAAGCTCAAACCAGCACCAATCTCTTCTGGTCTCTTTAAATCTGCTCTAGGCTGAAGGCACAACCTGTAATATCCTTCCTGATCCAATTTTGCCCTCAAACGTTATGTTTTGTATCTTCTCTTGGCTGTTGAGTGGCACCTGTTGGTCAGGGTCAGACACCCTCTTGCCATGTTAAACTGTCCTGAATTTCATTTCCGTTCGCTTATGGGAGTAATGGTATTCTTTGCCTGTCTTCCAGTTTATGCCATCAGCGTAGCTCCCATGAACGCCCAGCCAGTACATCCCATTCAGGTTGGAGTAATGGCAGTCATTGTACCACCACGCTCCCTTGTATTCTGTGGCACAATTAAAGGAGCTCATGTCGTTGTCCTGGTCTGTTGTTGAAAACGGCATGTCCTTGTGGTATGATAAGGAGTCTCCTGCAGAGAGTACATGTTCACAGTTACTGCAACAGAGAGCACAAAAGGGAACCTAATGTCTGCACCACTGCAGGGCTGTGCTGGATGCAAGGCAGATTTTATAAATCCTACCTTTCTTTTGGTTACCCAGGTTTCCTCCTTATTCCTGGAGAAAAGGAGTATCCTGAGCTCTGCCAGTACTGCTAAAACACACAGAGAATTTATCTATGCCTGTGGGCCAGATTCCATTCACAGTTACACAGGTGTCACTTCTCTCACACTGCTCAGATTCTCTGCAGACATACTGAGGTCTGGACTATCAGACAGAGTTACAGTGTACAAAGCCACATAAACCCAGAGCACTGCTATCTCAGGTATTGGTTTCACTCATTCCTACATGAGAGGTATTGAATTTTGCAGAGAATTTGTTTGCTTTTTAGAGAAAAACAAAACATCAGGCATTAAGAGAGGATGCAGTGCTGATGCTGAAAGTATTGAACAGCACCCCAGCCCTGGAAATGCCAAACCTCATGGACAAATATTTCCTTCCAATGTAACTGAAAGCAGAACTTGGCCCGGCTGCTGCAGAGCTGTTGGGAAGGTTACATTGGGTGAGGTGCTGCTCAGGACCAGGCTCCACATTTGCTGCTACACCATGTGGCTGGGCTTGTAGGGAATGCTCTGTGTCACACTTCTGTGGGTGGTGGGTGTCCCTGTCCTTCCCTGCACCCAGAGGTCACTCGGTACCTGGGATACCATGGCCAGTTTTTAAAAAATTGACTCAAAATGTAGATGTTACAAGAAGTCTGCATGATACAGCTCTGCACTATAAGTGCTGAACACTTCTGAAATCCTCTAGAAAACAGGCTTTCCCAGTGACCTGCTGCTAACTTACCGGCGTTTCCACCGAGGAAGTCTCCTAGAACCAGTTTGTATTTCTCAGACTCTCCTAAAACCCTGAATGAAGCGTACTTGGCAAAATAGTAGTTGTTTTCAAAGTCTCTCAGGTCAATACGGAGTTCACAGCGTCCTAGAAGAGAAGGTGGACACCGGTGGTGCAGGGATAATAGTGGGTACACACCTGTATTTCAGGGTGGAGGGCTTAAGGAGCCCTGAGCTAACTTGAGAGGAGCTTCCACTACTTTACATTATGGTTTATTTGAAACACAATGGAGACATTATGGTTTATTTGAAATTCCTGCAGAACCTCCTTTACCTATGATGGCTTTCTTGTGAAGCACTTTTTCTGATCCCAGGTAGGGTGGTCATAGGCACTGAGGAATCCTGTACACAACTGTGACTCCAAGGCTTCACAGAACAAGATTACTGCCATCACAACCACTCCTAGTAGAAAGATGTGTTGGCCTAGCTCCAGGATAGGTCATGCAGCCAGCTCATTCTCTTCCCTGGCTTCTAGTTTTCCTTTTTTAGAGTGCAATTCCCTGTGTGCCATGGGCTGTAAGAGCCTGCATGCTGTTTAGGATTAACTGTTGGGGCCTCAGATGGATGCGAGAAGTTCAGAGTCCTTTGATGACCAAGTGTGGTACAGGGATTGGATTCTCAGAGCCCCAGCCCAGGACAGAGGCAGACCTTACCCAGCGACGTGAGGAAGTGGATGTTGTCATTCCCCAGCCAGAACTCTGTCAGCTGGTTGCCAAAGCCTCGTTTGTATGAATCCCAATCTCGCAAAAAGTTCACTGAGCCATCCCAGCGCCTCTGGAAAACCTGCAGGAAAGAAGAGGCTCATCACCGCCAGGCTGCATCCACAGTGCCCAGTGGCACAACCCCCTGCAGCAAATGCTCGCCCTGTGTCAGGACACTCCTGTGGGTCTCTGGGGACCAAACCCCAGGGAAATCCCTTGCTCATAGGTCTCCATCTGCCTGAGGAAATGATTTGCTGATTTAAGCAGGGAGTGGATCTGTGGTGCTCAGCCTGCTCCCAGAGACATCTCCCAGGAGAATTACTTGCATCCACAGGGATTCACCTAGGCTTGCTGAACCTCAGACATGAACCTCAGCTGTCCCTTCAGTGCGTGTTTTCCTCCCTTTTTGTTTCTATTTTGGTGGCATCCTTTGCTGCCTTAATAAAAATCACTGTAGGGACATAGAAACCTCCCTCTCCTCATCCTACTCACAATCCATCCTCCACCATCTGTGTCCATGTCGCAGAAGACGGTGGTGGCATTGCAGCCTTGGGGATAGATGGTGTACCAGCCACTCAGGATCTTCCCTTTACCCAACAGCTCTTGGCAGTTCCTGGCTTCTGTGCAAATCAGGGAAGGAGGTCAAGTGGAAAGAGTTACAACGTGCTCACTGCATCCAGGGAGCATATTAGTCTCATCCCCTAATCTGGAGGCTTTGAGCCCTTCAGCCTCTCAGCTGGCTTGTTGCACTGCAGGACTCTGGCATGCGCCCACTGGCAGCCAAGCCCTGCAGCAGTTTCTGAGTCCAGATGTCACAGGGGAGATGAGCACCATCTAAGAGATGATCTAAAGTGTTCATACTCCTCTCATCTCAAATGACTCTTTTGGGGGTCTGGGTGATGGAGCTACTCTGAGTGGGATGATAAAACTCATGAACCAGGTATTTGGCCAGGCTCAGGAACCTATAGGGGGCATAGAGAGTGTGTGGCAGCAAAAGGGTGGTGACACAGAAAAACACCTACCTGTAATACAGAAAACAGTGTTCAGATCACCCTCTGTGTGTTGGGCAGATGGCACTTTTGAATATATACATATATATTATGTGTAAATTAATTTTTCCTCCCAAAAACCACACCTGATGACAGAAGCTCAGATTCACAGATGCCAAAGGATTGACTGGAATGGTCCCTGTCAGACATCCCAGCTTACAGCTGCGTCTGTGGCTTTCACAGGGGAAAGCCTTGGCAGATGACCTGAGATGGTGGTGCTGGTGGTGCAGGTGTCTGAGTGTGCTGTATTTGATGAATGGATGCACAGCTGTACCAGGCTGTCTTGTGGGCATGCGTGTCCTTCCTAACAGAGGGATGGTCCTGGACTTGGCCTGTTCCTTGTTAGTCAAATGTTTTTACATGCCCAGGAAACATAAAAGGGCAGAGGAATGAGTGCCTGGGGCAGCAAGGTGCCAGTTCAGTGCATCTCAGTCTCCCTCTTTCAGGTGTTACAGCAGCTCTGATCTGCCTGAGCCTCTGCACATGACTGTAGCCGTGTGGCATCCAAGTGTAGCCAGAGCAGGTTTTAGCTCTGCTTTGTCTTAAGGTCATGGAACAGGTGGGTCAACTGAAGCTTGATTGTTTTCTTTCTTTCTTTTTCTTTTTTTTAATGATTAAGTTAATCTGAGCACTATCACACAGGTGGACTCTGCATCTACTGAACTTGCCACTGCAAGTGTGGTGGTAGAACTGCCTTTAAAGTAGCAGCATGTCTATAGAGGTGTTTCTAGTGGTTTCATCTTGGAAACCAGGACACTGAGGCTCTCAAAAACTGACAGACCTCCTCCAGGACACACAGAGGGAAGGTGACTTGAGTAGGGCTCAAAGGACATGACTTGCCTGGCCTGGCTGGATTATGGAGTATATAGATACACAGAAGCTACATGAGGCTGTGAGAAGCAAATGGGTTAACAGTGATATTTCCTTACTCCATCCCTCAGTGTCACTCTACATTTGTTTTTATTGCTGCCCTGTCCTGACTTCTGGTGCAGGGAGTCCACCACCATCTACTCTGCAAAGCCAGCGGTGACATGAAGGACCTAGGATGAAACTCACCCCGTGTTTCTGAAAATCCAGGCTCTCCTTTCGTTCCTGTTGGACAAACACCACCATCAATTTCTCTTCACCTTCCACACCCTGCCCTCCCCTCCTCCAGCACTTGGCATCATTTGCTTTTCAACATGAATCCTGCTGCACTGGTAGAGTGCTGTCATGTTAGAGGAAGTGTTTATCTCACCTGCACACACAACAGAGGCACAGAGAAACCAGGCAGGAGGAGTAACTCAATGTATGTTCTGCCCTGGCCGTGCCCAGGCCCGCCAGAGGAGGCCCGCCGGAGGAGACCCACCAGCCCATCAAAGGCCCATCCGCACAGACCCAGGAGAGTACAAAGGGACAATGGCAGGTGGGAACCCAAGTCACAGACTCCTGTCATTACAGCTCCCAGCACCCTCAGTCACTGGGAGCAGCTCTCCAGGTCGCCTAGCAGGCACATGGGGTGGCTGCCAGGCGGGTGGGACACCTTATAGATGCACAAGAAGCAGCAGCCTTGCCTCTCTTGGGCTGTAGACCCAGCATGATATATTTTCCCCTGACATTTGACTTGGGGTTGGGAGATCCAAATGGCAGGACTGGCACAAGATGTGTCTCTGTTGGCCAGCTCGCGGAGTTGGGTACCAACATTTTGTGCCAGTGAGTCCCATTGGGCTGGGGCATGTGGGACAGGAGCAGGTGGGTGTGGGAAGGAGGAGGAAACGCACCTGTGGGAAGGCAGGGTCAAAAGCCCTGAGAGGGGAATGGTTGCTGCTGGCAGAAGGCTTCGGTCAGTGGTTTGGGAGCACCTGTGGCAGCTGGAGCAAATGTGCTGAACTAGACACCATATCAGCGGTGCTTGGCCCCCAGCTATTAGTAGTCAGGCTCCAGTGAGGGAAGCTGCAGTGCATATGGTGCTCAGCGACGGGTGCTAGTGGCCCTTGTGTTGCAGGATGATGGCATCAGGAAAAAACCTTCTTTTCTCTCTACCCTACATGTTTCTCTGGCACTAGCAGCTGCTGAGTTTCATCTGAGCCTTCCTGCCATAGCACAGGAAGGTCAGAGGTCTGTTCAAATCTGGCTGGCCCCTCAGACTGGGGCATGTGAAGCCCTGCGGTTTCTGTAGCTGGTGGTGCTGGGCAGCAGCATCAGGAATCCCAGCTGGGGGCAGCCCCGGTTGCTGAACAGCTGGTTTTGGAGAGGGGCTGTTCACGCCACCCAGGCCGGGGCTGAGCCTACAATGGGGCACAACTGTCATCAAACACCATCCACTACCTGGTGGGGTACTTTTATTGCTTTATAGTTGCTCCCATATGGTGTGTTGTTTCAGAACAACACAGGGTGGAAGTTTAACTAAACCAGCTCACGTGATAAATTCAGCGCAGCATGATTTACCTTTTGGTCCTGGGAAGCCAGACTCTCCAGCTGCTCCTGCAAGAGACAAGAAGAAAATCCTCATCACAGATGACTCAATGCGAATGAATTAGCGTGGCTCTCCAGGTGGCTGCTCCAGCCCTCCATATGTCCCAAATGTACAGGAGAGGCTGTCAAGTGGTGCAAAGCCACGGTGCTCTGCGGAACATCCCAGTTGGTGCTGCCACCCCAGCCTGGCTGCTCTCTCAGTCAGCAGCATCTCTTGGGAACTGCAGGAGGAGCAGGACACAGGGGATAGAGAACTGCTGCTCTGTCTGCTGGAGTGTATGGGGGATTCACAGTTCCATCTCTGTGAATTTTTGTGGGGACTTTCTGTTTTCAGTCAGACACCTGTGAGATTTTGGGCAATAGCTGCTTTTTCAGTGGGTTCATCCATCTCCTGCTGGGGTTTCAGCCGAAGTCTTTGGTGCTTTTGGCCAGGAAATAGGTACGTATTCAGCATGCAAAGGGACTGTTTTCCCAGATAGTCAGTTCACTGGTGCTCAGTTCCTGGGTGCTTGGGAACTGGTTTCTCTAGAAGAGACATTTCCAATGTCTGCAGCACACAAATCCTGCTGAAGACCTTAAGCACAGCCTGGACGGAGTGAAAGCTGATTTCTCAGCAGACATCTTTCTCTTTTCAAGGGCTCATCCCATTGCAAAGAAACCTCCGTTCCCTCCTTGCTTCACCCTGTGCCAGCTGTTTCCTGGTGGTTTGATGCCATCCTTCCGGTCAAGTGGGCTACAATGGCATTGCACACTGAGTCCAGGCCTGGAGGCTGCTGGAAGCACTTGTGTCTCCGCGTCAGACCTCCTGGCCAAAGCACTCCAAAGTTCCTCAGAGAGGGAGGACATTTGGGCAGGTTTGTCATGGTGGAGGTGGGTTAGGGTAGGAGTGGGGAATGGGGAGAGGTCTGATTTTAGCAGGCTGGTAAGAGTCAGTAGGGAACTTCAAGAAGAAGAATAGTATCTTCCTCTATGATGTAGTCCCACTCAAGGACACTGTTTCTAGTACTCATCCCATGCAAGACCCTCCTGCTTTGCCTACGCTACTTCAGGGCTGTTTCTTCTACTATGACCAGCTCTACAGTTCATCACTGTAGAACGAGTCTTGCAATGAATGTCCTGAACTTGGGTAGATTTATGGATTAAAGTTGAATATGTTATGCATTACCTTTTGCACCAGGTGGTCCTGCTTTCCCAGGGAGTCCCTGGGTTCCCATTTCTCCTGCAAGGAAAGACTCAGTTTTTATGTGCACATTACAAACTGACCACAGGGGAGATGATACAGAAGCCTGGGCAGCTGGGCCTTGGCTTTTGCAGAAACAAGGAAGCTGGGGTTTGTTAATAGGTTCAGTCTTGCAACAGATCTTACTCCTTTTCTTCTGTTGAAGCTGCACTACACTGCTACTACCGGTGTAAGTCCTAATTTGCAGTTCATGTATGAATTCTTATGAGCTTTGTACATCTTGGAGTCAGTCCATGGATTTTGCTGCAGTGGATCTACTCCCTCTGCTAATGTGATTCACCTTCTCTATGAAAATGCTGAAGGACTCCCATATTCCTTGTTTCCTGGGGTAGGGGGTGCCAGTACAGTTCCCAAACTGTTGCCCAGTAGACATGCAGGAGCATCACAACCTCTTTCCCACCCAGACTGTTCAATAAAGACTCAGAAAGTAAATGGATGTTTTTACAGTAGAAGAAACAAGTGAGTTATGACAATTCACACCCCAGGACCACTTCAGACTTGTGACAGGAATCGGGGAAAAAATGACGACTCCATGTGTACCAGCACATCTCTAGGCAGGGTGTTTTCCACTCCTATTCAACTTTCCAGCTGCTTGTAGAAGCCAGTGCCAGGCTAGCCACAGCTCCAGCCTCAGCTTGCTTCCCCTACCCAAAGCAACAAAGCCATCTCATATCTCAGTGTTCATCACTGACTTTTGGGGTCTCACCTTTTGTTCCTGGGAGACCTGGTTCTCCTTTTGGGCCAGAGGCACCTGGGATCCCTGGGCATCCTTGGAGTACAGCGAGCCGGTCAGCATCACCCAGTCCCACTATTTTCATCTCTGAGGAAATGAAGATAGTCTTTGTGGAGATTATTAGGGCTGAATGTCTTGGAGAGAAAACAGAACCCTCTGGAGTTCAGGAACACGAGTTTGGAGGTGTCATATGGATTAACAGATGGCATTGAGAATTTCACATATTAGAGGAGCTAGACACTGGATCTGTCTGGCTTCAGGGGAGTTCAGTGGGAGAGGAGGCTGTTATATACAACATTACATACATGACCAATATACTGTAGCTTAATAAAACAAAAGTTGAGAGGTGCCCTTAGGGGTATTGACAGCAGAGTAAGTTACACTGATGGATCTGTGGACAGTAAATGTTCTACCAAATTTCCTGACACCAGGTCAGTTTGGAATCATCCCTATTGTCTTCCTGAGGAATATAGACAGAAAGCTGTGTTGTGCAGCATCCCCAAGATGCTAGGGTGCCTAGCACCCAGCAAGCACTTGACTGATCTTTTGTATTGCTCTGCATCCTTTAGTAACTGGGCCAAGGCACCATGAACAAAAAACCTTAACCAGGATGGAAAACCTTAACGAGGACAGCCTGTTCCTGGAGATCCCACTAGTGAGTTGGGGAGGATGCTACATCTCAGTTGGAGCTAGCAGTTTTGTAAAGTGGCTGCTGACACTTCATCCTCCCCCTTACCCTCCTCCCATTTGCAGCTGAATTGAAAAAAGCATAGAAGAAAAAACTCATATCCCCCCTGCCCAAGCTCATTGTGTTATGGGGGAGATGAAACAGGCTGTCTTAGCAGGATGGCAATAGGATTTGTGCCCCACTCACCTGGGCAGGTGTCCTGGGCATCATATATAGTCACTGTTAGGCTGATCAGGGCCAGGAGGGTTGGGGCTGCCCTCCCCATGGCTGGCACTGCTCTCTGCTCTCTGCGCAGCTCCCCTCATCCAAGTCTCAGGCGCTGTGGCAGGCGCTGTTGTTAGCATTGACCCATCTCGGCCTTTTATATCTAACAAAAAACCCCACTGTAAGCTCCACCTCTGCATTTGCCCACTGCCTGCTCTCAGATCTGGGACTCTGGCTGGGTCTCAAGCTGTTTTCCACATAAGCCACTTTCCACAAGTCTGATGGGAAAGTTCTTCCCTGGCTGCCCCAGCCTGCCTTGCCTCCACCCTCTGCAAATTTTGGATGCCTTTCCCCTCCCATATTGTATTTCTAGAGGAAATGAACCAGGAAAAACATGGGTTTAGCTAAGTGCAGACAGCTCCCCTCATCCTACCTGCTAGTGGCCCTTTACAAAGAGCAGAGCTTACTGTGTAGATGGGGAAACTGAGGCACTGGAAGATGAAAAGCCCAAGGTCAGCTGAGGCCACTGGCAGAAAGAAGCTGCACAGGCTGGCTCATGCTCCAACGCTCTCCCTGCCAGGCAGCCCAGCATCACTTTGCAACCCTTCAAACAGAGGTTTCAGTTTATACAGGATCCAAGACTGATATGGAGTTAAAACTGTATGCAGGCAAGGTTAGGTGGGCAGAGCATGTTTTACACCCCCACCCCCGCACTCACCCCCCACCCCATTTTTGACTCCAGTCCCTGTTCCTTGCAATAGTGAGGAAGATTTCCATTTTCCTTTGCTGTTGCTATGTCCTCTGCTCTGCTCATTTGTGGCAGCATTACTAGCGGTCCAAACTGCTTCATCGAGTTTGACCCTCATGTTACCTTGAGACACAGAGGATGTAAAGTTTATGAATTTTATCAGAGGACAGAATTTAAGTTTTTTTCTCCTTATTGCATCCCAGTTCAGAGGAGACTGATTTCTTGGAGCCTTTCCCAGCTACCAGGATATCAGAGGCATAACATAAGCTCCCCCTCAAGCACTTGCTTCTATCATGAAGTCCCTCTAACATCCCAAATTCCAGTGATATATGATAGCCTATTTCAATGTTAAGCAAATGGGAGAAGGCAGGGGAGAGATAAGCATTTTGTTGTCACTTTAAATTCTGTGTCGCCCAAATAGCCCATACATACACACACTCATATACACATTCTTATACATATTCATGCATGCATGCATATAAAATAATAATCTGGTAGATGTTGTGATTATTGTAATTCCTGAGAACCAATTCTGGCAGGGAAATGCACACCTTACTTTCCTGTCCCCATGTGAAAAAGGGAAATCAGAGGGATTGTGATCAGACTGGTTGTATTCAAGTTTAGGCTTTGCTTTACATGGGAAAAAGTATTTCATCCGTGGCAAGCACTGTGCATGCAATTCTTGGCCGAAATGAGAGCAGCTTCTTTCTTCAGCCTTTCAGAAGGAAAGAGAAAAAGGATGAGCAAGTGCCTCTAAGGTGCTAGGGAGGGAGACGTCTATGCAAGGCAACTTGCATAGGGTGACTAGGGACTTGTGCATCCCTCTTCTCTCATCTGTACAGGCTGTGATGCTTATCTGGGATGGACTTGTGTCTGCCCCATGGGGCAGTTGGAGATGAAGAAGAGCCAGGCCCTAGCACTGAGAAGCCTTCTGCTGCCCAGTGCTTTATATCCTGTGCTTTATGCCTGGCAATGGCTGCAATACCTTGTTCCAACTATCTGGAGGCAAAAGCTGCTGCCCTCAGCTTGTTTACCTTGGTAAATCACTCCAAAAAGTAGTGGCAAAACTGGCCTTGCAGATTACTCTAGCGTTATAGTCTCTCAAGGGCTTCAGCCTGGATCTGTTCTGCTAAAAAAAGAATGGGCTTGCCCAGCTTTTCCCAGTTGCTCCATTAGTTGGGTGGCCAGCTCTGGGTTGGGCTGAGAATGTATATTGTGGAGGCAGCTGTGATGTATCTGCCTAGCACTGATGTACCCTTAGCTGTTACCAGCTTGTGGGCACCATCCAGCCTGGGGGACACCTGGAGATGTCACCCTGCTTCTATCTGAGGAGAGCAGCAGTCCTTGTGGATGCAGCTACTTTTGGGAGCAGCGGGGAAACTGCCAATGAACAAGCTTAGTCCAAAGTAGGTCAGGCCCCTGAGGGTAGATTTTGAAATTGGCCCAGTGATCAATATGTCCTTAATTGCTTTTCCTCATCCCAGGACCCAGTGAAGATTGTAGACAGCTGATCATTTACACCATCAGCAATTCTTTTTTCTATATAGATTCTCCCTTGAGCCCTGGGAAATGTCCTCTGTAAGTCTTGAAATTCCAGGATCACTTTGGGGATGAGAAAACAACAATTTTAAGCACACTGGGAGAATAGGGAACACCTCTGAACACTGTGACCCATCACTTCACCTCTAGAGACATAAATGCCAAGAGTGAAGTCCCCAGAATTGAACTGATCTGAAAGTCCCCAAGAAATTAAGCTTAGCAAACCGGAAGGCACAACCAGATGACAGAATAGCTTCAAAAAGTTCATGTGGGAGCATCATAACTGTGTGCAACAGGGGATTTAGCACTGATTAATGCAAAATTGTAGGTGAAATTCTGGCTTCTGGTGGGGTCCTTGGGCTTTGCTGCCACCAGGATGCTAGAGCTTTGCAGGGAGGATGGGGAAAGCTGCAAAAGCTGTAAGTACTTAAATCAACAAGCAGCAAGGCCCAGTCATTGCATTCCTCTGATCTGTGGGAATAGGGAAGGGAAGGGAAGGGAAGGGAAGGGAAGGGAAGGGAAGGGAAGGGAAGGGAAGGGAAGGGAAGGGAAGGGGAGGTCTGTGCTTGAAAGAGGGAGCTCTGAAGGGCTGGTGTTATCTGTGCTCTGGCAGTGACATTTTGTTATAGTTGAGAAGCATTTGCTGCAGCTGCAAACTTGCCCAGGTTGGGGTCTGTTTCCTCTCTAATAAAGTGCTGGCATTTCACTTAGCCGATGTCCTGGTTTCAGCCAGGGTAGAGTTAATTTTCTTCATAGAAGCTAGTATGAGGCTGTGTTTTGGATTTGGGATGAGAAAATGTTGATAATGTGCTGATGTTTTGGGTTGTTGCCAAGTAATCAAGGACAATCCAGCTTCTCATGCTGGCCTGCTGGCAAGGAGGCTGGGGGTGCATGGGGAGCTGGGAGGGGACACAGAGTGATGGCTTCTGTGTTCCCAAGAAAACATTACATGTGATGGAGCCCTGCTCTCCCGGAGATGGCTGAACCCCTGCCTGCCCACAGGGAGTAGTGAATGAATTCCTCATTTTGCTTTGCTTGTGTGCACGGCTTTTGCTTTACCCATTAAACTGTCTTTATCTCAAACCATGAATTTCCTCATTTTTACTCTTCTGATTCTCTCCCCCGTCCCACTGTGGGGGAGTGAATGAGTGGCCGTGTGGTGCTTAGTTGCCAGCTGGGCAGGCTTTGTATTTGCCATGAATGCAACTGAGTTCACCTTTTTCCCCTCTATCAGCAGCCACAATTTGCCTCATGAGCAACTTGTAATCCTCCAAGTCCCCCTGATCTGGAATGATTCACAAGAGTAGTGGAGACCAGGGCTTGCTCTGCAGTTTTTCCACCTCTCAACCACAGATGCCTGGTAGACTGCTGTGTCCAGTCTGCCTGGGAGCACCTGGCAGAATACAAGGGTTCTGGTGTCACGAGCAGTCTCTGGACATGTTTGAAACCCAGCCAGGAAACTCACACAGCATCCAGTCATAAGAACTGTAGTAGCCTACATCTGTGCTGAAATAAGAACAAAACCTCTGTACCTCTTATTAGCTACAATCATGGCACCCTTCCTTTGTAGAGCACTTAGAACTTTGCAGATGAAAATAGTGATGGTATGAGATGCCAACCCTCTGCCATGCTACAAAGTAAGTATCCTGTCCTCTTAGAACTGGAGGAATAAATCTTCCAGGAGGAAAACATTTTTACAAAACCAGATAATGAACTTTGGCACGGTCTTGTTAGCAAGGTGAGGACGCTACCAGCCATTGTCGTAGGAGAGGCTGGTTGGTGTCTGACTGGGTGATGGGAGGTTTTAAATGCAAGTGGCAAAAAGAGAACTAAACTTAGTATGTATGTGAAGAAAGAGCCTCTATTTATGGTCAACCATCTCTTTCATGTCCATTACAGCTTTCTCTTTGTTTCCTTTGATGTTTTCTGCATAGGCTCTTGGACATAGGGCAGTGCATCAGCCTAGTCTTAAATGCTAGTTCTGCTGTTTACTGGCTAGTCTTTAGCAGGAGCAAACAAAATGTTGTTCCTCTTGACTTTTCTGCAATGACAGAAATGCCCAGTGATACTAACAATGTTGTTTGAATGTTCCTCCTTCATGGTCTTAGTCCACAGCACCAAACTGTAAAGCGCATGGTTATTAATCCATTGGCATCAAGTCTGGCACCCTTCTATCTGGAAATGAGATGTAAAACTCAGTCTGTGCACTAGACCAGGCTCAAACATATCCCAGGAGTTAATTGTCTAGTTTTCTAGAGCTTTTTCCCACAGTTTTCCAAAACACACAGATGAGTGATCACATGTAGTTGTTAGTCACAAAGACCATCTATGAAGTGTAGAGATATCCATTGGATCACTTAATTGTCCCCATTATCCAGCAGAGTAAAATAAATCTAACCTTTTGAGAATTCTGCATATGAAAGAGTAATTTAATCTAGTTCTACCTTTGGTCATAAAAACACCTTCCAAAAAAAGCTAAAATGGTCAAAAAATCCATAAACAAGTCATCTCTTCCACCCACCCATACAAAAACTTTGCTATGTGAGTACTGGACAGGACTGCAGGAAACATCTTCCTTGGAGAGCTAGCTACAAGATGGCTACACCAGCTGTAATCATTTGAAAACAAAGAAATTTTGACACTTCAGAGCTTTTTTAATTTCTAAGAATGATTACCAATGAAAAACAGCTTACACAAGCTATTCTGATGTCCTCAAATCTTCCATTCACTATTCTTTTTCTCCCTACTTTGTCCTGTACTGCCTTTATGATGGAACCATTCGTTAATAGGAATCAAAGAGCAATTGCATTTCCAAATGGCTGAAATTTTAAGGCTGAGAAAGAACAGTGCTACACTGATACAGAAATGACAGATGAGGCTGACAAAAATAACTGGATCTGGATCAGTTCCTGCTGTGCTATGCTGGGTGGAATTTAATTTTGGTCTGTTTGTAGGAGTAATAGTACCCTTCATCTGTCTCTCAGATTCCACCATCTGCAAATGCCTCATGTTGTCCATGCTGATACACCCCATTGAAACTGGAATCTGGGGAATCACTGAAGCACCAAGCATCTTTGTAGGTTGTTGCACACTGACTTGAGTGAGGATCTTGCTCTTGGTCTTTGTTTGAAAATGGCATTGTATTGTAGACTGACAATGAATCCTTCTGTCCCAAATACAGGACAGGAATCACTGAAGCCAGTCCAGATTTAGTCAGTGAAAGTTATGGCCTTCTCTCACTAATACTGTGCCATTATATCTAGCAGAACCATAAATACATGGTTCTGAACCTGGATTTCAATCAGCACCATCTTGCTTATTATTAACCCATTCTCATCACCAGCCTTCCCCACTTCCCCAACATTTACAGTGTTTGCAAATTTAACTGTGACAATGGAAGGTTGAAACAGTCTTCAGGGCTGATGATCCCAGTGTGTCCTTCAGGGCGAGAAAGTAACTTACTTTGCTCAAGAGCCATAGTTTTCACTTCTGGAGACAGAAGATGGCTGCAGCTCTTGCACAGCCTGCAAACTGTGTAATCTGGAAGGAACTGTGCACTGCTGCTAACATCAGGTGGAATTCCAGTGCTCTTGGCTAGTAATGAAGTGGTAGACAACAGTTCTGTAGGCCAAACTGGAGGTACAGACACAAAAGGGCGTTTTCAGTGCAATAGGGCTTGAACTCTCCTCTGGTTCTTGCCATGCTTTTCCAAGCTCTCTAGGAATGGGAGCACCCCTCCAAAGGATCCACACAGACTCCTGTCACTGCCCAGCTGTAGAAGATGTTCTCTTGCAGAAATATGACTTCATCCTGCCAACACTGAGATCTAGTCACCAGTCCTAGTATTCTGATGACTAATGCCCTACAGTGTTAGCTGGAAACTTTCTGTGCAAATACTGGATGTAAATGATTTTCCAGTGCTGCAAAATATGAATTAATCAGTGATTAGAAAATGCACTGGTACATGAAGGAACTTGCATTAAGACACAAGTGGGTTTCCATTCAGTCCTTGACTGTTCCCTTATGGTTTACCCTGGTGACCTGCTGTAGAGGATGGATGGGAACATGTAAGTATTCATGTTGCAACTCTGGGGAGCCCCAGCTATGTGCACTATCCATGGCAGTCAAGGTTCCTTGCAACCCCAGCAATGACTTGAATTAATTGCAAACTGCTGAATACAAACTCTGTGTGGAAGCTGTGACAACACTGAGGATGTGGCTGTTCTGGGGGAGTCTGAGAGCTCTGGGAGAGCCAGTTCTGGGAGAGCATGCTATGGGCTTCTCACGGAGGTGGAGACACCCATCATCTCTGCAGTGCATTCAGGGCTGAACAGCTCTGGTAAAGTTCTTCAAACCTGTATTGGGTTTGCGTGGCAAGGTTTTGGTAGTGGAGGGGCTGTGGGGGTGTCTTCTGTGACAAGCTGTTAGAAGCTTCCCCTGTGTCCAATAGAGCCAGAGCCAGCTGGCTCCAAGAGCGACCTGCCGCTGGCCAAGGCCAAGCCCATCAGTGATGGTGGTAGCACTCTGGGGTAACACAGTTAAGAAGGGGAAAAAAAACCCCAGCAACGGCAGTTGCAGCCAAAGAGAGGAGTGATAATATGCGAAGCAACTCTGCAGACCCCAGCACGGGGCAGGAGGGCTCCAGGCACCGGAGCAGAGGCTCCCCAGCAGCCCCCAGGGAAGCCCCCGGGGAGGACGGCTGTGCCCCTGCGGCCATGGAGCTCCACGGGGGAGCAGATCTGCACCCGCACCCGGGGAGGGCCCCACGCCGGAGCAGGGGGATGCCCGAAGGAGTCCGTAACCCCGTGGGCAGCCCGCGCTGGGGCCGGCTCCTGGCAGGGCCTGTGGCCCCGTGGGGAGAGAGAGGAGCCCCGGCTGGAGCAGGTTTGCTGGCAGGACCTGGGACCCCGCGGGGGCCAGGCTGGAGCAGCCTGTTCCTGAAGGACAGCACCCGTGGGGGACCTGGGCTGGAGCAGCTCATGCAGAACAGCAGCCCGTGGGAAGGACTCACATTGGAGAATTCCATGGAGGACTGTCTCCCGTGGGAGGGACCCCACACTAGAGCAGGGGAAGCATGTGAGGAGTCCTCCTCTGAGGAAGAAGGAGTGGCAGAGACCATGTGAGGTGAACTGACAACAACCTCCATTCCCCATCCCACTGCGCCACTGATAGGGAGGAGGGAGAGAAAATTGGGAGCACAGCTGAGCCCAGGAAGCAAGGAGGGGTGGGAGGAAAGTGTTTTAAGATTTGGTTTTAGTTCTTATTACGATACTCTGATTTGATCGGCAATAAATTAATTTCCTGACGTGGATACTGTGTTGCCCATGTGTCATGGTTTAGCCCCAGCCGGCAACTAAGCCCCACGCAGCCTCTTTCTCACTCCCCCATGGTGGGACAGGGGAGAGAATTGGAAGAAGAGTGAGGAAACTCATGGATTGAGATAAAGACAGTTTAATAGGTAAAGCAAAAGCCATGCACGCAAGCAAAGCAAAATGAGGAATTCATTCACTACTCCCCATGGGCAGGCAGATGTTCAGTCATCTCCAGGTGAGCAGGGCTCCATCATGCGTAATAGTTTCTTGGGAACACAGAAGCCATCACTCCGAACGTCCCTCCACCCCCTCCTTCTTCTTCGTCTCAGCTTCATATACTGAACATGACATCATATGGTATGGAATATCCCTTTGACCAGTCTGCGTCAGCTGTCCCAGCTGTGTCCCCTCCCAGCTCCCCGTGCACCCCCAGCCTCCTTGCCAGCAGGCCAGCACGAGAAGCTGGGCTGTCCTTAACTGCTTAGCAACAACTCAAAACATCAGCATGTTATGAACATTTTCTCATCCCAAATCCAAAACACAGCCTCACACTAGCTTCTGTGGAGAAAATTGATTCTAGCCCAGATGAAACCAGGACAGCAGGACAGTATTTGCTGAATGATCTCTCCCTGTCTTTATCTCAACCCACAGGCTTTTCATTACATTTTCTCTCCCCTGTCCAGCTGAAAAGGCGAGTGGTAGAGCCGCTTTGGTGGGCACCTGGCATCTAGCCAAGGTCAACCCACCACAAAATCTCACTAGGGAACAAATGTGATGTTCTATTTCCAAAGCCTTTTTTTCTTCAGAATCACTATTTTGTAGGGAACTTCAGAACACGTAAGTTTCAAACAACAGATTATTGAAATTCAGATAGCTTTTTCCCAGGGATGCCTCAGGGCAGAGAAGTTATTTCAAAATCTGGTAGCTCACTCCTTCTTTTCCAAACCTACCCACCCATCTCGAGAGCAACCTCCAGCTGCACTGTGGTATGAAAGATATGGTCTGAAGGGTCTTGCTCTCAAGCAGTGGTATGCCATGAACCGAGACACACACCTCTCCAAAACCACAGACTCACTCACCTATGGTCCCCACATGCTGGGATTGTCCCTTTCATACACAGGGTTCCTGAACTCTAACACCAAATTTTACTAGCAAGCCACCTGTGCATAGTCATGTCTTTTCTAAACCAGCATTTCCCTCAAACTTCAGCATAGCCCCAACTCACGCAATGACCTTGCATGTTGCAAACTGGGCCCAGCCAGGCCTTCAGTGGACTGCCACTGCTTTGAGCTTAAGGTGCAGGTTTTTAATTTACTCGCAAGTCCCTTGTTTGATGACCCCCGCCTGATCCTTTGCTCTGCCACTGCCATCATACCTCGCTTTATTTGGCTTAGCTTAGGCAGAGCGAGCAGCTTGGAGACAACGACATCTACTTTGCCAGCTGAGACCTGCACTTCAGCTCTCTAGAACCACTTTCTGGCTTTCTTCTAGAAGGAGGAGACCACATTCTCATTTCTTTTCTGTGTAGAGGGAACCCATCAAAAACAACTGCAAAAATACATAATCTCCTACCTCCCTTGTTTTAACAGTCTGTACTCTCAATTAAAAATTCACTTTGATTTCTTGTCAGAAATAGCAAAGACAGACCATTCAATCAGTTGCAACAAATGACTATATCTCAGAAACAGCAACCAAACCTGCAGTTACATAAAAGCATAATGAATGTTTCTGTTTCAGCTTTAATGCCTTTCCCAGCCCTCAGTTCTAGCCATGAGCTTCACATTGTCACTACCTGCCTGGGTGCTGTTAGATTTCTGCTTATTTCAGAAGAAGGATTATTTGTGCATAAAGAAGTTAAACTGGAAAGTTCAATACATACAAATTGTAATAGTAAGTATCTTAAAACTGCTTGTAAAAATAAGCAAAATAAAGCAGAGGGGATCATAGCTGAGTCCACGAGACAATACCACAGTATAAATATAATGTAAGGAAAAAATATTTTAAACATATTTTTACATACATGAAAATGCAATGAAAAAATCATTACCGACAAGCAAAATATTGCCATCTTTCCCTGTAAGCTGGCAGTTTTGTTTTTGGGTTTTCAGGGTCTTGTAATCCTAATAGTGAAAGTGTTGTATGAAAATCACCCACAGAAGTGGTAATTTTCTGAAATTAAAGTATTTCAACATGCCAAGACAGATCAGGATTGGGAGCCTTGAACTGAGAGCTTGCTCCTCTTGAAACCTAAGGAGGCAGTCCTGCTGAACATAGGATTTCCAGCCTCATAAAATCCATGCCTGTGTAGACAGTCAGGAGTTGTTACTCAGAAACAAGCTGCTCCTGTTTGAAGCTTCCAAGGAGGGTGCCACCTTCATCCCTTGGCTGTTTTCAAGGATCAGAGGTAAGAATAGCAGTCACCTTCATTAGTGTATGGTCTGTTGCAATATTCATGGAGAAAGTGGCCAATATAATTTTGGTTTCATTCAGCAGGGAAGAGCTTATCTCAGAGTATTTATTAGCAATAGCTGTGAACATTTCTTAAGAAAAAACATGTTTAAATAATATCCTTAATGTAATGCATGCTCAGGCTAGCCTCTAAAAGAACCTTCTGTCCTTCCCGCCCAGGTGTCATCCACTACAAGAATGTTCTGAGCTCATTGTTGAAGCTTTCTATGCAATTCAGTTATTATAATTCCAAAACGAAGTACAAGAGAGTGTAAAGAAAATGAAAATAGAAAATAATAGAAAATGTCACATAGTGTTCAAATGTCTCCTTCATCTTCTAGAAAAGGAGAGGCTACTCTATATTACTACATGGCTCACTGTTGCTCTGTAGAAAGGTATTCTGGCCCTTGCAGGAATAAGAATGACTTGCCAGGAAATAGAAAATCAAACTATTTCTATAACTGCTCACTATCATTAATTTTATTGGCTTATATTGGTGTAAATTCCCAAATCATTCACTTCCAGCGTAACTGCAAGTCATACCTCCTCTCTAGATTTTAAAGAGAGAAGTAACCTGAGGACAAGGTTTGCTGCATGCAATATGTTTTGGAATAAGGTTTTGGTTTTCCTCTACTTTTTATTATGGAACCTGCTGTTGTTTAGCAACAGCCCTGCTGAATTCCTCACCCTGGGGACTGGTAACAGAAACATAAACCTAATGAGACATTCTCCAGCTCTCTGGTTCCACTATAGTGCTCAGAGATGACCAAAAGAGGTGGTGTACACCAGCAAGAATAACAAAGAACTGAGAAATTAATCCCTCTAGATAGTCTAAATAAGTGTATGGAAGCATCCCTTAATACATGGTACAAGGCCTCTCACTGGAGAAGGTATGTGCTCTCTAGGAGCTGCAGCTAAGCAGAGGAATGGCAGTGAAGCATCTTTTGTCAAAGTTTGGGCGCATCAATAAGATTTAGCTTTCATCTGCTCCAGGCTCAAAAGTCCAGCTTGTGAGCCTGTGCAAAAGGCTACATGCTGCTTCATAGCTAGAGGACGTGTGCATTTGGAACACCTGGATTTCTCCTTTAAAATTAGAATGAAAAAAAGTTATTTTGTGTGTGGGTATTTTCTGAAAGATGGCAAAGGGCCTGAAGTCAAAACAGCAATTCTCTCCTACAGGAATTAACCCTGCAAACCATGTGCACTTTAAGAGGTCCAAAGGAAGGCTATCTGCTTTATTCTTTATCCTTTATCCTGCTCAATTTCAGCATAAAGTAGTGATGCAGTATTCAATAAAAATGGTAATTGCAGTTATCTCAGCAAAACTGGCTTTTTGAGATCCCAGCTCCCTCTGTTTTACAGGATTTAAGCTCTGTGCTTAGCTTATCTCATAGGAAGGCATCCGTAAGTTCAATGGTACAAGACTTGAGTAAGGATTCAGGATGAATGAATTATAGTGTCAGCATTTGGCTGCAGGACAGTACAGTTTTACAGGAACTATGCTCTTTGCTTGTGTTGGCTTTGTAGCTTTCCTACGGTTATGAAATGCAGAGGGAACATCTAGTATCTTCCTGCAGTACCTGAATGGAAACTTTGAAGCAGCAGCTTATAATTTTTACTGGAATCATTCCAAGTCCTCCTCAGAATATGCTCCCCAACTACCAAAATCTTCTTTTTACAGCCCTTACAATTTCCCACCAGCACTCCCCTGTCTCCAAATCCTCCTGGCAAGGTTGCTAACTCCCCTCATACCCAAACCCCATACAGTAACCTTCCCAAGCCCTCTACCTGATTTCCTGGTTACCGTTTATTTGGCTTAGAGCTCTTGGTAAGCTAATTTGTTAATTAGAGCATGTGCTCATAGACTCACTTGCCTGCAGAACACATAAGGGCACAGTTTTATGGTTTCCCTGCAGGCAGTGGCTGTTTGGGTCTATCTCGTATTTTCACAAACCAGCTTTAATTCTTGAGGGATGGGAAAACAGAAAAACTGACAAGGGGTCAAGCAGACACACAGATGGCAAGTCGGTGCTAGCTTTGTTTCCTTTAAGAGGCTGAAATAGCCAATATTGAACAGCACAGAAATGTGATCATAACATTCACTTTGCATGGAATAACGCTGTAGGAGGGAAAGGAAAAAAGATCAAATCAACTACTGGTATAACAGGCATCTGCAGAACTAGGACTGTGCTAGTGCCATTTGAAATATTTATCCAAACTGATATTGCACGCAGATTGTCTGCCTTAGCTTTGTGACTGGAAAGTTAAAATACTGTTGTGAAGATAAAAGAGGAAAGGAAGATATTCGACCAGAGTCATATAAGATAGACTGATAGAAATGTATATTACATGTGAGTAACTACACCAGGAGTGCCTTAACTTGTACCTCAGGTGGCTATAAAATATGTTACTTTTAATTCTGTGAGCATCTGCTATTTTCTCCCGCCTCTCTCAGGGCGCAAAGTGAACAGCGCTCATACTTCAGTATTTTGTGTCACCTCCTGTGCTTAATGTGGGGTACTAGACCATTTGTGTGGCAAATTACTCCCTGAATCCAGCATTATGGATTTCTTCACTTTCTTTTCAATGGAAGTCTTAATTACAGACTCTGTGAGCTTCGGATACATTAAATAATTTATCTTCATAAGATGTCTGTGAGATCAGGAGGCTGTGTTACAATCTGAGGCTCAGGGAGATAACATCAGTCAGAGGTACTCAATACTTTTGAATGCCTCATTTGGAGTTACTTGATTTGGTTTCACTGAGCAAATGAGAATATTTTATGTGAAGCCTTCACCAGCATGAAGCTCTGAGCACACATGAGTTCCACAGACCACTTACCAGGCTGTCAGGAAGACCATCTACACAATGAGGTGCATCCACTAATAAGCCAATGTAGAAAATCTGAGTAGATAACCGAAAACTTTGCAACGTGGAAAGAACTGAACATTAGGTTGCCTGGCAGAATGAAAAGAAAATTGTCATGGATAGACTTGAAAGACATCTCTATTAATCTCTATCCTGTCTTATTTCCTACTGCCTTACCTGAACAGCTTTCATCTTTCTGACAGATCTTTTCAAGGTTAATTCTGAGCAATTGCTAAATCTAGGTGTCATTTCAAAACTATCAAGGAAAAAAGATCCATTAGAGTTGGCAATTTCTAACCCTGAACAAATGGGCTTTTAAAAACCTTTTCCTTTGGAGTGTGGGAGTGGGTTAAGGAACAAAGTTATTAATCAGATTTGCTGCAAAGCCATTTGTAGTTTCAGTCACTGCTAGTAAAAGTCAGTGCTTTTTTATAATTATCTACTTTCAGTAAGAAAAACATGCCTGTATATGATCCATTTCAAATGGGGAGGATCAGTCACAGTTTGTGCAGTCCTTCCTGTTGAACTGGCCTTAGCATCACCTGCTTCCAGGATGCAGTCTCTGCTCTCTCTCGGTAAACATATCCCATATATACAGTCTGGGCGAACCTGTCCCAGGTATGCAGCCTGGCATGCTGCAAATTTTACCAAAGCATTTATATTCCCTTCAGCTGCTTTTAAATGCTTAATTTTTTTTTTTTTTCAGCTGATGGCCTGGTCTTATATCACACCTTGCTACTGAATCTGTTCTTCCAAGGCTATCAGGAAAGTTATTTAGTTTCATTTAGAGTATCTATTCAAATACTAATGAAGTGACTCCAACCTGGGAAACATGGGAAGCATTGCATCAATCACCATCTTGGTTTTGTTCTTTCTCCTTTAGAATCATTAAATCATAGAATCTTTGGGTTGGAAGGGACCTTTAAAGGTCATCTAGTCCAACACCCCTGCAGTGAGCAGGGACATCTTCAACTAGAGCAGGGTGCTCAGAGCCCTGTCCAGCCTGATCTGGGATGTTCCCAGGGATGGGGCACCCACCACCTCTCTGGGCAACCTGGGCCAAGGATTTCACCATCCTCATTGTCAATAATTTCTTCCTTCTATCTAGTCTAAATCTGCCCTCTTGTAGTTTAAAACTATTCCCCCTTGTCCTATCGCTACAGGCCCTGCTAAAAAGTTTGTCCCCACCTTTCTTAAAGGCCCCCTTTAAGCACTGGAAGGCTGCAGTAAGGTCTCCCCGGAGCCTTCTCTGCTCCAGGCTGAACCCCCCCAGCTCTCCCAGCCTGTCCTCCCAGCAGAGCTGTTCCAGCCCTCGGAGCATTGCTGTCAGTCAGGGCGAACCTGTCCCAGGTATGCAGCCTGGCATGCTGCAAATTTTATCAAACTCCAACAGGTCCAGGTCTCTCCTGTGCCGAGGGCTCCAGAGCTGGATGCAGCACTGCAGGGGGGTCTCCCCAGAGCGGAGCAGAGGGGCAGAATCCCCTCCCTCGCCCTGCTGGCTACACGACTTTGGGTGCAGCCCAGGACATGGTTAGCCTTCTGTACTGCGAGCGCACATTGCCAGCTCATGCCAGCTCATGCCCATGTTTCACCCACCAGTACCCCCAATTCCTTCTTGGCAGGGCTGCTCTCCATCTGTTCATTCCCCAGCCTGTATTGATACCGAGGATTGCCCCAACCCAGGTGCAGGACCTTGCACTTGGCCTTGTTGAACCTCATGAGGTTCACATGGACCCATTCCTCGAGCTTGTCCAGGTCCCTCTGTATTGCATCCCGTCTCTCAGGCATGTCAACCGCACCCCTCAGCCTGGTGTCATCTGAAAACTTGCTGAGGGTGCACTCTATCCCACTATGTCATTGATGAAGATATTAAAGAGTACTGGTCCCGGTACAGACCCCTGAGGGACACCACTCATCACTGATCTCCATCTGAACATTGAGTTGTTGACCACGACCCTCTGGGTGCAAACACCAGCCAATTCCTCATCCACCGAACAGTCCACCCATCAAATCCATATCTCTCCAAGGAAGGTTCAGAAGGGAACATGGAGAAATGTCTTCTGCTAGCAACAGCCCCACACCAAGAGTTGCCAGTGGTGATGAGAGATGAGGAAGAATGGAAGCCATGAAACTTTTTTTACTTCCATCACACGTGCATAGAGGGAGGAGAGGGTGTGATATATGGCCTGGCAGACAGAAGCCATGTAGACTGGGAGATGGAACATTTCATGCAGATGATGTGGGGAGGGAAGGGTGTGAGATCTTGCAAGCCAGGTACCTCTTTATTAACAAAATAGTGGGGAGAAGGGAAAATTCCTTTGCAGTTGCAGTTTTTCTGATGAGACAGGCACATGGGTTCAGCGAGTCTGAGGTAAAAGTCCTCTCCAAAGCCCTCTGCCCATCTTCCCAAGGTCTCTGTATTTCCTAAGGGACCTTTGGCTGACAACCAACTGCATTTCCAGCAGAGCCTCCTCTGTGTCTGTGGCATTGGAGTTGCTTCATTTGCGCAAGCAGCTTTCCTGTCTGACTGGTGATGTACAGGGAAGGTGGCAGAGGCAAAGTTTATTTGCTCTCCCTTTCCCATGCCCTGGATAGCCACTTTTCCCTGCAAACAAAACCTGGCTGCTCAGACAGCAGGAAGCAAAGGAGGCCTGCAGAACCACATAGGGCATCACAGGATATCTCAGCCTGTCCTAAAACCAGCACTGATCTCAAAAACTTGGTGTTCCAGGAGTCTGCTGATGGACTGCAAGTAAGAAGAGGGTAATCCTCCTCTTGCGGCTTGCTCATGTTCTGTACCTAAGATCTTCTTCCATAGACAGAAATATAAGCAAAGATGTTGATTTTGTCTCTGAAAACCACACGTTTGCTGTGCACTCACAGCTGCTGTCCTTCATACATACCCAAGAGTGCATGCAATCCTTCAGCAGTGGGGAGCTCTACAGATGAAAGAGACTGTCTGGGAAAGAATGGCATGAATACAAGGAGGCCTAGACAGAAACTTCAGGAGAGTCAAACTAGAGATATTCTGGCAAATCTGGGTGGCACAGTGCTGTGAACTGCTGTTGTCTGGTTCCCTGTGCTCGTCCTGGGCAGCTCTGCAGGGTCCTGGCACCCTTGCTATGTTCCCACATAATTTCTGACTCATAGAAGGCTGGGGTATAGTTGTTGGATGGAGATACTAACACAGAAATTATATCCCTCTTGAGGAAGGAGTTCTTTAACAAATGCAAGACCTAGAATTGTTAATTAGCAAAGAGATAGTGACCTTAAAAAGCTGGAGCACTGGAAGCAGAAGGTGGAGTGTCAAGACAGGTTGCTTTCCCTGAGGAGAATTAAGAACAGAAAAGGAGCACAAAGTGATACTTTAACTCAAATTAATCAAAAGTGCAGTTTGCCCCACAGCAGCATTTTGAGTTTTGATATGCTTTTCCTTAGAGATCTGCGCTGTGCTATATTTGTTGCATCCACGCAGTATCAGTCTTCAAGGATTGGGGAGGATCCTCCTTCCTGAAAGAGTAAAAGAAACATTTTAGAAATGAAAGTTGTTGCAGAGTCCATACATCAACTGTAAACCAGACTGGGTTGGTTCAGCCCCCATGCTGATAACAGCTTGTTACAAAAAAAAATTAAAGTACACCAACCACCTAATTCAGACTGTTGCTCACTGGAAAACTACTGTTACAGTAAGCACTGACATTACTGATGATTAGAATGAAATAAAAAAGAAATATGAGTATTGCACCTTGCCTAGAGCAACTTAATTTTTTGAGAGCCTAGGAGGTTTTCTAAAATGCTGATATTCATCAAAATGTAAACTATTCGTTTGGCTTGACATATTACTTTGAAATCTCCCAAGTATTCTGTGATGAAAATGTCAACTACTTTTACTTTTTTTTTCCCCAGAATTTGTTAAAAAAAGCTATTATAGGAATGAATTGTCATATTTGTATAGTGTGTTGGTCCTAGGATTCCCAGGAGTAAGCTTTAAAGCTTACCTTAGAAGGACAGGGTTCAACCTCACCTCTCCCACCTCTCAGCTAATACAGTTGTCACCAGACTATCAGGTTACTTCTACTGGTTGTACTTGCTGTCGCCTCTGCTACTAGAAAGAGCATGACTGTCAGCCGACAGGTAGGGTTGTCCGCGGTGGGGTCGTCCACAGGCAGGGGGATTCTTTTTCCCTCGGGATCCTTCTGTACTTCACATTTAGCGGTCACTGCTCCATCTACTGGCCTGATTTCAAAAGAAGACACCCTGGCTGCATTTTGTAAAGGTCCTGATTTTCTCTGTGTGTATGAGGAGTATTTGGAAAATGTGGATAAATAGGACTTCGGCTTATCATGGCAGCTTGTGCCAAGCCAGTATCTCTTCTTGACAGGGTAAATGTCTCTCTGGAAAAGGGAGATGCAATATCTCCAATCTCTCTGGAATTCAGTGAAATATTTGGTGCAGGGCAATGGTAAAAAAAAAAATATTTCTTCCCATTAACGTGGCCATTTTTACCAATGCTATAAGTCAGCCATGGCTATGGGGGTGTGTGAGGAACTGAATAAATCAAAGTAACAAATATCAATGTTCAAAGGGGTTCTGTATAGCTGACCACAGGTGTTTAGTGAATTCTCTTGAGGATCAAGTGTGGGACTCATTTTGACTAACATTTTCATTTCTAGGCTTGATGCTGAAAGAGGACCTCACCCAGTGTGTGTAGTACTTTCATCAGGCAAGAGGAACTCAAAGGGCAAGAGTTTTTAACACAGGAGAAAATAGATATGAAAGCCATTTATAATTCTGGATAGAGAATGACATTATTGCTTTTAAAAAAGGAATAATGTTGCAAAAGATCGAACTGCTTTTACAATGCAACACAAACAATGTAGGGGAAAAAAAAGTCACAATGAAATTCCAGCTGGTCTCTTCCAGTCCTGCATTTTTCTGTCAATAATAAATTGTCCCTAATTTCATTCTAATAAGCTATAACCTCCCATTACAACTTACAATAGAAACTACTCCATATTTCTTGGAGGTATGTTTGAGAGCTGTGTGATCTAAAATTCATGCCAAATGATATGCTCAGCAGAAGTTAGCAGATGGTAAGTGAGTGCATTTCCACTTGTAAACATCTGAAGCAGAAAGCAGTTACTGTTTGGCGTCTTCCACACCCTGGTACTACATGTGCCGTCTATTGCTTTCAGATTACAATGCAATTCTGACAGGCGATATTGTGGGAATTAAATCAGGGACTGTAATCTTTTCATAAACAATCAATCAAAAAAAAAAGGAATTACAAAAGCAGATCTAAAGTTTTTAAAGCTAAGTGACTTTTGTTTAAACTCATTTCATGGGTTTAGTGCTCACTGGAGATTAAGGAAAAACTCCCAAATGTGTTACCATTACAATGCAATGTTGCAGTGACCTAACTTCAGCTTAATTGTGCTTTCATAGAAAAGGGAGGCTTAAACTGATTAGTTGGCTTTCCTAATAATGATGGAAAATCTGGCACTTTGAAGGATTTTGGTTAAATACAATATTTTTTACAAAGACAACCGGTGATAACCTAGCAGCAGGCCAGGGCCCAGTCCTGGCAAGAGGCTGCTGCTCTGGACACCTGGTGACTCAGACTGCCATCGATTCTGCGTATTTCCGTGACAGTATTTGTGCTAAAATAATGATCAGTCCTGCTCTAGCTAGCCCCGGAGGCTTGGAGTTCATCAATCAACGGGAAAAATTCTATGGGTTTGGTACGATGTCAGCGGGGACAAGGCTGAGCGAGTTGGCCAGGAGTGCTGCGGCGCTCTGAGCGCGGCGGTGGAGCGGCGCAGGCACCGGCTGAGGAGCAGGGCCAGGGGCTGCGGCAGGGGCTGGAAGGGGGTGGCAGGAAGGGGGTGAGCAGGGCCAAGCTCAGGGGTCGACCCGCTGTCCCTCCCGGGCAGCCATGCAGGCACAGCACCCGCTAGTGTGGGGGTCCTGCCCGCGGGGAGCGACCTCTGCCTTCCACGGCCGTGAGCAGGCCGAAGCGCCCCGAGGGCTGCGGGGCGGACGCTCCTCAGGCTTGTGGTCCCGCCGCTACTTCAACCGATCCTGGCTGGGGCAGTACGGGCGGGACGGAGCGGGGAGGCCCCGCCGCGGAGACGTGGGGCCTCCCTCCCTGCCCCCGCCCCGGCCAGTCCCGTCGGGGTATCCACGGCAACGCGCCGCGCGGCGACGCGGGGCCTCGCATCCCGCCGGCCGGAGCCGGGAGCGCTGCCGGTGGGGCTGCCATGGCGGTCGGCGCCGGGCGAGTTTCCCGTCAGCCGGTTACTGAGGGCAGAGAGGCGGCGAGGGCGGCCGGCTGCGGCCCCTACACCGGGCAGGGCCTGCCCCGCGGGCCAGGAACCGGCGAGGTACGCCGCCGCCGGGATGCTGGGCTGTGGGCCTGAGCCCGGCGGGGAGAGGGGCCGTCTGAGGCGCCTCCTCTTTCCCGCCCGGGTACGATCGTCCCGCGGGCCCGGCTGGCCCCCACGTTGCTGCGGGCGCAGGGAGGCCGCGGGTGAGGCACCGTGCCTGCCTGTCCTGCCCGGCTGGTTTTGTGTGCTTCGCAGGAGGGCCCGGTCCGTCCGTGGGACAGGTGAAGGGATGCTCTGGAGGAAATGCTTTCACGGCATCGCCTCGTTGGAAGGAAAGGGGTCTCTGAAAATGCAGGTGTTCCTAGGGCTGCCTCTACCTGCTTGCCCTGTACTGCTGCAAAATGAGTTAGTTTTATCTTATTTCTGTATAAGGCAAATGCTTTCCTAGGGTCCGTGTGACGTCTGAGAGCACGTTCACCAGGTGAATCAGCCCTTACTGCTCTTCCGAGTGTTTCTGTCACTCCATGTTGTTACCGACAAAGTCAGCAAGAAAACCCTCTATCACTTAGTTTGAAGTTGTAGAAGGCAGGCATTCTTTATTGCAGCGCTGGAGACACGGGATAATTCCGCACAGTGTGTCTGTCTGGAGTTTCATAAGCACTTCTTTTATTGTAACAAGCTGTACATATTCATTACATTTTCTGAGAAATCTCTGCCTCCCTGCCTATCATCTACTACATAATGCTGGCATTGCAAAACTACACTATGCATGCGTGGGGGTCTCGGCCAGTCATCGGTGGTCGTTTGGGGAGTTAGCCCCCTACTCCTTTTTCCCCCTTATGGTTACGGGTCCCCTGAGGATAGTTTCTTCTCCTTGGATGTTTGCCTCTTCTGTTGTTCAGCCAAGCGATTCTTTCTTATCATCCTTGTTTGAGCACTCCTGCTAGGACGTTTCTATCCTCAAGGTTAAGGTATCTTCTCAGTACACATTAATCTCTCAGTCCTTGCTCTTAACTCTTCTTTGTTTTAATTTCATGAGGCCTCTTGGTTCTACACGCACACCTTCCTTGTGATTAACTATTTACACATAGCTGAAATGTTAGCCTTGAGGCAAGTATAGCCTAAGGACTATGACAGTAGGTTGTTAAACATAATCACACAGTTATTAGGCTAAAGAAATCTTTAAACGTTAAACCAATTATGTAATTAATAACCTTCCAGAAAGTACATAAATGTATCAGTGTCTGGCTTGGTAACACATCCACTAATAAAATGCAAAATGGGATACAAGTTTTCAGATAATATGCTTTGCTCTCCTGATTGGATGATGTAGTCTCTTCTCAGTCTCAGAGAAAATAGGAAATGGCTGCTGTGTGTGCTGTTGCTATTACCATCATAATGTTATGCTTTTTTTTTTTTTTAAGCTAAGGGTAGTCACTCCTTTTATGTCACAAAATACCAAGATTGTGTCAAGGCTGCAAATTTTATTATTATTTTTAATGCACCAGAAGGAGTAAGGAATTGAGCTTTTGATTTAAGTAGGATTTTTTTATCCAGTTATCACAATTTGATTAATTTATATAAAATATCTTCCAGATGTCTATTTTTCTTCAAAATAGTGAGCACCTTAACATGTTTGTGGCTGAAATCAATGACAATTGATGAAATTTCAGTCAAGAACAGTCAGATGAGCAGCTTGGTATCTAAGGTTTTCTTCACTGAAGAGAAACGGGGTGATGAACAACCTTTTGACTTAGCATCTGCCACTTTCATACAATCCAGCATTATGTTTACCTATGATATGAAATTTTGTCAGTGCTTTCTACTGGAGGGTAAGAATGCCAGTTTTGGAGCAGCAGTCATATTTATCTTTTAAGCAAGTGGTGTGTAAAGTTTTAATAACCAGTCACTTCACCTGCATCTGACAGTTGAAGACTTTATGGTTCTGCCGATTTCCCTTTTGTTTTCAATGCAGAACAGTAAATGTGTATTGGCATACAGGTCTTTATGAAAGCTGTTGAACGATTGAATAGATGTTGCTTTAGCCTGCATCATTTGGCAATGTATCCAAGGATATGAATGCTGAGACACATTTGCTGAAGTAGTGGGAACTACTGATTGCTACATGATGGAAGAGGCTCTAGAGAAATTGGTAAAAACCTGGCTGAGTTTTGAAGCCTGTGACCAAAATGAAGTTGAGACTGTGCCCTTTCTTAACTGTGTAACAGATTCAGCCTCTTCATGTGTCAGTTTCCTGCACATTGTTAGTCCTGCTCAGTTGCAGTAAGGAGGTGATTTCACTTATTTCTGTCCTGCTAGTTGTATCACTGTTATTGTCTTACACTCTTTTGTGGATTACAGAGATATGTGGAACAGTTCTACATGGACCACTGCCATGGGAAGGGGATTTGCTGCTGGCCTGATGGTTCCAAATTCACAGGAGCTCTTTATCTTGGCCATATAGAAGGCTATGGGACCCTGGAACGGAAGGATGGCAGAAAATTTCAGGTAAAGGGAAAAATGCTGTGCTAATACTGTGATTTCCTTGCCTTCCAAAGTCAGCATAAGTACAGGAAAATTTGGGTGTGAGCTTTTTTCAAGCAGATCACTTAGTGTTTTAGTTCTTTAGAGCAAAATCATCATGCTTTGATATCCAGTGAGTTAGGGCACTCTTTTCAACAGCTTAGCTTCTGCTGTACTCAGATTTGCACAGAGAGATATTGAAGGACATAATAGAATCATTTAGGTTGGAAGAGACTTTTAAGATCATTGAGTCGAGTCCAACTGTTAACCTAACACTACCAAGTCCACCAATAAACCATGGCCCTAAGTGCCACGTCTACACGTCTTTTAAATACCTCCAGGTATGATGACTTCATTGGGCTTCCAATGCTTGACAACCCTTTTGGTGAAGAAATTGTTCCTAATATCCATTCTAAACCTTCCCTGGAGTAACTTGAAGCTGTTTCCTCTTGTCCTGTCACTTGTTACTAGGGAAAAGAGACTGACACCCACCTTGCTACAACCTAAGGAGGTTGTACGTGAAAGGTCACGTAGTTGTAGAGAGTGATAAGGTCTCCCCTCAGCCTCCTCTTCTCCAGACTAAACAACCCCAGTTCCCTCAGCCGTTCCTCATAAGACTTGTGCTCTAGACCCTTCACCAGCTTTGTTGCTCTTCTTTGGACACACTCCAGCACCTCAATGTCTTTCTTGTAGCAAGGGGCCCAAAACTGAACACAGCATTCAAGTTGCGGTCTCACCAATGCTGAGTACAGGAGGACGATCACTTCCTGTTGCGTTAAGAGGCAGAGCAATTTGGCAGAAACTAAACCCCCTTGCTTTCCAGTCGATCCTCAGATATCAGAGGGACTGGGGGCGGCTGAGCTTAGGTTCTGAGTGATGCCCAAAGTCAGCGTTAGTAGTCCGGTTGCGCCCAACACCTTTGTTGGACTATCACGGGTCCAGATGCACTACTAACATCACACTACCTGCTCAGCCGGACACCTCCTGAACTAACACGGCCGCACTCAAAGGTACGGTCGCGTTCAGGGACAACCGTTAGTAGTCCGGTCGCGCCCAACACCTTTGTTGGACTATCACGGGTCCGGATGCACTACTAACATCACACTACCTGCTCAGCCGGACACCTCCTGAACTAACACGGCCGCACTCAGAGGTACGGTCGCGTTCAGGGACCACACACGGCTGAGTCAATCAATAGTGCGATTTATTAAACACACGGCTGAGTCAATCAACAGTGCGATTTATTGAAGCAACAGATATACAGGTTCTTTGGATTGCTGGTGATAAATTCACTACCTATAAAGCACGTGCAAATGCTAAAACTACGAGGGACACTACTTGGCTATAAACGCGTTAAAAGATGTAAAGTGACTCTATATAGAGATTTCTAAGTTTCCCGGGAAGGCACTTGGTATGACCAAGGGTTCGAATCTTACCCAACGGCGTCCTGATGGGGGGGAAGAGAGGCTCAGCCCGTCGACTGATCCCAGAAGTTAGAGTGGTACATGACGATGGTATCTTCCCTAACATCCAGCTCTTAAAACATTATTTTATAGTGTTTTACTTTGCAGGTGGAGCTTGAGTGACTCTAGTCATACATACCTTTATCAGGATTGGTGCAGAATTCTCTCGCTTCGCGTTTAAAGGTACAGACTAGGAAAAATTCAGTGCGCACACTCATTGAGGAGGGGTCGCACCTTGGGGGGTGGTAGCTTTTGAGAGGGGTGTGCGTTTTAGTATTATAATGATATTATAATTAGCAAAGTTCACTCTAAGTACAGCACTTCATCAAAGTTGACAGGTCTTTGGCCCAGGACATTGTAAGCGCAGCTTATCAATGTACATCCTGTGCATCCCTAAACTCCCCTGTTCACAGAGCGTAGCCGCGAGGTCTCCACTCCGCTCCACCCTCCATGTAATCTCTCCCAGAGTCAGCACACCAGGCGCCCCTGATGTTGCCAACATCCAAGGCCGTTCAGGGAGTCTCCATGGCACAGACCCGTTGTACATGAGTGCTATGTTCCACCTGGTTTCAAGGCTGTTCTTAGAGGGTAAATTTCCAAAGTACCCCTCAGCGATTACTCCACGCTTCCCTAGTCTGCTGGCCACTGTTTCTGATACAGGCCAGGATGCTATTTGCCACCTGGGCACACTGCTGGCTCATATTCAAGCCGGCTGTCAACCAGCTCCCGCAGGTCCTTTTCCACCAGGCAGCTTTCTAGCCACTCTTCCCCAAGCCTGTGTTTGTTGTGACCCAAGTGCAGGACCCAGCACTGAGCCTTGTTGAAACTCATACAGTTGGCCTCAGCCCATCAATGCAGCTTGTCCAGATCCCTCTGTAGATCCTTCCTACCCTCAAGCAGATCAACACTCCCACCCAACTTGGTGTCGTCTGCAAACTTACAGAGGGTGTACTCGATCCCCTCACCCAGATCATTGACAAAGATATTAAACAGAACTGGCCCCAATACTGAGCCCAGAGGAACACCACTTTTGACTGGCTGCCAACTGGATTGAACTCCATTCACAACTCTTTAGGCCTGGCCATACAGCCAGTTTCCTATCCAGTGAAGAGTATGCCCATCCAAGCCAGTTTCTCCAAGAGAATGCTGAGGGAAATGGTGTCAAAGACTTTAGTAAAGTCCAGATAAACAACATCCACAGCCTTTCCTTCATCCACTAAGTGGGTCAACATGTCATAGAAGGAGATCAACTTAGTCAAGCAAGACCTGCCTTTCATAAAACCATGCTGACTGGGCCTGATCATCTGGTTGTGCCGTACATGCCATGTGATGGCACTCACGATGATCTGCTCCATAACCTTTCTGGGCACTGAGTTCAGACTGACAGGCCTGTATTTCCCCAGATCCTCATTCTGGCCCTCTGATGTGGTGCCATCTGTCCAGAACTAAAAATCTGATTCCTGGAAAAGTTTCTTATTCTAGTATCTAACAAATAAGATTTCAGTATTTCTTCTCCTTCTTTGATGAAGAGCTTATTACTTAGACAGTACTCTCAAAAGGCATATTAGGATGCCAGCAATATGAAACTGGAAAAATACTGCATTTTAAGACTGTGGAGATATCAATCTGAAGCATCCAGGTACACAGTTGTCTGTTTTGCATAATTTTCAGACCTGATGTTGCTAGTAGAAGCTAGAAATTTTGTTTTCTAAGGGCTTGCAGTCCTTCTTTATTTTTTTAGTAGGTATAGCTGAAAAATCACAAGCACAGCGGAACACTGCCCGCTAGTTCCTGCTGATCCCTGGGTATCTCTGCAATTCATCAAATAATCTAAAGAATATAGAGAAACAATGTAACAGTCTTTGCATTGAGGAGGTGATCAACAAGAACATAGCATTCTTACTCAATGTTGATAATGTGGCACTAATTACAGATTTAGGAGAGCTTTAATTTGAGTATATGATGTATAATATAAAGATGGGGGAAAATAGAAAAGCTTCAGATCATAACCATACTCAGAATTTTATTCTTGCCAGTGGTAGCGCTTTTCTTATGCTCCTTTACCTTTGTAGCTAAACAGCTCAGTGTGAAGTTGCTAATTTCTGTTCCAAATAGCTGTTTGAGGTTGTGATAGCTTAGTGTGAACCTGCCTTGAACCATATGTGTGATCCAGATATGCATGAAACTGCTTAGATTTGGTAATGCTCATGCCTTACCTACCATACTGTCATGGCCAAACTAGGATACCCTTATAGGAAGACTAAAACTCCTCCCCTATAGTGCTTGATTTGCTACTGAGACTCTTCTGTTGGCATGTCTTGGCATGCTTACAAGGCTATAGATATCCTAGATTTAGCTACCGTTGTAAAAAAATAACTGTAACTTCCAAATTCTGTGTCTGTGCAGGTGTGTGTCAGACATGTCTGTTTTGATCAGGCAGGAAAATCTAATCAAAATCTGCCCTGGCCTGAAAGGTAGCAGCATGGCTAATGAATCTAAAATCAGTCACAGAATAAAATGAAAAGAAAATCTTGCTCAGGCCCTAAAACCATCAGGAAGTTTCACCTAAACATTACATCCCACTGCATTAAATTTAGGGCCTTCCACTGTTCTAGGGCTGGAAGATTTGTGTTTGCTATTAAATGGACCAAAGTGAATATGAAGGCTTTGCTGTTCAGATTGGCTTCAGCAGTTACTGCTCTGTCAATAGGAAGTAGACCAGTAAGGCCAGAACCAGCCAAATTAGTTTAAACAGAAACCAGACTTTAATTGTACAACTTGTTTGATCTCTGACTGATACTAATGAGTTTACTTGTTTACTTGTTTCTGAAGGGGCTGTACAAATGTGATGTGCGATTTGGACCACAGATTGAGAGCTATCCAGATGGCTGTCAGGACGTTGGCTTGTGGTTCAGGGATCATCTAATTGAACTATGTACTGAAGTACCTGGTTATTTTTCTCTCTTGGATTATCCAGCACACTACAGATACATTGATGACAATTCTCAAAAGAAGTATATTTCAGTTGAGGAAGACCCATTTCTCCATAGCTATAAACATCTCCCCTTTGATGATAAGGATATTTTCCCTGAAGGAGTCTTTGCATATTCTTGTTACACAGATCATCTTACTCTGACTTGCTCCTTCCTGGAAGAATGTGATGCTTGGTATTTTCAGAACACCCCAAAGCTGCCTGAGGAAGACCCTTGGCCTGTTACAAATGTAACCCCTCTACTGGTTAAAATGCAGATGCATGTTTATAAGCATAGGTAACTGTTGATGATTTGTTTATTATCTATGTATTTTTAGAAATTATTTTCCATGGGTGTTCATTATTTTCAAATTTATGTTGCAGGATAAAAGCTGCACTCCAGATTGTTTTTTATAGCCTTGAGATTAGAAAGTCGCTGGTGAGGATTTATTTTAAGAAAAGAAACAAACAACATACTCATCTCTCAATTCACAAATTAAAATTTGTCATTTCAGTTAAACATGACTTTTGTCCTGGTTACACCTATAAAAATCGTTTTATTACTCATTAAGGTGTCAGAGTTTCTGGAAGTCCAGTTTTGAAAGGGATTAGGAGGCAAGGGCTGTAGAGACCTGTTCTGACCTTCCCTGTTCTGAGAGTGCAGTGTCTTGCATAGAGATAGAAATATGGAGAAGCATAGTGCCAGATTTTCAAAAGCACCAAAAATCTGGACAATGATACCTTTCTATGGTTGTTTTGACTCTTGTTCTCCTTCAAAGCTATGCAAAACATGCTGCAGCAAGTCTACAGCTAGTAGAACTGCCAACTGCATGTCAGTTTTTATGTAGCTCGGTACTCGTACGTGGAGATGTTCTTTGGGCCCACAGATTATTTCCTTATTTGCTTTTTTGATAGGAACACAAGCTACATATACATATTTTATAGTCATAGTTAAAGCAGGTGATAGAAATTAAATCATAAACAGATGTCATGAGTGTGCATGATAAATTGGTTCATAGAAACACATTGTAGTTAGATTTTGTTTTCTTGTTTAAGTAGATGTTTGATGGCTGGATATTTTTAACTCCTTTATAGTTAAAATCTATATGCTGCTGCCAGCACACGTTATACGGTGGTTTGCCTTTCTGCCAATAATGTAAGTAAGGTTACACTATCTGAAATAGTTTTTTAAATGATAGCTGGCCTTATTTTCCCATCTTGCTCACCAACATATTTTATTCTTGCTGTGTTTTTTCTTTAATTGCCATAGTGGTCTAAGAGTACCTAGCTGCTTAAATGTGCCGTACTTTTTTCTCCTTTTCTAGGTGTTGTCAAGTGGAGTTCACTTCAGATGTCAACCTCATTCTCAGTGGAGCCCGCAGTATTTATGGGCCTCCAGGCCCCAGGGAACTTGCCTCAGAGCAGCTAATTCAGAAGGTAGCAAGAGGAGACTATGACGCGGTCTATGTGATTCTGAGGAATGGGTTTGCTCATCCAGACATAGCTGACAAACATGGATACACAGCACTTGCTGCTGCTGCTGTAAGACTTTATAAGCATGACTCTCTACCACATGATGAGAAAATTCCTGGTATAGTAGGCTGGATTAATTTTTTCTCTTATTTCATTACATAGTATGAAAGGAATGTTCAGTAAACAGGAAAAACAGAAGAAGAGTGTGGCATGAGTAGTGTCTGTAATGACTGGTATCATGTCAAACCCCACAGTAAATAAATAACCTAAAAGAAGCCCTTCAGTAAATTAGAGATGATTTCAAATCTCAGGTTTGATTTCAGGTTATGATTATGCAGTGGACTAGATCTATGTTCTTGGATGAGACTGTGCCCTTATTTTTTCTCCTAGTTGAAATCACATTCAGACGAGTTATTTTGTTTTTTGCTGAAAAGTGCTGCTGGCTAGAAACCATTGCATGCACAACTTCAGTTTCTGTAGGACGGTGATAAAATCTTGCCCCCCTGCCTTTTTCTTCATGTTTTTTTCAGTTACCACAATACTTGGCATTCATTGTAAATGGCTAGCAAAATTTAGATAATAATTTAGAACACTGTATTTCTCCTGTAGCCATCTCAGTCATTTTTAGTCTCTTTCTGTGCATGAATCCTCATTGAATTCCTGTGAAATCCAGTAGTTAAAAATTAGCTGAAAAATGCATGGTCTGAACCCTGTAAGAGATGATTCAGTATTGTGTTTCTATTTTGTGGGAAATATAAATTTGAATTACCTAAACAGTGTAGAGTGTCACTACTTTAAAACTGTGTTGTTAATTCTTTCCTTGTCAAAAGCTAGGAGTATGTACATATATGTGCAATTATGGATGTTTCCTCTCTACAGGTTCATTCCCACAATGATGTTGTCAATCTTCTTCTTAATAGTGGAGCTGATGTGAATAAGTGTAGTGATGAAGGGTTATCTGCTCTCTCCATGTGCTTTATTCTCTTTTATCCAGAAGAATCTTTTAAGGGTAATATTGCTGAGAGGACTTCGCACACTTACAAGGTTCGTTTACTTATAATCTGAAATGACAGAATCATAATGTATTGTTCCTCAAGGTGTAAGCTTGCTTTTTAAATTTACAGTGTATACTCCCTAGGAAAAAGTCGGAATTTTTATGCATTTTGCACTCTGAGGATGCAAAATAATCTCTATTCTACTGCTAACTCCTAACTCGAAGAACCAAGCTCCAGTGCAGTTACAAGCTTACTCTGCAATTGAAATAAGGCACTGTGTCAATAGCAGCAATGTGAGGCTCTGTTAGCTGGGTTTTTAACACAATGAAGATGCAGTGGGGCAGTTGATGGGAATTACAAAAGTATAAGTAGAACATTGGATGTAGGTGATTCTCCTGGTACTACGTAATCCTGCTGGCATTATGGAGGTGGCTAATAAAAATCAATTGTATTGTCAGAAGTCTGCTGATCCTTGGAGAGTGCTCAGAAAAGAAGAGTCATATCCCTGGCCCTCCTGCTGCCACAAAGAGAAACACCTGCTCTGGACTTCTTATGCAGGAGCATCATATACATTTTGTAAGAGTGCAAGCCCGGGAATGGGAAAGAAAATAAAAGCAAGGGTGTCAGGAAATCACCAGCCAGGATGAGAAAACAGATAAAAAAGAGTCTGGGCAGGAACTGTGTGGTCTTTGAAATGTTTCAGTGGAGTCTAGAAATGGAAGGATGCTGCTGAGACTTTCACATGAGGCTAGACAGGCAGTGGCCCATGCCTTGAGGAAACATTGGAAATTAAGTACCAAATAATCCTTGGCTGCTCTGAAGTCACTCCAGTTCTA
Organism: Phaethon aethereus; assembly: GCF_964289735.1. Taxonomy (NCBI): domain Eukaryota; kingdom Metazoa; phylum Chordata; class Aves; order Phaethontiformes; family Phaethontidae; genus Phaethon; species Phaethon aethereus. The sequence continues at coordinate 296,226 of NC_138596.1, read as the reverse complement.
AAAGTATGTTCAAGTGGTGGCTTATTGCTAAAGTTACAAGACTTTTATGGGAAAGGGAGAAGGGGAGTGAGAGATAGCAGCTGCTCAAAATCGCACAGAAAATCAGAGCTATTACCACTCATTTTGGAGGTAATATGAGGTAGTTAGGAATAGAGAGGGGATCTTTCTGTGTTGGTTTGTGTCTGTCCCAGTCTCAGATTCCACAAGGTAAATGTACATTGCTTTCACTTTTCCTCTGAATTGAATATGCATCCAGATTTGGAAACATCAGCCTTGTAGATCCTAGTTCCAGATCCTCATGCAAGCTAATGCAGGTTGAAAATCTGTAAATGTCTTGTTTTATTCCAGCATTTTTTTTTTCTTTTAAGCTAGGTGATACATACTGGAATAAACTTTTAACTCTTCTAAACATGTTTTAGACACAATGGAAAATGAACAAGAAAAAGACTCTGTTATTTTAAGAGATTTAAAAAAATAAACAACTTAGTTACAAATTACTTTTAAATGATTTCCCTAACAGTTCTTAAAAAAATTCCATTGTCATTATATGCTGCACTATGTTACTGTTCTGATGTATTAATATGCTGAGTCATGCATTGGAAGAAGATTTTTTTTTTCTCTCTTGTAACCTCTTTTTTAAATCTTTATGTAGAATGAACAATCAGAATCCTCAGAAACAGTCAATGTGGCTGAAGGCATAATTTCAGAGTAAGTCGCATGCACTACAAAGGGGAGACCAACTCTCTTATGAAAGTTTACCCTTTTGTATAAAGAAGGTAACAGCATTTCACATATTTCACAGAAGTGTGCATCCATTGCAGGGAAAGATTTTTTTTTTTTTTTAACTGGGAAATCTTGTTTTCATGCCAGTAGAAGCCATTCATTGTTTATACACTCTAATGTAACTCATATCAGCAGTGGGCAAAGATTGCAGTTGAAAAGTTTAGTTCAAGCAAACGACACCATGCTTGAACACGACAACATTTCATGTTAGCAGAGTGTGAAAAGCTGCTAAGTATGCAATGGACACTTGCAATTTAGTGTAAAAGTGGGGAAGGAGAGTATTTCTTTTTTTTTTTAAAATGATTTTTTTTTATTTCTTTATTCTTTATTTCTTGAAGTCTTGACTACATATGAACTTGCTAGTTGTTTTCGGCAAGTGTTATAGAATCATAGAATCTTTGGGTTGAAAGGGACCTTTTAAGGTCATCTAGTCCAACCCCCCTGCAGTAAGCAGGGACATCTTCAACTAGAGCAGGTTGCTCAGAGCCCCATCAAACCTGACATGGAATGATAGCAGGGATTCGGCATCTACCATCTCTCTGGGCAACCTGTGCCAGGGTTTCAGCACCCTCATTGTCAAAAATTTCTTCTATATATATCTGGTTTGAATCTACCTTCTTGTAGTTTAAAACCATTACCCCTTGTCCTATCGCAACAGGTCCTGCTAAAAAGTTTGTCCCCACCTTTCTTATAAGCCACCTTTAAGTACTGGAAGGCTGCAATAAGGTGTCCCCAGAGCCTTCTCTTCTCCAGGCTGAACAACCCCAAATCTCAGGCTGTTCTGAGTTCTTCTCAGAAGAGAAGAACTGTTCTTCTCAGTTCTGTGAAGTTCAGTAAAGAACTGTTCACTTCTCAGTTCTCCAGGCTGAACAACCTGTCCTCATAGCAGAGCTGTTCCATCCCTCTGATCATTTCTGTGGCCCTCCTCTGGACCTGCTCCAACAGGTCCATGTCTCTCCTGTGCTGAGGGCTCCAGAGCTGGCTGCACCACTGCAGGTGGGGTCTCACCAGAGCGGGGCAGAGAGGTAGAATCCCCTCCCTCAACCTGCTGGCCACACTGCTTTGGATCCCAGGTGTTCTGGGCTGTGAGTGCACGTTGTGGGCTCATGTACAGCTTTTCATCCACCAGTACCCCCAAGTCCTTCTCTGCAGGGCTGCTCTCAATACCTTCATCCCCCAGCCTGTATTGGTACTGGAGATTGCCCCAACCCAGGTGCAGGACCCTGTACTTGGCCTTGTTGAACCCCATGAGGTTCACACAGGTCCAATGCCCATGTCTGTACAGCAGTGTCAACTGAAATATAGTCCAACTATTTTGCCTTTGTGGATCTTTGAAAGGGACACATTTTGCTTTTTGCTTTGCATACAGAGCAGTCACCAAAGATGACAACATTTTTTGTTGGGTATTATGGTAGTGTATGTCATTTTGATATCTTAAAAATCCCAAACTGAAAATTCCTGGTTGGCCTTCTGACCTTCATCCCTTACATTTTACTTCTGTGGCACATCCTCCCACCTCCCATAATTCTGATTGTCTGAAATATTGTGCATATTGCATGTTGTTCATTAGAATATAAAGATCCATTGAATGTAGGGCTTGTGGGTAAAGCTGAGTTAATAACCATGCCTGAAAAGATACGTCTCTGCTGAGAACACTTTTTGATGGAGTTTCTGTGTGATTTCCAAGTGCTTTTTGCCCTTTTTTTTTGATGGTGTCAGATTTTTTTGGGGGGTGTGTGGACAGTTTGCCTCCCATGCAAATGCAGATTGCACTTGGAATATACCATCCCAGTCTTAGCATAACTCCTGTTCCAGCTCTTGTTTAAGGGAAACACTGTAACTTTGTTTTCTTGGGATGGATGAATGAGGTATGATTGAGGAAAGAACCTTCCAAGGAGTCTTCGATGGCAGGAAGAAGGAGCCTGTTTCTTTCATTAAACAAGTCTAAGACTAAATGTTTGCAAGTCACACACGAGTGACTGGTGGAGATGCAGAGAACCTTGCCTAGCTTTTCCTGTCTGTTCCCATACAAGGGCTTTTCATGACCACAGAGACTGCTTTTGCATGCCACTCCTTTAGTTTAGAGGGCTGAGACACACTGGCAAGTGCTGTTCCCTCTTCAGGACACAATGTTGTTGCCTGGGTGGTGCAGGGCAGTTGTGATGCAGCCCTAAAGACTGCCATGTCTTCCCTCTGCTAAGTGACAGCTTTCATGTCTATTACCTCATTTTAGTCCACTACCTTTTACAGTTTTCTTGGAAGGTGCTAATATGTTATTCTGGTATTTTCCATGTCAATTCTAGATGACAGAAGAGATGGGAAACAATCCAACTGCTGCTTCGTTGAGGTGCAGATCCCAATGCATCCTGGGTCCCACCACACCTTCTGTTCTTTGCTGTTAAAGCTGCAGATGCAGAAGCAGTGAAACTCCTCTTAGAAAGGGGAGCCAGGACTGATGTGCAGCTTCCATCCAAGGTTTTACTGTATTATAATCCATAATGTGGGATTCTAGATGTGAACTGCAGCTTCAGTGCCTGACTGTAAAATATCCTGCATGTCAGAATCAGATTTAGAATGGCCAGAAAGGTGTTTAAAGTGATTATCCTATTCAATTTTTTTTTTTTTTAATGGAAAGAACTCAAAGCTCCTTACTCTCCAAGTATTTTTTTTTCTCATTGTTTCCTGGTTACCAAGCTTGTGAGTAGCTGGGGAATACTTGGGAAGCTGCTCCTCAAGTTGGTAATAGCTGTTGTGATATTTAGTCGGCTTAGTGTCTGGGTCCTTTTGTGTTTCACAGTCCTGAAACTCTAGGCTCTAGGTTTATGGTGACTGATTGTGAGACACAGCATGTGGGAAGAGCAAGCTTGGGTTATTCTTTGAAAAAAATATTTAGTGCTGTTTAAGTGCTGCTTGTGATAAACAGGAGTCTTAATGCTATGTTTGTGTTTTCAGTTAGGGGGGTTAACTCCTCTGCACATAGCTGCCTCAATTCCTGGGGCGGAAGGGGTCCAGATAACACAATACCTCCTGTATACCACCCCAGACCTTAATGCAAGGGCAGAAGATGGAAATGAGATATACGGTCCAGACAAGGTATGTTGCTTTTTGAGCTCATCTTCCTTCAGCTGTTGGAATTCAGCTTGCACAGGACCAGATTACACAGATTATACAGTTTACAGCAGGGAGCTGAGATGCCTGCCTGCTTGATTTCACAGTGAAATCTTTGCATTCCACTGATAGAACCTTTAAAAGAAAAAAGCCCCTTGAGGTCTATAGTGTTGGGTTGCTGTAAACATATCTTTCTGGTTTTGGTGCTCCAGAACATTTTACTATCATGCCTTATTAGAAGTCTCTTGTGTGTAGTCCTGTTGCCTTCGCAGGCATGGCGACCTGGTTCAGGAACGGCACGGCGACCAACCCCAGGCCGCTCGGGCCATCAGCTCGCTGACACCAATGTGGTAGACGGCAAATGGCGTTTATTAGTTTGTGACATGGCTTGTGATATATAGCTTAGGTTTATAACCTCACTTCCGTCTGCTTGCATCATAAATTAAACGCTATTGGCTTTCAGGAGAGGGGCCCTAACTTTCCGTACAGCGCGATATCTTCCGGCCGCCAGACCCTAGCTATCTACATTTCCCCCCTCCCTATGCGTAATTAAATTAATTAAATTAATTTATTGATTTATAATAATAAATAAATTATTATTAATTATATTAATTAATATTAACAGTAATTAAATTACTATTTAATTAATAAATTAAATTGGTTAAAATATAGCAATCTTAAAGAATATATATCTCGTAACCTTGGATAGGAAACATACTAAATGCATCCTACTCTTAGTCAGTGCGTTATAATAATGTTAAAAAATATATACATACTACGAACTTGAATAGAAAACACAAGGCACATCAAGAGGTGACTGGGGGGCACCTGGGAGCAACGGGGTGTAACTGGGGATAGTTAAAGGAAATTTTGAACAGGAACATTTTTAAAGCAGCTGTTGGCGTTCTATCAACATGATGTTGACCTTCTCTAGTCGGCTCTTAACAAACGATGCGAGTCTGTTCAATATACAGGGTCCAAAGATCAATGCTATCATGATAATTACGATCGGCCCTGTCAAGGTAGATATCAGAGTGGTCAGCCATGGTGAATGGTTAAACCACGATGTAAGCCAATCTTGTTGTGCCTCTCGTTCCCTTTTTCGTTTCTCTAATCCCTCTCGTAATTTGGTCATAGTGTCCCTCACTATTCCGGTGTGGTCCGCATATACACAACATTCTTCCCTTAGTGCAGCGCACACTCCCCCTTGTTGCAAGAACATCAAGTCTAACCCTCTTCGATTTTGCAACTCTACCTCAGATAGTGATCTAATTGATTGTTCCAATGCACTTATTGATTGTTCGATTCTAGCCAGGTCCTCATCTACTGCCACCCTCAGGGCGCTAAGTTCTTTGTTCTGTTGCACCAAGGATGCTACTCCTGTACCTATTCCCGCACCTCCTACGATCATTAGAGTAGCTATTGTTAGTGCTGTAAGGGGTTCTCGTTTTGACAGGTGATGTTCCGGGGTAATCTGTGAGTCATAGACAAAGTCTTCGGTATGGTAAAAGATTTTGGGGACTATAGTTACCTGGACACAATATTCTGAGGATTTATCAAATTTTTCCAACGATAGACAAGGTGTAACTCCCATAGTGGAACAAACCCACTTGGTATTGCTGGCCGGTATTAGCCATTTTGCAGGGGTTTTATCTTGTGTCTTGCTAGCACATAGTTGTTTTTTGTGCTTTGGGACTTTACCTACGCACACTTCCCACCACCTGCGCTAATGTAATTCCTTGCTTTTCTGTGTCCCATATACACTGGGCCGGATTTGAGCCATTTACTCGTCTGGGTATGTCACTTACTCCTACAGCCTCATAAAAGGGTGGTCTTATTCCGTAGCACAGCCAACAATGCTCCGTAAGATTTGGGTTAGTTTTGTTCAGTAGTTGATAGCTAGCTTGCATCATTTTCCAGAGAGAATTTTGATTGGGAGTTTCGGTGGTGTGTGTTGCTCTGGGTGCGGTAACTTTGGTACTAGCTACATATATATATTATGTGGTGATGGTGTGATTTTCGGGATAAGAACCGGGTTAGGCCCGATTGCTTGGTTGGGGCCTACTGGCAGTGGATCATTCGGGATAATCTCCTTTTTTATGAGGATTAAACCACCTTTGTCTGTCCCTGGTTCTGTGTACCTTATCCCCCACATTTTCCCAAGTAACCAACTGTCTTCTTGGGGCTCAGTAACATTTAAGAAGAGATACTGACAATTTCCGCGTCCTCGCCATGCTTGTGGTGGAATGCACTTATATGGACCCCACTGGACTTTTAGGTATTTGTCTCTACCACTACCCGGTATCCAAGCAGGGGCTATGGTCTCACATCCCCAGTAGCTACAGTAATATTGGTTAGGGTAGTTGCAATAACTCTTCCCCGGGTTCGAGCTGGGACACATATAAAATCCTAGGTATCTCCAGCATCGGTCTCTCGGGACAAGCTGACACAGAGAGGCATTAAAACTTGGCGCATCTGATGTAATTTGGGTTGCGATAACTTGCTGATCATCGAATCGAAGGAGGGACCATTTAAATGGCCGATGGGGATGGTGTTCTGATACTGCTTGCCCTATAGTGACGAGCCCTAAAATCAAGATCACACAAAGACATCGTAGCCTCCCCCTTTGGAGGTTAGGTCGCCGCTGTTTGGATTCCACCAGTGTGGAGCTCCCAGGTGCGGACAGGATGCTTGTCGGCTTGTCGTCCTCTCTCGCCACCGGGGTGTACGGGTTACAAGGACGTCCGATAATCCGATCCTGTGGACAAAAACTCACAGTTTTCATTAGCTTTATTCTGAAGGTCCGGTTTAATAGACTTAAGCGGACACCACTTAACTTTCCCATCTTTTTTAACTGCGGCATACCCTCGCCCTGTAAGGACTAGCCTCCACCCTTGTTCCCATTCTCCCAGCTCATTTTTGATTATAACTAATGGGCTTTCTTCTAGCGCTTGAGCGGCCCAATGTTTTTGGGTGGGGCTATTCACCTCTCCTCCCCTGGGGAATTGATTTAGTGCTAAAAGAGCGGTCGCTAGCAGGCGTGCTTGGTCTCCCGGGGGAACGGCGTTGGCAAAACCTTCTGTTTTTGCCAACACCTCTAATTTAGATTTCAGAGTTTGATTTGCTCGTTCGACTATAGCTTGACCTGTGCTGTTATGTGGAATACCGTGTGTTAAGGTGATACCCCATTTCAAAGCAAATGCCTGGACTGATTTGGAGGCGAAGTTCGGGCCGTTGTCTGTTTTGATCTGATTAGGGATGCCAAGCCACGCCATGACTGTCAACCAATGTTGGATGGTCGCTTTGGAGTCGGTTTTGAGGTGTTGTGTGGCTACGATCATTCCGCTATATGTATCTACGGTTACTGCTAGCCACGCTCGAGATTTCAGCAACTGACAGAGCGTAAAATCCGTCTGCCACACTTCGGAGGCCTTAAGGCCTCTGGGGTTGACTCCACTGGACCACAGTGGTGCTTTCTGGCAATGGGGACACGTGGCTACTATGTGTTTCGCATCAGTGACTGAGATCCCGCATTTCTTTGCTAGCACTTTAGCTCCGATGTGGAGAGACTCGTGTAGCTGGCGGGCTTCTCTTAGCGTCCACACCCCTTTTGCAGCAGCGTCTGCTTTGTCGTTGCCGGTTTGGAAAAACCCTTTGATTGGGTCATGGCTGTTGACGTGGATGACCGATATGGTGCCCTTTCTGGAAAAAAGTGCTTCTTCCAGCATGATAGCTGTTGTGGATGTTGACACGCCGGGTCCTGACATGGCTACGCAAAGCTTAGCCACGAACATCGAATCGGTCACTATGTTGAGGTATTCCATTGGGAACAGTCCACACGCTAGTACTACAGCCATCACTTCTAGCTGCTGGACTGAAAGCGCACAATCGGTCGTTTTAATGCAGTGCCATTCTCCTCCTGATTGCCATACTGCCGCTGTGGTTGAGGTCGCTGAGGATGCGTCTGTGAAGACCGTTGGTCCCTGTTGGGGCCGATCCATGATCTTCCTTGGGAGGTCGATGTTGACAATTGCCAGCATTTGAGCCCAAGGGGGTTTTGTAGCATACCGGACTTCTCCGCCAAATCCGACGAGAGCTATAGCTAGATACTCTGACATCGCCACTGATAGCGTTGGGAGCTGTTTGCGGAAGGGTAGGTATATCCTGGCGGGTTCGATGCCTAGGTATCTTAGGGCGAGTTTTCTGCCTTTCATAATGAGGCTACCGAGGCACTCGACGCCCGGAGAGAATGCACGTGACGGTTTTCCCAGGACTATCCATTGTATTGGTTGAGCTTTTTCAGGATGTCCCTGGGCTAGTGCCCCTACTCCCCCTCCCTCCGTGAAATGTACATACAGATCGAGTGGTACATCTGGGTCCCACCTGGTGAGCGCGCTTGACGATACCTGTTGCTCGATAAAGTCAAGAGAGTCTATTGCTTCCATCGTCAGAGTTTTTTGTTCCCATGGGTTCTTTCCCTTCAGAAGGTCATACAGGGGGGCCATGATCTTGGGAGGGATCAGGACAATGTTGCGGAGCCATTGTAAGGACCCCACTAACTGCTGCATATCATGGAGCGTTTTGATGTTCCGACGGATCTTTATTTGGGGTGGGGTTATGTAGGAACTTGTGATCTCCACTCCCAAAAAGCTCACACATGGTCTTCTTTTAACTTTCGCGCTCGCGATCTCGAACCCATTTGTTTTTAAGGTTTCCGAAACTGTTGATACTAGCTGGTCCACCTGACTTCCTGACGGTGCGGCGATCAAGATATCGTCCATATATTGGATGATAGTCGCGGTCGGGTCACTACGCCGAATCGGTGTCAACGCCTGATCCACTGTAATTTGGCAGATGGTAGGCGAGTTGATCATTCCCTGAGGCAGCACTTTCCACTGGAAGCGTAGGTTGGGGCGGTGGCTGTTTGGGAACACGACAGAAAAAGCAAACCGCTCTTTGTCTTCTTCATGTAGGGGTATCGAAAAGAAACAGTCTTTAATATCAAGGACAGCACAAGGTTGTCCTTTTGGTATCATAGAGTTCATGGGTAACAGCGTTTGGACGGGGCCCATTGGTTGGATTCTTTTATTTACTTCACGCAGGTCATGGAGGAGGCGAAACCCCTCGCCCGTTCGTTTGGGTATTACAAAAACTGGGGTGTTCCATGGGCTAGTAGAAGGCTCTATATGACCTTGTTGTAGTTCGCGGTTGACTAGCTCAAGAAGAGCGTCCATTCGAGGCTTTGACAGGGGCCACTGCTCGACCCACACTGGGTTGGACGATTTCCACGTCAGTCTAATTGGTGGGAGTGGGTATGTGGCAGTGGCCCTTATGGTAAATTTGTCACCCTGGCTTTTAATAGGGTTAGGGCGTCCCTTCCCAACAGGGGTGGGACTCCTGACATGACATATGGGAAGAGGGCAATGGTTTTCTCCGGCCCTTTTTCAGTGTGGAGCATAATTGCTACTAATTGAACACCCTTTCGAGCTCGGGTTAATCCCCCGACTCCGCCCACCATGGGGGCGTCTTCCAATTTCCAATGTGGGGGCCAGTTCGTCTCAGGGATAACTGTAACATCTGCTCCAGTATCGATTAAAAAGGGGACACTAATGGTGGTGTCATTTAAGGTATTATAGAGGGAACAGGTCCCCCACACCACTGGCGGGTTATCACACTTTACTGCCAGGGCCACCCTGGGGTCTCGCCCCCAGAGGGTAGTCCTTGCTGTCCCTGAGGTAGGGACAGGTTTGACTGGATTGTCGGTTGAACCATAAAGTTGGTCGCTTCTCGAGGGGGTAGCGGGTTCAGGAGTGCTTCGCCCCACTTGGGGTTGGCGTAGTTGGGCCACCTGGTGTCCCAAGTGGGAGAGGGCTGTGCGCGGCCCAGGCGTCCTCTCCCCTTCCCGTTTCCCTGAGTTTTAGATCTACATTCTTTAGCAAAATGTCCTTTCTTTCCGCAGGCCCAACACGGTCCTCTGGGTCGGTTCTGGCACGGTGGAAGCGCTGTTGGTGCAACCCCCGACCGAGGGCAGTTTGCTACAACGTGGCCCGCCTGGCCACATTTAAAACATGCCATCACATTAGCTATTGCGGTACGAACAGCCACCTGGATCGGGGCTAGATGCTCTTCCTTCGTGACATGCTTAATCATGTCCGCGATGCTTGACCCCACTGGCAGTGACCGTAGGATTTCCTTGGTTGTTGAATTGCACTGCTGACGTAAGCAATCTGCAACAACCGGGCCCTTCGCATCCGCGGGCAGGGTCGAGGAGTCGACCGCTGCCTGGAGGCGATCCACGAATTGTGTAAAGCTCTCATTTTAATTTTGTTTTATTGTGGACCATGGCGATGGCTTGACAATAACTCTAGAGGCTGTGCGAATAGCTTCTCTGGCTGCACGAGTAGTTGTCATTATTTCGTGAGCCCGGAGGCCCTGGGCCTGCGCCTGGGGGGTAATCATTGTTGGGTCTGTACCCATCAGCCGCTGCAGGCTGGAGCCATGTAGCGGGTGATCCGCCCCGGTTATTCGGGCTAGTTGTTTCGCACAGTTGTCCTCCCATTCTTGTTTAAAAACAATCATCCCTGCCCCGTTGAAGATCATTCTACAAGTTTGTTTTATATCGATCGGGAGCATATCGTCTCCCCCAAAGACACCATCTATGAGGGTAGAGACCATGGCAGAATTAAGCCCTTTATCCGCAATTGCCTTAACAATCGCTTGTATATCTTTAGGGTTTATTGGTGAGTGGACCCTTTGTCCCCCATCTGTCACCCGGACCGGGAATGCTAGCGCAGCCGATGGGGCCCAGTCGGCGCACGCAATCTTTATTTTCCTCCAGTCCGTGAGAGGGATTTCTCCCCTTCGCGGTTCCTCTTTAATTTGGATGGGAATATTTTGGCTCTTGACTTTATTTATCTCTGTTTCCTCCTTCTCTGAGTTTGAATCGGTTGTGAGCCACTCGTCCCACCTAGTCCCTGATCCAGAGTCGGAACTCGACTGACTGGTTACTTCCGGTTTGCAGTACCTTTTTGTTGGGCTCCGGCCCCGCCCGCTTCCCTTGCGGGCGGGCCGTTCCCGCCCTCCTGGCTCGTCCCGCCCGCTTCCCTTGCGGGCGGGCCGTTCCCGCCCTCTCGATTCGTCCCGCCCTCTGCTCGGCGGGGTGTTTGTCTTATCAGCGCATTTTTTCGGATGGCCGCTCTGATTGGCTTTCCGCCCTTCGCTCGCGCTCTCCTCCCCTTCCCGGTCACTCTCATCACCTCTCTTCTTCACGTTCTCGTCCCCTTCACGTTTGTGTGCGCTTGTTAACGCTAACGCTTCTTCCCTGTTCCCACTAAGGGCATCCTCGCCCCGCCCTTTGCCTTCTTGCTCGGCGCCATCTTGGGGCACGTAGGGCGGTGGTGTAGCCCAGACTTCCTCAGACTCTGATTTCTCGGCGGCGCCCCTGGCCTCCTCGGCTAGCTTACCCCAGAAGAATTTAGCTCGTTTCTGTCCGTCCGTAAGCGGATCGGGGTTCGGGAATTGAGGGGACGTGTCGCCCTTTTGCAGATCTTTAGGCTCACTAGAATCGTCATCGTCTGGGGGGTGCAAAGTCTGTGTGGCTGCCCCGACTCCCAATTTCGGGGTGACCAACAAACAGTTCTTTGCCGCCCTCCAGGTGTCCTGTTCTTGTATAGCCTTCTGCAGGGCCTGTACGACTTTCCCCCACGACTTAAGGTTTTTCCCACGACCCGAGGACATCGTCTCTTCGGCTAACGCTTTAGTGCATTTATCCCACACTTCAGGGTGGAGAATATCCACCGGCTGGGCAATGACCCCAATTTGCAAAAGTCTCGCAACTGCGAGAGTAAAATCTTTGGGTTCACAATCAATACCCCACTGCTTATGTAATTGTGATACGACCTTCACAAGGGCTTCCATCCTCCTTGTTGGTCCGGGAGCGTCCTCCCCGCCGGGCTGGTCCTGCCGCTCCGGCTGCCGTTCACCCGTCCAGGCGACGATTCCCGGGTTTCGGCACCACTTGTTGCTTTCGCAGGCGTGGCGACCTGGTTCAGGAACGGCACGGCGACCAACCCCAGGCCGCTCGGGCCATCAGCTCGCTGACACCAATGTGGTAGACGGCAAATGGCGTTTATTAGTTTGTGACATGGCATTATATAGCTTAGGTTTATAACCTCACTTCCGTCTGCTTGCATCATAAATTAAACGCTATTGGCTTTCAGGAGAGGGGCCCTAACTTTCCGTACAGCGCGATATCTTCCGGCCGCCAGACCCTAGCTATCTACATAGTCCAGTACAAATGACTGAAGATATGATGGCAGAAACAGATATGTCTGTGATGGGACTTGCTTGTTTCAATTCCGTGGAGCTGGCCTAATACTTCTTTTCTTTCCTTATTTCTCTTTTCCTTGAACCCAGGCTGTCTCTGCTAGTTTCCTGCTGTGCCTCCAGGTTGCAGGAGGTCAGCCTAGCAGTAGACTTTTGTGGTAGTCTACCAATTTTTAGCTGGAGTTGCCATTTTTGATGATACTGCTGAGGGAGCTATACCAGCAATGTGTGCTTTTTCTGGCATTTGTTACCTGAGAAATTACTTTAAGTTGTAGTAGCAAAATAATGTAGTCACAGAACAGTTGAAAGATTGGAAAGGACCTCTTAAGATTTTGTAGTATGATACCCTTGCTCAAAGCAGGATCAATTACAGCAGGTTGCTCAGGATCAAGTCCAATTGGAAGGGTGGAGACTCCACAACTTCTCTGGGCAACCTGTTCTAGTGGCAATGCTTGTCCTAATGCACCCCAGGATGTTGTTGACCTTCTTTGCTGCAAGGGTGCATTGCTGGCTCACGTTCAAGACCTCCAGGTCCTGTTCTAGAAGTTTTTTTCCATCTGGTCAGGCCCCAGCATGTACTGGTGCCTGAAGTTATTCCTCCCTAGGTGGCAGGGGAGGAATACAACAATTTCCTTTTGTTGAATTTAATAAGATTCCTCTCTGCACAATTGTCCAGCCTGTCCAGGTCCCTCTGAAAAGCAGTACAACTGTTGTGGTGCATTAAAACACTCTTCCCAGTTTTGTATCATCTGTGTACTTGCTGAGGGTGCACTCTGTTCCAGCATTGAGGTCACTGATGAAGACCTTAAATAGTATCTGCCCCTGGGGTATAGCACAGCTGGACTTTGCACTGCTGATCACAACCCATGATCCACTCTCACTGTACAATTGTCTAGTCCATACTTCTTCAGCTTGTCTATGAGGACGTTATGGGAGACAGTGTTGAAAGCCTTGCTAAAGTCAAGGTAAACAACATTTACTGCTTTCCCATCTTTCACCAAGCTGGTCATCTTATTGTAGGTGGCTATCATGTTTGTCAGGCATGATTTCTCCTTTGCAAATACATGCTGACTACTTCCAGTCACCTTCTTACCTGTAGTATGTCTGGAGATGGCTTCTCAGAAGACTTTTCCATCAGTTTCCCATAGGCTGAGGAGAGCTTGTAGTTCCCTGGCTCTTCCTTCCATTTTTCTAGAAATGCAAAGAAATTCCTGAGAAACCTCCCTTTCTCACCATGACCATTTAGAGGTAACCAAAGTGGCCTTGCAATGACATTGGCCAGCTCCCTGGCATACCATCAGGTCCCAGTCACTTAAAAAAGGACTTGGCTTATATAACTAGAATGATAAAATGTATCTTGTCATGACAAGGACTAAGGTGAATGTTTGCAGGACAGGGAGATTTAGATGGCTTTGTCAGTTTGTATTTCAGTACTTTTTCCTTTAGTAAACAAGAGAACTTAATACCTATTTATCAACAGTACTTAGCGACAGAATGCCCAGACTCGGTGTTTTTATATTGATCTGGCCACCCTATATTCATAGACCTTAAATGAATGACATGTGAATGAGCTTGATTCAAGGCAAGTCCTTTGTGCCTGAAAGCTTGCTTCTTCCCTCTCTCTACGCTGTATCGTTTGGCCCAGTAAAAGTTATTAACATCTATCTCTCAAACTTGCCTTCCCTAGACTTCTCCAGTGGTTTTATTAAACCTCATAGTGTGCAGTGCAAAAGCAGTCTAGCAGATGAGACCTGAATGTAGAGAAGGAAGTAGAAAAAGCGTGGCTGTTGTTTTTGTGGGGCTGAAGAAGTCTTGTCCATGATTGAGATCCAAACCAATGGGTGACCAGGCAGGTTTCTTTTCTGTTAACTTGTCTTCAAGCTGTTGTGCAAATGTGCACATTGTTTCACTTACATTCTCCAGCCTCAAGCCAGAGAAGCCAGCTTGACAGGTGGTGTCACTTTGCAACTGAAAGATGAAGCAGGACCACCACAAGAGTACTTTTCCTCCTATAGTGGTCCTGTCCCTGAAGAAGGTGGAAGGAGTGCATTGCACATTGCATGCGAAAGAGAGGATAACAGTGAGGTAAGATCTAAGCATCTAAGCATCTAAGGCTCTGCTCATAGGGAGTAGTTCTAAGCTAATCTCAAATGACATAACTTGGCAGTGAAGACATTTCATCCCTCTGTAAGGAGCTGATTGAATAACATGAATAAACTAATTTTCTACTGAATTATTATCATTGTACTGATTAAAAATCTATTAGCAGTTGAGGAAAAAACATTTCTTAAATCTTTGGAGTTCTGTTTGACTAGAGAAACTCCTTTAATTGAGTTTAATCCTTTTATCCTTTAATCCTTTTCCATTGTTTAATTTGTCATTAACTTAATCATCCACAAGGCCAATTTGAAGTTGGACAGTCTTACTTTTGGCATGTACTAACCTCTGTGCATATGATTTTATATTTTAGTAACATTCTTCTAGCAGACTTGGGATGCATACAGTTGGAGAAAGGTATTTGAGAGGAGACCTACTTCTTCAGAAGCAAAGCTACACATTCATTCTGGTGGCAGGACTAATGAGATTTGATAATCTGGTTGTGAATAGGTTTCATGTATAGCACCACTTATGCTTGGGGTTCTCAGTCATTAGAAAGTGGATGTATATTTTTACTGTAACATCATAGTTTAGGTGAAAGGTTTGAATGTGTTTTATGCTGCTCATTTTATTTATTTTACTATTATTATTACATTTAGTATTAATAAGTTAACTTTATTATGATCTAATTCTACCTTTTCCCACTGCACTTGCCTACAAAGCATGCCAGAGATGTTATCCGCCTCCTTTTAATGCATCAGGCAAATCCAAACACATTGTGGAGTGGCCATTCACCACTTTCCTTAGCAATTGCCAGTGGGAATGACTTGGTGAGCATCTTTAAGTTCCTTCATTTTTTTGTGGTGTACTTACCCATTCATGTCTGCCTTTTCTGATGACAGCCAAACTACATAATAAGTGGTGCTTGCAATCATACATTTTCAGTGAAAATAATAAAGTTTTTACTTTTCTTTCAAACCTATGGATGTTTCATGAGCCCAACTAGAGAAGTCCTAAAGGACTATAGTATGAGGTAGCCAGAAATATTTGGGTAGGACTCAGAAGGGACTAGCATTTGGACAACTGTGTTCATTTTATGAATCACAAGAAGATTCAGTTCTCTTATAGGTTGCGTCCCTGCCCAGAGCAACTGAACCAAACACCAAAACACTTGCTTCTGGTGTTTAAAGTGTTCTTACCTTAGATGGTAAGAAGTATGCTGCTCTATGAAAAGATTAATGATCAGTGTTAGAAAGGATTTGGTGGTAATGAGGCTTGGCACTCCATAGATGAGGCTTACAGTTCACACAAGTAGAATTCATTGTGTGAAGTCAGCACCTGACTTCCCAAGCCGGGAATGGACTCCCTTCTGCCCACACTGGGCACATAAGAGCAGGTCTGCGGCAGCCAGCATGGTGCAAGAGAAGATATGCAGCCAAAGCAGGTGATGAAGCAGATGTGTTTGCAGTGCTCTATTTCTCTTCGAATAGAGCTTGGTGTGCCCAGGCTCCTGGCTCGTCTTCTTTGTGGAGTGCAAGGCAGGTGAAGGATGGAGTGAGAGTGGCACCCTGGCTCCCCACAGAGCTCAGCAGTTGTGCAGCCAGCACACAAGGCCATGGCAAGGACACCTGTAAGGGGGCAAGCATGACTGTCTGTACCCTAGCGGTTCAGATAAGCTGAAAGGGGCAGGGTTGGAGTGTGATTTCTGCTTTCCTGTTTACTTTTCTCTGGTACAAAAGCACACAAATAATCGAGAGAAGCATTCTCTTGGAAACACAACCATGAACAAAGCTAGGGGGAAACCTGTTTCAGTATTTTTGATGAAATCGACATTCTACCTTTTGTTCTGTCACTACAAAATTTATACTTAACATAGGATAAATAGTAGAACATAATAGAAAATACCTGTTGTGTGTTGTTATTTTTTAACTACATTCCTTTCACTGGAAGGGTATCAAATATCTATAAAAATAAAACTGGATGCAATATAATATGGAGCTAAACTGTGGACTATGGAAGGGGTTATGATAGAGGTGGTTGCAACTGCATACAACAGAAAATAGATTCTGTATCAAGTGTTTAAACCTGAACCTTTTTCCTTACACTGTCTTCATCATTTTTAAAACAGTTTTGGTATTTTTCTGGGCAAAAGTGTTTTCCTGGAACACAAAAATTTAAATTTCATGATTTTGAATGAAATAGAGAGTCCTATATCCAACAACTTTGACTGCTTCTCCCACCTTATCAGAGGCTAATGTCTGATGAAGTAATGACCTAATAGGGTGTAAGTGATCAACCTAATTAATCCTTATCTTTGTGGTGAAGCATTTAAAAAAAAATACACTTTAGGTGTATATTCAGGTGATTTTTAAAGCTATCCTCTCATGTCTTTGATACTGTTGTTTGATAAAGTATTCCATGATGACATTGTGATTCACACTAAAAGAAGTGAAAACTGCTGTCCGGTGGACTAAATTTTTGTGTACTACTGAAGCTATGACAAATACTAGCAGATACTTCAAGTGTGCTGCGGTAAATACTGTAAAGCTTTACGATCTTGACTGATCTGGCTAGGGTCTCACTTTCCTGCTATAGAACTGTCAATAATGTCTTCTTCAGCCACTAATTTGTCACATTTGCATATGCACATTTGCAGGCAGTAGTTGAACTCCTCAAACATGGGGCTGATCCAAATCTGCTATTAAGTGGAGCAGTAAGAAGTGCCCTCTGTGCAGCTGTCAGTATGGCATATGAACAGCAGAGAACGACAACCCAGCGTATTGCTTTGGTGAGATAACATCTGGGTGTTTGTTGTTTTTTGTAAATTTCAGAAAAACAGTGATTTTTGTCAGGTGCATTGAGTGCCCTTTCTCTTCAATGGGTAAGCTGATTTTTTTTTCCCCCCAAAACAATTAATTTGTGTCTATTCCTAATGCTGTTTGTTTCTGTCCTGAGAAACAGGGGTTTTGCATGGAAATTCATTTTCATGTTTGAGTAAAGAGGATGATAACCTCCTTGTGTAGAAGAGGAAAAACTACATTAAAGTCAAGTGGGATGGTTGTAGTGCCCACAACCCTGTCAAAACTGACTGTTAGCTTGTTTATGAACACAACCAGCATTCACATGAAGAGACGTGCATTGTGTTTGGTTGTTATTGTAAAGTGGTCAATACCACTTGTGAGGAGCACACTTTCTCATCTATGATGAGGTCAATGGCAGTGTTTGGCCTTGTGAAAATTGGAGTTTTTCTCCTCATCCCAGGGAGCACAGAGCTGATCTCATTCAGAATGGAGGTGAGGAAGGCTGCAGCTTTGGGGTCTGGAATTACAGGCAATTTCCCCAGATGGGTTCTGTTCTCCCCCCTCCCTACTAGTTGTCCCTGCTTCATTTGTTGCTGCAGGTTTGTGAGATATCCAGAAAGAAATAGCAAATGCCTGCAAGAAGATTTTACTTGCAAAACACATTTAGATTTGACAATTCATCATCAGCTCTAAAAGAGGGGAAGAAAAACATAGTTTGGTGTACAAAATAGTCTCACAAATAGCATCAGGTTAAGCTCTGATGCTTCATCCTGTCTCTTTAGATGTGGTGTGAACGCAGTTTTTTGGGAAGGTTTTCTTTTTGCTTGGATGTGTAATGATTTGCTTTCTTCAGGTTGATAAGCTGCTTGAAGCTGGCGCAGATATCCTTGCACCAGTTACTCTGAGGGAAGGACAGAGAAAAGCTGTGGGAACAGCTGTTGACTATGCCTATTATAAACATTATCAGGTATGACCTCGGTTCCCATATCTTACAGTACTGTTCACTTGCATCCATTCAAATACGTGGCCTGTGTGTCCTTATGAATTGGCTACAGCCTTCTTCAGAAACTTTCATGGAGATTTGCTTTTTCCCTTCATTTGTTGTGAGACTCAGTTCAGCACTAAATGAAATGTTGATCACTTAAAATCTGAATACCTTTAATAGTTTTGCCTGTGAAGGCAATCCTTGCTGTCACATATTATAGTAAGATTCCATTAATAATCAGATTGGAAAGACTTAATTGTAATCTTAAACCCAGGCATTAAAACCGAAAGTAATATGTGTTTCTGTGAGGCTACAATCAAATCAGGAAAAGTTATTATGGGTAATTTTAGATGTGTTGTAAGATATCATAGGACATTATTGATCAAACTTTAAAATAATATATTTAGTAAAAAAACCCAAACCCACACATTAAAATATATATTAGGCATTATATGTTATATATTATATATAAAATAACTACATATTTAATAAATAAAGAAATGGATTTACTAAAGTTGTCCTTAATAATTTATTAATCCCTTATAAAAGGAAAAATTTTGGTACTTCCAGAAGTTCTGGGAGAGGAGCTCTGCCAGATGAGGGCAGCTTCCAAGTGCAGGGTCCCGCAGCTGGGTCGGGACAATCTCTGTTATCAGTACAGGCTGGGGGATGAAGGGATTGAGAACAGCCCTGCTGAGAAGGACTTGGGGGTACTGGTGGGTGAAAAGCCAGACATGAGCCGGCAATGTGCGCTCCCAGTCCAGAAGGCCAACCGTGTCCTGGGCTGCACCCAAAGCTGCGTGGCCAGGAGGTTGAGGGAGGGGATTCTGCCCCTCTCTGCTCTGGGGAGACCCCCCTGCAGTGCTGCGTCCAGCTCTGGAGCCCTCAGCACAGAAGAGACATGGATCTGTTGGAGCGGGGCCAGAGGGTCACAAAAAATGATCAGGGGGCTGGAACAGCTCTGCTGTGAGGACAGGCTGAGAGAGTTGGGGTTGTTCAGCCTGGAGAAGAGAAAGCTCTGGGGATACCTTATTGCAGCCTTCCAGTGCTTAAAAGGGGGCTTTTAAGAAAGGTGGGGACAAACTTTTTAGCAGGGCCTGTTGCGATAGGACAAGGGGTAATGGTTTTAAACTACAAGAAGGTAGATTCAAACCAGATATATATAGAAGAAATTTTTGACAATGAGGGTGGTGAAACCCTGGCACAGGTTGCCCAAAGAGGTGGTAGATGCCCCATTCCTGGAAACATTCCAGGTCAGGTTGGACGGGGCTCTGAGCACCCTGCTCTAGTTGAAGATGTCCCTGCTCACTGCAGGGGTGTTGGACTAGATGACCTTTGAAGGTCCCTTCCAACCCAAACTATTCTATGATTACTCCTTGGAGAAACATTTGAAAATTGTTTTACTTAACTTGTTGAGCACTCACCAAATTCATAGTTGGAAGAACTAGAACGTCTAACCTGGACATGTCCTATGCTCCGTATCACAGACTGAGCTCCAAGCCAGGGTCCAGCAGGGACGATGCTGTGCTTTTGGAATGGGCTGGCTTTAACTCTGAACACTTGTGTGTTAGTGTTCACATATATTAGTGGATTAACTCATGGTTATGTTGCAGGATAGGAGAATTGCTCACACACCATACCACATACTGTCAGCATCTGAACAGAAAGTTTCTCAAACACTCCGATCGCTCCTGGAACATATTACAGTGAAGCTCCGTGAACATGTCATCCTGAAAGAGAAAAAGTGGGATCAAGAAAAGCTGAGAAGATCCAAGAAATGTTAGTTCAAGCCTAAGAGTAGTTCAAGATTAAGGGTAGCATCACCTGGTGTGAAGGGGAGTTTATTGTTATAATTCCATTGTTCCTGTCTAAAAAGGTAACTTCTAATAAAAACTGCTCCTACATATTTGGTAAGGAGATGTAGGGGTTCTACAAACATTAAAAAGAATGAACAAGGCATTGTGAAGAAGATATGAATATGCGTTTAGTGCCTGTCAGCTGCTTCCTGGTAAATCCCTTCACAAGGAGAACCTTGGAATTGCTTTGCATTTAGTACAGGGAACATTCCTGATGGCAACTTACTCTCAGGTCCTTTCATAAAAACTCTCTCTCTTTCATAAAGACTCTCTCATAAAGACTCTCACTGTGCCAATGATCTTCTGCTATCAGAGTAGCAACAATGAATATATAAATTAAGATGTATTGCTTTAAATGGGTGGTGAAATCAGGCTTAGAATCTAGGTCTCCAAATACCAGTCTTTGGGGCAGAAGATGTATCACACTTGGGAAGTGAACTCTCAATATAGGATTGTTATCTTTGTAGTTCAATATAACCCGGGACTCTGTGGCTTGTTACAAGCAGTAATTATCTGTATGGTTTCTTCCTCTTGGCTGTGAAGTAGCAACCTGGCCCCTTTTTTTCTTGGCTTCTGAAGCTTGTTGATGGAAAATTTATTTTATTATGTATCTTCGAATTTTGTACAGTAGACAGAGCAAAGCAGACTTTTAATGAAGGTGGATCTTGTGACTAGTATTCTAATTCTCAAGTCAGAATACCAATTCCCCCCCCCCCCCCCCCTTTTGTTGGTGTAGTGGATTCAGCCGGTCATGCACGTGTTTCAAAGAAGAAAGGAGGGAGCCATCATGTGGAGGAAGTGAGGTAGGACAGAGATACTGCACTCAAGTATTGACTGTTCTTAGTCAAAAATACTATGCTCTGTTTTTTTTCTCACCAAAACTACTGTCACCCTGCCATTTTTCTCCTTTCTAATTTTCCTCTCTAGTCTATCCAGACTTAGCAGCTGCAGTTAGCTTTTATCTCTGCTGTGATCACATCACTCATTTTCAGCTTCAGACTTTGCCATGAGAGTCTGCATAATATTCAGTCTTCTTCCAGGAAGAAGTGTATCCTTGTGTTTTAAACCAACTAATGACATCAGTAGCTTAGAGTAGCATGCAAATGCTAGGAAACAAGCCCATACAAATTTTGTGTCTTACATTTCTCCAGAAATTGCAGGAATGACTTGTAAAATTTGAATGTTCTTCTTGGAACTGTGTAATAACACAAGTTTGAATAATAATGGAAATACTTCAAGGTTGCTGAATTCTGTCATCAGTTTCTCCTATTGCAGGGAATTCACAGGCTTCTGAACTTTGTCTCAGTATTTGAATCAAGAGAAGTAATATAGGTGGTCAAGAACTGGGGCACTTTTGAAGACAGAAATTTTGAGGCAGCATTTTTGTTGAACTGAGATGGATCAGTAATAGCATAAGATGCATAAATAGCCAGAAGAACATGAAATGAACTAAAATAAAATCTGGAAGATTAAAGTAGCACACAAAAATTCTACAAATAGATCTTGGCGATGACTTGCAGAGAGAGACGAAACCTCAGTGAAACTTGCTAGCTATTGGGGAAAGGATTCTTTAACGCTTTAAACAGGATGTAAATACGTAGCCCAGCTTGCACTTCGATCTAACATTCTGCTTCCCAGTCCCACTGAAAGCCTTAGCCCAAGCATGCTTCTTTTCATGTTCAATGCCAATCTTATTATTGCAGAAAAAGAAAGAATACTTAGAAATGCTGAAAGGTCTTCGTCTTCTTCATCATCATCATCATCATCATCATCATCGTCGTCATCATCATCATCATCATCACACACTGCCTAGTTTCTGCTCCCTTTCATGGTATTATGCTCACCCTTCCATCCCTCCTCTGGACCCTAAGCTCTGTAGCTTCATTCCAGTAGTGGTTATGGTCGAAGCGTTACTATGAGCTGTCTGCCACTGGACTCCTATGCCCAGAGGAATACAAGTTGATGATTTCTTCCTCCTCACTCTAGGAACCACTTTGGTTCATTTTTATTCGTTTTCTAACATGTTTTTACACCCTGCTTTGTCTTCATTGGCCTGAAGCTCCATGTTATATCTGATTTTACGATCTATAGTACATTCTATACTGTTACCTTTAAAACTGGTTTTGCCCAGCTCCAGCTCTGCATTACTTTAACTAACTACTGGTGAGCTGTTTTATAGCTATGGGATGTCAGGGCAAGGCTGTGACCTGTGACTTATTCCAAACCTACACTCTACCAATCCCCCTGGCTTTACTTACGAGACCTCTCCTGTCATGCTAGACCTGTATTTCTCCACACTACAGCGTTATGTCAGAGTCAAAAATAACTTATTCTGCACAGAATAATTACTGATTCCTACTACCTATATAAAAATTGTGGTTGTACCTTGAAAAAAAATGGAAAAATAGAAACAAATTAGGCATAGCCACCTGGCCAGAAGAAAAAAAAAGTCAGCAATACAACTACACTGAGTAAAAACAATGCTCCAGGAAGGTCAAAACACGTTCAGACAGAGCAAGCCTGACCAGCCTGAGTCATGAGGCCCTGCAAGTTTAGTTCAAAACCTGTAACCCATTATTAGCAACATCAATACTACTTTACTGGGCTACACAGCTACAGCTGACACCAACCCATCAGTCCCTTGTGGCCCAAGTAGTGGTAGAGGTAGTCAGGCCCAGGTATCCTGACCCAAGTGCTTGTCATGGCTATGAGGTGATGCAGATCTTAAGACTGTGATAAGTAACCCCCACATCTGCACTGTGGTTCTTGCCACTCAGCCACCTGCAGTCAAAACACCACACGCAGAGCAACTCTTATGATCACATGCAGTCACAGAGGACAATGTAACGCGTCCATATGCATCTGTGTATCACACAGATGGACAGACAGACATGCAGGTGAAGGTTTTCCCCAGAGCTGTGAAGATATAACCAACCTCAAGCAGAAACTCCCAGAATATATAATCCCCTCATTTCTGTTGGCTTTGGGCAAATCCCATGAAAACATCACCATAAAATCACAAGGACTGGCAAGACAGAGCATGAATGAAAGCTGCAGTTTTGGTCTGATACTCACAACCTTGCCCTTTTACCGGGAGAAGCACAAGTACTACCTATGTGATGAGCTTGGCTGTGGTCACAGCATTACCGAGCTCTCTGCGAGTGTTCAGAGAGCATGTACTAAGCAATATTCACACAGGGATGTCCACTATCAGGGTCTCTTAAAAGACATTGATTCCAGTCTCTCTCGCATCAGAGTTTGTCAAGGCTTGGATTTCCACTTGACCTTTCACCCCTCTTCAGAATTGAGATAGGATTTGCTCATGTTAGCCTTTCCTCACTTCCTCTCTCTACTTTTCTGTCTTAAAATTTCATTTTGCTTTCATGCATTCCATTAGTTATTCTGGTAAGATTTTCACCCCCCTTCCTTCCTCTTGCAGAATGTTGCTGAAAAGTGAACTGATCTCCCATCTCTCAAGATTACATCTCCACCAGTCATTAGTAAAGGCCTTGAAATACATCTCCCCGAAAAAACGAACACCATTGATTGCTTCTTGCTCCTGTCCTGGCCACTTTGGTTCTATCACTCCTGATTTTATAGAAGAAAATACATTATTCTCAACTCTATAAGACATTACCAAGCAAGTTGTTAACTGTGTGCAGAAATGGAAGAGTCCCTTGGGTGGATCCCATCCAGACCCACAGATGTGTGTGTCTAAGTGGTGTAGCAGGTTGCTAACCATTTCCCCTTGTATTATCATAGAATCATAGAATAGTTTGGGTTGGAAGGGACCTTCAAAGGTCATCTAGTCCAACACCCCTGCAGTGAGCAGGGACATCTTCAACTAGAGCAGGGTGCTCAGAGCCCCGTCCAACCTGACCTGGAATGTTTCCAGGGATGGGGCATCTACCACCTCTTTGGGCAACCTGTGCCAGGGTTTCACCACCCTCATTGTCAAAATTTTCTTCCTTCTATCTAGTCTAGATCTATCCTCTTGTAGTTTAAAACCATTACCCCTTGTCCTATCGCAACAGGCCCTGCTAAAAAGTTTGTCCCCATCTTTCTTAAAGGCCCCCTTTTAAGCACTGGAAGGCTGCAATAAGGTGTCCCCAGAGCTTTCTCTTCTCCAGGCTGAACAACCCCAACTCTCTCAGCCTGTCCTCACAGCAGAGCTGTTCCAGCCCTCTGATCATTTTTTGTGACCCTCTGGCCCCGCTCCAACAGATCCATGTCTCTTCTGTGCTGAGGGCTCCAGAGCTGGACGCAGCACTGCAGGGGGGTCTCCCCAGAGTAGAGGAGAGGGGCAGAATCCCCTCCCTCAACCTCCTGGCCACGCAGCTTTGGGTGCAGCCCAGGACACAGTTGGCCTTCTGGACTGTGAGAGGACATTGCCGGCTCATGTCTGGCTTTTCACCCACCAGTACCCCCAAGTCCTTCTCAGCAGGGCTGTTCTCAATCCCTTCATCCCTCAGCCTGTACTGATAACAGAGATTGCCCCAACCCAGGTGGCCTTGCTGAACCTCATGAGGTTCACACGGGTCCATTCCTCGAGCTTGTCCAGGTCTCTCTGGATGGCATTCAGTCCCTCAGGCATGTCAACCGCACCACTCAGCTTGGTATCATTTGCACACTTGCTGAGGGTGCACTCAATCCCTCTGTGTCATTGATGAAGATATTAAAGAGTACTGGTCCCAATACAGACCCCTGAGGGACACCACTCATCACTGATCTCCATCTGAACATTGAGCTGTTGACCACTACCCTCTGGATGTGATCATCCAACCAGTTCTTCATCCACTGAACAGTCCACCCGTCAAATCCATCTCTCTCCAATTTAGAGAGCAGAATGTTGTTTATGGTGGCTTCATTCTGCTCCCCATCCCTGTCTCCCAGCTCAGGAGGCTGGGTACGCAGAGAACAGCTGGGGTTACTATTAAACACTGAGGCAAAGGTGGCAGTAAGTGCCTCAGCCTTTTCCTCATCCTTTGTCACTATGTTTTCCCCCTGCATCCAATAAAGGGTGGAGATTCTCCTTAGCCCTCCTTTTGTTGTGAATGTATTTATAGAAACAAAGGTCATAAATTCTCCCTTTTTTCCTGAGTTCTAGTCAAAGCTCTCTGTTCAGCCAGGCCAGTCTTCTTCCCAGCCAGCTTGTCTTTTGGCACATGGGGATGACCTGCTCCTGCGCCTTTAAGATTTCTTTCTTGAAGAATGTCCAGCCTTCCTGGACTCCTTTGCCCTTCAGGACTGCCTCCCAAGGGACTCTGTCAACCAGACTCCTAAACAGGCCAAAGTCTGCTCTCTGGAAGTCCAAGTTAGCAGTTCTGCTGTCCCCCCTCCAATTCTCAAAGAATTGAAAACTACCATTTTGTGATCGCTATGCCCAAGATGGCCTCCAGCCGTCACATCACCCATAAGCCCTTCTTTGTTTACAAACAGCAGGTTGAGTGGGGTGCCTCCCCTAGTTGGCTCACTCACCAGCTGTGTCAGGAAAGCAGCCAATTTCTTTATCCAAAACTCAACAGAAATCCTAGAATATAAGGAAAACAATTCATTCTAGAGCTTGGCAACTATTTTACACAAATTTGGCAAATAATCAGGAGAAAAGAAGTGGGATTCTTTCATCTGCTGTCCAAGCTGTCCCCTTCACAGGAAAAAAAAATCTGTTACAGAGGTACAAACTACATTTTTATGTTACATATACAAAGCAAGTAATTTTGGGGCTTAGCTCCAAAATCCCTACACTAATGAAAATAGTCTTTTTATTATTATAGTCAAAGTATTAGTGAAGACAAAGAATAATGGCTACTTGATTACACAGATTTTTTCAGGACTAAGCCCTTAATTAGGTTTGGTTAGTATGTTCTGTTTTTGGAAGCAACATTCAAAAATGCTTGAGAATAAAAAATATTCTCTGATGTCTTGTGGGTGAAAAGGTATTCAGATTGTGTAATATTATAATAATAATATTATTATTTATATAATATTATAAATTACAGAAATGACAATACTCCCATTTGTTGTCTGTGGGTTAATAAACAAACACCCCCTCAACACCTTCTTCTCATTTGACTTTACAAAAAAAACCCCAACAAAAACACAACAACCCCCCTCAAAACACCACCCCAGCCCCCACCCCCCAAATCACAGTTGAGCCTTAATGCAGAAGTAGAAATCATCATGGATGATTGGCATATCCTGACCCACCATTTGCAGGCTTCCAGTTTGAAAAAAAAGACATTCAATAAATCATGTGAAATAGAAGGCAACAGACTCTTTCTACTAATCTTTAATGGTAGTTCATAGCTACAGGACATTTGTAAATTTAACAGCCCATCAAAGCATTTGAGGGAACTCAGTCCCAAGTACTCATTAAGTGAAATTAAACATAACTTTCCATAACATACTCTGCAGCATTGAGTGGGTGGGCAAGCTTGTGAGCAGTTACCTCTGTAATTTATAGTTTGTAATCCTGCCTTATTACTTCCAAAAACCTTAAAAAGAGCACTTGGCACCTACAAAACCCACTTGTTCGATATCATAAATTACTCTGGCAGAAAAATCATTTACGTCCCTGAAGGATGCACTAACTCCAGTGGAAAAAGATAAGGTAAATATAGAAATGCACCATGCTCCTTTACAGGACAGCACTTCCTGCCTGTTTTTCTCCCCAGCAATTTCTGTCCCTCTCCAGCTGCACAAGCCATGAACTAAGATCAGGCAAATGCCATGGAGCTGCTCTGACCATGCAGAAATGCCATGCTCCAGAAAAAGTCAGTGCACTTTACTAAATATATCCTCCCTCCTTAGACACCTTTCTTTACAAAATCAAGCACAGAACTATCTTGTTGGACACAAGATGAAAAAATACAAGGACCAAGAAACAAATAGAGGAAGATTGCATGTGGCAGAAAGTACCTATTCAAATGCACACCTTAGACACAAGTTTCTGAGATAATCAGGAATTTCATCTGGCCAGGCATTTCAAAGACAGCAAGAAGAGCTTCTATAAGTACATGGGAGACAAAAGGCAAACTAGAGAAAATGTGGGCCCATTGCTTAATGAACAGGGGTGCTGGTTACCCAGGACATGGAAAAGGCTGAGACACTGAATGCCGCCTTTGCTTCAGTCTTTACTAGCAAGACTGGCCTTCAGGAATCCCAAGCCACAGAGACCAGGAAGAAGCCTGGAGCAAAGAAAATGCACCCTTGCTGGAAGAGGAGCAGGTTAGGGAATACTTAAGCAAACTGGACATACATAAATCCATTGTCCATGGACCCTTTTGGGATGCACCCAGGAGTGCCGAGGAAACTGTCTGATGTCATTGTGCAGCCACTCTCAATAATATTTGATCAATTATGGCAACTGAGAGAAGTGTGCTATGCTTTTACAAAAGCAAATGTCATTCCTAGCTTCAAGAAAGGCAAGAAGGAGGACCCAGGGAACTACAGGTTAGTCAGCCTCACCTTGATCCCTGGTGTCCTGGTTTCAGCCAGGATAGAGCTGGTTTTCTTCACAGAAGCTAGTGTAAGACTGTGTTTTGGATTTGGGATGAGAAACTGTTGATAATGTTGCTGAGCAGTCAAGGACAGTCCAGCTTCATGTGCTGGCCTGCCAGCGAGCAGGCTGGGGGTGCACAGGAAGCTCGGAGGGGACACAGCCGGGACAGCTGACCCAGACTGGCCAAAGAGATATTCCCTACCATACAACGTCATGCCCAGTACATAAACGGGAGTTGGCCGGGGGGCAGAAATCGCTGCTCGGGGGCGGGCTGTCGATCACTGTGTGGTGAGCAATCGCTGTATTGGGCATCACTTGTTCTTGTACATTCCCTTGTTGGTATTATTATTGTTGTTTCCTTCTCTCTTTCTGTCGTATTAAACCGTGTTTATCTCAACCCACGAGGTTTTTTTTTCCTAATTCTCTCCCCCGTCCCACTGCGGGAGGGGAAGTGAGCGAGCGGCTGCATGGTGCTTAGTTGCCGGCTGGGGCTAAACCACAACACCTGGGAAGATGATGCAGCAGCTAATCCTGGAAATAATTTCCAAGCACATGAATGAAAAAAAAATCATCAGGAGTAGCCAACATGTCTTCACCAAGTGGAAGCCATACTCAACCAACTTGATAAATTTCTACAATGAAATGATTGGCCTGGTGGATAAGGGAAGAGCAGTGACTATTGTCTACCTGGACTTCAGTAAGTCCTTTGACACTTTCTCCCATAAGTTCGTCATAAAGAAGCTGTTGAAGTACAGCTGGATGAACAGATGATGCAGTGGACCAAAAACTGGCTTTATGGCTGGACCCAGAGGGTAGTGATAAGCAGCACAAAGTCTAGCTGGAGGCCAGTAACTAGTGGTGTGCCTCAGGGGACAATACTGGCTCCAGTCCTGTTTAACATTTTCATTTATGACCTGGATGATGGAGAAGTGTGTACCTCAGCAAGTTTGCAGATGACACCAAGATGGGAGGAGTGGTCGATACGCCAGAGAGATGCTGCCATTCAGAGAGACCTCGACAGGCTGGAGAAATGGGCTGGAGGAACCTCATGAAGTTCAACAAGGACAAGTGATATGTCCTGCCCCTGGGGAGGAAAAACCCCATGCACCAATATATGCTGAGTGCCACCCAGCTGGAAAGCAGCTCAGCAGAATAGGCCTTGGGTGACCTGGTGGACACCAAGTTGACCATGAGCCAATAGTGTGCCCTTGCTGCAAAAAAGGCTCCACTGCATTTGGCAAAGTATTGCCAGCAGGTCAAGAGAGGTGATCCTTCCCCTCTCTCTGCTCAGCACTGGTGAGGCCACACCTGGAGTTCTGTGTCCAGTTCTGGGTTCTGGACTACAAGAGAGGCATGGATATGCTGTAGATAGTCCAATGAACGGCCATGAAGATGAAGAAGGGACTGGAGTACCTCACATATGAGGAAAGACTGAGAGCTGGGACTGTTTAACCTGGAGAAGAGAAGACTCAGAGGAGGATCTCATTAATGTATATAAATACCTGAGAGTGCTCTTTGCAGATGGAGGAGGATGGGGACTGTTCTCAGTGGTGCCCAGTGGAAAAGAGACAATGGGCACAACCTGAAAAACAGGAGGTTCTCTCTGAACATCAGGAAACACTTTTCTATTGTGAGGGTAACTAAACACTGGCACAGGTTACCCAGGGAGTGGTGGGATCTCCATCCTTAGAGATATCCAAAAGCTGTCTCGACACAGTCCTGGGAAATGGGCTGTAGATGGCCCTGCTTGAGCAGGGAAGGTGAACCAGATGATCTCCAGAGGTCAAATCCAGCCTCAACCATTCTGTGATTCTGAGGTAAATGAACAAGAATAGCAGGAGGCGGTGGAGGAACAATTGGAGGAAAAAGAACAAAAGGATAAAAAAACAGCAGGCAGTAAAAACAGAAGGGATGAGAAAGAGGAGGATGAGTAGGAACATGAGGAATAAAAGGAAGAGGATGTGGAGAGCAAGGACAAAACATGAGAAGAAAAAGGAAGAGAAATAGGAAGAGGAGGAAAATGAGGAACAAGACGACCACAAACAAGAGAAACAAGAGGAACAGGTGCAGGAACTGGATAAGAGGAGAAAGAGGAGGAACAGGAGAAACAGAAGAAAAAAAAGATGGCAGAACAGGAGGAACATGAGGAGGAAAAGGAGGAAGAACTGGAGAAGCAGTAGGAAGATGAAAAGGAAGAACAGAAGGACAATGAGAAGGAACAGGAAAAAAGATGAACAAGTTGAAGGAGAGGAAATAAAGGACAAGAAGGAAGAAGAGGAGGAAAAAGAGGAGCAGGAGGATGAAAAAGAAGAAGATTAGTGGGAGGAACAAGCGCAGAGAATGAACAGGAGGCAGAAAAGGAGGAGGAACATGAAGAGGAAGAGGGAGAAGATGGGGAAGAGGGGAAAGAGGAAGAGGGTACCCAGGAAGAGAAACAGGAAGAACAGGGGGAGGAAGAGAAAGAAGAAGAGAAGGAGGAGAGGGAGAAGAAAGAGGAGGAAGAAGAACAAGAGGAAGAGGAAGAAGAACAGGAGGCAAAGGAGAAGAGGAAGAGGAAGAAGAGGAGGAGGAACAGGAGAAATCAGAAAAGTAGCAAAAGGAGGAGTAAGAACATGGGTAAGAACAGCAGCAGCAGGACAAGAAAGAACAGAATAAACAGGAGGAGGAGCAAGAAGAACATGTAGAAAAGGAGGAAGAACAGGAGGAGGAGCAAGAAGAGGAGGAGGAAGTAGAGAAGAAGGAGGCATGAAAAGAGGAACAGAAGTAGGAGTAAGGGGATGAGGACAAGAAAGAGGAGGATGAACAAGAGCAGGAGGAAGAGGTGGACAAACATGTTGAGGAAAATAACAGAAAGAAGGTGTCCTGGTTTCAGCCAGGATAGAGCTGGTTTTCTTCACAGAAGCTAGTGTGAGACTGTGTTTTGGATTTGGGATGAGGAACTATTGATAATGTGCTGATGTTTTGGGTTGTTGCTGAGCCATCAAGGACAGTCCAGCTTCTTGTGCTGGCCTGCCAGCAAGCAGGCTGGGGGTGCACGGGGAGCTGGGAGGGGACACAGCCGGGACAGCTGACCCAGACTGGCCAAAGAGATATTCCCTACCATCCGACGTCATGCCCAGTACATAAACTGGAGTTGGCCGGGGGGCGGAAATCGCTGCTCGGGGACGGGCTGTCGATCACGGGGTGGTGAGCAATTGCTGCATTGGGCATCACTTGTTCTTGTACATTCCTTTGTTGGTATTATCATTATTGTTCCCTTCTTTCTTTCTGTCCTATTAAACCGTGTTTATCTCAACCCACGAGGTTTTTCCTAATTCTCTCCCCCGTCCCACTGTGGGAGGGAGAGTGAGCGAGCGGCTGCGTGGTGCTTAGTTGCCGGCTGGGGCTAAACCACGACAGTCCTTTTTGGCGCCCCACGTGGGGCCCGAGGCTTGAGATAATAACGGTTGCAGGTCACAATATCAGTTTATTTGATTTGCATCATGCTCTCGTCTTTGCTGTACATGTTAAGGATTGGTGTTGGTTTCTGCGGGCTACTGTACTCTGCAATGATTAGTAATGTCTCGCCTGTGAATTTTGTTTTTAGAGCACTGACCTTGAGCTTAATGTGGTATCATCTGAGCTCTGTACTAAAGCCGTTACTGTATTTTGGCTACAGTCTTGTGGAGACGATTAGCAATTATACTTCTGCCTCTGAAAGGTTTTTTATGGAGGAAATGCAGAATGGTACCTTTGCTACCCTCTATCATAACATTTCCTCCTTCATCACAATAATTTTTCAGTATTTTGAACACCCTTGGGTAGTTAAAATACCTCTATTGCTACTTCTGGGGAACATTGTTTCGGTTTTGTCTAAGGTTGACAAGCAATTTAAGAATATCACCCGGAGATCTGCCCCAAGGCTGGATAGTTATGAATGGCAGGGTGTGTGGAACAGCATGGGCAAATGCCTGGGGCAGTGGGCACCTCTGGTGTTTTGGAGCTTCACTCCCGAACAAGTGCAGAATCCTGATAAACTAGCAGAATATTTGGAAGAAGTATGCTGTCAGCCTGGCAGCTCCAAGGAGACACAAATCATTGCCATGTGCTGCGGCCTGGCCCATGCCTACAGAACCCTATTTAACACTGTGCAAAGGGGAGAGAGGCTCTCTGGGTCTGATGGCAATGTGGCAGGCACTGTGACTACTCCAACCCCTGTGGCAGGCACTGTGACTGCTCCAACCCCCACGGCGGGCACTGTCACTACTCCAACCCCCACGGCAGGCACTGTAGCTACTCCGACTGTTGCAGCTGAACCAGAGAACCAGCCCATCCCGGTATCAGTTGCCCCTGTACAAAAGAAGAAATCTTGGAAGCGGAAGTCAGCTCGTTTAGTAAGGGAGGAGGAAGATTCTGCTAAGAAGGAGCCAGAGGAAGAGAGTGAGGAGGCAGAGTGCTCTGAAGCAGGGCCATCACAAGCATGGAAGAGGGAAGAGAGCGAGTCATCACTTGAAGAGGAGGAAGAGGAAGAACTTATAAAAGAGACGGTAACTACCCGATCTCTATCCCTGAGTGAATTGCGAGATGTGCGAAAGGATTTCAGCCGTCGTCCAGGTGAGCACATTGTCACCTGGCTGCTCCGATGCTGGGATAATGGGGCCAGTAGCCTGGAATTAGAGGGTAGGGAAGCCAAGCAGCTGGGATCCCTTTCTAGGGAAGGGGGCATTGACAAAGCAATTGGAAAAGGTGCACAAGTCCTCAGCCTCTGGAGACGACTCCTGTTGGGTGTGAAGGAAAGGTATCCCTTCAAGGAAGATGTTCTATGTCACCCAGGCAAGTGGACCACCATGGAGAAAGGTATCCAGTACCTGAGGGAGCTAGCGGTGCTGGAAGTGATTTATGGTGACTTGGACAATGGACAATCATCCAAAGATCCAGATGAAGTTAATTGCACGCAACCTATGTGGCGGAAGTTTGTACGGAGTGCACCATCATCATATGCCAACTCATTAGCAGTAATGGCCTGGAAGGACGGAGAGAGACCAACGGTGGATGAATTGGCTGGCCAACTCCGGCAATACGAAGAAAGTCTCTCTTCGTCCCTACGGGCCTGCGTCTCTGCTATAGAGAAACTGTCCCGGGAGTTCCGGCAATTCAAAGAGGATATGCCCTACCCTCCACCCATACGGACCAGTGTCTCAGCCATTAGGAGTAAGCGCTCTTCTGTTCAAGAGAGAAGATACAGAGGATACACACCACGAGCCACCCTGTGGTTTCAATTGCGTGACTATGGAGAGGACATGAGGAGGTGGGATGGAAAACCTACCTCGACCCTAGAGGCACGAGTACGCGAGCTGCAAGAAAAAACAATTACAAAAGGGGGTTCAGGTTCCTCGAGGAAAATCGTCGCTCCACTTTCCAGTGGGCAGCTTCCCAGAAAGAATAGAAGAGCTGATCTCACCTCTGATCCTCTTGAAGGGACTTCTGATTCCTATTTACAAGAAGTGGGTAACGAGTACTATGACCAGGACTAGAGCGGCCCTGCCTCCAGCCAGGCGGAGGAGAGGGACAACCGAGTTTATTGGACTGTGTGGATTAGATGGCCTGGCACATCAGACCCACAGGAATATAAGGCTTTAGTGGACACCGGTGCACAATGTACCCTGATGCCATCAAGCCATATAGGGGCAGAACCCATCTGTATTTCCGGAGTGAGAGGGGGATCCCAACAGCTGACTGTGCTGGAGGCCGAAGTGAGCCTAACTGGGAATGAGTGGCAGAAGCACCCCATTGTGACTGGCCCGGAGGCTCCGTGCATCCTGGGCATAGACTACCTCAGCAGAGGGTATTTCAAGGACTCAAAAGGGTACCGGTGGGCTTTTGGTATAGCTGCCTTGGAGACGGAAGAAATTAAACAGCTGTCCACCTTGCCTGGTCTCTCAGAGGACCCCTCTGTGGTGGGGTTGCTCAGGGTCAAAGAACAACAGGTGCCGATCGCTACCACAACAGTGCACCGGCAGCAATATCGCACCAACAGAGACTCCCTGATCCCCATCCATGAGCTGATTCGTCGGCTGGAGAGCCAAGGAGTGATCAGCAAGACTCGCTCACCCTTTAACAGCCCCATATGGCCAGTGCGAAAGTCTAATGGAGAGTGGAGACTGACAGTAGACTATCGTGGCCTGAATGAAGTCACACCGCCACTGAGCGCTGCCGTGCCGGACATGCTAGAACTTCAATATGAACTGGAGTGAAAGGAAGCCAAGTGGTACGCCACCATTGATATTGCTAACGTGTTTTTCTCAATCCCTTTGGCGGCAGAGTGCAGGCCACAGTTTGCTTTCACTTGGAGGGGTGTCCAATACACCTGGAATCGACTTCCTCAGGGGTGGAAACACAGCCCTACCATTTGCCACGGGCTGATACAAACTGCACTGGAACAGGGTGAAGCTCCAGAGCATCTGCAATACATTGATGACATCATCGTATGGGGCAACACAGCAGAAGAAGTTTTCGAGAAAGGGAAGAAAATAATTCAAGTTCTTCTGAAAGCTGGTTTTGCTATAAAACAAAGTAAAGTCAAGGGACCTGCACAAGAGATCCAGTTTTTAGGAATAAAATGGCAAGATGGACGTCGACAGATCCCAACGGATGTGATCAACAAAATAACAGCTATGTCTCCACCAACTAGCAAAAAAGAAACACAAGCATTTTTGGGTGTTGTGGGTTTCTGGAGAATGCATATTCCAATTTACAGTCTGATTGTAAGCCCTCTTTATCAAGTGACCCGGAAGAAGAACGATTTTAAATGGGGCCCTGAGCAACGACAAGCCTTCGAACAAATCAAACAGGAGATAGTTCATGCCGTAGCCCTCGGGCCAGTCCGGGCAGGACAAGATGTTAAAAAAGTGCTCTACACGGCAGCCGGGGAGAATGGCCCTACCTGGAGTCTCTGGCAGAAGGCACCAGGAGAGACTCGAGGTCGACCTCTAGGGTTTTGGAGTGGAGGATATAGGGGATCTGAGTCCCGCTATATTCCAACTGAAAAGGATATATTGGCGGCATATGAAGGAGTTCGAGCTGCCTCAGAAGTGGTTGGTACTGAAGCACAGCTCCTCCTGGCACCCCGACTGCCGGTGCTGGGCTGGATGTTCAAAGGGAGGGTCCCCTCTACACATCATGCGACTGATGCTACATGGAGTAAGTGGGTCGCGCTTATTACACATCGGGCTCGAATAGGAAATCTTAATCGCCCGGGAATCTTGGAAGTGATCATGGACTGGCCAGAAGGCAAAGATTTTGGAATATCACCGGAAGAGGAGGTGGCGCGTGCTGAAGAGGCTCCACCATATAATGAACTGCCGGAGAACGAAAGGCAATATGCCCTGTTTACTGATGGGTCCTGTCGTATTGTAGGCAAACATCGAAGGTGGAAAGCTGCTGTATGGAGCCCTATACGACGAGTTGCAGAAGTGGCTGAAGGACAAGGTGAATCAAGTCAGTTTGCGGAGGTGAAAGCCATCCAGCTGGCTTTAGATATTGCTGAACGAGAAAAATGGCCAATACTCTATCTTTATACTGACTCATGGATGGTGGCAAATGCTCTATGGGGGTGGCTGCAGCAATGGAAGCAGAGCAACTGGCAACACAGAGGCAAGCCCATCTGGGCTGCTGAATTGTGGCAAGATATTGCTGCCCGACTAGAGAATCTCGTCATAAAAGTATGTCATGTAGACACTCACGTACCCAAGAGTCGGGCCACCGAAGAACATCAAAACAACCATCAGGGGGATCAGGCTGCTAAGATTGAAGTGGCTCAGGTGGATCTGGACTGGCAACATAAGGGTGAATTATTTATAGCTCGGTGGGCCCATGACACCTCAGGCCATCAGGGAAGAGATGCAACATATAGATGGGCTCGGGATCGAGGGGTGGACCTGACCATGGACGCTATTGCACAGGTTATCCAGGAATGTGAAACGTGTGCTGCGATCAAACAAGCCAAGCGGTTAAAGCCCCTCTGGTATGAAGGACGATGGTTGAAATATAAATATGGGGAGGCCTGGCAGATTGACTATCTCACACTTCCACAAACTCGCCAAGGCAAGCGCTATGTGCTTACCATGGTGGAAGCAACCACCGGATGGCTGGAAACATACCCTGTGCCCCATGCCACCGCCCGGAACACTATCCTGGGCCTTGAAAAGCAAGTCTTATGGTGACATGGCACCCCCGAAAGAATTGAGTCGGACAACGGGACTCATTTCCGAAACAACCTCATAGACACCTGGGCCAAAGAGCACGGCATTGAGTGGGTGTATCACATCCCCTATCATGCACCAGCTTCCGGAAAAATTGAACCGTACAACGGACTGTTAAAGGCTACACTGAGAGCAATGGGTGACGGAACATTCAAACATTGGGATAAACATTTAGCCAAAGCCACCTGGTTAGTCAACACTAGGGGATCTACTAATAGAGCCGGCCCTGCCCAATCAAAACTTCTACGTACTGTAGAAGGGGATAAAGTCCCTGTGGTGCATGTGAGAAATACGCTGGGGAAGACAGTCTGGGTTACTCCTGCATTAGGAAAAGGCAAACCCGTTCGTGGGATTGCCTTTGCCCAGGGACCTGGGTGCACTTGGTGGGTAATGCGGAAGGATGGGGAAGTCCGATGTGTACCTCAAGGAGACTTGATTTTGGGTGAAAACAGTCAATGATTTGAATTGTATTATGTTAATTGTTCAGTATTTCATTACTACTATGGCTGCTATCTACCATATCAATGGTATTATAGTAAGAATCACCCAGACTGATGAAGAATGAGCTTCACTGAAACCAAGCAACGTGCAGCAGTGATGAAACCAGAACTGGCTTCAGCAGGTTGCGCCCAACAAATCCCTCGAGACCGACATCTTCGACCTGCAGATCATGGACATGGACCGTGCCAGATGACAATCCAACACCACATACCATCTCCCCTGCCCTGAGAGACTGCTATGATGGATGAAGCCCAGAGTCATGGACTGAATGAACTCCATAGACATTTTAAAGTGATGGCCCATGGACTAAGAAAGTGATATCTATGTGTATATATTAAAAGACAGGAAGAGTAATAATGAATAATTGGAATGTATTGAAAAGTATAGGACCCGGGCATGACGTAAATGGTATGGAATAAGGGGTGGATACTGTCCTGGTTTCAGCCAGGATAGAGCTGGTTTTCTTCACAGAAGCTAGTGTGAGACTGTGTTTTGGATTTGGGATGAGGAACTATTGATAATGTGCTGATGTTTTGGGTTGTTGCTGAGCAGTCAAGGACAGTCCAGCTTCTTGTGCTGGCCTGCCAGCAAGCAGGCTGGGGGTGCACGGGGAGCTGGGAGGGGACACAGCCGGGACAGCTGACCCAGACTGGCCAAAGAGATATTCCCTACCATCCGACGTCATGCCCAGTACATAAACTGGAGTTGGCCGGGGGGCGGAAATCGCTGCTCGGGGACGGGCTGTCGATCACGGGGTGGTGAGCAATTGCTGTATTGGGCATCACTTGTTCTTGTACATTCCTTTGTTGGTATTATCATTATTGTTCCCTTCTTTCTTTCTGTCCTATTAAACTGTGTTTATCTCAACCCACGAGGTTTTTCCTAATTCTCTCCCCCGTCCCACTGTGGGAGGGAGAGTGAGCGAGCGGCTGCGTGGTGCTTAGTTGCCGGCTGGGGCTAAACCACGACAATGAGGTGTGCTTTCCTCGTGATTAACTGTTTACACATAGGTACAATGCTAGTATTGAGGCAAATACAGCCTAAGGACTGTGAGAGCAGGCCGTTAAACATGATCACACAGTTAGTAGGCTAAATAATTCTATACTGAAGTCAAACTAATCAATAACCTTCCATATATTAAGAAATTTGCAAAACCTAGAGTTGATTAGTGACACACGTTGAAACCTTGTAATTGTTTTAGATCCTTGTTTCAGAGCCCCAGGTGCGGGCGGTGAGGCCGGTGGGGACGGCCGCTCCCCGCACAGGGGTGGCTGCCGGGGGAGGGGCTGCTGCCGCCGCTGCCCTGTCTCAGGTGGCCGTGGAGGGGCCGGGGGGAGCCAGGGGCGGGGCGGAGCGGTCGCCCGGTGTGACCGGGCTGCGGCTGCAGCGAGGAAGAACATGAGCGGGGCCACCCCATGGACCGGCGGGGCGGCGGGGTCCGCGTCGGAAGCACGGAGCAGGGGCGTGTGGGAGCCGGCGGCGGGGGCTGCCCGGAGCCGCGCGGCGGAGCGCGGGTTAGCGCTTGCGTCTCGGCGGGACTTGCGGGGGACAAGGAGGAGCCGGTGCCCGCGCAGGGTCAGCCAGCAGGGCAGGCTGCGCCTGGCGGCAGGGCGGGAGCCGTAGCCCTGAGGCACGGGCCTTACGGCCGGCGATGTTCATTCCCCGCGCATGCCGGGAAGCGTAGTCTTGTGGCAGGGGGCTGGCGGGCGGCCATGCTGCGCTTGCCAGTGCATGCCGGGAGATGTAGGTTTTGCGGCTTTGGTCTCCCGGGCATGCGTGGTGGCGCGCCCCTCCCCGCCATCGGTGCTGCCGCCCTGTGGCAGAAATTGGGAACTGCAGCTCAGCTGCCGCGCATGCGCAGTTGTGCACCTCAGAGTGCTCGTTGCTGCTGCCCGGCGACCAAAATTCGGTACTGCAGCTGCGCAGCTGCGCGTGCGCGTTGGCGCCCTTCGCCGCGTTCACACCATGCGACTGAAAGTAGGTACTGCGGGTCGGCAGCAGCGCATGCGCGTTGACGCGCCTCGCCGCACGCGGTGCTGCCGCCCTGCGACTGAAGTTCGGTACTGCAGCTCGGCAGTCGCGCATGCGCGGTGGCGCTTCCGTGACCCACGCTGCCGTCCGCCGGTAACAGCGATACCGTTCTGCGGTGCCCGCGCGCTCCTGGCTGCTTCCCGGTAAGGAGGCGCCGTTGCCGCCCCACGTGCGCCGTGTCGGCGGGTGCTCGGCGTGCAGAATGCGGCAGCGCAGCGCCGCTGCTGGGTGCTCGCTGCTGCTGCCTGGGGGCTGAAGCAGCATGGCCACTGGCTGGGTATGGTTCCCGGGGGTGGGTGGGGGCCAGGACCCCCAATGCGGCGAGCAAGCCCCTTTGGTGGGCACCGGGGTCTCTCCTGCCCTCAGGCTGCCTGGAGGTGGCCGGACAGGAAGCTTCAAATCGCCCGCCGTGAGCCTGCTGGAGGCGAGATTCTGCGCTGCTCCCTTTTCCTCTCGCCCTTTCTCTCTCTTCTTCTGCCGTTCTCATTTCTTTTTCTTTCTGTGCTCTTCCCTGCTCTTTCTCCCTCCTTTTTTGTCATCCTCGTACTCTGTCCTGCAGCCCATCGCTGTTCTTTCCTTTTCCGTCTCTTTGTCCTGACCTGCATCCATCTCTTTTTCCCCCCCCACTATTTCTCTGGCCTGTTCCCTGGCGTTCTTTTCCTCTCCGCACCTATACGTGCTGCTCCATGTCTCTCTCTCTCGCTGTTTGTCTTGCTCGCTGTAGCTGGTTTTTTTTCATTCTGTATCTCACTGTCCCTGCCCCCCTTCCTGTTCAGCTCTTATTCTCTGTGGTGCTCTGTGCTGCTCCCCTTCCCTGGTAGTTATTGCTTCACCTTTCTGTCCCTGT
Organism: Phaethon aethereus; assembly: GCF_964289735.1. Lineage (NCBI taxonomy): Eukaryota > Metazoa > Chordata > Aves > Phaethontiformes > Phaethontidae > Phaethon > Phaethon aethereus. Next base: position 257,151 of record NC_138596.1, on the reverse strand, counting down.
TTTCTCTTGTGCTCTGCTTCTCTGTCGCTTTTGTCTGCTCTCTGTCTCAGCCTTCTGCTCCCTGTTTGCTCTTTTGGAGTATCTCACTTTCTGTCTGCCTGTGCCTCACCCATTTTCTATATCTGTCTGCCCTTCATCTTGTCTTTCCTCCTCCCTCTGCCCTGCTACCCATCACTGCGTTTTTTCCTTTCTTCATCTCTGCCCCACTCCCTGTCCCTTTCCTCGTATCCTCTCTGTCCTCCATCCTCCCCCCTAACTTCTTGTCTCTATATCTCCATACCACTGCCTGTCCCATCGTTTCTCGCTATATCGCCCTGCCGGTCTCGCTGTCCCATTATCCCCCTCTGTCCTGCTCCCTGGCCTTTTTTCTCATCCTGCTGTCCATCACCATTTTTTCTTTCTCCGTCTCTTTGAGTTGATCTGCCGTGTCTCCTCCCGCCTGCATTCTTTATACCTCTTACTAAATGTCTCTCTCCTTCCCTTTGTCGTGCTCCCTGGCCCTGTTTTTGTTCGGCCGTGTCCCTGCAGGGCTTCTCATCCCTTTTGTATTGATTTCTGCATCTCGCTGTTGTTTTCCTTCTACCTTTCTTTCTCTGTCCCTCAGTGCTTCTTCCCTCATCTTAGTTTTCTCTTTCTGTTCCTCTGTCCTGTGCCCCATCGCTGTATTTTCGTTTTCTGTACCTGCTGTTCCGCCGACTCGTCCCAGGGGAAGGGTGAGCGTACGGGCACCGAGCCCCAGAGCAGACTCGCTCCCGGGACTTAGACACATGAGCGAATAGACGCTTGCCATCTCTGCTGTGCTCGTGGCTGTGTTTGCAGCCCCGTGTGCTTGGTGAGTGGCTGTCACAGCGTCGGGGGGAGCCGGTTACACAGCGGGTGTAAGGGGCCGTGGCCGCAGCTGTGGGCTGGGGCTGGAGGAGCCCCCGGGGTGGGGGGAGCAGTGAGGCTGGCGGCCCCTCTGTGTAAAAGGGCTGCAGCCCCAGGGATGGTGCTGCGGGGGCATGCCTGCCCGAGAATGTCCTCGAGCTGTGAGGACGTTTCCCACCGACGGGAAATGGTCAGTTGGAGTCAGGCCCCATCAGGGCAGCTCCCAGGGATTTGCTGAGAGTTGGTGGAGAGGGAGCAGGAAGAGGGGCAGGAGGCGGCTGCCCCCACCCCTCTGGGTACCTGGAGGCCTTCTCACCCCCCTGGAAAAGGCACCGTCTGCCTCCCCAAGTCAGCAAAACTCCTCCAGCCCCGCTCAGCCCGTGCGGCTGCCCCCAGCTCCAGCACTTTCCCTGAAGCCTGTCCCGTAGCCACTGGCTGCCCCCAAACCCCCTCCTCATGGCAGCAAGCTGGCCCTTGAATATGCTTTATTGCACCATAAATGCAGGTGCCACTAGCATCGGTTCGGGGGAAAGAGCGGCGTCTCCAGCAGCTCCTGCGGAAGGAGGGGTTCCTGCCGGAGGGGAGCTGCAGCCATCAGTCCCTGTGGACGGCAGTTGCTGGCTCTTGCCTTGTCCCAGAGGCAGCAGCGAGGACTCGGTTGCCGGCTCCTCTCCGGGGATGTTGTTGGGTGCATCCGGCTCAGGTTTGTGTGGGCTGCCCTCGGCCTCATTCTCCTGATGGCATGGGTGGAAAGGGACGGCTGGACACTTGCTGGCTGTGGTCTGGAGCTGCTGTGGGTGAAGCTGGAGAGGCCAGAAAAAGGTAAAGCAACTGAAGAATAAAGTAAAGGGGATCCCGGTGGCAGCTGCCCCCAGCTGCAGGCAGGAGACAGCCTGCCTCTCCGGGTGAGGAAGGTTCCCTCTTAGCGTAGCCCTCGGCAGATCCGATTGTCAGCGCGCACGGCACGGTCTGTACGCGTGACCAAAAGCACGGTACAACCATGTAGTGTGCGCGCGAGAGGCTGCGTGTCTGGGAAGCCTGGTGCTGTGAGAGCTGTCAGATGCCAGTCTGTCCTTTTAGGTGGGTGACAGTCAAGCACCCGGAGGTACAGAAGGGGAAGGGAGGGGGAGAGACAGACCAAGATGAGCCCAAACTGTCAAATTCTCCCAGCGGCTCCGAGAGAATCTTGCCCCTCTACTGAATTCCACTCTCTCCCTGCCTCCCCCCACCCTCTGTCTTTCATCGCTGTCATATTTTTTGCGTCCCTGCAGCTCCCCCTCTCTTGTTTTCCAAGTCCCCCTCTTTCTCTGTCATTCTATCTCTCGATTTTTGTATTCTCTCTGTGCTTCTGTCGTGTTCCCTATCCCTCTTTTTTTGTTCATCCGTGTTGGGGTCTAATCCCAGCCAGCAACTAAGCCCCAGGCAGCCGCTCGCTCACTCCCCCCGGTGGGATGGGGGAGAGAATCGGAAGGGCGAAGGTGAGGAACCTCGTGGCTGGAGATAAAGACAGTTTAACAGGTAAAGCAAAGCTGCACACGCAAGCAAAGCAAAACGAGGAGTTCATTCACCGCTCCCCGTCGGCAGGCGGGTGTTCAGCCATCTCCAGGCAGCGGGGCTCCATCACGCGTGACGGTCATTTGGGAAGACAAGATGCCGTAACTCTGAACGTGTCCCACTTCCTTCTTCTTCCCCCCAGTTTATATACCAAGCACAACGTCATATGGAATGGAATATCCCTTTGGCCAGTTTGGGTGTGCTGTCCTGGCCGTGTCCCCTCCCAGCTTCCTGTGCACGCCCAGCCTCCTCGCTGGCCGGCCAGCATGAGAAGCTGGGCTGTCCTTAACTGCTTAGCAACTGAAAACATCAATAATGTTACCAACATTATTTTCATCCCAAAACCAAACTATGGCATTATACCAGCTATCGGGAAGAAAATTAACTTTATCCCAGCTGAAACCAGCACAATCTTGTGTGTCTGTCCTGCAGCCCATCACTATTTTTATCTTTCTCCATCTATCTCTCTGTTTTCCTACCCAAATATTTTTAATTCCTCCCCATTTGCCCTTTAGCCCTTCATAGTTCCTGGCCCTCCCTCCCTGCCCCAATTCTCTCTGTCTGGCTCCATGTCGCTATTTTTTAATTCCTCTTTCTCTGCCCTGTATTCTAGATAGACCTTTTCTTTCTCAGATTGTCTTGTTCCAGGTCCCTGTCCCTACGTTGTAATGTCTTCCCTCTCTGTCCCATAGCCCGTTTTCCTCTTTATCGTTCTTCATCTGTTTGGCTTCTTGTCCCTATTCTTTAATTCCTCTCCCTCTCCCCTTTAGCTTATCGAGGCTTTCTGGTATTTCTCAGTCTCTCTCTGTCCACCTTGCTGTCCCCTTTTTAAATTCCTCCACCTCTGCCCTGTGGCCCATCACTATTCTTTGTTTTTCTCCATCTTTTTGAGTCTGGTTCCATTACCCTTCCTCCTCTCTGTCCTGTAGCCCATGACTATTTTTTTTTTTTTTCCTCCTCTCTGTCTCTCTCTGTGGCTCCTTTCCCTATTTTTCAATCCCCCCACTCGCCCTGCAGCTGATCACTTTCGTATTGGGTTTACGTGGCAGGGTTTTGTTAGCTGGGGGTGGAGGCAGGGGCGGCAGGGGTGAGTTGTGTGAGAAGACACCAGGAGTTGCCCCCATGTTGGGCACAGCCAGTTCCACCTCCAAGATGGATCTGCTGCTGGTCAAACTGAGTCCATCAGCAGTGCTGGTGGTGCCTCTGTGACGCTGTATTTAAGAAAGGCTAAAAAATGCCGTGCAGAAGCTGTTGTAGAGAAAATGTGAGTGTGAAACGGCCCTGCAGACACCAAGGTCAGTGAGGATGGAGGAGGAGGTCCTTCAGGCGTCAGAGCAGAGATTCCCCGGCAGCCCCTGGTGAAGACTGTGGTGACGCAGGTCATCCCCTGCACCCCACTGAGGTCCACGGTGGAGCAGATACCCACCTGCAGCCCACAGAGAACCCCATGAGTAGGTGGATGTGCCTGAAGGAGGCTGTGACCCTGTGGAGAACCTGTGCTGGAGCAGGCTCCTGGCAGCAGCTGTGGCCCCGTGGAGGGACCCCGTGCTGGAGCAGAAGAATGATGTGAGGAGGAAGGAGCGGCAGAGACAACATGCAACGAACTGACCACGGTCCCTGCTCCCTGTCCCCCTGCGCTGCTCGGGTGGACGAGGTAGAGGAGTCAGGAGTGAAGATGAGCCCAGGGAAAAAGAAAGGGGTGGGGGGAAGTTGTTTGTTTGTTTTTTTGATTTGTTCTTATTTCTCATTCCCCTACTCTGACTTTGATTGACAATGAATTAAATTACTTTCCCCCAAGTCGAGTCTGCTTTGCCTGTGACAGTACTTGATGAGTGATCTCTTTAGCCTTATCTCAACCCACAAGCATTTTTGTTGTATTTTCTCCCCTTGTCATATTGAGGAGGGGGAGCGATACAGAAGCTTGGTGGGCACCCGGCAGCCAGACAAGGTCATCCCCCCCTTCTTTCAGGCTACCTGTCCCTACTTTTTAATTCATGCCTATGTTTCTTGTACCCCACTGCTTTGGAAACTTTCTTTCTACCTCTTCATTCTTATTTTTTAAATTATTGCATATTTCTTGAACCCAGTCACTTTCTACTTTTTCTTCCTGCCTTTCGCTCTTTCTGTCTCCCTGACCTAATTTTAATTTCTTGTCTGTGTTTCTTGTACCCTGTCACTTTTCCTCCCTACGTCTCCCTCTATGCAGCTCCAGTTACCTTTTTTTTAATTGTTGTCTCTGATTCTTTTATCCTGTCGCTTTTAAAATTTTCTACGTCTCCCTCTATCCATCTCCCTGTCTCTAATTCTTCCCTCTCTGTCCTGTACCACATCACTTCTTATACTTTTTTCTAGATCTCCCTGTCCCTATTTGTTAGTTCTTGCCTATATTTCTTGTACCCTGTTTCTTTTCAACATTTTCTTTCAGTGTCTCCCTCTGTCCTGCTCCCTGTTTGTATTTTTCATTTCTTGCCTATGTTTCTTTTCCCCTATCACTTTCCCCAGCCCTTCTCTAGTCTCTATCTTGTTGTCTTGCTGGTCCCTCTGCTTTTCTCTCCTCCTCCCCATCTCTCTCATTTATTCCACCATCCCTCTGTCCATTTTTCTTGTTTTCCTCAATCTCTCTGCACTCCTCTCTCTACGCTCTTGTCCCGCTCCCTGTCCCTCCACAGTGGCCTGTTTTCTGGCTCCCTGTCCCACGCCTCTTCTCTATGTCCCTCTGTCCTTCCTCCTGTTGTCTCTTCCCTTTGTCTCCCTCTGCCCTGCTGCCTTTGGGCACTGAGCCTCGCAGCCGACTCGCTGCCTGGATTCCTGAGGTGCATTAATGAATAACCTTTTCCTGCCTCCTCTGTGCCCCTCGGCTGTGGTCGCAGCCCTGGGGGCAGAGCTCGTGGCTGAGGACAGCTTCAGGGAAAGGGGCCCTGTGCCGTGGGGCTTTGGCCATGGTCCCTATTCCCGATGGGCTCCAGCTGGGGCTGGGGCAGCCCCAGGCGTGGCCAGTGAGGCTGAGGTGGGGCTGGCCCTGCTGCTGCTGGGGCTCTGGCTGTAAAGGGGCTGCCGGGGCACGGCTGCCTGAGGGAGCTGGTGAAGGGGAACTGGCTGAGGAGGGAGTGCAGGGGGGTGCTTCAGGCAGGTGCCTCCAGTGAGGAACAGACAGTCCCTGCATCAAAGAGGGATGTCGCCGAGATGTCCCTGGCAGAGCAGACCACCAGCACGTGGTGCTGGGAGCTTGGTGTCTCCAGCGGCTACATGCATGAGCCACCGCGGATCGAGGATGCCGTGCGGATGAGGAGCACTGAGGCGTTCACTGTGTGCTGCTGAGCAGGGGAGGGCTGAGCAAGTGGCCCTGCGGAGGAGGAAGAGGCAGAGGGAGAAGGATTGGGGCGGTGAAGCCGGCACCAGGAGCTGCGGTGAGTCACGCGTTCTCTTGTGCGTGTCCTGGTCCATCTCTGCTGCCCTGCCCCAGACCTCTGCCGCCTCCCTGCCTGTCCCTGCCTGCGTCTGCCTCTCTGCTGGCCCACCTCCCTGTCCGGCTGCCCGAAACTTTTTACTCTTCTGTTGGCTCTGCCCTGCGCCATTCCACCTGGTGATTTAGTTCTATGTTTCTCTCTTGGCGGCTGTCTCTCTCCATGTTTTTAATGCTTTCCTGTGTTTCTTGTACCCTGTTGCATTTTAATTTCTTGTTCTACAGTTCCCTCTCTCTGGCACCCTGTCTCTGCTTTTAAATTCTTCGCTCTGTCCTGTACCTTGTTGCTTAAAAATGTTTTCCTGTGTTTCCTTCTATCCATCATCCTGTCCCTATTTTATAATTATTTCCTGCGTTTCTTGTACCTCACTGCTTTTAAAATTTTCTTATTATGGTTCATTCTATCCATCTGCCTGTTTGTTTGATATTCGAATGTTTTTTTTACCCCATCAGTATTTTTATTTTCTTTCTGTGTTGCCCTCTGTCCGTCTCCTTGTGCCTATGTTTTAATTCTTGCCAATTTTTCTTGTACTCAGTTGATTTTGAATACGCCTTCTACATTTCCTTCTCTCTGGCTCCCTTTATTGATTTGTTTTTTTTAATTTGTTCTCTGTATTTCTTGTAACTCCGCTATTTAATTTCTCTTTCAAAAATTTCCTTTATCCAGTTCCCTTCAGCTAAATTTTACTTCCTCCCTTTCTTCCATATACTCTGTCACTATTAGTTTTCTTTTAGTGTTTCCTCCCACAACTCTTTGGTCTCTACTTTTCCCTGGCCTAAATTGCCCTCCAGCCTTCACTATTTTCCATCCTTCTACCCCATTTCAACCTCCACATTTTTTGCAAGCCTCTCCTTCCCTCTGGCCTCCCACATCTTTCTGGCCTACACCACGTGCTCAGCCTCCACTTATTTCTGGCCTCTAGGGGCCTCTCTAGCCACCAGAACACTGTCTCTCTGACAGCCACTCTAGCTACCTGGGAGGTTATGTCTCTGTGATGCGGGAGGAAAGCTGTCTTTGGAGGGGAGTCCCTAGCTCCCCGAACACGGCCTGTATGACCGGAACGCCTGTTTAGCCATCCTGGAGGTGTGTCTCCATGACATGGGAGGACTTCCAGCATTGGAGGGGACTCTAGAGCTGCTGAAACACTGTCTCGGTGGCCAGAATGCCCCTCTGGCCATCCTGGAGCTATATCTCCATGATGCGGGAGGACTTCTGGGATTAGAGGCGACTATCTAACCGTGGGAAACTCCCCTCTATGACAGGAATGGCACTCTAGCCATGCTGGATGTATGTCTCTGTGATCCGGGAGGCCTTCTGTGTTTGGAACAGAGTCTCCAGGTGCTTTGACACCATCTCTACCCCTGGAATACCACTCTGGCTGTCTGGGAGGTATGTGTGTATGATCTGCTTGGACTTCTGGGATCGCACGGGACTCTCTAGCTGTGGGAACACCGTTACAATGAAAGGAAGGCCTGTCTGGCCATCCCAGACATATGTTTCTAGGGTCTGGGAGGATTTCCAGGATCGGAGTGGAGTCTCTCTGCCAGAACAGGATCTGTATGTTCAGAATGCCAGTCTAGCCATGCTGGAGGTGTATCTTCGTGATGTGGAGGCCAGCTGAGATCAGAGGGGAGTCTCCAGGTGCTGCAACACCATCTCTATGACGGGAATGCCGCTGTGGGAGGTATGTCTCTCTAATCCAGGAGGACTTGCGGGCGCGGAGGGGACTCTGTAGGTGCCAGAACAGCATTTCCACGACCGGAATGCCACTCTAGCCATCCCGGATGTAACCTCTCTGATGTGGGAGACACTCCAGTCTTCCACCCCTTTTTCCGCCTCCACTTTTTTCTGTCCTAAATTGCCCTCCAGCCTCTCACTAATTTTCAGCCTCCACGTTTCTCTAGCCTTTCTTTGGGCTTCTGGCCTCCCACATCTTTCTGACCCACAACACATGCTCAGCCTCCACTTATTTCTGGCCTCTAGCTCCCCTCCAGCCTCCCACTCCTTTGCGGCCTCCACTTACTTCTGGCCTCTAGCTCCCTTTCCGCCCCTAGTGCCCAGCCCCTCTGTCGGCCTCTACTTAGTTTTGGCTTCTCCTTTGACACCGTCCCTGTTGAGCCTGACCCCGACTATGTGGCCTCAGACCCGTATTTGGGCTCCTACCCCTTTTCGGCCTCCACTTCTTTCTGGCCTCTACGTCCCCTCTAGCGTCCCACACCTTTCCTGCTTTCCACCTCTTTCCGGCCTCTGTCGACTCTGTAGTAACTGGAACAATGTCTCTTTGTCCAGGACACTCCTCTAGCCCTCCCAGAGGTATGTCTCCATGATCAAGGAGGACATCTGGGATAGGACGGGACTCTCTAACTGCTGGAACAACGTTTCTGTGGTTGGGATGCCACCCTAGCCATTCCCCAGGTATGTCTCCACGGTCCGGGAGAACGTTGAGATTGGAGGTGACTCTCTAACTGCGGGAATACCATGTCTAGGACCGGGATGCCACTCTAGCTGTCCCAGAAGTATGTCTCAAAGATCCGGGAGGAGCTCTGGCATCAGAGGGGACTCTCTAGCCAAGGGGAAACAGTGTCTCTGACCGCATTGCCACTTTAGCTGTCCTGGCGGCTTGTGTCTATGATCCCTGATGACTTCTGTGACCGGAGAGGATTCTCTAGCTGCCAGACACTTGATGAATATGTATTAATCTTGTAATCATAGACTTATAAATGTTTGACTTTTGAACTGATCGAGCGAACACGATTTAGGAGGAACTATCCCCCGTGTTCCCAGCGCTGAAAATTTAACACTACATTGGTGTTAGGAGGTTTATTCCCAATTTCGGTGACAAGCTCAGCTGTCCTCCCACTAAGCTCTCCCTGCCTCACTCCTCTCTCCCCTCGCTGCCTGCAGGCAGTGCCCTCAGCCCTGCTGCACTTGGCAGGGGAGCTGCTCCTGGGCAGAGCTGTCTCTCACAAGCGCTGCCCGCTTGCTATGAGCTCCCTCCATCCCAGGAGCCCGGCCCAGCCCAGCAGCAGAGGTCCAGCCCAAGGCACCACTTTCTCTGCCCCTTCTGGGCTCCCTGGACATGTCCCAAGGGCTCCAGGGCTGACAGCTCCTGAAAGGCAGCAGAGCCACCCTTGGGGAATGGGCTTTTTTTCTGCCTGCAGTAATCACCAGTTGCCCCTCCCAAAAGAGACCGATGCCAAAAGCATGGTTTGTGCTGCCAGAGCATGGATGGCCCGTGAGAGGTACAAATGTTGCCCTCTGGACACTGGTGTCCCATAACAAGAAGGACACACAGGCGGTGACAGGGAGCTCTTGCTTGGACCCTGTGCCAGGCAGGCATTCAGCTGAAGCAACGCGGACATCTCATCCCCAGCTGGAAGCCCTTGGGATGAAGCGGGATTCACTCTCCCCACGCACCTCACAGAGACACAGTGTTAAGGCATGTCAAGACTGGCCACCACTTCCAGCCACTCCGGCCCAGGACCCCTCCTGCCATGCCGCCGGAGCCCAGTACTGGCCAGTGCCACCCAGTACAGTCCTGCCTGGCTGCTGGAGCCCAGCCCGTTGCCTGGGGATCTGGAGTCTTTGCCCAGGCTGAGGGACGCAGCTGCCACTTTTCCGCTTGCAGGTGTAACTTGCAGCAAAGCTGAGCATCCACCCCCGAGATGCACACACACAGACACACGGACTCGCAGCGGACACTGACACAGCCAGTCACACAGACCGACAGAGATGGGGCGCTGCCGTCAAGAGCACCCACAGGCAGGACTCACATAAAACACAAACCGGGACAGCCGCATCCCCTCCTCCTCTTGGGCTGGCAGAGACACGAGGTCACTAGCGCAGGCGCACACACGACACTCTCTATGTCCACAAGCACATGCCCGTTCATGGATTTGGTAGCCCTGCCCAGATCCCAGCCCCCTGACCCACCCCACGGGTCCCCTACTCACTGACTGGTCCATCTTGGTGCTCCCTGCAAACATGCAGCACTCACACGTTTCGCCTGTCCCGCAGGCACCCCACACTCGCCCATCTCCCTGGGTGCAGCGCGCACCCTCTGCCCGCCTGACACCACAGCCCGGGCCCCCCTAGTCAGCCGCTGGTCCAGTTTGACATTTGCTGGTGAAGGCACACGCACACCCGTGCACAGCATGTTTGGAGAGGACACAGACACCCACAGAGCACCCGTGCACAGCATGTTTGGAGAGGACACAGACACCCACAGAGCCTCTCACTCACCTCAGTCATGCTGGTCCCCCCAGTAGGTGCTTTTCAGGACTGTTCCCGCCCCAGTGCCTGGTGGCCGGGACACCCACTCGCCCCAGCAGCTGCACTCAGACTCCCCACTCACTCCACTAGCTGCACTGGGGCCCACGCCGGTGGCTGGCACCACGAGCCAGGGGTGCCCACAGCCCCTGGTTGACTCCAGCAGCTGGCACCCAGTCCAGCCACGCCAGCCCCCCAGTAGCTGCCACAGAGTCCTTTCAATTCACATACACACAGGACAGAGAGTGAGATTGCGCAGAGAGATCGTTAAGAAAAGATTTAAGAAGAAGATATAAGAACACAGGATGGACATCATCTGCGTCCTGCTACCATTCACTTGTCTCTGGAGAGACTCTGGTGTCATCAGGTTGCCCGTCATGTGAAACTTCTTCAACAAGATTAGAGGGGACAAATCCTCTTGTGCCGTCGGTCAGCTCTCCCACATACCAACCGCCTTCATCCACATCTCCAAAGACGTAAACATATTGTCCAGCAACTAGAGGAAGCTCTAGTTCAGGCCGCTCATTGGGACCACCGAAAGGATCGTAGCTGTATCGAGCTATGAATGCTCGAAGCTCTGCCGGTTGTTTTCTCATAGCCTCCAGGAGGATGGACTCCTTGCTTGCTCCCAGGTTAGCCTGGCACGGCCTGCAACCGATGCGGTTGCATCTTTCTCTCTCCAGCCATTCAAGGTCTTTCAGTGGCTGCTGGCATTGTTTGTTTAGCTTTGGATTCTGATCACTCAGTTCCGTCGGCTGCGCTCGAAACAGCTGCCGGGTTTCTTTGCGTTCTCTGTGTACGTCTGCCTGAGCCCTCTGCCAACACTTGCCGTCCCCTTGTTTCCTCTGGAGCGCTAACTGTGCCTCCTCATGTTCCTTCTCCAGCTGTTGGCTCCTTTCTGCCATTTCTCCCATGGCTTTCAGTTCGCGCTCAGCCTCTCTGCCAGCTGGGTTTGAAGACAGACGTTCCTTTGGATGGCAGAATCTCGCTCCTCTGCCACTCGTGCTAGTTGCCCTTTCAGGTCAGCATTTGCAGCTTGAACCCGTGCTGTCAAACCCATCTGCCCACAGAGGCAAGCATTTTCTTCCGCCAGGTGAGCATTTTCCTTTGTCATCTCTGTGAGCTGCGCCTGCAACTCCTCACAAGTTGGGCTGTGGGTGCTCACGTAACAGGAGCCCTCATCACCTGCAGCCCCTTGGGCCTGAAGCTCCTCAGCCCCCTTCTGTGAGAAGTCATCCTGCTTGTCCTGTGCCAGCAAAGCTCTGGCAGGCTCTCCTGTTTCTCCATCTCTCTGCTGAGGCAACGGTGCCATGCACAGATCCTCAGTGGAGCTTTGGATGGGCAGCGGCACTCCAGCATTGACCAGGCGATGGACAGTTGCCTGCAGTTGCCTGGATCTTTCTTCCAGCCGGGAGGCGAGGGCAGCTAGCTGAGCTTTTTTCCGCTGCAGCCTCTCTGCCTCCTCGCACGCTTCTGGAGAGCCTTCCTTTTTCAGGAGGCAGCTCTCCGCCTCAAGGGCACTCTGTTGCCTCTCCAGGTCTTCTAGAAGATGCTGCAGGCGGGTGTTTGGCTCCAGGAGTCGGCTGCATGTGCTTCCAAGCAGCACCAAGCCTTCCCCCTCTGGCACCCAGAGCTTAGCATCTGCCACAGCCTTGCATGCTGTTTGCTGCCCACCGCGGTGGCTTTCCAGCAGTCTTTCCCTTAGCGCTGCCAGGGCTTGGGGCCCGTTTCTGCCAGAGGAGCAGGAGCTCTGCGTCTCCTGATGGCCCTGGTGCCCAAGAGGGCCTTTGGGCTGGTACGTGCCGGGGGAGGCGGGCAGCTCGCCCTCGACCCACTGCAGGATGTATTTGATGAAGAGTCTCCTCTCCAGCTGCAGCTGGTTCTGGAGGTGGCGGATGCAGGCGGGCTGGAAGCCATCCATCTCCCAGCGTAGCTTGCCGAGGAGGTCCTGGAGCTTGCTTCGGGCCTCCCTGCCGCTCCTGCTGGGCCTCACCATCTCCTCGGCCAGCTGCCGCTGCAGGTCCCCCAGTGAGAGGCATTGTTTTGATTCTCTTTACAGCCTAAAGCACCACACGGGGCAGGAGATAGGCCAGGACACCACCTCAGGAGGGATCATAATCGGTTAGCCCAAGAACTGTGATGCTCACCTGACTCTGGTCCTTGCAAAAGAGGGAGTGCTGATCAAGGCTGTAGAACCCCCTGTCAGCCTTGGCTGTAGTGACCATTTTTGCCTCTTCAGGGGGCTTTTGGGGGGAATCCCATGGGCAGCAGCGCTCAAGGGCACCAGAGCTCACTACAGCTGGTCTTTCAGGCCTGGAGCTGCCTCTGCCTTCCACTGAGGCACCCAGAGTGACCCTTGGAGGAGCTGTACATGCCGGTGGTGGCAACATCTGTCCATGGCAGATCCTCAGCAAGAGGGTCCCCTTCCATCCCATGGTGGGCTGGGAAGCCAAGTCACCAGAGGCAGGGCTTGCTTTAGTCTTGCTTGCAGATCTTGAGCTTAGACAGACTAAGTTGTTCCAGTATCATCCCTCTTGCCGCGTCTGCTGCTTTGGTTCAGCTAAGGATGTCATCCTCCAGCCTGATGAGCGAAAAAGGGCCGACCGCAACTCTCCTCCCTCCTCTGCCAGGCCCAGCCTTGGAAACCACCTGGTAGCATCAAGGAGCCGGAACAACGGGTGGGAAGTTTAGACAAGAGGCTTGGGGAGGAGACGAGGGCTGTGCTGGCCTCACTCGGGGGTCCCTGTCATCCTGCAGTCCTGAGAGAGCTGGAATGACACAGGCAAACACTGTGGGGAGCTGGTCCTGGCCAGGGGCTCTGCTGGCTGCCCCACTCCAGGGTCCCTTTCTCCAGGGGTCTTCCCACAAAAATATGTGTCCCAAGCAGCAGTATCTTGGTAAAACCGCTCCGAACCCTTCCTTCCCCATCTTTGTCTTACCTCAGCAAAGCAAGCTACCTACGGCTTGCCTGAGCAGGAATCCAGCCCGGCAAGAGGTTCTTCACCAGACTGGGGGAGACGAGCCCAGTGTCGAGTAGGACACTGCACAGGGGACACAAGCGAGGGGGACACAGTGACCCAGGATGGCCACAGGCCACGTCTCCAAAACCCACTTGCGCCAATGCAGACACTAGTCTTGTAGCTCAGGACAGCTTCCCAGGCACACTGGAAGGGTCCCAGCAGCCGTTTCCCCAGGCACAGCCCCGCAGGAGGCGGCCAGATGCATCCCTGCGGCTCTTACCTGCTCAGGAGATGCACCCCCTCAGGGTGAGCCAGAGGGTCTTCCAGACGAGCCCACACGGCCCCATTCAGGAGCCGCCGCATCCATTTCTGTGCCATGCATTTGCCTAGCACCAACTCCACAGCTGAAAGGAAGATCCTGGCAGAAGAAACAAAACACAAAATAAACAAACAAAACGAATCAAAATAACACCACCACCACAAACCCAAAGAGATCTCAAATCACAGCAGGCTGGGGGAAGACTTATCTTCAGCAGAGCTAGGTACCCCTGAAATGATGCTTCGTAGCCTTCAAGACTGCAGCTAATGACTCTGGCATTTTCTTCATGCCCCAAACCCACTGAAGCAGAAGAAAACCCATAGCCCTGGCCTGCCTCCATGCTGGATACCAACCAAGGCAACACCTAATACCTCCTCCCACCAGCATTTTGGGATGACTGACACCAGAGCCCGCGACAGTCACTGCTCCCAGCGGGGGTCTGTTGAGGGAGTGCGATGCGATTGTGCATGCAAGGCTACACGGGAGGTAGGATGACAGCCATCCGCAGTACGAGCTACGTAAGACCTTCCCGCCTGGGAGCTGGACTTTCTCCATGAAGGAACAGAAGGAGAACCAACCAGAACGACCGGTTTCCACATCTAGGAAGCGGGGCCGGCAAAGCGCTCCCTGAGCCCCACAAAGGCACATGCCTTGGCGAGGGGAACTGAGGCAGTGTCTCCATCTGCCCCTTCGGCTCCTTACCTGCATGGCTTCTCCTCAAGCACCTTGCCCTCAAGGAACAGTTGTCTCCAACCGCTCATGGGGGAGCGCAGCCTCTCCTCGCCCAGCGTTTCACTGGCCCACCTCAGGAGGCTGCGAAGGATGTGTGGAAGCAGTTGCCTGAGCTCCTCCATGCTCCTCAGGGCAAGCACCACCTCGGAGATGGCACGGGTGATCTGCAGAGAAAAATGACCGAGAACCACCTGCTCAGGCAAGGCCTTTTCCCACCAGCCTGCCTGGGGCCGGGGGCTACAGTCCGCAATTGTCACTTCTGCGACAGCCTTGTGGCTCAGGAGCACAAAACGTTCCCGGCTCCCCACACTCCTTGAGGCCGGCCCAGCACAGCACCCTGGGAGTCTCCGGAGGCATCCGCAAAGGGCACCTGACTCCCTCGCACCAAAGTACGAGTTAGAAAGCAGATGCAAAGCTGCAGGAACGTGTCTGCCGTTGAACGTACCGTCAGAGTCTCCAGAGCAGTCTGACGGTTGTGTCGCTCACAAGCAGAGTCGTCAGTCCCCAGGCGGTGGTCTCCTGCTCTGTTTAGTTTCTCCACTAAGCACCTCAGGATCTGAATCCCAAAGGCGCTTCTCCCCAGGCTCCTCCACAGCTCCACGGCATCACTGCAAGGGAAGAGACGTTTGCCCCTGAGCCCGTATCCTCGCAGTCCTGCAGTGCCCTCAAACCTCCTCATCTGCAATGGGGCTTAGAACACCCCACTCATGGCAGAGACACAAGCACGCAGTCTTGCCACACTCAAGACGGTTCAGGCAGAAAAAAAAAGACCTGCTCCTCAACCAGACCCCTCCCAGTACAAGCAAGCTACGTGGTCTCTGTTTGACTACAGTGGGGAAGTGGGTAGTGCACGTACCTGTCCATGGGCAGACCTTTCTGGAGGAGACTGCTGATGGTGGGCTCCCGGTGAAAGCGGGCAAGGAGAAACACTGCATGGAGCAGGAAGGGCCTGTGGGTGCTCTGCTGCATGTAGGTGTAAAGGGTGTTCAGGATCTTTGGCACCTGAAGGGAAGAAGAGGAGAACCTGCTGTGGGACCCAGACGCAGTCACTCAGCACGGGAGCAATGCCTGCTCCCTTGGCAGGGTCCAGATCCAGCTCAAAACCTCACCCCTTCCACCTGCCTGACCCTGGCTCACGTCTGGAGCCGAGTCTGCTCTCGGCAAGCCTGCGCACGCACGCACGCCCTCACACACACGCCTGCACGCACCCACACGCGCAGCCTCCGTCACTGAATGTGTCTGGGCCCAACCGTGTGAGCAGCTGCATGCCCTGTGTGCACACAGAGGACACGGCCACGCTTCACACCCAGCACCAGAATGACTCCCACCATGGGTCTGCAGCCATGCAAGAGCACAACCAAACACGCTCTTTGAGAGCCTGAAGATGCCTTCCAGAGGATCCCAGTTCTCCAGGGACACTTTTCCTTGCCTCTACCCTTCTTTACCAAAGCGCTAACCCCTTCGCCACTCAGAGGGCCTTCCCCCGAAGGAAGGGGCATTTCTTTGAGCCTTTCACAGCTAGAAGCCGTGGCCACGATAAGGAATGGAATTGGGGACCCGTGAAGAAAGAGCGGGGTCAAGTGGGTCCCAGGGCATGGAGGACTGACAGTCACCCCAGAGGAAGGGGCAGAATGGCAAGGCTGGTGCCTCCCAGTGCCTCACGCACGGGTAGGACCTGGACCAACGGGAAACTTTGCACAAGAAGTGCCCATATCCTTGTCACCAGGTGGAGCAGACGCCAGCAGCAGTTGCTAATGCACCACTCAGACCACCAGCAGCCCCTCGGCTCGGCACACAGGCGGCGTTTCTTGAGCCCATGCCAACTGCACAGGGAGTAGTGCAACAGGCAACAGGAGACGAGACAAAGTCAAATGGCAGAAAAGGTCTCCTTTACCTCCTGGAGTATTTCCTTCCTGCATTCCACCAGGAAGACAAACACCCACTTCCACACTGCTCTTGCACGCGTGGGTGTGACATGCAGCAGGCCATCCAGGATGACAGTCAGAAAGTCCGGCGCCTGTGCTGGAGGGATGTACTTGCAAACAGCCTGGAGAGAAGCCAGAACAGGAGAGACCGTGTCACAGCGCTGCTTCAGCAATTCAGAAAGAAAAGGAAACTCCACGGGACCGTTAGTTCGGCAGTCACGGAAGGGGGGCAATCGCTTGGCCCTCCTGCTGTGCATACAGTGCCGTTTACATCTGATGCAGCTAACCGATTTGGAAGTGTCTCCCCCCATGTTGTTTGCTCATATACCAATTTTTTCCTTCTGACGAGCACTTGCACACACCCCCACCCCCCGGTATCTGCTCCAGCGTGCCTGAAGGACAGTCTTGTCTCAAAGCCTCCTGCTCCTTGCCAACAACAGCCCTCCTGGGAGACAGCGAGACACTCTGGAGGGGAGCAGGGAGACGTGCAGGAGCCCAGGAGCTGGGCCCCCACGCCGCTCTTGTAGGGCCGGTTACCTTTGCTATTTTGGTACAGGTCTCCACCAGAGTCTGGGTGTCCGGGCTGTTGAGCTCCTCACACAGGCGCCCGATCTCACCTGCCTCCGGCACCACCTTCATGGTCTTGGCTGGAACAAACACCAGGAGAACAGAGGACTCACACCTACAGAAACCCAACCTCTGGCCCCAGATACCGATAAAGCACAACACAAGTGGTGGCAGTGAAGGCCACAGGGAAAGCCAGGCCCCTCCTGAACTCGGTGCAGCAGGATTTCCCAAGCCCGATAAGTGGCGGACAGATCCCCCGCTGGAAAGAGCCCTCTTGCCCCTTGAACCGTTTGCTGGGGCGTCAGGGTTTCAGCAGCCTCTGCTCCTAGCAGCTGCATCCCCTATTCGCGCACAGGCCACCGTCATCTCTGGGAGGCAGGAAACCTCCCCGTGACTTCCTCAGCACAGGCAGACCCTGCTGCCTGAAGAGGAAAGGGTCAAACACAACCCTCCGCAGCACGCTCTGGGCCTGCAGCTCACATCCCTCCTCCCTGCCCAGTTTGCTCTGGGCAGCAAACTGGTTTTCGCTCTTGTGCTCGGCAGGGGATTATTTCCCTGGCAGGGATGAGTTTGGAGACTGCCTGGGTAGCTGCCTGTCTCTGCAGGCTCCAGGCAGGGAGCGAGGGGGAAGGCACCCTCTGAAATGTCAGGGACCTCATCCGAGTGAGCTGTCTCACCACGCTCTCTCTCTCCTGGAACACAGCAGGGGAGACATGTGGAGGGGGACAGTCCCCAGCATTGGTGACAACATCGTGCTCTCAGATGGCAGTGGGGGATGGCCCTGACCACCCAACCTCACCCATGCCCTGGGGAGGTGGGACTCAGAGACCCTCTGCCAGGGATCCTTCCTGAGATGGTCGGGGAGGCAAGAGGGCTCCCAGGGCGGGGGCACAAAACCAGCCGAGCACGTTGCCTCCCCCTTCCCTCCCAGGGCCCTGGCCCGGTGGGACCCTGGTGGCGCCAGGCCAGGAAGGGTGGGAGGATCAGGCTGAGCAAGGCTGGCAAGCGCCTGCTCTCCTCACCTTGTATTTCGAGAAGGTGGCCAAGGCAGACCAATGCCCTTTGGCGGGACATGGCCAGGCAGTCGCTGGTCAGAGTCCCCAGCAGTCCCACCAGGGAGCCAAACTGCTTGCAAAGGTGTCCTCTCTGCAGGGGAGAGCAGCAGGAAAAGGGTTGCAGGCAGCCCCGGCACCCGCTCGCCTCTACTGCCCATCCTGCTCCCTGAGCAGCAACCGGGCAGACGGGCTGCCTCATAATCCCAGGAGCCCCAAAACCCAGCACCCAGCCAGGCAGGGCTCCCTCCCGAGGCCGTGAATGGTGGGGAGGGTGCACCAGGGCACGCGGGGGCTCTCTACTCACCGCGAGCTCAGATCGCTCCTTGCAAGCGCCCAGCACATGGGCGCAAACCCACAGGGCTCTGTCCCGCTCCCATTCTTTGGCCGAGGTGAGCCAGCCCTTCAGGACCTGGGGCAGGGTGCACCTCTCTCGCAACAGGCACCTTTCTCTCCCTGAGACCCCCCTCCCTCCTTCTCTGGCCCCTTGCCGGCGCGGTCCGCGGCCCCACCGAGCACTGGCACTGCTCCACTCTCTCCAGCCGCCTCTGCCCTGAGCCAGGTGTTGCTTCCCTGCAGGCGGATCCCCGCTCCAGCCTTCCTCCAGGCTGCTCTCACCCAGCTCAGGGCTGGCTCTTGGCTTTCCTGCTGGCAGGGCCCACGTCTCGGCCTGTCCTGAGCCTGCAGTGGCCGGGTGCTCCTGTCCCCCAGCTCAGCCCCTGGCCCTGGCCTAACGCACAGCCTCAGGGCCAAGAGCCAAAGGCCCACTTTCCTGCAGGAAAGGTAGCCGCCTCCTGTCACCCTCTAAGGCCTCGATTCTCTGCCCCCGTGACACTCTCCCTGCTGCCCCGTAGCTACTCACTTGGACCACATCATCAAAGCAGGCAGACATCTCCTCCACCTCCAGAAGGGTTCCTATGAGATGGCCCAGATCTTCCATGCAGCTCCTGTGCAGAAGCTGAGAGCAGGAAAGGAGAGCTGGGGTTCTACACCATGGGGGGTGCCAGCACACGCTGAGGTGGGATCCTGACCCAGAGAGGTGGGCAGGCACTGGCCAGTGGGTACCTGCATGTTCACAGCTGCCCTCACTGTCTTCCTTCCCTTGTTCATCCGCTCCTTGGGAGGACGCGACAAGACACTCTGGCAGCACACTGCCAGCAGGTTGCGATTTTCCTCCCTGCTCAGAGGCGGCCTCAGCTTGCTGGCCAGAGGAAAAAGGAAGAGGAAACCGAAAGGGGATTTACTAGCCCTCTCCAGAGTGGCTCAAACCACAACTGGCTTCCTCCTAATCGAGGGCCCCAAACCCAACACCCCCAGCCCAGGCCAGTGAGCACTGCCTTCAGCTCCAGCACCTCCTGCCTCCTTCCACGCAGCCAGTTACGGAACCCCTGGGGCTCCCCTCCTTTGGGAGACACCCAAAATGGGCAACACCCTCCCACTGATGAACAGCCCCAGCAGCTCCCGGCCCCATGCTCATGGCCACTGGGGCCGCCCCAGCCAGCTGGGACGGGGCATAGCGGGAGTCCCCAGAGCCCAGGGAACAGACCTCACCTCAACTCCTCCAGCGCCTGAAACACTCCATACACCAGGGAGTCCCAGGGCTCCCCCTTTATCCAGTCCTGCAAGTCCCAGAGAGACAAGCGCAGAGTTGCCAGCGGGCCGGGACACGGGACAGCCCTCCCGCCTCCCCCGGGCACAGGCTCTGCTGACAGACACTGCCCCGTCACTCCCACCGATCCCCAAAGGCACCGCAGGAGGGACACGGCTCCTCAGCCACAGCCATGCAGCACGAGCACTCAAGGGCCCCACCAGCCCGGGACACAGCTCCAGGAGCACACATGAAGCCTCAAGACCATTGTGCCTCTGGGGAAACCAGTCTGATGACGCAGCCCAAGACTTGCCCAGCTATGGCCACTCACCAGCAGGGTCCGCATCGCCTCCCGCTTCAAGGAGATCTCAAAGCTGCCATGGTTGCCTGCAGCCTGGATGGCACAGCTGACCTCCGTGACGCTCTGCACCAGGGCGAGCTTGAGCTGCAAGTCCTGAGGGCAAAGAGAGCAAAGCACCCCTTGAACTCTTTGAAGGGCTGAGAGATTGAAGAGGAGCATGGCCGGGGGGAGCCCATGGCAGCTTTGGGCCTCCACGTTGCAGACAAACCCTTCCTCAGAGGATGTTTAGAAAGAGACCGCCCATCTCGGCACGCCCCAGCCCTAAGCGGCTGGAGCTGGGGCACCCAGGCATCATCCCTGCCCTGTGCGCCCCGTGCTCCTACCCTCTGTTTGTCTCTGGAGAGCTGCAGGATGTTGCCCAGGATTTCTTTATCCACGCGGGTGAGCAGCTGCTCCTTGGGGGCACGCAGCGCAATGCTGCCGTAGGTGCGCATGAGAGCAGCGCGAGTGGCCTGGGCTCTCTCCACGTCCTGCTGCTGCCATACCTGTTTTGACAGAGAGGCCCCAAGAGGTCAGCCCCGGTCTCCCACGGGCTCCTGCGGCACTCCCACGGGCTCCTGCGGCAGGCCCTGCCCCGCAGCCTCACCAGCTCCTTGTTTCCCTGGGCACCTCCCAGCAGCTTCCCAAGCCACTCCTCAAGCTGTGAGCTGCACGGCCGGGAGCTGTTCCCATCCCGCAGCTTGGCTTCTCGCATGGGGATGGGGAGGAGGGTGCAGCCAGCATCACACACACTGCTGGCAGTTTTACCACTGATTTGAGAGGGCGGGGAGCCGCCTGGCACCTTCCCATGGAAAGGTATCTGCCATAGCCGCTCACGGTCCTGCACAGAGCTGCGCAGCCTGCGCGGGGCAGCGGTGCAGATGAGAGCAGTCTGCTCACCGCGCCAGGCCAGGCGGCACCGCTCCCTCCGCAGGGCCCTGCCCTGCCCAGAAAGGCTTCCCCACAGCCCCCAGGGGGGCAGCAGAGCCAGCGAGACTTCACCAGGCCCCTGCTCCTGACCCTCAGCTCGGAGGGAGAGGCAGAGTGTCACACGGTGCCCACCCCCTCGTTGCTAGTTCCTGCTGAAGGTTTGCCAGGGAAACGCGGCTGCAAGCAAGCAAGTGCTGCAGCTGCCCCAGCTGGGTGGCTCTGATCCACAAGGTGTCAAACCCTGTCCTTTCCAAAGACACCTCACGGGCCCCAATGCCAGGACGTCCCCTCTGAAACACAGGTCTCGGGTAGCTCTTCCAAGAGAGCTAAGCTAAAGGCAGCTGCCACGGTTTGGCTGCTGCAGGTGTAGAAGTGGAAACAAGGGCCAAAAAGGAAAGCCAAGCAGCAAAACCCTGGATTCTTTACCTTCCAGCCCGTGGAAGCCCGATAAAACCAGTGCCGGGTGAAAGCGGCAGAGAACATAGTCACTGTGTCCAAGACCAGGTGGAAGTGGCTCTCGGCAGCGTGAGACACAACCAAAATCATTCCCTGCAACCGCAGAGAAAGAGGGAGTCGGCCCCAGCCCAGGCACTCAGCTGTGGCCAGCGACAACGGCCAGGCAGGACGTTGCGGCAGGGGGGAAATGGCAGCAACGGGGAAATCAAGGAGGTGCGGAGCAGGGCCAGCAGCAGCCCTCCCTCTCCCCCAGGAGCAGGCAGGGGATGCTGAGGACATGAGCATCACCTCACCTGAGCCTCAGACAGCTCCACAGGGTTTGTCTCCTGAAGGAACTGCAGCACCTGCCCTTGTTCGTGCCTGAGGTCCCGACAAGCTGCCAGCGCCGTCCCAAGAGCCTTGTACAGGAAAAGCTGAAAGAGAAGAGGCCGAGCCCGAGATGCAGTCACGGCCTGACCTGTCAGGAGAGGGCTGGCCTGGACGGACTCGACTGCCCCTGGGCACAGGCCAGGCCAGCCGCGATGCCAGGCTGCAGCCAGGCGCTGGGGCAGCCCCGCGGTAAGCGCCTTTTGGGGGCGCGGGAAGCAGTGAAAACCGCCAGTGTGGGCAGAGCACTGGCGCCAGCCCCAGCATGGGCAGGAGACACACCTTCTCCCAGGAGCTCGGGGCAGAGCTGCCCAGCTGTTGGCTCAGCTCCTGGCTCAGGCCCACGGTCCAGGCCTTGTCCTCGATGGGCTCCAGCGACGCTCGCAGGAACTGGGGTGAGCAGGGGAGGAAGCGAGTGTTGCCCTGGCCTTGGCCCGGGCCCTTTCCACACTCGCGTGTCCCGGCATGCGGCGGGGGGAGAGCTGCCGGGAACAGCAGTCTCCTCCCCAACCCTCTTTTCACCAGCCTCCCTCTTCTCCTAACACCTCAGGCGAGACCCCCCGGCACGCCTGACGTAGAGCAGGAGGCGGTGCTAAGGCGCGTGCCACAGCGTTAGCGGGCATTAGCCATCAGCCGTGGCATGTGTGCGGACAGCAGCTCCTCTGAGCAGGCAGGCACCTACAGTGGGGGGAGGCGCAGGGCGCTCAGGAGGTGCCCCCACCTCCTGGTGCCTACACAGGCAGCCCCGAGCTGCCTCCCACGGCTTTGTCTGCTCCCTCTTCTCCCTCTCTATTTGAGACACCCCCGCAAGGATGCTGTACCTTAAGCACATGGTGCTCCCACTCTGCGGAGTCCAGGGAGCTCTCGGTTTTTCCTAGAAAGCAAGAGGAACAAAAGCTCTCGCTGCTATTTAAGCTCACAGCCAAGAAGAGCCCGGTGGTCTCCTCTGCGGTCAGACCTCCCAAAAGTCCCAGGCCATCAGGCTAGAAGGTGCCTACGAGCACCAACGTCAAGGCCCTTGTGAGGCCAAAGACACCGCAGGGGTCCCAGGGGCATTTGTCAGAGCCACTGATTCATGGTGGGGAAGGGTGCGCTGACCACAGCTGATCCCCACTGCTGCTGTCAGTGCAGCTCCCAGAGCAATTCCGACCACTGAGGTCACAGCACCCACCAGCAACATACTTTCTCCTTAAAGACGCACTGCTTTCTGCCCATTTGCAGCCCTTCTCCCTGGCTATTACTGAGGATGGCTGCTGCAAACCGGCCCTGGCCTTGGCACTTGGTCCTCCAAAGCCAGGGGCTGCACCCCCTCCAGGAGCACCAGTCCCGTCCCTCCCCCAAACACCGTTCCGACCAGGACATGGGGGTGCCTCTAAGACCTGCCGTCCAAGGGGACATCAACGGCCCCGTCCAGCCCCTGGGCCAAAGCGACGCCGGGGTATGGCTGCCCCCAGCCTCAGTGCTGGCTCCCTGGAAGGGGAAAGGCAGCAGAGCAAGAGCTGGGCAACTGGGGACAACTCCCCTCCATCCTGCTGGGGAGCCACAGTTCCCTGCCCCGCCTCCCTCCCCTCCAGCCTCTCCCTCCCCACCCGCACTTTACCTTCCAGGTACTGCAGCAGGAGGGGGATCTGGGTCGCCCATGCCACCCCCACGGCTGCGTGGATCCTGCCGTGGAGCGCCTGCAGCAGCTGCAAGGCTGCGACTGCGCGTTGGCTGCTGCCGTAAGGAGCCGCTGCCACCACCTAGGCCAGGGCAGGAGAGAAGGGTCACTCCTGCCACCAGAGCCACAGCTTCTCCCGGGAAGGAGGGAGCTTGGCGCTGCTCGGCCAGCAGTGGGCAGCCATGGTGTCACCCAGAGTGCTGCCAGCCCCGAGAAAGTAGTGGGATCCTCCATGGGCTCGGGCAGGCTGGGGTACCCTGCCTCCTCTGTGGGGGCTCCCAGCACTGGCCTCAACAGCATCTCTGCCCCAGGCTGCCCCACCACCCCTGGCCAGAAAAGCCCTTTCCCTGGGGCCCCACTACTCACCAGCAGTCGAGCCAACAGGGCCTGGGGAGCTGGCAGCTGGCCTACGGGGAGGCAGAAAGGCTGGGTGAGCCGACGAGCCCCCACCATGCCCTGCCCCTCGCACCTCTGATGGCCCCGCACAGGGCTGAGAGCAGCTGCGCTGCAGCAGCGCTGGCCCGGGGGGCGCTCCCGAGGGCTGCCCACCACGAGATGAAGGCAGCTCTGGCATGGCCAGGAACGAGCCCCAGCTCACCAGGAGAGCACTGCCAGCAGGAGAGACAGGCCTCTGCGCTGGGCAAGGGGCCATGCAAGGCAGAGCCCCTCGTGCCCCGCAGCAGAGCCTGTCTCTGCCCTTTGGTTCTCCCGGGATCCTGCTCAGCGTTGGTGAGGCGCAGGGAGACACACACTGGCCCGACCCCCAGCCAAGCCCAGCAGCACTCACTGGAGCTCCTACCTTGCTCCTGGCAGTCCACGGCATCCAGCTCCTCCTCTTCTTCTTTGCACCCTGCTCTATCCCGTCTCTCAACGAGGGCTCGGAGGCAGTGGGAGAGCGGGATCAGCATGCCGCTGTACTGGGCTGGCACCACGTACCGCAGCAGCCTTGGCCACAGGAGCTGCGGAGAAGAACCGGCAATTCACCACATTGGCACTTCCACTCAGCTTGAAGATGAAAAGAACGGTCTGCGTTTCCCTGAGCCGCGTGCGCTTCAGCCGACGTGAAGGGAGAGGCTCAGGGCATGGGGGAGAACGAGGGAAAACGTCCTGAAGGCAAGAAGTGGCCACAGCAGATGGGCAGAGGTCAACTTACTCTGGTCATCCCTCTCAGAGAGACATCCAGAGAGTCCAGGATGTCCATGCAGAGAGCTGGAAGAGCACCATCCTCCTGGGTTTCCCAGGCGAAAAGGCCTCCTGCCACCTGCAAGACAGAGTTGGCAAAACCCCCGTTACTCTCAGCTCCCGACCGATGAGGCTCAGGCAGGACCCACCAGTGCTCCTGCGCCAGCCTCCTGGAAGCACTGACCTCCTGAAGGAGGACAAGGACAGCCGGAGCCAGCTCGAGGACCAGGTCTCAGACCCGGGGAAGCCTGGGAGCAGAGGGCACCACTGCTAGTCTGCACGGTCCCCCACAGCCCAAATGCTGCCATCGTGCTACCAAAGCAGAGGTGAGGAACGTGCCCTTCAGCAGGGCTGTGCTCAGTGCCAGCCCTGGCGGCAGCGCGCCCAGCCCGATGGATGCGGAGGAGCACCTGGAAGCCCTTTCCTTCGCCCTGCTCCCAAAGCAGAGCCTCCCTGAGCCTCAGAGCAAAGTGACACACACGGATCTCCCAGCTAGAGGGAAGCTCCGTCCAGAGGGAAGATCCGTGGCAAGTCAGCGGGAGGCTCGGCCATACCCAGCTTTCATCTCCTGGGTGCCCTGCTGGAAATGCCCACCGAAGGGACTGCCAAACGGCCTGTCCCCTTGCCAGAAGGGATGCGGGCCCCCAGAAAGTTATCAGATGGGCAGGGTGTGCCCTGGAGGGCCAGAGCACGAGACCACCACAGAAAGCTCCTCTAGCCAGGCCCACCTGTCTGCACTGGCTGTGTTTTGCTGATTGTCCATCAGCATTTAAGGATGGAGGATGTCGCGTCCCTACAAGCCCCTCCCTTTGCACGGTGGCTTTGCTGAAGGTGCCTGTGGGCACAGCTCAGCCCGTGGGGTGCGCACGCAGCCCCGCGGTCCTGGGTGGCACGCCCAGGCGTAAACCCACATCATCCGCTGACATCGCCACCAACGTCAGCAGAGACACGCACAAGGAACGGCCATTTGGAAGCCGCTCTGACGGCAGTGCTGGTGCCGATGGCCCTGCAGCGTGGAGCTCTCCATGGCCAAGGACACCTGCAGGAGCTCTCAGCACAGTCCAGGCACCGGTCAAAGCCCCGGATGTCCTGCTCGGCCCTCACCAGTCTGCCCGAGGTCCGGCTGAACTCGATGAAGATGTGCCCCACCACATCCCACGCCCAGCAGCTGGGGGAGCCGGAGCTGAGCAGCTCCCTGATGAACTCCAGAACCGCCCTCCGCACCTGCCAGGGGAGAGTGTGGTTATGAGCCTCCTGTTCTGAACCCGAAGAGTTTGCTTGGGGCAGCCTTTGTGGCCCGCAGAGCGATGACGAGGGCACGGCAGGAGCTTTTGCTCCTGGCATCAGGGCTGGGCTTCAGCACCAGGCTGGATGGGTATTTGCCCCACAGAGCACAGCGACCTCCCTGCCCCACTCTGCCAGCTCTCCCCGGGGAGGAGCCATCACGAACCACCCGGGCAATGCACTGGCGCTTCCCCAGGCACCCTAGCTCTGTCCCGAGGCAAAGGGTTTCTCTGCCTCGCCTGGCAGAGAAACCCAACCCTGCGATGGTCCCTTCCCCACCAAGCTCACCTGGGCACTGGGGTCGTTGCACACTGACTGCACAGCCTCCACCACCTGGGGCAGCTTCTCCCTCGTCGCAGGTGCTGCAAGAGATAGGGAGAGGTGTGCGTCGAGGCAGAGCCCCGATGGCAGAAGGGATCCCTTTTAAAGCTTCCAAGTTTTCTGCACACCAAGGGGACAGAAAAGCGGGGCCTGACTCTGACTTCACAGGAGGCAGCGGTGTAGCCAGAGCAACTCCGTTTCTAGAGGCAGGGCTATTTTATAGGGACCAAACGCTACAGGAACACAGAGAACGAGAGAAACAGCATGGGTACAAGCAGCTCCTGTGCAAACCCACTCAGCTGCCCACCCACCAGCCTGCCCGTGTTACTGAGCTTGGAGCATCGTCCCTGCTGTGCCACCGTTTCTAACTGCCGGGGGAGAGCTCGATCCCTGTCGCGGGGCGTCAGCTCGCCTGGGGGACCCGCACTTTGCAGCTCCTTGTGGGTGCAGGCGCACCACTTTCAGCCGGTTCCTGCTCTCAGCCCAGCAGCCCTGACCCCTGCCTCGTGTCCCTGGTGCGTGGCACTGACCGTCTGAGTGGGCCAGCGCTCCCAGCAGGCCCAGGGCTGCCACGCAACCGGCCTCGCTCCCACCGCTCAGCCGGGACTGCAGAAACGTGACTGTGTCCTCGGGGCAGATTTGTGCTGCGGGTAAGAAATTGCATTCTGCATTAGCAGACAGCTGCTCCCGACTGCCGAGAACAGGGAGAGAGCTGCCACGGCAGGGCAGGCCATCGCCCAGTCTCTTCTCCTTACCTTGCAGCACGATGCAGCGGGACAGTGCTGCCTTATGGGCTGGGCCGGGCTCCTTGGTCACATCAGAGAGCTGTGGGAACAAGGTCCATTTTAGAGGAAGTCGCATCAGAATTGAGAGGGCCTGAAAGAAACGGTGCTCTCCGCTCTCCTCGCCCTGGGCACTCTGGGCACAGCACCCACAGCCAAAGCCCAGCCCATGCAACGGTGGCCCCGAGCACACGCAGAGGCTTGTAGCAGCCCAGGCCGCCCAGGAGCTGAGGCTGAGGAGGGTTGAAAGGCTGCCCTTAGGGTGCCGGCGCCCCAGAGTCCTCCCACGACTCGGCCGTTCGGGAGATTGCTGTGGGAACCGGGCTGCCCCTCGGGCCTGGTCCAAGCAGCCAGGATCAGGCCTCCTGCAGCCTGAAGGTGGCACCTGCATCACAAATCCTGGCATGCTGCTGGCCTGCACAAAGGTCCCGGCAGAGGGGTGCCCTGCCCTGCCCGCAGGCAAGCCTTTGCCCTCCAAGGCGATCAGGTGTGCGGGCCCCAGGCCAGCAGCAGGGCGCAGGCTGCCCTTACCTGGCGGTGCACAGCGCTGCTGATGGCTAGAGCCATGCCCTGTGGGATTGGGGTCTGAACTCCCTCCAGCATCTCCAGGACATAGCTGAGGCTCTACAAGAGACCGGGGGAGGAAAGGGAGGCTAAAGCCACCTACAGGCACTTGGGAAAGGAGAAACCCAGCACATCTGGGACAAGGGGAGTCCCTAGCACCAGCTCCCAGGGGAAACCCCCCTGCACGGGGCTTCTTGTTTGCCCTCCCCTCAGAGCAGCATCGGGAAGGTCTCATTGCTCTGAAGAGAGCCCACTGTTGACAACTCCGTTTCCCGGCACTTCCCACTCATCAGCCCTTGCTCCTCATTGGACTGGACTGCGCATGGCCCTGGGCATTAGGGCAAAGCTCTTCCCACACACAGAGCCCCAGGGAGGTGGCAATGCCTCCCTTCCTGAGAAGTCCCAGGGACTCTTGCCTCCCTCCTGGCCCCACCGGCTTGCTCTTTTCTTGCCCAAAGAGCCCAGGAAGCCTCAGGCCTCCTCTGCTCTCCCTGTTCCTTCTCTAAGGGCTTCTCAGCTCCTCCTGGCACCCCGCAGCTCCCCAGCGCCTCGTGGCACTCGCATGAACCCAGCCCGGCAGCAGCGCCAGGCCCTGTGCAGCACCTCACCTTGGTGACCCGGGAGGTGTCTCGGACCTCTTGATATTGGGGCAGGAGCCAGAGGAGCTGCTCCCAGCCACGCTCTCGGTGCTGCTCCTCATGCAGAAGGACCTCCATCATGGCAGCCAGCGCCCCCAGGACAGCCTGCTTGTCCTGAAGAGGGAAGGGAGAGGCTCTGCTTGGAGGGCTGAAGGTGGGCCTAGCACTCAGCATCCCTGGGACACCCTCTGCCCTTCCCCCTGGGAGGGGTTTCCCTTTCCCTTCTGTCCTGCAGGGGAGGCGCTCGCTCCAGAGGAGAGCAAGCGTTTCCCCACGCTGGTACCCCAGCCCTCCCTGCAGAAAGGCCCCAGGGCTCAGCTGCTTCCTGCCAGGAAGCCCCCCTCCCCTCGCCCCTCTGCTCGCACCCCACTGGGCACAGATGGATCCATCGACTGACGGGGACATCCCCGCTGCGGCCCCAGGCGTGGAAAGCAGCACTTCTCACCTCTTCCTCCCTGCAGTCCAGCCAATTTACCACTGCGTAGCGGAAGACCGGGTAAATTGCTTCACAGAACTGTGCCACCCCCTTGCGAGGGAAGGGGCCTTGCTCCTGGCTGCAGAAGTACGTATTGACCCCGTTCGACCATTGCTCCAGAGCTGCACCAGGAGAAAGGAAAAGGGAGCCTGTGAGAGACTGCAGCAGGGGCGGTACCTTGCATCCACGCCCAAGCCTGCTTTAAGGACAGTCCCAGGCTCGGCAGGGCTAAGCCCAGGACCAGCTCTGGATCCGAGGGCCACCTGTTCTCTTGAGGTGTCTGGATTCAAAGACCCCACTGTTTCTCTCCTCCTGCCCACTGCCCCTTCTCCTCATCAACGGCCCGTTCCCCTCCAGCATTTCTCACTGCAGTCCCTTCCCTTCCCGCGTATGCGCCCTTTCAGAGCAGGGATTTTAAACCCAGAGGACAGCAGGGGAACGGAAGCTGTGGGAAGGGACCCGGGAGTTCCTCCGTGCAGCGCCGCCGCGTCCTGCCCACAGAAGCCTCCCGGCCTACCCCCGCTCCTTCTACACACTTGCAGCAGTTTAGGATAACAAAGGCCCTTGCTGTGGGCTCACGTCCACCGTGCTCCCTCTGAGATCACACGGAGGCATCAAAGGCCATCCTGGCCCCTGGCCCTGGGACCCTGGCCAAGGAGCCGACACTCACCACTGCAGATGGCGCGCAGGATCCGGCCACTCCCTACCCGGCTCAGCATGGCACGCAGGGCGAGCAGCGTCATTCCCACGAAGGGGATGCACTGCAGGGCTGCAGAGAAGGCAGGGACAGAGGGAGCGAGAGGGTGAGTGAGAGACACGGGAAACTGGGGTCGATCCCTGGCAAGGCTGGGGCTGCTGGGCTGTGAGGGACATGGCAGAGGGCGTGGGGAGGGCTGCCTTCCCCAAGGGGGACACCGGGAAGCCCTTTGGGGAAATGGCAAGGACAGTGCGGGGCAGAGACCCTGCGGGTTTGTCTCCAGCAGGTTCCCACCCTTCAGGAACCGGGGTTGGGCTGGTAAGGCAGAGCTGCCAGCCAGCCCTGGCACGGAGCAAGGAGGAACGGCACCTCCATAGCCCCGCAGTTCAAGACAGAGCATTTAGGGAGGGGGGAGGGCCCCTCCTCCCTGTTATCACAGACCCCTACCCTATCCAGGAGCCGTACCATAGCTGCGGGCCATTTTGCCCAAGGTGAGGAGCACAATCTCATCGAGGGCCTTCCCCATGGTCTTCAGGTGGCTCTGGCGCTCAGACATGACAAAGTGGAAGTGGGAGCGGGCCAGAGCCACCAGGACATCGCTAGCGGCCGTCTTCACGTCACCTGCCACGCCCTGCAAAAGCGTCACAGCTTAAACACTGGCGAGAAAAAGGCTGAGGCCCTCGGACAGGCGGAATGAGCCCGTCTCCTCTGCGAGACGCCTCGGGGCAGTTGTGCTCAGGGCTGGGCAGCTGCTGCCTCTTCTACGCTGGGGGAGGCGAGCGGCTCCCTGGCGAGACGAGGGAGGCTTTTCCCCGGCGCAACCCTGTGCCACTGGCCCCTCTCCCTCTCCATGCAGATGCCAGGAAGCAACGGTCACAGACTCGAGACCCGCCCCGGGATGTCTCCGTGGGGCTGGTGGATTCCTATGGCTCTTGCTCAAGGCAGGAGAAATAACCATGAGCTTGAAGCTAGCTCTTGCTCCGTTAGAAACAGCCCTGAGTCTGCTTCTCTGCACAGCTCTCTGCGTTCCCTCTCCGAATTCCCCGTAATGACGTGTTCCTAGAGCCTCTCCCTCGGGACCTCCGCTGGCTCTGAATAGCCAAGCAATGTCTCTGCGCCACCCTGTATTTCCCCAAACAGCGGGGGCAGAGGCAGGCTCCTTTGGTGGCCTTGAGAGAGAACAAGCTCACCTGGGCTGCCCGCATGTCACAGGACGCCTCAGCTATCAGGCGGTTCACGACACCGCTCGTCAAACAGCCGTCGTCTCCCTGCAAGACGCCCTCCAGCTCCCGGTATGTCTCCACTCGGTCGCCCTGGGGACAGACCACAAAGGGGAGCGATGGGACCGGCTTTGCCCGCGTTCCCAGGGAGCCACGAGAGAGACCTGCTGCCCCCCAGATCATCTGTGTGACACGTGCACGAGGTACGAGCTGCAGGCATCGGTCAGCACAGCCATGGGGAACAGCAAGATCTTCCGCGGCACCTCTGACTGTAACCAAGGTGGTAGGGAATTAAAATAAAATAGGGTTAGAAAATAGGTTTGTGAATTTGTAGCAAGTTGTAACTATAAGAACATTATGCACTAGCAATGCTGCTCGAGAACCCACCGAACCCTTCCCATCTTGATTTAATTATCAAGGAGTTAAGTGCAACATTGTCATCATGGTATTACGTTTTATTTTAATAGTGAGCAGTCAGAAAGTAGGAACACCTTGGTCAGGTGGGTAGGTAATTATTCATTCTATAGTCTTGTCTTAAAACAAAGGACTGTGGGGTGAATGATTGCATATTGGGCCGACAGCCCGTGAAGGTCTATTTAGTGTTGCCAAGCTTAAGTGAACTTTGTAGGAAAGGTAATTCCGGCAGGGGGAGGTCGCGACCACCGACTCAGAGACCACCCACTCAAGAAACCCTCTGACTCAAAAGATTAAGGAAGTAAAATTCCAAGAAATTATAGTGAGCATGCGTGGCCATTTACATGGTAGGCGAAGAATTTTTAACCAATCATTGTATGGAAACCTGATGAATATGTATTGACCTTACGATCATATGCCTATAAATGTTTGATTTTTGAACTGATTGGGTGAACACGATTTGGGAGGAGCTATTCCCAGTGTTCCCGGCACCGTGAATAAAGAATGCCTGCCTTTTAACACTACATTGGTGTTACGAGGTTTATTCCCGATTTCGGTGACATGACGCTAGCAGAGAGCCAGACAGGGAGATCGCCTCCACCAGCGTAAAAGGCCATGCGGGAGCCGAGGAAGTCACTGCTGAGCACGGGGGATGGCAGAGGTCAGAGGGAAAGTGCCAGCCAAGGAAGGGTGTGACTGTTCGCTCAAGTCCTGCTGCATTTTGGCTAAGGCCTGATGTGTGCGGGGAGCAGCGCCATTAGGGCAAAGCGAGAGCACCACGTACGCGGGGCAGGTGGCCAGAAAGAGCTAACGAGCCATGATGCAGCCATTGCTCCTGAGAAAGGAGCGGGGAGCAGTGGCATTAGTCCAGCGTGAGCAGGATCGGCGCTTGGGGACGAAGCGCCTGCCTGCAGGAGGGCAGATGTGCCGTCAGGCGCAACACCCCTCTGCCGCGGCACCCGGGGAAGCTGGGGGCGTAGAGGGAAGCCCTAAGGCCTCCCCTGCCTCACCTCATGGTCTTGCAGCCGTGTTAGCAGGGAAGTCCCGACGGCCGCAAAGGTAGTGATGGCCGCAGGGACAGTCCCAGTCACCCTGCCTCCATGCTCAGGATGTGCAGGTCTGGACTGGGAGCCCATGCATGGGCAGAGAGCTGGGAGAAAAGAATGAAACGGTTTTGCTGGCGGCAGGGCTTCACGCCCGGGAGGGGTGAGGCTCTTCCCAGCCTCCCACAGCACCATAGCCCACGCTGGGCTGTACTGGCAAGAGGGCAGTCTGTGGGCGGAGGGGAGGGAGTCCTCCCCTGACTGCGGCACTGGGACGGCCACGCGAGGGGACTGGGCCCATTGTGGGCTCCTAGTGCCAGAACGGCAGCAACGCGCTGGAGCGAGTCCTCTGCGAGGAAAGGCCGGGGGGGTGGGGCTGGGCAGCCCCAACAAGAGCTGGCCGGGCCAGGCTGTCTCTGAGCGGTCCCCAGCTGCCCCACAGAGGGCGGGGAGAGGATGGAGCCAGAGCCCTCTGCGAGGTGCCTGGCAGCAGGATGAGAGGTGACAGGGACGTGGCCCGCAGCAGCCGGCGGGGAGGGACACTGCCTCCGGCAGGCATCAGCCCCCAGCCTCCCGCCAGCCCCTCACCTCTGAGTGCTCTCATCCTCCTCACGGCAGCAGGATCTCTTCAAAAGAAAACAGAACTCTGTAGCTGAGCATATAGAAATTTCTGATTACCTTGTTGTCCAGACACAACTCTGGTTCCGTAGAGGCAAAATACCTGTTGTGGGAACCTCAAAGACCGTATCTCACTGGTGCGTTAAGAGACGTATTACTAACTAGTTACAGTGTTAGAGGAACAAAACCCACATATGCAGAAGCCATCTGCTAATCTCTAAAAGACCCCGTGTATATAAATTACCATCTTTTTTGAGCTCTTTGAGATGTGCTGATTACAAGTGCAATACAAAAGTTAAGGATTTATCCTTCCTAACAAATCTGAGTCGTCTAACACTGACACAGGGAAAACACTACTCAAAAATCCCACTGATGAGCAGGTGTCGCTTCACATTCTTGCAGATCTGGATCTTCGGAGTATCAACAGTTCTGCAAAGTTTCCACGTTCTGGTATCCCAGATTTTAATCTTTCACATCACAGGCACGTACCTCGGCAGTGCTGAATGGAGAACAGTCCTGAGGAAAAGCTGGGAACAAACCTCGGCTATCCGAGGGATTGCCGCAAAGTGCATGGCCTTTCCGCAGGGTTGCATTTAACATGGTGACTTTATGGCAGTTTGGCCAGCAGTTACTACAGACACAGGGAAGTGTGGCCAGGAGGGCTTAATCCAAATTGGGAAAGGATGTACAACACAGTGGAAATCATGAGTATTCTTTTCTTTTGAGGGTGCAACTGTCACTTCCAAACATTCATTCCCCATCTCCAGCACAGGAAGACTGGACCTCCCCAAGCACAAAGCGCTCGGCTCGTTTCTGCCTCCCAGGTGCAGCTCAGTGCCTGGGCCAGGCTGCATTCACTCCACACAAATAATTCTGCCTGAAGAACAGGTTTTGAATACGTTTACGAACCTTCTTACCTGCCCCTTCTTTCAACACTAACACAACTCCGGTAGTTTCCAAATGCCAAGGGAGGTGGGGGATATTGATCTCTGTTGAGGTGGAAGCAGGCAGCACCTGAGGCCCCCAGCCTCCCACTCCAGTGCTCAGCTTCTGAACTCCTGGGGTCTGACGTTTCAAACACCCATTGTGACGCCCATGTTGCACAGCCTGGAGCACACCTGGTGCCCGTTGCAGCGCCGGGCCCCGTCGGCAGGGCAGGGCCCGGGCCCGGGCCCCGGACTTCTAGGCAGGCTGCCCGCCGCCCGTTCCCCGGAGGAAAATGCCTTCCTCGCCTGTACCTCGCGACCAGCTGCCCGCTCCCCCGGACGTCCGCCCCGAAAGCGCCCTCCTCCTCCTCAGGGCAGCGCCGCTCCGGACGCTCCAGCCCGCGGGCAGCGCCACACGCAAGCGCCGCGCGCCGGCGGCCGTTGCTTGGCAACGACGCCCCCCTTCGCCTCGCGCCGGCCGTTACCGCGCGAAGTTTCCCGAAGCCGCGCGTGCACCCGCCGCCGGGGAGAGGGGAGGGGGCGCCGGCAGCCCCGGGCAGAGGCGAGGGCAGCCCCGGGCAGAGCTTCCCGCCCGGCAGCGCCCGCCTGCCGCTCTGGCACGGAGAGAAATCTGACCGGGCGCCTCCAAGGAGAAAAAGCCGGTTCAGCTTTCATAGAGTGGCGGCCCCTGAGGGCAGCTTAAACAGCCGTTTACAAGACAACGCTACGATACAGAGCGCTTCGGCCTGAGGAAGGCTACAGGCACAGAAGTTATCAGACGCTGTGAAAAAACCACCAGGTTCATTCTGTGTGAAATAGCTTTAGCAAACAGTAAGTCACCGGCCAACAGGCGCTGATGTTCTCCAAAGTGGGAACAGTTGCCCTTTCCAAATATTTGTATTTTCGCTATCTACAATTTTTGAGAGAAGCTTCTGACACACAATTGGCAAAAGATCCAAAAGCAGCCTAATATCAGTTTGCAGCAATGGCCATTTTATTTGAAGCAGAGAACATTTACATTTTGCCACCCAGCTGAAAAGCTTGCGTGTAGTTGTAGGTCTATTTTCAACCACGATCGGGCATGTGAGGAATGAGTGATTCGTGTAAAGAAAATCTAGTGAATATAAGCTTGAAGCAAATGTCATTTATATTGAAATAAAGGAATATATGTAGGGCATGACCATAAACAGGGGAGTGGTAGTCTTTATGTAACTTCCTGATAAGTATAGTTTGGGTAACTCCCTTGATATGTGTAGCTTATGTAGCCTCCTGAGATGTGTATGTTAGTTCCTGATATACTAGTGCAAACCCGTGTTGTAGATAACCGCAGAAATGTCGAGAAAATGTTTAGCCAAATAAGGTAGCATTATATAAGTAGAATAACGGAGCGCCTGCGCAAACAGAGAGGTCATGTAGAGTGCACTGACGAAGAGGAGCATCTTCCTCCCAACGACCACTGGACGACCACCTAGAAAAAGATGAAGCATGCGCAGACCGGGGAAGTGGTGACGTACTTAGAGAAAGAGTCATCTTCCAAGAAAAAGGCAGAGAAAGGCGAGAAACGAAGCCTAGAGAAGTATAAAGGAAGGAATTGTAAGAAGTGAAGGTGTGCGTCTTGGTGGAGCGGAGACTCCCGGCGCACCCAGCGCTGTTTGCTTGCCTCTATTCGTTTAATAAATTGTAAACTTAAATTGGAATCCTGTTTGGGACTAATGCATTTATCTCAGGCAGATGTTCACAGGGGAGCCAGAGCCACACCAGAACTGCTTCCCCTGCTCCATTTCAGATTGCATCCAAAAAAGCACCAAATTCACATGGCTCCAGTCACCTGTCCTGAAGCATACTAAAACTTTTTTTACACGCTTTTCCCACAGTATGTTACAAGTTTAATTGTGCAAAAATACAGTCACCAAGACTTCGGCTTTGTTGTGAACTGAACACAATTACAGTGATATACAGGGATGGAAAGAGGTACTACTGTAATTACAGCAAATACACCATAATTGTTGTTGAGACAACCAAGTGGTTTGATAACTGAGATACTGTTCTCAAGTGATTTAGACAACCTGTATTTAACCACTGTACATCAAAAGAATCAAAAAAAACCACCTAAAGTGAGTAGCAGACTAATGAGGTTTAAGACTGCCTTAACTCAAAAGAACATTAAAAAATGGTTTAAGACAGCAATACTGCAGGTATGAAGTGTAATTCCCCTTCATTCAAGCCCCTTCCAGCAAAATAAAAGGCTTTCCTAATGCCAATGTTTCTTTCAAGCACAGGAAAAAGAAGCATTAGCAACCTTTAAAATTGTAGTTCAAACTGAGCTACCAACAGTGCTAGAAAAGAAGTAGTTTTGGGGCAAGGCGGGAACACCAAAAAACTTTGAGAGCTCAGTCCTCTGGCTCCACCACTTAGTAAAACAAAAAGCCTCCACCAAAATAATACACATAGACAAGAAAGGCATTGCTGAATCCCCCTGCCCCCATTAAAATCTTCCTGTAGTGCCTACATCAATGAGGAAAAACCAGTTTTCCAAATAATTCTGTGATAAATTATTTAGTCCCAAACAGGATTCCAATTTAAGTTTACAATTTATGAAACGAAGAGAGGCAAGCAAACAGCGCTGGGTGCGCCGGGGCACACCTTCACTTCTTACAATCCCCTCCTTTATACTTTTCTAGGCTTCCTTTCTCGCCTTTCTCCGCCTTTTTCTTGGAAGATGACTCCTCCTCTAAGTGCGTCACCACTTCCCCGGTCTGCGCATGCTTCATCTTTTTCTAGGTGGTCGTCCGGTGGTCGTTGGGAGGAAGATGCTCCTCTTCATCCGTGCACTCTACATGACCTTTCTGTTTGCGCAGGCGCTCCGTTATTCTACTTATATAATGCTACCTTATTTGGCTATACACCTTCTTGACATTTCTGCGGTTACCTACAACACGGGTTTGCACTAGGATATCAGGAACTAACATACACATATCAGGAAGTTACATAAAGATTATGGTTTCTTCTATTTAACACCACTCCCCTGTTTATGGTCATGCCCTACATACATTCCTTTATTTCAATATAAATGACATTTGCTTCAAGCTTATATTCACTAGATTTTCTTTACACGAATCACTCATTCCTCACAATTCCTCTCCTTGCACATCCATGTTTTAAGTCAGATCAGACATTTGTAATGTTGTTCTGGGCAGCTACTTTTTGGTCTCAACAAATCTATGTGCTTCCTGCAAAAGCGTTTCAACATCTTCATTATCCTTGTCTTCTGAACTTGGTTCCCAGTCAGAGTCTTCATCAGTAGGCTCACACTCCTCTTCCTCATCATCTATAAAGCTGTCATTAAGGTCATATTCATTTGGTTCATCATCATCACCTTCTTTCTCCACAGCCCTTTTTCCTGTAGGGACAACAATGTCATATATTCATGAATCATCATCACAGAAAGAAAGAGACCTTCCAGAGACCATCTAGTTAGTCTCTCTCCTCAAGAGGAGAGAGAGAATCGACTAACGCACTCTACCCAATGCTTACTATTTTGATTTTCAAGACTCATGAACAGCTGTACCATCTCTCTCTGACACCTGCCGCAGCACTTACCAGTCTGATCACTTAGAAAGTTTTCCTTACTGGCTTTTCTTCCAGCACTTGGAAAACAGTATCGGGCCTCTTCTGATAATGTCTTCTGGTATCAGAAGATGACAATATCAGATAATGTCTTCTGATAACTCTCCTTTCCTTAAGGAGTGGCGCACACAATTTCCCTAGTCATCTTCCTGCTACGTCTGTGTCTAAACAATACATCTCTCTTGCCACTCAGTCTCTAGCTATTGCTAGGCAGCTATTTTGACCTTAGATTTTCTGCCTTCATCCATACTTACTTAGGGCTATTTTATATTCATACCCTCTGGAAGCTGACTCTGCTTTTAACTTCCATTCACTTCTTTCATGAGCTTCAGGAGAGAGAAGGGAACCTGCTACCTCACTCACCTCCCACATTCTCAACTGGGATCCACGCGGAATACTCTGTGCTTCTTTTCCAAACATGAGTTAAGGAAACAACAAATGCTGAATGCCACCTTCCCGAGCTGGGTGCAGCCTACCTGTCTCCCGGTTCGGTCTATTCTATCACGCTGCCTTCTAATCTGCTGTCCATCCATCCTGTTCACAACTTACATTTTGTCATGAAATTGCCTTCTGCCTTCGTAGTAACTTCACAATACTTTGTATCAGCAGAAATCAAAGACTCAGAAACCTCTATTTACAAGAGACAGATGCGGTTTGCAGCACGTTCCTAAACTTTTTTACACAGCTTGTTTTGCAGTATTCTTTTAATTGCTCGAATATGTTGGCACATGTTTAAGTGTCCCAGAGGCAGGATAATTCTGGTATTTGAAGAAGCCTTATCCATCTGACTTGTCAGTGTCTGCACAAAGCTGCTGCCAGGGCAGCACTGCCTTCTTTTATTTATCAGCAGCTGTGAACCTTCATCAAGTTTATTTCCACTGCTTCCTGATTTTGGCAGATGTGCGTAACCCTTGCTCTACAAGCCTACATTGTCTCCCCTTTTTCTCACGTGTCCACAATTCCTAACTAGCCACAGTCTGTTAATATCCCAGTCATGTTACTCTGCCCTTAAGTCATACCTCTGAGTAAAACCATGTTCATTCCTCTTCTTCCCAGCCTCCAATTTTTGCGTTCTTAGCTCATCTAGAGATAGCCTGTCAATGATCTTGTACAGATAATTTATCTGTTGAGCAATTCTTATCATTTCATCATGTGAAACTATAAACGTGGGGGCTTTTTTCCTCAGCTACAGGCCCCAGTTCAAATCATCAACATTTATCTTAACCGTAAGCATTTCTTAGCTACCTCTTGCAGTCTCGGGTCAGAGCCCCAGGCACTCAAGCTACGCGTGTGGTGAACAAATGAGAACATCGGTATCTTATCTAGTCAGATCACATCCTCTCTTAGTTATGTTTTTCTACTAGTGGGAACATTACTATTCCAGAATTATCTTATGGTCTGATGAACATTTTATACTCTATAGCAACTCTCACCCAAGGTTTTCAAAAGCATGTTACGGCAT
This sequence comes from Phaethon aethereus, assembly GCF_964289735.1. NCBI lineage: Eukaryota > Metazoa > Chordata > Aves > Phaethontiformes > Phaethontidae > Phaethon > Phaethon aethereus. The sequence continues at coordinate 218,849 of NC_138596.1, read as the reverse complement.
TAGTCAAATTTCTCAAAGATACACAATTTTATAGGTGAGTTGTGCCACAGAGGCACTGAATGACCTCCTAGAACACCAGCCGTGTGTGACGCAGCCAATAACATAACTGAGAAAAATCCTACGGCTGGCAATTGGTATTCTTGGAAGGACCCACTGTGCACCACCCAGCAGAAAATCCAGAAAATGCCAACTGCCAATTTGAGTTGTAATCCACTATTATGCTTGCTAGTTTATTGTTTATCAGCCTTCAGAGGAACTTAATCGTGTCCATGTTTACCATCAGAATTTCTTATAAGAATCACAGACTGTGGTCCTGCAGAATGAATTATGTCTTGGACGGGAGAGGTCAAAACAAAGATGCTAAATACAGTAAGAACAAAATCCCTCTTGTCAGCTTACAAGAATAATAAAGCCCAAACCCGCTCAGCAAATAAAAGCTCTTCTTCAGCTTCACAGCACTCTGGGAGGTATTTTGCAACAGAAGTGGGAATTCTGGCAAAATACTGATTACTTCCATCAAACTATTTTTTTTTCCTACAAATGCAGGAGGCGCATACTATGTTTTCCCTCAATCAACGCTTTTAGATTTCAGCAGTGAACGATGCACTTCCTTCCACGTCTTCCTATTCCACTTCTTTCAGCTACAGTTTAATTCAGCCCCACAGCCCCTAACGCTGCTCATTAAGCACAGTTCTGCCTGTTCCCTAGTACTATATTTATCAAGAAATCCTTGAAACTTTCTCTGAAGGTATCTGCTTCATGTGGGGAGAAAAAGCTTGCTGACCACCTCTTTCAAAGAGTTCAGTTTGGAAGTGAGCTTGATTAGCTTGCTAGAAAACCTACAAAGAAGTGTGTAGGAGAATCCTGCACAGTCCACAGCCACAGCAGGTCATTCATCTAAGGAGCAAAAATGTAGTGAGGTCATTCAGTAGTGACAATTTAATGACAGCATAACTCTCACTTTTTTTTCCTGCTTCCTCCCTTACAACCATTCCCCCAGTAATGAGCCTTAGATTGTTTCTCAGAAGATAGACCACATTCTTTACAGGAAATTTACAATCTCTCTGGTAGAAATTAGACTAAAAAAATGTTAAAAATTAAACATGTCAAATGTCATGTAGATGGTACCTTTTTCTTGGCTGGTGGAGTTTAAATACACTTGCATAGAAATTAATCCTGCTGTGCTTAACAATGCAGTTGTGCCAAACAGCACAAAATACAGGTTGATGGAGCCCTGACTGCGTGTGTGACTTTGCACGGCTCGGTACAACTGCCTGAGATGTGAACTTGCTGAGCCCAACCTTTTACAAGCTTTGCCCTCAAGAGAGCTAAGCAAGCCCATCAAGAAGACATCGGGGGGGGAAAAAAAAAAATCAGCAAATATGAACAGCACTTTGATTAACTCCCTTCTTTGTCCTGCGCACAGAATATCAAATCTTCCCTGGTTCTTACTTAGTAAAAGGAGCTGAATTTCACAGATTGAATTTCACTTCCGAGTTAAAGTTTTACACGTTTACAACAGAAGCACTTTTCCTTCCATAGTCACACTTGGCTGACCACCTGCCATGAGCTGTACACACAGGGTTTGGGTAAGGAAGGTGTTCTTATGAAAGGCACAGCTACTGTTTAAAGCCTTCAAGATTAGATTTAGCCTTTAGATAATGCACACAGTCCAACTTCCTTCATTATAAAATCTTAATCGCTCACTGCTCTTACAGTGCTGCTAACAATTCTCAGCATGCCGTAACACACATTTCTACAAGGGAGCAGCGATCAAGATGGGGCTTCAGAATATGCTACTGCACTGATACAACAATATCAAGCATTCAGTGATTGCAAAAGTTCACACGTACCTGAGAAGCAAATGGGATGGGAAAGAAATTTCTCCGTGGAAAATACAAAAGCAACCTCTTGCATCCACCCATAACAGAAACGGAGGCCAAAACACTACACCTATTTGCACTTTTATTTATTTTTCTCTAGAAAGCAGATCTCTCTGTTTTGAGGAAAATGTTTTAGGAAATGCCCAGCCACACCTTGACCGTCAAGGAAGACAAGCCAGTTTCCACTTCCACTTGAGATGCAGCAGCTCCACATCCTCGTGCCGTGTTCAGGCCAGTGAAAATGAAGACTGTGTATCATTAGACTTTCAGACTGCTCTTTAAAGCTCCCTTTTAAATTCTTTCAGAAAGAACAGGAAGCTTCACATGCAGAAGCTGAGACACAAAAGAAACCTGGAAACAGACTTAAAGGATATCTAAACCTGGAGTGAACATTGTCAGCGGCAGCAAAGCCAGCTAGGTGCGCCACTGGTAAATGGAGGAGGTATACACAATATTACAATTTACATTATCAAGAGAGACTACAGCTTGCCTGTGCTACTACATAACCCTCACCGACGACTAGAAACTGAAGTGAGAAGGACATATATGTAGTTTACAGTGAAAGCTGCCCCCAACTCAAAGGCATTAACCTTCTTCTACACTTCAGTGTCCTACCAAGCCAGCAACTTACCTGAAACAGCGATACCTCATAGTAAGTATAAAAAAAGCTCATGAACACATGCACAGATATCACTTGAAAGTTATTTCAAGGTCAATGCCATGCAGAAGGAATCTCTCTCTGTTTCAAGAGCAATCAATCTTTACAGGGCAACCTTAACTAGTTGTGGATGAAATACTGGATTCCTTTCATCCTATTATGACCCCTGTATAAGGAAGGAAGAATCAATTGAGCCACATGCGTGTCTCCTTAAAACGTTTGTTTTCTTGTCTGCTTCCAGGGCAGTACAGGTAGGCTCATCCAGGAAGCGTGGCACAAATTCAATTTCAGCACTATTCCTTGTAAAAAAGCAAGCAGGGTTTTACCAAAATGACGACTGCTTTCTCCTCGGGTAAGTATTATCAAGCCTCTCCAGCACTATCAAATACCCCCCAAAACCCAAAGGAGATCGGTTGCCTCCTATGCTGATGTGCCCATTCGTAACAGAATATACTCACCATTTTTTGAAGTTCGTTGTCGGGTTCCTCTTTCAGTTACTAAAGAAAGGAAAGTTACTAGTCAGCACAGAGTACAGTAACCTAGCATAAGGGTTATTCATAGATGTTGCTACAATAGAAGACTGACCTATTAAAATAAATGCTGCAATGGTTGCGCTGTATTTACAAGTATAAAAACTACCCCGTTGCCCAACTCCCCCCCCCCTTTATTGTACTGAATGATTCCTGAGAGATTACCCAGATGAACTGTTCTTACAGTTGTGAACCATGCCATCTGTAGACAAATATCATCAATACTGGTTGTTTTGGGGGATTTTTTTTAAAGCAGAAAATTGGAGTATTTCAAAGCATTTAAATATTTTACACCATTGTTTCCATACATGCAGTTTCTCCTTAATAATGTCATAATCCTGATTCTTTAAAGTAAAATACATTTATCATTAAATTTCCATAACTGTTCTCCTCTGAAGTATTATTTATTGCATTGGGATTTCAAGTGGGAAAAAATCTCCAAGTCATTGGACTTGCATCAGAGAAGGCACAAAAAATGCAAAGTATCTCTTTGAATTCTTTAAGAGCAGACAAAAGATAAACAGCGCACGCCCCTGTGTTTTTCAACAAATCTGTTTGCTGGAATATAAAAGACTAGAAAATGTTAGAATAGAAACTCAGATTCAGTTTTAATTCTATTCCCTCTATGCCTCAAGAGAACATACATGCAAAAATTTGTTCTCTCAGTAAGAAAATGACTGGTCAAAAAAAAATTTAAAATAAAATAAAAAAGACGACAGTCATGCTTGCAATGTTTATTTTAAAGCATCACAAGACTTTAAAGCTGTATGTTACCTGAGCATTTCCTATCAAAAGAAAAATAAGAATAAAAAGTAAGTATGAAATCTTAAGATTTCTGTACATCTGTACAGCTCTGTGTACACTTTTTTCGATGGGGATGGAAGAAAACCTATAGAAATAATTTACTGCAGCAGCTATTTGAAATGCGGATAAATACTTCAGTAACACCTAAATATATTCCCTGTTTTCGTTGTAATACTCCAGCTCTGAATGCAGGAAGTAGAATACTGACGTCAGGTAATATCACACTATTCCATGTTTCATTTTCAACAAAAGCTATGAAACTCATGAAAATAGCCACTTGCCACACAGCATTCCTGTCAATTCACAAGACACAAGGCATCCAAACTGTGTCAATTGTGTCTGACCCAGCCCATCTCCCTGCAGCTGAAAAACATTTGAAAAAGTGAGTGCAGGTTTGCAGCGGCCAAGCAACCTTCCTTACAACAGACAAGGGCAAAACCTCATGCCTGAGAAGAGCAAGGGTGCAGGGCAACACAGAGTAAGCTGCAAATGCAGCGTTATTCACGTACAGTACATGAAAGCACTTTATTCCAAAATTTTGGTATCTATTACTGGGTTTGGCGGTTCCTCCCCCACTTTGAGCTATACTGAAGAACTTGGCTTACCTGGAGGTACACTGTGCCTGTATTCTGGCTTGTGCTGTGGATTCTTCCTGCGAAAAAGAAAACAGTAAAAGCTTGATTCGCCATCTTGTTCCACACTTAACAAGCCCCAGAGCTCTTTGGTGTTTTATGGATAATTTTAGTTTCTTTTTAAAAGAAAATTCTGTGACGAGTGCTTTACTGCAGTGTCTCAGCGTATAGAATGGAGGGTAGAAAAAAAAAATCAGGTTACATAAGAGTACCTCTTGTTTCAGCATCAAATAAAAAAAGAAGAAGATGGTTGATCAAAACCAAGAGATGAGATAGTTTCCAAAGTTGTAGCATGAGACGCATTTATCCAGCATATAACAAGAATTGATCCAATTACTTACTCTCACTAAAAATGAAACCAGAATATAACTTCTGGTGCATTAAGTACAATGCGTGCACAGTGCATCCCAGGTCTTGGGCATCCAGGCGTAGCTTCCGCATTCTGCAATGTAGGGCTACAAATTAAATAGTTTGGTAAAATCAAAGAATTTGGAAAGAACTGCTTGTCTCTAAGGATCACGGGGAGAGGCCACAGAAGGATCCTTCAGCAAGATTACTCACTTCTGCAGTATGCTGCTGCAATCCATCAAACTCAGTTTACAAGTTTGTATGTCTTCCATAAAAAAATAGCATCAAAAGAAAATTTAAAGTCAACACACTCTTGGATCAATACAATAAAATCAATACAACAATAAATGTTCCCCTCATTCAGGCTGTGATCCAGGCCATTAACACACAGATTTATCCCCTCCCAAACAGTTATCCAATGCTGCTCTATTGTTTTAACTTGGTCCAACTTACGTTGTGCTAATCTGTCATGTTAGCATATCAGAGGCTTTTCGCAGGGCTGCATGTTAAAATAGTTTCAACTCCATTTATTTTTCTGAAGAAAATTTTTAAAAATTCTAACTTTGGCAGAAAACCTGTTCAGTTGTCCTAATTTTTGCTTCTGAAAATAAGCAACAATTAAAGCCCACTATTTAAGAATGACATACCATGTGACATTACTTGAAACTGGAGATTCATTTCTGCAGCAGCAGAATTTCCTGTATATTTTACAAGATACCCTTGCTGTGAAGGCTGCCTTGTAAAATCAGTTGCTTATTTATGTTTTCTTATTCTTCAAAGAACAGAGTAACAGTTAGTCTGCATCACAAAAATCTTATTTTTATGTCAAATAACTTGTGACAAATTTACACACTTCAAGTTGATTTACAGTTCCATAGTTACTGCCAAAGTACATTACGTGTGCATTAGAAGTGACAGTTATCTGAATGAAAAAGGAAGTACAGCTTCCTATTAAATACACTGTACTGAAACAAAAAGAATTGCCTATTTCAGTGTTCTATGACTATTGTCAGCATCAGGCCATTTGATCCTGACTCAAGGCGTAGCCTCTAGGTCATTCAATTGTGCTCCCTTCAAGTAGGAGCCAACAGATAAAGACAATTAAAAAAAACCCCAAAACACAAAACCCCTTCAAATTACATTTGTTGCTTTGTTGAAAGAATTATCATTGCTTCATGGGTGTGTCCTTTCCTCTAACTCCAAAGAATGAAACACAGACTAAGAAATGATCAACTAATACAGCAGAGAGGTTGTCTCATCTGGAAGAAGAGACAGTGTTGGATAAAGTATCCACTGTACTCCTGAAAAGTACACTGGCAATTTCGTGACCAGGATAAACCCGGATTTCTCATCCCGAGATGAGAAATTTCTCTCATAGATGTTTCTCAGAAGAGAAAATTTTTATGCATTACCTAAATATAACATGGCTTTTTCTTAAAAGCTGCCCTCATTTTGTTGCAGTCCATAGAGAACACGCTCTTCAGGATCACCACACTTTCTTGGAGAGAGGGGAGAAAATGTTTCTGCTCAGGCACAATCTTTAATACAGCAGCTGTTAAGTTTCCATATGCCCACACAGAAGTGCTATTGCCTCAAAGTACATCCTTTGTCCGTTGTGTCAGTTACAAAGCGGTCATTAAACTCTGCTAAATAAAAGTGTAAAACCCAGACATTGAGAAACAAAATGGAATAAAACAATTTTTTGAAGAAAAACAACAGTTTTTAAAAAGAAGCTGTACCAGTCAGCCATAAACTGGATTTTATTGCTGTTACTTAAATTATGCTTTTTAACAAATCAAATACTGATTAAAATAGAGGTTTTGTACAAAATCTCAACAAATACTTTCTCTAAATTTAAACTAAGAGTTACATAACGGGAACGACATGTAATAATAAATTTTTGTGTATGTGTGTACGTGTGTGTATACACATACATAAACATAAACATATACATATACACATGTATAAAAGAAGAACAGTTTACTGCATGTTGACAAGTGAAAAGGCGTTGATTTCTAGGTCATTGAATAGGTTCCAAAAGTCAAGTTTCCATGTTTGCCAGCTGAAACCACTAACAAATATTTTGCACAGACTTTAGTGCTTTAGTGGTAGAGTCACCGAAATCGGGAATAAACCTCGTAACACCAATGAAGTGTTAAAAGGCAGGCATTCTTTATTCACGGCGCCGGGAACACGGGGGATAGCTCCTCCTAAATCGTGTTTGCTCGATCAGTTCAAAAATCAAACATTTATAGGCAAGATTAATACATATTCATCAAGTTTCCATACAACGATTGGTTAAATATTCCTCGCCTCACATGTAAATGACCACGCATGCTCACTATAATTTCTTGATATTTTACTTCCTTAATCTTTTGAGTCGGAGGGTTTCTTGAGTGGGTGGTCTCTGAGTCGGTGGTCGCAACCTCCCCCTGCCGGAATTACCTTTCCTACAAAGTTCACTTAAGCTTGGCAACACTCAATAGGCTTTCACGGGCTGTCGGTCCAATATGCAATCATTCACCCCACAGTCCTTTGTTTTAAGACAAGACTATAGAATGAATAATTACGTACGCACCGGACCGCAGAACTGACCAAGGTGTTCCTTCTTTCTAGCTACTTGTTATTAGAACAAAACATAATACCATGATCACAATGTTACACTTAACTCCTTGATAATTAAATCAAGATGGGAAGGGTTCGGTGGGTTCTCGAGCAGCATTGCTAGTGCATAATGTTCTTATAGTTACAACTTGCTACAAATTCACAAATCTGTTTTCTAACCCTATTTTATTTTAATTCCCTACCACCTTGGTTACAGTAGCAGTCTGCCCACAGTAAATTTCAGAAGGCTGCAGTCAAGATTTAACATCTAGAATTACTCATTATCCTAATGTCATTTTGCAATTCCGTGGGAGAACATTCTTAACCTGTAAAAGAAAAAAAGCCATTTTGTACAGTGCTTCTTACCTCTAACACGCCGTTCCATACGGACATTCAGGCCGATCATCGTTGTTGTCCTGATGTGCCGAAAACAGACTCCAGAATCTGCAAGACTGTAAAGGAGGTATGTTTATTCAGCGCTGGGCAGCACAGGGGGGTAGTCCCACCAAAAACCCTGCGCACCCCAACGCGGCACTTACTTCAAATATATACAGCAAAGTGTTGCATATACATAAAGTTTCGCAATATGCCTATACATATGCATGATCTGTCCCCGCTTCGTATAGACATGAGTTCCAAGATGTTATTTCCATGAACTCCTCCCATCTGCGCTTGCGCAGTGCCTTCTGGTGGTGGTCGCTGAGGGTCGCGAGGATGAAGGCCGGTGGCTCCTCTTCATCACCACTAGTAACCCGTTGCTCTTACGCAGACTCAGTTGTTCTTTGGTTTTCGTCCAAACCACAAGGTCAGTTTCAGCCGGTTCTTGAGGCACTCTCCTGGTTCTTATCGGGGACCGTCCTTGTGAGGGGCCACAAGTCTTCTCACTCCTGTCAGTTTATCAGGAACTGTCTTTGTAAGGAACTACAGATCTCTTGTTCCAGTTACTTTATGCAATAGCTAACAAGATTTCAAACTTTATCTACTAATTAACTGCTAAGATTCCCTTAACCCCTTCTCTCAGTCCTGAGTTACTATCTCCGTTTCATGACAGTCATCATCGTTAGGGTGACTGAACTGCTGAAAGTGAATGGGATTCTTCCTGCAAAAGATAAATCTATATTGAGAACTGACTGTTCCATTTAAACATGGGAAGGGGAGATACGAAAGGTGTTACTGAATCAGTGACAACTCATTTTTCTGTGACTACACAAAGAGGAGCTTTTCATGTTTAACTTGATGCAGAATGTAAGACCTACTTTCAGGATAACAGAAGAAAAGTTTTATCTCGGCACATACCGCAAAAGAGGTTAAACCAGGAATTTTCTTATTTGCCATCAGCTTTAAGAGCCAGACCTCCAACACGTACACAAGCTACTGATGCAGTCACGTAGCATGTGGCCAACTTGCTCTGTTATGATTCCCTCTGGAGCTACTGAAGTGCTGCAGAAACCACTACCAAAGTCTTAGCTCGACTTGAAGGCCAGTGCATTGCAGCCAAACAACTGCAGTGTTAAAGACTCCCTACGCCCTCGGGTGGTCACCTATTAGCTTGAGGCAGTACGTCTCAATTATTATTTCTGTTCTGTATGCAAGTTACTGCCCACTTGAATACTTCGAACGCCAGCATATTATTCCAGGTGGAGCAGTCTACTGGACGTTACATTGATTAGCTGTCAAGTTTGCCTTGGCTACCATGACATTTTATTTGAAATATCAAATCACAATGATGACATGAAGTTGTACCATAAGACGTAACAACTCTGTACGTAGTTGAGTCAAACCAATGTTAGTGAGGAGAGCACGTTGCTAGCATCCACACCTTTTTGCGCTACAACACTTACACAGCTGAACCCAAGCTGAGCAAGTAGCAAACAGAAATATATGCATCACTGAAAGAACATTTCTGCTACTTCTAAGGGTATTCCTTTGTGTTTGCATACACACCATACAAGACAAGGCAGCTATAAACAACATAATTTAGAGAAGAGTTTGCTTTATAAAACTTCTGTAAGTGATGTTAAAAAGAACACAGAACAACATGTTATGACTTCAGGAGGAATTCATGTGACAGATCAACACATGTGACAAAAAATTATGTCAAAGTGATTATACCAGCACCAAAAGCAAATCTACTTCTTCCCTATGATTTCTTTTAGGGATCCTTTTTTTTCAAGCGTAATATTTAAAAGCAAGAAATGCGGCATATTTTAATAAATGATTTTCCCAAAGACATCCACAAAATACTTCAGTGATTTACCACCCTAATTCCCAGAGTACAAATCTTCAATGTATTTGCGCAAATTATAAGGGTGAACTGCTTGCCTCAAGCAAGAGAAATGACAACTTTAAACTACAGAGTAATTACTGGTTTCATTTACACTTGTTACAGCTGCATTTAGAAACACAATGCCAGAAACATGTATGTAGCTAGCCAGTCACTCAACAGCTTCCTCCTCCATCACAGACACTCTCTCCTTTAAATTCACAGCTCCCTCTTACGACCTTTACAGGGAACAGTCAATATTAATGTCAGCATTTCAACTACCATCAAAAGAAAAAAAAGCTTGTTACAGCTTTTGCAAAACGATTACTTAAGTGTCATGAGCTCTACTAGCCATTCAGGCCTCCCTTTAGGCATTTGAAAAAGATTAGGTATTTAGTATGAATACTTTAAACCTCCATTTGTCTGGTATCTTTCATTCAGGAAACTCAACAAGCAAGCTACAGATAAACTCTCCAATAAGCAACTTATCACTGATCCAGTGTCCCTTGAATCTACCTATGTAGGTGACAGACTTCTTGTCCTGGTCTTTTCCATTAATTTCTGCAAACTGTAGGGTAAGTAAATCCTGTTTCACTGGAAATCATTGCGAGGTTGCATTTACCAGTCTTTTATTCTATGACAAGTTCCCAGGAAACATCACTTCTTACACCAAATTCAGACTGTCTGCCGAGTTCTTTTCCCATTTAAAAATAAATTAAATAAAGTCGTTTTAGAGGCTACTTGCTTTGTTTTCTAAATGCATAGCGCTAACTTCCTAGCAATCTTAGCAAGAATTTTCAGTCACTTGAAACACAGTTCATCTTCTTAAAGGGATACAGAAGCAACTAACATTCTGTGAAATAATTTTAATGTTTGTTCCTACAATAAGATACATGTAGCATCATAGTCACCAAGGCAAGAAAGCCTAATAGCTGTTGATTAGTCAACCTATTGCATTTTAGGAGATATTAATTTCCTTTCAAAAATCTACTTTGAAACCTACTTGGACAACACCAAACAGCCCTTATTGGAGGAAGGAAAAAAAGAAAGTAGCGTGGAAGGAAGGAGAAAGAGAAACGAAAGGGTCTTTATGTATGCTCCCTATCGCTAGCCTTCAGGATGCTTTGTGCCAGTGGATGATGCTCCTGAAATTATATATTACCTGTGAAGCACCTTAAACACATCTGTCCTGGTTTCAGCCAGGGTAGAGTTAATTTTCTTCACAGAAGCTGGTGTGAGTCTATGTTTTGGATTTGGGATGAGAAAATGTTGATAACATGCTAATGTTTTGAGTTGTTGCTAAGTAGTCAAGGACAGTCCAGCTTCTCGTGCTGGCCTGCCAGCGAGAAGGCTGGGGGTGCACGGGAAGCTGGGAGGGGACACAGCCAGGACAGCTGACCCAGGCTGACCAAAGAGATATTCCATACCGTATGACATCATGCTCAGTATATAAAGCTGGGACGAAGAAGGAGGAAGGGGTGGAGGGATGTTCAGAGTTATGGCACCTGTCTTCCCAAGAAACCGTTACGCCTGATGGAGCCCTGCTTCCCTGGAGATGGCTGAACACCTGCCTGCCCGTGGGGAGTGGTGAATATTACCCGTGAAGCACATTAAACACATCCTACTTCAGGAGCTCGTATTTTACCTTACCTTTACCTGGGTAATTTGTACTTACTCCACTTCTGTGTGTTTTTGAAACGATATCCAGCAAAATAAAGAGCAGTAGAGAAGTGCATAGCTTATATTAAGCAAACATGTTCCCTTCTTGCAAAAATCTAAAGCTTCTTCCTTTCATTTGGTTTGTTTAGGGGGCTGGGGGTTAGGTTTTTGGTGTTTTTTAGACACAAGAGATTTGAGGTGTAAGAGCACAACATCTGTAATGCCATGAGTTGCAGTCCGCAGTTGATTAAATAGTTTCACAACAAAACCTCACTGCACAGGAATATGTGATTCATTTAATCAAAACAAAATCATTAAGCTTTACTCACACAAAAATTAACCAATTAAAAGCTTATTTTAAGAATAAAGTTTTATAGAAGATTTGCTTTCTCATAATCATACTCACACAGTCGCTGCAGCTTTGCTTTCACAGAAACTCTGAATTTGTATACTCACACTTCATGATGCAGGAAACTACGCAAATAAAAATTACGCAAATTAAAGTGATAAAGTTCTTCAGAATCAATGCAGTCATCTCAAGCAGAAGTTGAGTATTGCTCAGTGAAATATTTAAGACAGTTTTTTGTCTGTGCAGCTACCAAATGCAACTTAAAAGCTTTTTCTACAGCAAGTTTAACCGATTAGGTCAAAACCCCTGGCTCTTCACAACCACACACAGAAGACCTCTGCCATTTCAAGGGCTTATTTTCCCAGCCACTAAAGACATTGGCAGCGAAGATGTAATGAATGACCAGCAGCCCTTACAACGCCACAGAATTCAGGACTGAAGTTATGCCACAAATGCGCCTGAGATGTTCATAAGTTCTAAACGGTAAGTCTTATGAGAAGACAGGACTCAAAAAAAGACAGATGCAGGTCTTCAGCTGCCAGATTTACAAGCTTAAGGTGAAAGGAACAATACTTTCATAAACAAAGAGCAAAGTATTTAAAAGAATGCACATACAAATCCAAAGACTGGTTGAGTGTGCCCTGCTTTGACAGCTATGGGAAAGACTGACACACACCCAGTCAGCAGAGCACTCTATCTCAGGCTAGCAAAAGGACAGAATTGTGGACAAAAGAAATGTGCATTCCAGTTTTAGAGATGAGAGTTCAGGTCTACCACAGCCCTTCTACACAGCCCTTGAGAAGAGGGGTTGGGTTTGGATTAATTTTAATTCCCTATTCTTCTAACTTTGGAAAAAACAATAGCTGACAAGAAAACAAACACAAGACACTATTCAAAGAGTAAGTTCCTGGACAACAAACATGCTCAGACATAACATACAGCACTTCGCCTCTTAGTGGTAATAGCAGTTTCTTTCAGCTTCTTGAAGCTTTGGACTACCTCAGAAAGAGAATCTGACACTGACGGACGATAACAAGAAGAATCCCTGGAGTGAGAGGCGTGCATCAAGCTTGATTCTTTCAAGAACAGTGTTTTCAAATGCCTAAATGAAGAAAGCGAACCATGGGCTACAAAATTATTTCCTAAATGTTTAAGATACACCTTAGAGAATCTAATAAAATCAACAGAACTAGTTTTCAATGTTTTACATTTGTGCTATTTTACTAGGCACCTACCAACGGTGCCTAAGTCATATCCAGAAGTCAAGTATCTCTTAATAGGAGCTTACAAAAACTAGAACTCTGAAGAGCATTTAGTTATGGAATAAATGACATTTTATGAATAAGAAACCTTACCCAGAAAAATTTTTAAGGAAATGTTACGGTTACCAAAGCAGTCCTCATTTAAGATGTTGATGCCTACGGCACATCTGCTTAGAAGACACCTTTCATAAGGTTAAAGTAATGAAGGAGAGGGAAACCAACTACACCCATTGTACTCAAAAGAGCACTCAAAGCAGCTCCTCTTCCTTGGCAACTCTAAAAACTACTTTTTGCTCAAGGAAAACGCTACACAATGAAAAACTGAAGACACTATCAATGTGTTCCTTCAAAGCACCCATTCACATCTCACTTACGTACACGTCCTGTTAAAGATATGGGTAACTGCAATGACTTGCTTTAATCTAACATAGCTATCCCATTGATGCAGAAAGACTACTTGATGGGCTTGTATTAAAAGCAAATACTAAGACAGACTGAGAAGCATATTTCTTCTGCTGTAAACAAGCAGGCTTAGTCTCACAACGTTTCCAGCAGACCAAAGCTGATGTTTTTGATGCTTCATATTTACAAACTTCTCCAACAGAAGACTTTGTTATGTGTTATTTCAGAGCATTCTTTTTTCTTACAAAGCAATACTGTCCAAAAGCTTTAGAATAAAGACCCAAGAACAAACGTACACGTACAGACTCCTATTCCGTATTACCTGTAACTAAAATATGCCTTCCTAAACATTAGGAATCCTTCAGCATATTAGAGCATTAAATCAGCTTAACCCCCATACAGGGGAAAGCTTGTCTTAGCAAAATTAAAAGTAGCCGGAGCAAACTAGAGGCTGCATTTGTACTACTGGATCAGCTTAACTGCCTAATAAAACATGTTTTTATCATATTCATTACGGGCAAAATTTGAGATGTGTGGGAAAAAAAGCTAGAGGAAAGCTGAAAATCTGATGTGCTCGTTAACGTAACAGCTTTAAGCTTTTGATTTACGCATTGAACAGGACTCAAAAAACGACAGATGCATTTACTCATGCTTGCTTGTCTTCTAAACCACCTCACTGTTTTTCCTATTGTCCAAGCCCCTGGGGGGAAAAAAAAAAACATTCAAAATCACAGGACCCCTTGTTTCCTGGCTTAGCCTTATCTTTTGTGCTTACAGTGCGCACAGATTTATCTAGAGCTCAGAGCCTTCTCCTAAATGCAGTCCTCGGGTCATTGGTCATTTGCTAGCCTCAAGACCACTTCTAGATTTGTATCTTCCCTTTGTTACATCAACATATGGCACTCCAGATCTCTTCTGGGCAGAAAGAACTAGCAGGAGGCGAGGCATTCAGCACTGGCATTTTGGAACTTCGCTGGAATGTTTGTTTTGCACACAACATTTATATGACAGATCTTTCACCGTGAAGTGAGAAGATGTAAGGGGCGGGGGAGGAGGGGGAATTGTTCTTCACTTGAAGTATTACCAAAGACGCTGACCAGGTGTCGTGGTTTAGCCCCAGCCGGCAACTAAGCACCATGCAGCCGCTCACTCACTCCCCCTCCCACAGTGGGACGGGGGAGAGAATTAGGAAAAAAACCTCCTGGGTTGAGATAAACACAGTTTAATAGGACAGAAAGAGAGAAGGAAACAACAATGATAATACCAACAAAGGAATGTACAAGAACAAGTGACGCCCAATACAGCAATTGCTCACCACCCAGTGATCGATAGCCCATCCCCGAGCAGCGATTTCTGCCCCCCGGCTAACTCCAGTTTATGTACTGGGCATGACGTCGGATGGTAGGGAATCTCTCTTTGGCCAGCCTGGGTCAGCTGTCCCGGCTGTGTCCCCTCCCAGCTCCCCGTGCACCCCCAGCCTGCTCGCTGGCAGGCCAGCACAAGAAGCTCGACTGTCCTTGCCTGCTTAGCAACAACCCAAAACATTATCAACAGTTTCTCACCCCAAATCCAAAACACAGTCTCACACTAGCTTCTGTGAAGAAAACCAGCTCTATCCTGGCTGAAACCAGGACAGTATCCACCCCTTATTCCATACTATTTACGTCATGCCCAGGTCCTATACTTTTCAATACATTCCAATTATTCATTATTACTCTTCCTGTCTTCTAATATATACACACAGATACCACTTTCTTAGTCCATGGGCCATCACTTTAAAATGTCTGTGGAGTTCATTCAGTCCATGACTCTGGGCTTCATCCATCATAGCAGTCTCTCAGGGCAGGAGAGATGGTATGCGGTGTTGGATTGTCATCTGGCACGGTCCATGTCCATGATCTGCAGGTCGAAGATGTCGATCTCAAGGGAATTGTTGGGCGCAACCTGCTGAAGCCAGTTCTGGTTCCACCACTGCTGCACGTTGCTTGGTTTCAGTGAAGCTCATTCGTCATCAGTCTGGGTGATTCTTACTGTAATACCATTGATATGGTAGATAGCAACCATAGTAGTAATTTCATACTGTATTGTGTAACAATTAACATAATACAATTCAAATCATTGCCTGTTTTCACCCAACATCAAGTCTCCTTGAGGTACACATCGGACTTGCTCATCCTTGCGCATTACCCACCAAGTGCACCCAGGTCCCCGAGCAAAGGCAATCCCACGAACAAGTTTGCCTTTGCCTGAGGCAGGAGTAACCCAGACTGTCTTCCCCAGCGTATTTCTCACATGCACCACAGGGACTTTATCCCCTTCTACAGTACGTAAAAGTTTTGATTGGGCAGGGCCAGCTCTATTAGTAGATCCCCTAGTGTCGACTAACCAGGTGGCTTTTGCTAAATGTTTATCCCAATGTTTGAATGTTCCGTCACCCATTGCTCTCAGTGTAGCCTTTAACAGTCCGTTGTACGGTTCAATTTTTCCGGAAGCTGGTGCATGATAGGGGATGTGATACACCCACTCAATGCCGTGCTCTTTGGCCCAGGTGTCTATGAGGTTGTTTCGGAAATGAGTCCCGTTGTCCGACTCAATTCTTTCGGGGGTGCCATGTCGCCATAAGACTTGCTTTTCAAGGCCCAGGATAGTGTTCCGGGCGGTGGCATGGGGCACAGCATATGTTTCCAGCCATCCGGTGGATGCTTCCACCATGGTAAGCACATAGCGCTTGCCTTGGCGAGATTGTGGAAGTGTGAGATAGTCAATCTGCCAGGCCTCCCCATATTTATATTTCAACCATCGTCCTTCATACCAGAGGGGCTTTAACCGCTTGGCTTGTTTGATCGCAGCACACGTTTCACATTCATGGATAACCTGTGCAATAGCGTCCATGGTCAGGTCCACCCCTCGATCCCGAGCCCATCTATATGTTGCATCTCTTCCCTGATGGCCTGAGGTGTCATGGGCCCACCGAGCTATAAATAATTCACCCTCATGTTGCCAGTCCAGATCCACCTGAGCCACTTCAATCTTAGCAGCCTGATCCCCCTGATGGTTGTTTTGATGTTCTTCGGTGGCCCGACTCTTGGGTACGTGAGTGTCTACATGACATACTTTTATGACGAGATTCTCTAGTCGGGCAGCAACATCTTGCCACAATTCAGCAGCCCAGATGGGCTTGCCTCTGCGTTGCCAGTTGCTCTGCTTCCATTGCTGTAGCCACCCCCATAGAGCATTTGCCACCATCCATGAGTCAGTATAAAGATAGAGTATTGGCCATTTTTCTCGTTCAGCAATATCTAAAGCCAGCTGGATGGCTTTCACCTCCGCAAACTGACTTGATTCGCCTTGTCCTTCAGCAGCTTCTGCGACTCGTCGTATAGGGCTCCATACAGCAGCTTTCCACCTTCGATGTTTGCCTACAATACGACAGGACCCATCAGTAAACAGGGCATACTGCCTTTCGTTCTCTGGCAGTTCATTATATGGTGGAGCCTCTTCAGCACGCGCCACCTCCTCTGCTGGTGATATTCCAAAATCTTTGCCTTCTGGCCAGTCCATCCTCACTTCCAAGATTCCCGGGCCATTAAGGTTTCCTACTCGAGCCCGCTGTGTAATAAGCGCGACCCACTTACTCCACGTAGCATCAGTCGCATGATGTGTAGAGGGGACCCTCTCTTTGGGCCGGGTCGGGTCCTGGGCCTGAAGCACAGGAGGAGCTGTGCTTCAGTACCAGCCCCTTCTGAGGCAGCTCGAACTCCTTCATATGCTGCCAATATATCCTTTTCAGTTGGAATATAGCGGGACTCAGATCCCCTATATCCTCCACTCCAAAACCCTAGAGGTCGGCCTCGAGTCTCTCCTGGTGCCTTCTGCCAGAGACTCCAGGTAGGGCCATTCTCCCCGGCTGCCGCGTAGAGCACATTTTTAACATCTTGTCCTGCATGGACTGGCCCGAGGGCTACGGCATGAACTATCTCCTGTTTGATTTGTTCGAAGGCTTGTCGTTGCTCAGGGCCCCATTTAAAATCGTTCTTCTTCCGGGTCACTTCATAAAGAGGGCTTACAATCAGACTGTAATTTGGAATATGCATTCTCCAGAAACCCACAACACCCAAAAATGCTTGTGTTTCTTTTTTGCTAGTTGGTGGAGACATAGCTGTTATTTTGTTGATCACATCCGTTGGGATCTGTCGACGTCCATCTTGCCATTTTATTCCTAAAAACTGGATCTCTTGTGCAGGTCCTTTGACCTTACTTTGTTTTATAGCAAAGCCAGCTTTCAGAAGGATTTGAATTATTTTCTTCCCTTTCTCAAAAACTTTTTCCGCTGTGTTGCCCCATACGATGGTGTCATCAATGTACTGCAGATGCTCTGGAGCTTCACCCTGTTCCAGTGCAGTTTGTATCAGCCCGTGGCAAATGGTAGGGCTGTGTTTCCACCCCTGGGGAAGTCGATTCCAGGTGTATTGGACACCCCTCCAAGTGAAAGCAAACTGTGGCCTGCACTCTGCCGCCAAAGGGATTGAGAAAAATGCGTTAGCAATATCAATGGTGGCGTACCACTTGGCTGCCTTTCACTCCAGTTCATATTGAAGTTCTAGCATGTCCGGCACGGCAGCGCTCAGTGGCGGCGTGACTTCATTCAGGCCACGATAGTCTACTGTCAGTCTCCACTCTCCATTAGACTTTCGCACTGGCCATATGGGGCTGTTAAAGGGTGAGCAAGTCTTGCTGATCACTCCTTGGGTAGCTATACCAAAAGCCCACCGGTACCCTTTTGGGTCCTTGAAATACCCTCTCCTGAGGTAGTCTGTGCCCAGAATGCACGGAGCCTCTGGGCCAGTCACAATGGGGTGCTTCCGCCACTCGTTCCCAGTTAGGCTCACTTCGGCCTCCAGCACAGTCAGCTGTTGGGATCCCCCTCTCACTCCGGAAATACAGATGGGTTCTGCCCCTATATGGCTTGAGGGCATTAGGGTACATTGTGCACCAGTGTCCACTAAAGCCTTATATTCCTGCCAGGCCATCTAATCCACACAGTCCAATAAACTCGGTTGTCCCTCTCCTCCGCCTGGCTGGGGGCAGGGCCGCTCTAGTCCTGGTCATAGTACTCGTTACCCACTTCTTGTAAATAGGAATCAGAAGTCCCTTCAAGAGGATCAGAGGTGAGATCAGCTCTTCTATTCTTTCTGGGAAGCTGCCCACTGGAAAGTGGAGCGACGATTTTTCTGGAGGAACCTGAACCCCCTTTTGTAATTGTTTTTCCTTGCAGCTCGCGTACTCGTGCCTCTAGGGTCAAGGTAGGTTTTCCATCCCACCTCCTCATGTCCTCTCCGTAGTCACGCAATGGAAACCACAGGGTGGCTCGCGGTGTGTATCCTCTATATCTTCTCTCTTGAACAGAAGAGCGCTTACTCCTAATGGCTGAAACACTGGTTCGTACGGGTGGAGGGTAGGGCATATCCTCTTTGAATTGCCGGAACTCCCGGGACAGTTTCTCTGCAGCAGAGACGCAGGCCCGTAGGGAGGAAGAGAGACTTTCTTCATATTGCTGGAGTTGGCCAGCCAATTCATCCACCGTTGGTCTCTCTCCGTCTTTCCAGGCCATTACTGTTAATGAGTTGGCATATGATGATGGTGCGCTCCATAGAAAGTTCCGCCACATAGGTCGCGTGCAATTGACTTCATATGAATCTTTGGATGATTGTCCATTGTCCAGGTCACCATAAATGACTTCCAGCAGAACTAGCTCCCTCAGGTACTGGATACCTTTCTCCATGGTGGTCCACTTGCCTAGGTGACATAGAACATCTTCCTTGAAGGGATACCTTTCCTTCACACCTGACAGGAGTCGTCTCCAGAGGCTGAGGACTCGTGCACCTTTTCCAAATGCGAAAAGCTCCTCGGGGGCGATGCGACGAAAGGCTCCTCGGGGGGGACGCGACGAAAGGCTCCAGAAGGAGCCCGGCACTGCTACGAAAGGCTCCTGGGACGCGACGCGGCGAAAGGCTCTTCAGGCGCGACACGGAGAAAGGCTCCTCAGGCGCAAAGCGACGAAAGGCTACGAAAAGGAGGCGGGCGACGCAGGAAAAGGCTTGGAAAGGAGGGGGGTGATGCGGGAAAAGGCTCCGAAAGGAGGCGAACGGTGCGGGAAAAGGCTCCGAAAGGAGGCGGACGGGCGGGAAAAGCCTCTGAATTGAGGCGGGCGGCGCGGCCAAAGGCTCCAAAAGGAGGCGGGCGACACGGCCAAAGTCCCTAAAAGGAGTTGGGCTCCTGGGACGCGACGCAGCGAGAGACTCCACAGACGCGAAGCGACGAAAGGCTCCGAAAGGAGGCGGGCGGTGCACGAAAAGGTTCCGAAAGGAGGCGGGTGACACGTCAAAAGGCTCCAAAAGGAGGCGGGCGGCGCGGGAAAAAGCTCCAAGAGGAGCTGGGCGACGCAACAAAAGGCTCCAAAAAGAGCTGGGCGAAGCAACAAAACGCTCCTCAGGGGCGACGCGGCAAAATACTCCTCGGGGGTGACACGGCGACAGGCTCCCCGGGGGCGACGCGGCGAGAAGCTCCTGGGGCGCGACGTGGCGAGAGGCTCCTGGGGCGTGACGTGACGAGAGGCTCCTAAAGCAGGCGGGCGATGCGGCCAAAGGCTCCGACAGGAGGCGGGCGGCACGGGAAAAGGCTCCGACAGGAGGCGGGCGGCACGGGAAAAGGCTCCAAAAGGAGGCGGGCGACGCAGCCAAAGGCTCCGAAAGGAGGTGGGCGACGCGACCAAAGGCTCCGAAAGGAGGCGGGCGACGCGACCAAAGGCTCCGAAAGGAGGCGGGCGACGCGACCAAAGGCTCCAGAAAGGAGGCGGACGGCACGGGAAAGGCTCCGAAAGGACACGGGCAGGGCGGGAAAAGGCTCCGAATGGAGGCGGGCGGCGCGGGAAAATGCTCCTCGGGGACGACGCAGTGAGAGGCTCCTGCAGCGCGACACGGCGAGAGGCTCCGAAAGGAGGCGGTCGATGCGGAAAAAGGCTCCGAAAGGAGGCGGTCAATGCGGAAAAAGGCTCCAAAAGGAGGCGGTCGATGAGGCCAAAGGCTCCAAAAGGAGGCGGGCGGCGCGGGAAAAGGCTCCGAATTGAGGCGGGTGGTGCGGGAAAAGCTTCCGAAACGAGGCGGGCGGCGCGGCCAAAGGCCCCAAAAGGAGGTGGGCGACGCGACCAAAGGCTCCGAAAGGAGGCGGACGGCACGGGAAAGGCTCCGAAAGGAGGCGGGCGGGGCACGAAAAGGTTCCAAAAGGAGACAGGCGGCGCAGCCAAAGGCTCCGAAAGCAGGCGGGTGGCACGCGAACAGGTTCCGAAGAGAGGAGGGCGACACAGCCACAGGCTAGGAAAGGAGGCGAGCGACGCAGGAAAAGGCTCCGAATCGAGGCGGGCGGCGTGGGAAAAGGCTCCTTGGGGCCAACGCAGTGAGAGGCTCCTGGGGCGCGACATGGCAAGAGGCTCCGAAAGGAGGCGGTCGACGCGGAAAAAGGCTCCGAAAGGAGGCCGGCGACGCAGCCAAAGGCTCCGAAATAAGGCCGGCGACGCAGCCAAAGGCTCCGATAGGAGGGGGGCGAAGCACCAAAAGGGTACTCGGGGGCCACACAGTGAGAGGCTCCTGGGTGGCGAGGCGGTGACAGGCTCCTGAGGTGCGACGCGACGAGAGGCTCCTGCGGCGCGACGCGACGAGAGGCTCCTGCGGCGCGACGCGACGAGAGGCTCCTGCGGCGCGACGCGACGAGAGGCTCCTGCGGCGCGACGCGACGAGAGGCTCCTGGGGCGGGCAGCGCGGGAAAAGGCTCCGAAAGGAGGCGGGCGACGCGGCGAGAGGCTCCGAAAGGAGGCGGGCGACGCGGCGAGAGGCTCCGAAAGGAGGCGGGCGACGCGGCGAGAGGCTCCTTGGCGAATTGGTGAGAGGCTCCCGGGGCGCGACGCGGCAAGAGGCTACCGGGGCGCGATGCCACGAAGGGCTCCTGGGGCGTGACACGGCGAGATGCTCCAAAAGGAGGGGGTCGACACGGGAAAAGGCTCCAAAATGTGGCGGGCAGCGCGGGAAAAAGCTCCGAAAGGAGCCGGGCGACGCAACAAAAGGCTCCAAAAAGAGCTGGGCGATGCAACAAAAGGCTCCTCAGGGGCGAAGCGGCAAAATACTCCTCGGGGGTGACGCGGCGACAGGCTCCTCGGGGGCGACGTGGCGAGAGGCTCTTGGGGCGCGACACGGCGAGAGGCTCCTGGGGCGCGACACGGCAAGAGGCTCCGAAAGGAGGAGGGTGACGCGGCCAAAGGCTCCGAAAGCAGGCGGGCGATACGGCCAAAGGCTCCGAAAGGAGGTGGGCGGCATGGGAAAAGGCTCCGAAAGGAGGTGGGTGGCACGGGAAAAGGCTCCGAAACGAGGCGGGCGGTGCGGGACAAGCCTCTGAATTGAGGCGGGCGGTGCGGCCAAAGGCTCCAAAAGGAGGCGGGCGACACGGCCAAAGTCCCTAAAAGGAGTTGGGCTCCTGGGGCGCGACGCAGCGAGAGACTCCACAGACGCGAAGCGACGAAAGGCTCCGAAAGGAGGCGGGCGGTGCACGAAAAGGTTCCAAAAGGAGGTGGGCGACACGTCAAAAGGCTCCAAAAGGAGGCGGGCGGCGCGGGAAAAAGCTCCAAAAGGAGGTGGATGGAGTGGGAAAAGGCTCCAAAAGGAGGCGGGTGGCGCGGGAAAAAGCTCCAAGAGGAGCTGGGCGACGCAACAAAAGGCTCCTCAGGGGCGACCCGGCAAAATACTCCTCGGGGGTGACGCGGCGACAGGCTCCCCTGGGGCGACGCGGCGAGAGGCTCCTGGGGCGCGACGCGGCGAGAGGCTCCTGGGGCGCGACGTGACGAGACGCTCCTGGGGCGCGACGTGACGAGACGCTCCTAAAGCAGGCGGGCGACACGGCCAAAGGCTCCGAAAGCAGGCGGGTGGCACGGGAAAAGGCTCCGAGAGGAGGCGGGCTGTGCGGCCAAAGGTTCCGAAACGGGGCGGGCGGCGCGGAGAAAGGCTCCAAAAGGAGGCGGGCGACGCAGCCAAAGGCTCCAGAAAGTAGGTGGACGGCACGGGAAAGGCTCCGAAAGGAGGCGGAGAGCGCGGGAAAAGGCTCCGAATGGAGGCGGGCGGCGCGGGAAAATGCTCCTCGGGGACGACGCAGTGAGAGGCTCCTGCAGCGCGACACGGCGAGAGGCTCCGAAAGGAGGCGGTCGATGCGGAAAAAGGCTCCGAAAGGAGGCAGTCGACGAGGCCAAAGGCTCCGAAAGGAGGAGGGCGACGCGGGAAAAGGCTCCGAAAGGAGGCGGGCGACGCGGCCAATAGCTCCGAAAGGAGGCGGGCGGTGTGGGAAAAGGCTCCGAATTGAGGCGGTTGGAGTGGAAAAGGCTCCGAAACGAGGCGGGCGATGCGGGAAAATGCGCCAAAAGGAGGCGGTCAACGGGGCAAAAGGCTCCGAAAGGAGACAGTCGACGCGGCCAAAGGCTCTAAAAGGAGGCGGGCGATGTGGGAAAAGGCTCCAAAAGGAGGCGGGCGACGCGGGAAAAGGCTCCAAAAGGAGACAGGCTACGCGAGAAAAGGCTCCGAAAGGAGATGGGCAACGCGGGAAAAGGCTCCTTGGGGGCCACCTGGCGAGAGGCTCCTTGGTGGTGACGCGGCGAAAGGTCCCGGGGCGCGACGCTACGAGAAGCTCCGAAAGGAGGCGGTCCACATGGGAAAAGGCTCCAAAAGGAGGCGGTCGCCGCCACGGGGGGCCGGTCGGGGGCGCCGCGGCGAGGGGCTCGAAAAGTTACCCGTCCCGGCAACGGGGGGCCGGTCAGGGGCGCCGCGGCGAGGGGCTCCAAAAGGAGCCTGGCGCCACGACGGGGGGCCGGTCGGGGGCGCCGCGGCAAGGGTCGCCAAAAGGTGCCCGTTGCCGTGATGGGGGGCCTGTGGGGGGCGCCGCGGCGAGGGGCTCCCGGTGCGCGACGCTACAAGTGGCTCCTGGGGCGTGACGCGGCAAGATGCTCCGAAAGGAGGCGGTCAATGGGGGAAAAGGCTCCAAAAGGAGCCAGGCGGCGCGGGAAAAAGCTCCAAAAGGAGCTGGGCGACACGGCCAAAGGCTCCCAAAGGAGGCGGGCGATGCAACAAAAGGCTCCTCAGGGGCGACGCGGCAACACGCTCCAAAAAGAGCGGGGCGATGCAAGAAAAGGCTCCTCAGGGGCGACGCGGCGACAGGCTCCTGGGGGGCGATGCGGCGAAAGGCTCCTAGGGCGCGACGCGGCGAAAGGCTCCGAAAGGAGGAGGGCGACGCGGCCAAAGGCTGCGAAAGCAGGGGGGCGATGCGGCGAAAGGCTCCGAAAGGAGGCGGGCGACGCGGCCAAAGGCTCCTAGGGCGCGACGCGGCGAAAGGCTCCGAAAGGAGGCGGGCGACGCGGCCAAAGGCTCCGAAAGGAGGCGGGCGGCACGGCCAAAGGCTCCGAAAGGAGGCGGGCGGCGCGGCCAAAGGCTCCGAAAGGAGGCGGGCGGCGCGGCCAAAGGCTCCGAAAGGAGGCGGGCGGCACGGGAAAAGGCTCCGAAAGGAGGCGGGCGGCACGGGAAAAGGCTCCGAAAGGAGGCGGGCGGCACGGGAAAAGGCTTGGAAAGGAGGGGGGCGACGCGGGAAAAGGCTCCGAAAGGAGGCGGGTGGCGCGGGAAAAGGCTCCGAAACGAGGCGGGCGTCGCGGGAAAAGCCTCTGAATTGAGGCGGGCGGTGCGGCCAAAGGCTCCAAAAGGAGGCGGGCGACACGGCCAAAGTCCCTAAAAGGAGTTGGGCTCCTGGGGCGCGACGCAGCGAGAGACTCCACAGACGCGAAGCGACGAAAGGCTCCGAAAGGAGGCGGGCGGTGCACGAAAAGGTTCCAAAAGGAGGCGGGCGACATGTCAAAAGGCTCCAAAAGGAGGCGGGCGGCGCGGGAAAAAGCTCCAAAAGGAGGTGGATGGAGTGGGAAAAGGCTCCAAAAGGAGGCGGGCGGCGCGGGAAAAAGCTCCAAGAGGAGCTGGGCGACGCAACAAAAGGCTCCTCAGGGGCGACCCGGCAAAATACTCCTCGGGGGTGACGCGGCGACAGGCTCCCCGGGGGCGACGCGGCGAGAGGCTCCTGGGGCGCGACGCGGCGAGAGGCTCCTGGGGCGCGACGTGAAGAGACGCTCCTAAAGCAGGCGGGCGACGCGGCCAAAGGCTCCGAAAGCAGGCGGGTGGCATGGGAAAAGGCTCCGAGAGGAGGCGGGCGACGCAGCCAAAGGCTCCAGAAAGGAGGCGGATGGCACGGGAAAGGCTCCGAAAGGAGGCGGGCAGCGCGGGAAAAGGCTCCGAATGGAGGCGGGCGGCGCGGGAAAATGCTACTCGGGGACGACGCAGTGAGAGGCTCCTGCAGCGCGACACGGCGAGAGGCTCCGAAAGGAGGCGGTCGATGCGGAAAAAGGCTCTGAAAGGAGGCGGTCGATGCGGCCAAAGGCTCCGAAAGGAGGCGGGTGGCGCGGGAAAAGGCTCCGAATTGAGGCGGGTGGTGTGGGAAAAACTTCCGAAACGAGGCGGGCGGCGCGGCCAAAGGCCCCAAAAGGAGGTGGGCGACGCGACCAAAGGCTCCGAAAGGAGGCGGACGGCACGGGAAAGGCTCCGAAAGGAGGCGGGCGGGGCACGAAAAGGTTCCAAAAGGAGACAGGCGGCGCAGCCAAAGGCTCCGAAAGCAGGCGGGTGGCACGCGAACAGGTTCCGAAGAGAGGAGGGCGACACAGCCACAGGCTAGGAAAGGAGGCGAGCGACGCAGGAAAAGGCTCCGAATCGAGGCGGTCGACGTGGAAAAAGGCTCCGAAAGGAGGCCGGCGACGCAGCCAAAGGCTCCGAAATAAGGCCGGCGACGCGGCCAAAGGCTCCGATAGGAGGCGGGCGAAGCACCAAAAGGGTACTCGGGGGCCACACAGTGAGAGGCTCCTCGGTGGCGAGGCGGTGACAGGCTCCTTGGTGGCGATGCAGCGACAGGCTCCTGCGGCGCGACGCGACGAGAGGCTCCTGCGGCGCAACGCGACGAGAGGCTCCTGCGGCGCGACGCGACGAGAGGCTCCTGCGGCGCGACGCGACGAGAGGCTCCTGGGGCGGGCAGCGGGGGAAAAGGCTCCGAAAGGAGACGGGCGACGCAACAAAAGGCTCCTCAGGGGCGCCACGACAGGGGGTCGGTCGGGGGTGCCGCGGCGAGAGTCGCCAAAAGGTGCCCGTCACGGCGACGGGGGGCCGGTCGGGGCGACGCGGCGAGGGGCTACCGGGGCACGACGCTACCAGTGCCTCCTGGGGCGTGACGTGGCAAGATGCTCCGAAAGGAGCTGGTCGACGCGGGAAAAGGCTCCGAAAGGAGGCAGGATGCGCGGGAAAAGGCTCCGAAAGGTGCCGGGCGACGCAACAAAAGGCTCCTCAGGAACGACGCGGCAAAATTCTCCTCGAGGTCCACGCGGCGAGAGGCTCCTCGATGGCGACGCGGCGAGAGGCTCCTGAGGCGAGACGAGGCGAGAGGCTCCACAGAAGCGAAGCGACGAAAGGCGCCGAAAAGGGGTGGGCGACGCGGCAAAAGGCTCCGAAAGGAGGCAGGTGACGTGGCAAACGTCTCCTCGGCGGCGACACGGCGCCAGGCTCCTGGGGCGTGACGCTACGAGAGGCTCCGAAAGGAGGTGGTCGACGCGGGAAAAGGCTCCAAAAGGAGGCGGTCGACGCGACGGGGGGCCCGACGGAGGCGCCGCAGCGAGGGGCGCCAAAAGTTGCCCATCGCTGCGACGGGGGTCGGTCGGGGGCGCCGCGGCGAGGTGTTCCCGGAGCGCGAAGCTACGAGTAGCTCCTGGGGCGTGACGCAGCGAGATGCTCCGAAAGGAGGCAGGCGACGGGGCCAAAGCCTCCGAAAGGAGGCGGGCAGAGTGGAAAAAGGCTGCGAATGGAGGCGGGCGGCGCGGGAAAAGGCTCCTCGGGGCTGACACGGCGAGAGGCTCCTGGGGCGCGACACGGCGACAGGCACCGAAAGGAGGCGGTCGACGCGGCGAGAGGCTCCAAAAGGAGGCAGACGACGCGGCCAAAGGCTCCAAAGGAGGCGGGTGACGCGGCCAAAGGCTCCAAAGGAGGCGGGCGACGCGGCCAAAGGCTCCGAAAGGAGACGGGCGACGCGGCCAAAGGCTCCGAAAGGAGACGGGCGACGCGGCCAAAGGCTCCGAAAGGAGACGGGCGACGCGGCCAAAGGCTCCGAAAGGAGACGGGCGACGCGGCCAAAGGCTCCGAATGGAGACGGGCGAAACACCAAAAGGCTCCTTGGGGGCAACGCGGCAACAGGCTCCTCGGGGGCCACGCGGCGAGAGGCTCCTCGGTGGCGACGCGGCGAGAGGCTCCTAGGGCGCTACGAGGCGAGAGGCTCCACAGGCGCGAAGCAACGAAAGGCTCCTAAAAGGGGTGGGCGAAGCAGCCAAAGGCTCCGAAAGGAGGCGGGTGACGTGGCAAAAGTCTCCTCAGGGGCGACGTGGCGCGAGGCTCCTGGGGGGCGACGCGGCGAGAGGCTCCTTGGCGATGTGGTGAGAGACTCCCGGGGCGCGACGCGGCAAGAGGCTACCGGGGCGCGATGCCACGAAGGGCTCCTGGGGCGTGACGCGGCGAGATGCTCCAAAAGGAGGGGGTCGACACGGGAAAAGGCTCCAAAATGTGGCGGGCAGCGCGGGAAAAAGCTCCGAAAGCAGCCTAGCGATGCAACAAAAGGCTCCAAAAAGAGCTGGGCGATGCAACAAAAGGCTCCTCAGGGGCGAAGCGGCAAAATACTCCTCGGGGGCGACGCGGCGAGAGGCTCCGAAAGGACGAGGGCGACGCGGCGAAAGGCTCCGAAAGGAGGCGGGCGACAAGGCCAAAGGCTCCCAAAGGAGGCGGGCGACAAGGCCAAAGGCTCCCAAAGGAGGCGGTCAGAGCAGGCAAAGGCTCCGAAAGGAGGCGGGCGAAACACCAAAGGACTCCTTGGGGGCCACGCGGCGAGAGGCTCCCGGGGCGCGACGCTGCGAGTGGCTCCTGGGGCGTGACACGGCAAGATGCTCCGAAAGGAGGCGGCCGACACGCGAAAATGCTCCGAAAGGAGCTGGTCGACGCAGGAAAAGGCTCCGAAAGGAGGCAGGCAGCGCGGGAAAAGGCTCCGAAAGGAGCCGGACGATGCAACAAAAGGCTCCTAGGGGGCGACGCGGCAAAATTCTCCTCGGGGGTGACGCGGTGACAGGCTCCTGGGGCGCGACGCGGTGACAGGCTCCTGGGGCGCGACGCAACGACAGGTTCTGAAAGGAGGAGGGCGACTCGGCGAAAGGCTCCTGGGGCGCGACGCGAATAGAGGCTCCGAAAGGAGGCAGGCGGCGCGGGAAAGGGCTCCGAAAGGAGGCGGGCGGCGCGGCCAAAGGCTCCGAAAGGAGGCGGGCGAAACACCAAAAGGCTCCTTGGGGGCGATGCGGCGAAAGGCTCCTCGAGGGCCACGCGGCGCGAGGCTCCTGGGGCGGGAAAAGGCGAGAGGCTCCAAAAAGGGGTGGGCGACGAGGCAAAAGGCTCCGAAAGGAGGCGGGTGACGTGGCAAAGGCCTCCTCGGGGGCGACACGGCGCGAGGCTCCTGGGGCGTGACGCGGTGAGAGGCTCCGAAAGGAAGCGGTCGACGCGGGAAAAGGCTCCGAAAGGAGGCGGTCGACGCGACGTTTGGCCGTTCGAGGGCGCCGCGGCGAGGGGCTACCGGGGCGCGACGCTGCGAGTGCCTCCTAGGGCGTGACGTGGCAAGATGCTCCGAAAGGAGGCGGACGACGCGGCAAAAGGCCCCGAAAGGAGGCGGGCGATGCGGGAAAAGGCTCCAAAAGGAGGTGGGCGAAACACCAAAGGGCTCCTTGGGGGCGACGCGGCGAGAGGCTCCTCGGTGGCGACGCGGCGAGGGGCTCCCGGGGCGCGACGCTACGACTGGCTCCTGGGGCGTGATGCGGCAAGATGCTCCGAAAGGAGGCGGTCGACACAGGAAAAGGCTCCAAAAAGAGTCCGTCGCCTCGACGGCGGGCTGGTCGGGGGCGCCGCGGCGAGGGGCTGGTCGGGGGCGCCGCAGCGAGGGGCTCCAAAAGGAGCCTGGCGCCGCGACAGGGGGCCGGTGGGGTGCGCCGCGGCGAGGGGCTCCAAAAGGTGCCTGTCGCCGTAACGGGGGGCCGGTCAGGGGCGCCACGACAGGGGGCCGGTCGGGGGCGCCGCGGCGAGAGTCGCCAAAAGGTGCCCGTCACGGCGACGAGGGGCCGGTCGGGGCGACGCGGCGAGGGGCTACCGGGGCACGACGCTACCAGTGCCTCCTGGGGCGTGACGCGGCAATATGCTCCGAAAGGAGCTGGTCGACGCGGGAAAAGGCTCCGAAAGGAGGCAGGATGCGCGGGAAAAGGCTCCGAAAGGTGCCGGGCGACGCAACAAAAGGCTCCTCAGGGGCGACGCGGCAAAATTCTCCTCGGGGTCCACGCGGCGAGAGGCTCCTGAGGCGAGACGAGGCGAGAGGCTCCTGGGGCGCGATGAGGCGAGAGGCTCCACAGAAGCGAAGCGACGAAAGGCGCCGAAAAGGGGTGGGCGACGCGGCAAAAGGCTCCGAAAGGAGGCAGGTGACGTGGCAAACGTCTCCTCGGCGGCGACACGGCGCCAGGCTCCTGGGGCGTGACGCTACGAGAGGCTCCGAAAGGAGGTGGTCGACGCGGGAAAAGGCTCCAAAAGGAGGCGGTCGACGCGACGGGGGGCCCGACGGAGGCGCCGCAGCGAGGGGCGCCAAAAGTTGCCCATCGCTGCGACGGGGGTCGGTCGGGGGCGCCGCGGCGAGGTGTTCCCGGGGCGCGAAGCTACGAGGAGCTCCTGGGGCGTGATGCAGCGAGATGCTCCGAAAGGAGGCAGGCGACGGGGCCAAAGCCTCCGAAAGGAGGCGGGCAGAGTGGAAAAAGGCTGCGAATGGAGGCGGGCGGCGCGGGAAAAGGCTCCTCGGGGCCGACACGGCGAGAGGCTCCTGGGGCGCGACACGGCGACAGGCTCCGAAAGGAGGCGGTCGACGCGGTGAGAGAATCCAAAGGAGGCGGGCGACGCGGCCAAAGGCTCCGAAAGGAGACGGGCAATGCGGCCAAAGGCTCCGAAAGGAGACGGGCGAAACACCAAAAGGCTCCTTGGGGGCGACACGGCGAGAGGCTCCTGGGGCGCGACACGGCGACAGGCTCCGAAAGGAGGCGGTCGACGCGGCGAGAGGCTCCAAAAGGAGG
Organism: Phaethon aethereus; assembly: GCF_964289735.1. Classification (NCBI taxonomy): domain Eukaryota; kingdom Metazoa; phylum Chordata; class Aves; order Phaethontiformes; family Phaethontidae; genus Phaethon; species Phaethon aethereus. The sequence goes on along the minus strand of NC_138596.1, from coordinate 189,158 downwards.
CGGTCGACGCGGCGAGAGGCTCCAAAAGGAGGCAGGCGACGCGGCCAAAGGCTCCAAAAGGAGGCAGGCGACGCGGCCAAAGGCTCCGAAAGGAGACGGGCGACGCGGCCAAAGGCTCCGAAAGGAGACGGGCAACGCGGCCAAAGGCTCCGAAAGGAGACGGGCAACGCGGCCAAAGGCTCCGAAAGGAGACGGGCAAAACACCAAAAGGCTCCGTGGGGGCGACGCGGCAACAGGCTCCTCGGGGGCCACGCAGCGAGAGGCTCCTCGGTGGCGACGCGGCGAGAGGCTCCTAGGGCGCTACGAGGCGAGAGGCTCCACAGGCGCGAAGCAACGAAAGGCTCCTAAAAGGGGTGGGCGAAGTAGCCAAAGGCTCCGAAAGGAGGCGGGTGACGTGGCAAAAGTCTCCTCAGGGGCGACGTGGCGCGAGGCTCCTGGGGGGCGACGCGGCGAGAGGCTCCTTGGCGATGTGGTGAGAGACTCCCGGGGCGCGACGCGGCAAGAGGCTACCGGGGCGCGATGCCACGAAGGGCTCCTGGGGCGTGACGCGGCGAGATGCTCCAAAAGGAGGGGGTCGACACGGGAAAAGGCTCCAAAATGTGGCGGGCAGCGCGGGAAAAAGCTCCGAAAGCAGCCTAGCGATGCAACAAAAGGCTCCAAAAAGAGCTGGGCGATGCAACAAAAGGCTCCTCAGGGGCGAAGCGGCAAAATACTCCTCGGGGGCGACGCGGCGAGAGGCTCTTGGGGCGCGACGCGGCGAGAGGCTCCTGGGGCGCGACGCGACGAGAGGCTCCTGGGGCGTGACGCGGCGAGAGGCTCCGAAAGGACGAGGGCGACGCGGCGAAAGGCTCCGAAAGGAGGCGGGCGACAAGGCCAAAGGCTCCCAAAGGAGGCGGTCAGAGCAGGCAAAGGCTCCGAAAGGAGGCGGGCGAAACACCAAAGGACTCCTTGGGGGCCACGCGGCGAGAGGCTCCCGGGGCGCGACGCTGCGAGTGGCTCCTGGGGCGTGACACGGCAAGATGCTCCGAAAGGAGGCGGCCGACACGCGAAAATGCTCCGAAAGGAGCTGGTCGACGCAGGAAAAGGCTCCGAAAGGAGGCAGGCAGCGCGGGAAAAGGCTCCGAAAGGAGCCGGACGATGCAACAAAAGGCTCCTAGGGGGCGACGCGGCAAAATTCTCCTCGGGGGTGACGCGGTGACAGGCTCCTGGGGCGCGACGCGGTGACAGGCTCCTGGGGCGCGACGCAACGACAGGTTCTGAAAGGAGGAGGGCGACTCGGCGAAAGGCTCCTGGGGCGCGACGCGAATAGAGGCTCCGAAAGGAGGCAGGCGGCGCGGGAAAGGGCTCCGAAAGGAGGCGGGCGGCGCGGGAAAGGGCTCCGAAAGGAGGCGGGCGAAACACCAAAAGGCTCCTTGGGGGCGATGCGGTGAAAGGCTCCTCGAGGGCCACGCGGCGCGAGGCTCCTGGGGCGGGAAAAGGCGAGAGGCTCCGAAAAGGGGTGGGCGACGAGGCAAAAGGCTCCGAAAGGAGGCGGGTGACGTGGCAAAGGCCTCCTCGGGGGCGACACGGCGCGAGGCTCCTGGGGCGTGACGCGGTGAGAGGCTCCGAAAGGAAGCGGTCGACGCGGGAAAAGGCTCCGAAAGGAGGCGGTCGACGCGACGTGGGGCCGTTCGAGGGCGCCGCGGCGAGGGGCTACCGGGGCGCGACGCTGCGAGTGCCTCCTAGGGCGTGACGTGGCAAGATGCTCCGAAAGGAGGCGGACGACGCGGCAAAAGGCCCCGAAAGGAGGCGGGCGATGCGGGAAAAGGCTCCAAAAGGAGGTGGGCGAAACACCAAAGGGCTCCTTGGGGGCGACGCGGCGAGAGGCTCCTCGGTGGCGACGTGGCGAGGGGCTCCCGGGGCGCGACGCTACGACTGGCTCCTGGGGCGTGATGCGGCAAGATGCTCCGAAAGGAGGCGGTCGACACAGGAAAAGGCTCCAAAAAGAGTCCGTCGCCTCGACGGCGGGCTGGTCGGGGGCGCCGCGGCGAGGGGCTGGTCGGGGGCGCCGCAGCGAGGGGCTCCAAAAGGAGCCTGGCGCCGCGACAGGGGGCCGGTGGGGTGCGCCGCGGCGAGGGGCTCCAAAAGGTGCCTGTCGCCGTAACGGGGGGCCGGTCAGGGGCGCCACGACAGGGGGCCGGTCGGGGGCGCCGCGGCGAGAGTCGCCAAAAGGTGCCCGTCACGGCGACGGGGGGCCGGTCGGGGCGACGCGGCGAGGGGCTACCGGGGCACGACGCTACCAGTGCCTCCTGGGGCGTGACGCGGCAATATGCTCCGAAAGGAGCTGGTCGACGCGGGAAAAGGCTCCGAAAGGAGGCAGGATGCGCGGGAAAAGGCTCCGAAAGGTGCCGGGCGACGCAACAAAAGGCTCCTCAGGGGCGACGCGGCAAAATTCTCCTCGGGGTCCACGCGGCGAGAGGCTCCTGAGGCGAGACGAGGCGAGAGGCTCCTGGGGCGCGATGAGGCGAGAGGCTCCACAGAAGCGAAGCGACGAAAGGCGCCGAAAAGGGGTGGGCGACGCGGCAAAAGGCTCCGAAAGGAGGCAGGTGACGTGGCAAACGTCTCCTCGGCGGCGACACGGCGCCAGGCTCCTGGGGCGTGACGCTACGAGAGGCTCCGAAAGGAGGTGGTCGACGCGGGAAAAGGCTCCAAAAGGAGGCGGTCGACGCGACGGGGGGCCCGACGGAGGCGCCGCAGCGAGGGGCGCCAAAAGTTGCCCATCGCTGCGACGGGGGTCGGTCGGGGGCGCCGCGGCGAGGTGTTCCCGGGGCGCGAAGCTACGAGGAGCTCCTGGGGCGTGATGCAGCGAGATGCTCCGAAAGGAGGCAGGCGACGGGGCCAAAGCCTCCGAAAGGAGGCGGGCAGAGTGGAAAAAGGCTGCGAATGGAGGCGGGCGGCGCGGGAAAAGGCTCCTCGGGGCCGACACGGCGAGAGGCTCCTGGGGCGCGACACGGCGACAGGCTCCGAAAGGAGGCGGTCGACGCGGTGAGAGAATCCAAAGGAGGCGGGCGACGCGGCCAAAGGCTCCGAAAGGAGACGGGCAATGCGGCCAAAGGCTCCGAAAGGAGACGGGCGAAACACCAAAAGGCTCCTTGGGGGCGACACGGCGAGAGGCTCCTGGGGCGCGACACGGCGACAGGCTCCGAAAGGAGGCGGTCGACGCGGCGAGAGGCTCCAAAAGGAGGCGGTCGACGCGGCGAGAGGCTCCAAAAGGAGGCAGGCGACGCGGCCAAAGGCTCCAAAAGGAGGCAGGCGACGCGGCCAAAGGCTCCGAAAGGAGACGGGCGACGCGGCCAAAGGCTCCGAAAGGAGACGGGCAACGCGGCCAAAGGCTCCGAAAGGAGACGGGCAACGCGGCCAAAGGCTCCGAAAGGAGACGGGCAAAACACCAAAAGGCTCCGTGGGGGCGACGCGGCAACAGGCTCCTCGGGGGCCACGCAGCGAGAGGCTCCTCGGTGGCGACGCGGCGAGAGGCTCCTAGGGCGCTACGAGGCGAGAGGCTCCACAGGCGCGAAGCAACGAAAGGCTCCTAAAAGGGGTGGGCGAAGTAGCCAAAGGCTCCGAAAGGAGGCGGGTGACGTGGCAAAAGTCTCCTCAGGGGCGACGTGGCGCGAGGCTCCTGGGGGGCGACGCGGCGAGAGGCTCCTTGGCGATGTGGTGAGAGACTCCCGGGGCGCGACGCGGCAAGAGGCTACCGGGGCGCGATGCCACGAAGGGCTCCTGGGGCGTGACGCGGCGAGATGCTCCAAAAGGAGGGGGTCGACACGGGAAAAGGCTCCAAAATGTGGCGGGCAGCGCGGGAAAAAGCTCCGAAAGCAGCCTAGCGATGCAACAAAAGGCTCCAAAAAGAGCTGGGCGATGCAACAAAAGGCTCCTCAGGGGCGAAGCGGCAAAATACTCCTCGGGGGCGACGCGGCGAGAGGCTCTTGGGGCGCGACGCGGCGAGAGGCTCCTGGGGCGCGACGCGGCGAGAGGCTCCTGGGGCGTGACGCGGCGAGAGGCTCCGAAAGGACGAGGGCGACGCGGCGAAAGGCTCCGAAAGGAGGCGGGCGACAAGGCCAAAGGCTCCCAAAGGAGGCGGTCAGAGCAGGCAAAGGCTCCGAAAGGAGGCGGGCGAAACACCAAAGGACTCCTTGGGGGCCACGCGGCGAGAGGCTCCCGGGGCGCGACGCTGCGAGTGGCTCCTGGGGCGTGACACGGCAAGATGCTCCGAAAGGAGGCGGCCGACACGCGAAAATGCTCCGAAAGGAGCTGGTCGACGCAGGAAAAGGCTCCGAAAGGAGGCAGGCAGCGCGGGAAAAGGCTCCGAAAGGAGCCGGACGATGCAACAAAAGGCTCCTAGGGGGCGACGCGGCAAAATTCTCCTCGGGGGTGACGCGGTGACAGGCTCCTGGGGCGCGACGCGGTGACAGGCTCCTGGGGCGCGACGCAACGACAGGTTCTGAAAGGAGGAGGGCGACTCGGCGAAAGGCTCCTGGGGCGCGACGCGAATAGAGGCTCCGAAAGGAGGCAGGCGGCGCGGGAAAGGGCTCCGAAAGGAGGCGGGCGGCGCGGCCAAAGGCTCCGAAAGGAGGCGGGCGAAACACCAAAAGGCTCCTTGGGGGCGATGCGGCGAAAGGCTCCTCGAGGGCCACGCGGCGCGAGGCTCCTGGGGCGGGAAAAGGCGAGAGGCTCCGAAAAGGGGTGGGCGACGAGGCAAAAGGCTCCGAAAGGAGGCGGGTGACGTGGCAAAGGCCTCCTCGGGGGCGACACGGCGCGAGGCTCCTGGGGCGTGACGCGGTGAGAGGCTCCGAAAGGAAGCGGTCGACGCGGGAAAAGGCTCCGAAAGGAGGCGGTCGACGCAACGTGGGGCCGTTCGAGGGCGCCGCGGCGAGGGGCTACCGGGGCGCGACGCTGCGAGTGCCTCCTAGGGCGTGACGTGGCAAAAGGCCCCGAAAGGAGGCGGACGACGCGGCAAAAGGCTCCGAAAGGAGGCGGACGACGCGGCAAAAGGCTCCGAAAGGAGGCGGACGACGCGGCAAAAGGCTCCGAAAGGAGGTGGGCGAAACACCAAAGGGCTCCTTGGGGGCGACGCGGCGAGAGGCTCCTCGGTGGCGACGCGGCGAGGGGCTCCCGGGGCGCGACGCTACGACTGGCTCCTGGGGCGTGATGCGGCAAGATGCTCCGAAAGGAGGCGGTCGACACGGGAAAAGGCTCCAAAAAGAGTCCGTCGCCTCGACGGGGGGCTGGTCGGGGGCGCCGCGGCGAGGGGCTGGTCGGGGTCGCCGCAGCGAGGGGCTCCAAAAGGAGCCTGGCGCCGCGACAGGGGGCCGGTGGGGAGCGCCGCGGCGAGGGGCTCCAAAAGGTGCCTGTCGCCGTAACGGGGGGCCGGTCAGGGGCGCCACGACAGGGGGCCGGTCGGGGGCGCCGCGGCGAGAGTCGCCAAAAGGTGCCCGTCACGGCGACGGGGGGCCGGTCGGGGCGACGCGGCGAGGGGCTACCGGGGCACGACGCTACCAGTGCCTCCTGGGGCGTGACGCGGCAAGATGCTCCGAAAGGAGCTGGTCGACGCGGGAAAAGGCTCCGAAAGGAGGCAGGATGCGCGGGAAAAGGCTCCGAAAGGTGCCGGGCGACGCAACAAAAGGCTCCTCAGGGGCGACGCGGCAAAATTCTCCTCGGGGTCCACGCGGCGAGAGGCTCCTGAGGCGAGACGAGGCGAGAGGCTCCTGGGGCGCGATGAGGCGAGAGGCTCCACAGAAGCGAAGCGACGAAAGGCGCCGAAAAGGGGTGGGCGACGCGGCAAAAGGCTCCGAAAGGAGGCAGGTGACGTGGCAAACGTCTCCTCGGCGGCGACACGGCGCCAGGCTCCTGGGGCGTGACGCTACGAGAGGCTCCGAAAGGAGGTGGTCGACGCGGGAAAAGGCTCCAAAAGGAGGCGGTCGACGCGACGGGGGGCCCGACGGAGGCGCCGCAGCGAGGGGCGCCAAAAGTTGCCCATCGCTGCGACGGGGGTCGGTCGGGGGCGCCGCGGCGAGGTGTTCCCGGGGCGCGAAGCTACGAGGAGCTCCTGGGGCGTGACGCAGCGAGATGCTCCGAAAGGAGGCAGGCGACGGGGCCAAAGCCTCCGAAAGGAGGCGGGCAGAGTGGAAAAAGGCTGCGAATGGAGGCGGGCGGCGCGGGAAAAGGCTCCTCGGGGCCGACACGGCGAGAGGCTCCTGGGGCGCGACACGGCGACAGGCTCCGAAAGGAGGCGGGCGGCACGGGAAAAGGCTCCTCGGGGCCGACACGGCGAGAGGCTCCTGGGGCGCGACACGGCGACAGGCTCCGAAAGGAGGCGGGCGGCACGGGAAAAGGCTCCGAAAGGAGGCGGTCGGCGCGGCCAAAGGCTCCGAAAGGAGGCGGGCGACGCGGCCAAAGGCTCCGAAAGGAGGCGGGCGGTGTGGGAAAAGGCTCCGAATTGAGGCGGTTGGAGTGGAAAAGGCTCCGAAACGAGGCGGGCGATGCGGGAAAATGCGCCAAAAGGAGGCGGTCAACGGGGCAAAAGGCTCCGAAAGGAGACAGTCGACGCGGCCAAAGGCTCTAAAAGGAGGCGGGCGATGCGGGAAAAGGCTCCAAAAGGAGGCGGGCGACGCGGGAAAAGGCTCCGAAAGGAGACAGGCTACGCGAGAAAAGGCTCCGAAAGGAGATGGGCAACGCGGGAAAAGGCTCCTTGGGGGCCACCTGGCGAGAGGCTCCTTGGTGGTGACGCGGCGAAAGGTCCCGGGGCGCGACGCTACGAGAAGCTCCGAAAGGAGGCGGTCCACATGGGAAAAGGCTCCAAAAGGAGGCGGTCGCCGCCACGGGGGGCCGGTCGGGGGCGCCGCGGCGAGGGGCTCGAAAAGTTACCCGTCCCGGCAACGGGGGGCCGGTCAGGGGCGCCGCGGCGAGGGGCTCCAAAAGGAGCCTGGCGCCACGACGGGGGGCCGGTCGGGGGCGCCGCGGCAAGGGTCGCCAAAAGGTGCCCGTTGCCGTGATGGGGGGCCTGTGGGGGGCGCCGCGGCGAGGGGCTCCCGGTGCGCGACGCTACAAGTGGCTCCTGGGGCGTGACGCGGCAAGATGCTCCGAAAGGAGGCGGTCAATGGGGGAAAAGGCTCCAAAAGGAGCCAGGCGGAGCGGGAAAAAGCTCCAAAAGGAGCTGGGCGACACGGCCAAAGGCTCCCAAAGGAGGCGGGCGATGCAACAAAAGGCTCCTCAGGGGCGACGCGGCAACACGCTCCAAAAAGAGCGGGGCGATGCAAGAAAAGGCTCCTCAGGGGCGACGCGGCGACAGGCTCCTGGGGGGCGATGCGGCGAAAGGCTCCTAGGGCGCGACGCGGCGAAAGGCTCCGAAAGGAGGAGGGCGACGCGGCCAAAGGCTGCGAAAGCAGGGGGGCGATGCGGCGAAAGGCTCCGAAAGGAGGCGGGCGACGCGGCCAAAGGCTCCTAGGGCGCGACGCGGCGAAAGGCTCCGAAAGGAGGCGGGCGACGCGGCCAAAGGCTCCGAAAGGAGGCGGGCGGCACGGCCAAAGGCTCCGAAAGGAGGCGGGCGGCACGGCCAAAGGCTCCGAAAGGAGGCGGGCGGCGCGGCCAAAGGCTCCGAAAGGAGGCGGGCAACGCGGCCAAAGGCTCCGAAAGGAGGCGGGCGGCACGGGAAAAGGCTCCGAAAGGAGGCGGGCGGCACGGGAAAAGGCTTGGAAAGGAGGGGGGCGACGCGGGAAAAGGCTCCGAAAGGAGGCGGGTGGCGCGGGAAAAGGCTCCGAAACGAGGCGGGCGTCGCGGGAAAAGCCTCTGAATTGAGGCGGGCGGTGCGGCCAAAGGCTCCAAAAGGAGGCGGGCGACACGGCCAAAGTCCCTAAAAGGAGTTGGGCTCCTGGGGCGCGACGCAGCGAGAGACTCCACAGACGCGAAGCGACGAAAGGCTCCGAAAGGAGGCGGGCGGTGCACGAAAAGGTTCCAAAAGGAGGCGGGCGACATGTCAAAAGGCTCCAAAAGGAGGCGGGCGGCGCGGGAAAAAGCTCCAAAAGGAGGTGGATGGAGTGGGAAAAGGCTCCAAAAGGAGGCGGGCGGCGCGGGAAAAAGCTCCAAGAGGAGCTGGGCGACGCAACAAAAGGCTCCTCAGGGGCGACCCGGCAAAATACTCCTCGGGGGTGACGCGGCGACAGGCTCCCCGGGGGCGACGCGGCGAGAGGCTCCTGGGGCGCGACGCGGCGAGAGGCTCCTGGGGCGCGACGTGAAGAGACGCTCCTAAAGCAGGCGGGCGACGCGGCCAAAGGCTCCGAAAGCAGGCGGGTGGCATGGGAAAAGGCTCCGAGAGGAGGCGGGCGACGCAGCCAAAGGCTCCAGAAAGGAGGCGGACGGCACGGGAAAGGCTCCGAAAGGAGGCGGGCAGCGCGGGAAAAGGCTCCGAATGGAGGCGGGCGGCGCGGGAAAATGCTCCGAATGGAGGCGGGCGGCGCGGGAAAATGCTACTCGGGGACGACGCAGTGAGAGGCTCCTGCAGCGCGACACGGCGAGAGGCTACGAAAGGAGGCGGTCGATGCGGAAAAAGGCTCCGAAAGGAGGCGGTCGATGCGGCCAAAGGCTCCGAATTGAGGCGGGTGGTGTGGGAAAAGCTTCCGAAACGAGGCGGGCGGCGCGGCCAAAGGCCCCAAAAGGAGGTGGGCGACGCGACCAAAGGCTCCGAAAGGAGGCGGACGGCACGGGAAAGGCTCCGAAAGGAGGCGGGCGGGGCACGAAAAGGTTCCAAAAGGAGACAGGCGGCGCAGCCAAAGGCTCCGAAAGCAGGCGGGTGGCACGCGAACAGGTTCCGAAGAGAGGAGGGCGACACAGCCACAGGCTAGGAAAGGAGGCGAGCGACGCAGGAAAAGGCTCCGAATCGAGGCGGTCGACGTGGAAAAAGGCTCCGAAAGGAGGCCGGCGACGCAGCCAAAGGCTCCGAAATAAGGCCGGCGACGCGGCCAAAGGCTCCGATAGGAGGCGGGCGAAGCACCAAAAGGGTACTCGGGGGCCACACAGTGAGAGGCTCCTCGGTGGCGAGGCGGTGACAGGCTCCTTGGTGGCGATGCAGCGACAGGCTCCTGCGGCGCGACGCGACGAGAGGCTCCTGCGGCGCGACGCGACGAGAGGCTCCTGCGGCGCGACGCGACGAGAGGCTCCTGCGGCGCGACGCGACGAGAGGCTCCTGGGGCGGGCAGCGGGGGAAAAGGCTCCGAAAGGAGACGGGCGACGCAACAAAAGGCTCCTCAGGGGCGCCACGACAGGGGGCCGGTCGGGGCAACGCGGCGAGGGGCTACCGGGGCACGACGCTACCAGTGCCTCCTGGGGCGTGACGTGGCAAGATGCTCCGAAAGGAGCTGGTCGACGCGGGAAAAGGCTCCGAAAGGAGGCAGGATGCGCGGGAAAAGGCTCCGAAAGGTGCCGGGCGACGCAACAAAAGGCTCCTCAGGAACGACGCGGCAAAATTCTCCTCGAGGTCCACGCGGCGAGAGGCTCCTCGATGGCGACGCGGCGAGAGGCTCCTGGGGCGCGACGAGGCGAGAGGCTCCACAGAAGCGAAGCGACGAAAGGCGCCGAAAAGGGGTGGGCGACGCGGCAAAAGGCTCCGAAAGGAGGCAGGTGACGTGGCAAACGTCTCCTCGGCGGCGACACGGCGCCAGGCTCCTGGGGCGTGACGCTACGAGAGGCTCCGAAAGGAGGTGGTCGACGCGGGAAAAGGCTCCAAAAGGAGGCGGTCGACGCGACGGGGGGCCCGACGGAGGCGCCGCAGCGAGGGGCGCCAAAAGTTGCCCATCGCTGCGACGGGGGTCGGTCGGGGGCGCTGCGGCGAGGTGTTCCCGGGGCGCGAAGCTACGAGGAGCTCCTGGGGCGTGACGCAGCGAGATGCTCCGAAAGGAGGCAGGCGACGGGGCCAAAGCCTCCGAAAGGAGGCGGGCAGAGTGGAAAAAGGCTGCGAATGGAGGCGGGTGGCGCGGGAAAAGGCTCCTCGGGGCTGACACGGCGAGAGGCTCCTGGGGCGCGACACGGCGACAGGCACCGAAAGGAGGCGGTCGACGCGGCGAGAGGCTCCAAAAGGAGGCAGACGACGCGGCCAAAGGCTCCAAAGGAGGCGGGTGACGCGGCCAAAGGCTCCAAAGGAGGCGGGCGACGCGGCCAAAGGCTCCAAAAGGAGGCAGGCGACGCGGCCAAAGGCTCCGAAAGGAGACGGGCGACGCGGCCAAAGGCTCCGAAAGGAGACGGGCGACACGGCCAAAGGCTCCGAAAGGAGACGGGCGACGCGGCCAAAGGCTCCGAATGGAGACGGGCGAAACACCAAAAGGCTCCTTGGGGGCACGCGGCAACAGGCTCCTCGGGGGCCACGCGGCGAGAGGCTCCTCGGTGGCGACGCGGCGAGAGGCTCCTAGGGCGCTACGAGGCGAGAGGCTCCACAGGCGCGAAGCAACGAAAGGCTCCTAAAAGGGGTGGGCGAAGCAGCCAAAGGCTCCGAAAGGAGGCGGGTGACGTGGCAAAAGTCTCCTCAGGGGCGACGTGGCGCGAGGCTCCTGGGGGGCGACGCGGCGAGAGGCTCCTTGGCGATGTGGTGAGAGACTCCCGGGGCGCGACGCGGCAAGAGGCTACCGGGGCGCGATGCCACGAAGGGCTCCTGGGGCGTGACGCGGCGAGATGCTCCAAAAGGAGGGGGTCGACACGGGAAAAGGCTCCAAAATGTGGCGGGCAGCGCGGGAAAAAGCTCCGAAAGCAGCCTAGCGATGCAACAAAAGGCTCCAAAAAGAGCTGGGCGATGCAACAAAAGGCTCCTCAGGGGCGAAGCGGCAAAATACTCCTCGGGGGCGACGCGGCGAGAGGCTCCGAAAGGACGAGGGCGACGCGGCGAAAGGCTCCGAAAGGAGGCGGGCGACAAGGCCAAAGGCTCCCAAAGGAGGCGGGCGACAAGGCCAAAGGCTCCCAAAGGAGGCGGTCAGAGCAGTCAAAGGCTCCGAAAGGAGGCGGGCGAAACACCAAAGGACTCCTTGGGGGCCAAGCGGCGAGAGGCTCCCGGGGCGCGACGCTGCGAGTGGCTCCTGGGGCGTGACACGGCAAGATGCTCCGAAAGGAGGCGGCCGACACGGGAAAAGGCTCCAAAAGGAGCCTGGCGCTGCGATGGAGGGCCAATCGGGGGCGCCGCGGTGAGGGGCTCCAAAAGGTGCCTGTCACCGCGATGGGGGGCCGGTCGAGGGCGCCGCGGCGAGGGGCTCCATAAGGTGCCCGTCGCCGCGACGGGGGGCCGGTCGGGGGCGCCGTGGCGAGGGGCTACCGGGGCGCGTTGCTACAAGTGGCTCCTGGGGCGCGACGCGGCAAGATGCTCCGAAAGGAGGCGGTCGACGCGGGAAAAGGCTCCGAAAGGAGGCAGGCGGCGTGGGAAAAGGCTCCGAAAGGAGGCAGGCAGCGCGGGAAAAGGCTCCGAAAGGAGCCGGACGATGCAACAACAGGCTCCCAGGGGGCGACGCGGCAAAATTCTCCTCGGGGGTGACGCGGTGACAGGCTCCTGGGGCGCGACGCGGTGACAGGCTCCTGGGGCTCGACGCAACGACAGGTTCTGAAAGGAGGAGGGCGACTCGGCGAAAGGCTCCTGGGGCGCGACGCGAATAGAGGCTCCGAAAGGAGGCAGGCGGCGCGGGAAAGGGCTCCGAAAGGAGGCGGGCGGCGCGGGAAAGGGCTCCGAAAGGAGGCGGGCGAAACACCAAAAGGCTCCTTGGGGGCGATGCGGCGAAAGGCTCCTCGAGGGCCACGCGGCGCGAGGCTCCTGGGGCGGGAAAAGGCGAGAGGCTCCGAAAAGGGGTGGGCGACGAGGCAAAAGGCTCCGAAAGGAGGCGGGTGACGTGGCAAAGGCCTCCTCGGGGGCGACACGGCGCGAGGCTCCTGGGGCGTGACGCGGTGAGAGGCTCCGAAAGGAAGCGGTCGACGCGGGAAAAGGCTCCGAAAGGAGGCGGTCGACGCGACGTGGGGCCGTTCGAGGGCGCCGCGGCGAGGGGCTACCGGGGCGCGACGCTGCGAGTGCCTCCTAGGGCGTGACGTGGCAAGATGCTCCGAAAGGAGGCGGACGACGCGGCAAAAGGCCCCGAAAGGAGGCGGGCGATGCGGGAAAAGGCTCCAAAAGGAGGTGGGCGAAACACCAAAGGGCTCCTTGGGGGCGACGCGGCGAGAGGCTCCTCGGTGGCGACGCGGCGAGGGGCTCCCGGGGCGCGACGCTACGACTGGCTCCTGGGGCGTGATGCGGCAAGATGCTCTGAAAGGAGGCGGTCGACACGGGAAAAGGCTCCAAAAAGAGTCCGTCGCCTCGACGGGGGGCTGGTCGGGGGCGCCGCGGCGAGGGGCTGGTCGGGGTCGCCGCAGCGAGGGGCTCCAAAAGGAGCCTGGCGCCGCGACAGGGGGCCGGTGGGGAGCGCCGCGGCGAGGGGCTCCAAAAGGTGCCTGTCGCCGTAACGGGGGGCCGGTCAGGGGCGCCACGACAGGGGGCCGGTCGGGGGCGCCGCGGCGAGAGTCGCCAAAAGGTGCCCGTCACGGCGACGGGGGGCCGGTCGGGGCGACGCGGCGAGGGGCTACCGGGGCACGACGCTACCAGTGCCTCCTGGGGCGTGACGCGGCAAGATGCTCCGAAAGGAGCTGGTCGACGCGGGAAAAGGCTCCGAAAGGAGGCAGGATGCGCGGGAAAAGGCTCCGAAAGGTGCCGGGCGACGCAACAAAAGGCTCCTCAGGGGCGACGCGGCAAAATTCTCCTCGGGGTCCACGCGGCGAGAGGCTCCTGAGGCGAGACGAGGCGAGAGGCTCCTGGGGCGCGATGAGGCGAGAGGCTCCACAGAAGCGAAGCGACGAAAGGCGCCGAAAAGGGGTGGGCGACGCGGCAAAAGGCTCCGAAAGGAGGCAGGTGACGTGGCAAACGTCTCCTCGGCGGCGACACGGCGCCAGGCTCCTGGGGCGTGACGCTACGAGAGGCTCCGAAAGGAGGTGGTCGACGCGGGAAAAGGCTCCAAAAGGAGGCGGTCGACGCGACGGGGGGCCCGACGGAGGCGCCGCAGCGAGGGGCGCCAAAAGTTGCCCATCGCTGCGACGGGGGTCGGTCGGGGGCGCCGCGGCGAGGTGTTCCCGGGGCGCGAAGCTACGAGGAGCTCCTGGGGCGTGATGCAGCGAGATGCTCCGAAAGGAGGCAGGCGACGGGGCCAAAGCCTCCGAAAGGAGGCGGGCAGAGTGGAAAAAGGCTGCGAATGGAGGCGGGCGGCGCGGGAAAAGGCTCCTCGGGGCCGACACGGCGAGAGGCTCCTGGGGCGCGACACGGCGACAGGCTCCGAAAGGAGGCGGTCGACGCGGTGAGAGAATCCAAAGGAGGCGGGCGACGCGGCCAAAGGCTCCGAAAGGAGACGGGCAATGCGGCCAAAGGCTCCGAAAGGAGACGGGCGAAACACCAAAAGGCTCCTTGGGGGCGACACGGCAACAGGCTCCTCGGGGGCCACGCAGCGAGAGGCTCCTCGGTGGCGACGCGGCGAGAGGCTCCTAGGGCGCTACGAGGCGAGAGGCTCCACAGGCGCGAAGCAACGAAAGGCTCCTAAAAGGGGTGGGCGAAGTAGCCAAAGGCTCCGAAAGGAGGCGGGTGACGTGGCAAAAGTCTCCTCAGGGGCGACGTGGCGCGAGGCTCCTGGGGGGCGACGCGGCGAGAGGCTCCTTGGCGATGTGGTGAGAGACTCCCGGGGCGCGACGCGGCAAGAGGCTACCGGGGCGCGATGCCACGAAGGGCTCCTGGGGCGTGACGCGGCGAGATGCTCCAAAAGGAGGGGGTCGACACGGGAAAAGGCTCCAAAATGTGGCGGGCAGCGCGGGAAAAAGCTCCGAAAGCAGCCTAGCGATGCAACAAAAGGCTCCAAAAAGAGCTGGGCGATGCAACAAAAGGCTCCTCAGGGGCGAAGCGGCAAAATACTCCTCGGGGGCGACGCGGCGAGAGGCTCTTGGGGCGCGACGCGGCGAGAGGCTCCTGGGGCGCGACGCGGCGAGAGGCTCCTGGGGCGCGACGCGGCGAGAGGCTCCGAAAGGACGAGGGCGACGCGGCGAAAGGCTCCGAAAGGAGGCGGGCGACAAGGCCAAAGGCTCCCAAAGGAGGCGGTCAGAGCAGGCAAAGGCTCCGAAAGGAGGCGGGCGAAACACCAAAGGACTCCTTGGGGGCCACGCGGCGAGAGGCTCCCGGGGCGCGACGCTGCGAGTGGCTCCTGGGGCGTGACACGGCAAGATGCTCCGAAAGGAGGCGGCCGACACGCGAAAATGCTCCGAAAGGAGCTGGTCGACGCAGGAAAAGGCTCCGAAAGGAGGCAGGCAGCGCGGGAAAAGGCTCCGAAAGGAGCCGGACGATGCAACAAAAGGCTCCTAGGGGGCGACGCGGCAAAATTCTCCTCGGGGGTGACGCGGTGACAGGCTCCTGGGGCGCGACGCGGTGACAGGCTCCTGGGGCGCGACGCAACGACAGGTTCTGAAAGGAGGAGGGCGACTCGGCGAAAGGCTCCTGGGGCGCGACGCGAATAGAGGCTCCGAAAGGAGGCAGGCGGCGCGGGAAAGGGCTCCGAAAGGAGGCGGGCGGCGCGGCCAAAGGCTCCGAAAGGAGGCGGGCGAAACACCAAAAGGCTCCTTGGGGGCGATGCGGCGAAAGGCTCCTCGAGGGCCACGCGGCGCGAGGCTCCTGGGGCGGGAAAAGGCGAGAGGCTCCGAAAAGGGGTGGGCGACGAGGCAAAAGGCTCCGAAAGGAGGCGGGTGACGTGGCAAAGGCCTCCTCGGGGGCGACACGGCGCGAGGCTCCTGGGGCGTGACGCGGTGAGAGGCTCCGAAAGGAAGCGGTCGACGCGGGAAAAGGCTCCGAAAGGAGGCGGTCGACGCAACGTGGGGCCGTTCGAGGGCGCCGCGGCGAGGGGCTACCGGGGCGCGACGCTGCGAGTGCCTCCTAGGGCGTGACGTGGCAAAAGGCCCCGAAAGGAGGCGGACGACGCGGCAAAAGGCCCCGAAAGGAGGCGGACGACGCGGCAAAAGGCTCCGAAAGGAGGCGGACGACGCGGCAAAAGGCTCCGAAAGGAGGCGGACGACGCGGCAAAAGGCTCCGAAAGGAGGTGGGCGAAACACCAAAGGGCTCCTTGGGGGCGACGCGGCGAGAGGCTCCTCGGTGGCGACGCGGCGAGGGGCTCCCGGGGCGCGACGCTACGACTGGCTCCTGGGGCGTGATGCGGCAAGATGCTCCGAAAGGAGGCGGTCGACACGGGAAAAGGCTCCAAAAAGAGTCCGTCGCCTCGACGGGGGGCTGGTCGGGGGCGCCGCGGCGAGGGGCTGGTCGGGGTCGCCGCAGCGAGGGGCTCCAAAAGGAGCCTGGCGCCGCGACAGGGGGCCGGTGGGGAGCGCCGCGGCGAGGGGCTCCAAAAGGTGCCTGTCGCCGTAACGGGGGGCCGGTCAGGGGCGCCACGACAGGGGGCCGGTCGGGGGCGCCGCGACGAGAGTCGCCAAAAGGTGCCCGTCACGGCGACGGGGGGCCGGTCGGGGCGACGCGGCGAGGGGCTACCGGGGCACGACGCTACCAGTGCCTCCTGGGGCGTGACGCGGCAAGATGCTCCGAAAGGAGCTGGTCGACGCGGGAAAAGGCTCCGAAAGGAGGCAGGATGCGCGGGAAAAGGCTCCGAAAGGTGCCGGGCGACGCAACAAAAGGCTCCTCAGGGGCGACGCGGCAAAATTCTCCTCGGGGTCCACGCGGCGAGAGGCTCCTGAGGCGAGACGAGGCGAGAGGCTCCTGGGGCGCGATGAGGCGAGAGGCTCCACAGAAGCGAAGCGACGAAAGGCGCCGAAAAGGGGTGGGCGACGCGGCAAAAGGCTCCGAAAGGAGGCAGGTGACGTGGCAAACGTCTCCTCGGCGGCGACACGGCGCCAGGCTCCTGGGGCGTGACGCTACGAGAGGCTCCGAAAGGAGGTGGTCGACGCGGGAAAAGGCTCCAAAAGGAGGCGGTCGACGCGACGGGGGGCCCGACGGAGGCGCCGCAGCGAGGGGCGCCAAAAGTTGCCCATCGCTGCGACGGGGGTCGGTCGGGGGCGCCGCGGCGAGGTGTTCCCGGGGCGCGAAGCTACGAGGAGCTCCTGGGGCGTGACGCAGCGAGATGCTCCGAAAGGAGGCAGGCGACGGGGCCAAAGCCTCCGAAAGGAGGCGGGCAGAGTGGAAAAAGGCTGCGAATGGAGGCGGGCGGCGCGGGAAAAGGCTCCTCGGGGCCGACACGGCGAGAGGCTCCTGGGGCGCGACACGGCGACAGGCTCCGAAAGGAGGCGGGCGGCACGGGAAAAGGCTCCGAAAGGAGGCGGTCGGCGCGGCCAAAGGCTCCGAAAGGAGGCGGGCAACGCGGCCAAAGGCTCCGAAAGGAGGCGGGCGGCACGGGAAAAGGCTCCGAAAGGAGGCGGGCGGCACGGGAAAAGGCTCCGAAAGGAGGCGGGCGGCACGGGAAAAGGCTCCGAAAGGAGGCGGGCGGCGCGGGAAAAGGCTCCGAAAGGAGGCGGGCGGCGCGGGAAAAGGCTCCGAAAGGAGGCGGGCGGCACGGGAAAAGGCTCCGAAAAGAGGCGGGCGGCGCGGCCAAAGGCTCCGAAAGGAGGCGGGCGGCGCGGCCAAAGGCTCCGAAAGGAGGCGGGCGGCGCGGCCAAAGGCTCCGAAAGGAGGCGGGCGGCGCGGCCAAAGGCTCCGAAAGGAGGCATACGGCGAGAGGCTCCTTGGTGGTGACGCGGCGACAGGCTGCTGGGGCGCGAAGTGGCGAGAGGCTCTGGAAGGAGGCGGTCGACGCGGCGAGAGGCTCCGGAAGGAGGCGGGCGAAACTCCAAAAGGCTCCCAAAGGTGCCATACGGCGAGAGGCTCCTTGGTGGTGACGCGGCGACAGGCTGCTGGGGCGCGATGAGGCGAGAGACTCCACAGGCGCGAAGTGGCGAGAGGCTCCGGAAGGAGGCGGTCGACGCGGCGAGAGGCTCCGGAAGGAGGCGGTCGACGCGGCGAGAGGCTCCGGAAGGAGGCGGGCGAAACTCCAAAAGGCTCCCAAAGGAGCCATACGGCGAGAGGCTCCTTGGTGGTGACGCGGCGACAGGCTGCTGGGGCGCCATGAGGCGAGAGACTCCACAGGCGCGAAGCGGCGAGAGGCTCCGGAAGGAGGCGGTCGACGCGGCGAGAGGCTCCTCGGACGTGAAGCGACGAAAGGATCCGAAAACAGCCGGGCGACGTGACAAACGACTCCTCAGACGCAACGTGACGAAAGGCTCCTTGGGGGCGACGTGAAGAGAGGCTCCTCGGGGGGGCGACACGGCGTGAGGCTCCTGGAGGGCGACGCAGCAAGAGGCTCCAAAAAGGGCCCAGCACAGTGACGAGAGGCTCCTCAGGCGCGACGCGACAAAAGGCTCCAGAAGGACCCCGGTGGAGTGACAAAAGGCTCCCGTGGGGCAATGCGGTGAGACGCTCCTGGGGGGCGATTCGGCGAGAGACAGCAAAAAGAGGTCGCGGAGTGACAAAAGGCTCCGCAGGGGCGACGTGACGAAAAGCTCCAAAAAGAGTCCAGCGGCATGATGAAAATTTCCTCAGGCAATGCAAAGGAAGGCTCCTCAAGGGTGGCACCATAAAGGGCTTCAAGACGGTCCCGGCAGTATGATGAATGTCTCGTTTGAGGCGACACGATTAACAGCTCATAGGGGCAGCACGATGAACTCCCCTCTGAGAGGAGCTCAGCTGCGCTATGAAAGGCTCATCTGGGGTGACGCCATGAAGGCCTCCTCAGGGCCCGCGCATTGAAGCGTTCCAAAAAGAGACGGGCAGTACCATGAAAAGGTCATGTGGGACAATGCGATGAAAGGCTCCTCAGGCACGGCATGATGAAGGGCTCCAAGAAGAATGGGGCAGTGTGATGAAGTGCTCTAACAGGGCATCGCGGCGAGAGGCTCCACTGGTCGGTACGATGAAGGGCTCCAAGAAGAGATGGGTGGTGTGATGAAGGGCTCCTCTGGGGTGGTGTGAAGTAGGGCTGCTCTGGGGTGGCACGCTGACGGGCTCCTCTCTGGTGGCACTGTGAAGGGCTCCAAGGAATTCCTGGCAGTGAAGCGTTCTAGAAAAAAAGGAAAGCAGTGAAACACTCAAAAAACACCATCCAGGGAAGCACCCCAAAAAAGCTGGGCAGGGCTCCTCTGGGATCACGCAGTAGTACTCTCCACCAGGGTTGTATGGAGAAGTGGTACTCTCTACCAGCTTGTGTGGGGATGCAGTCTAATAAAAGCGTGATGATGAAGCACTGCTAAAGAGATATACAGCTAAGCTCCCCCAAAAATCCAGGTGGTAATATGCCCCATAAAGCCAGGGTCCACATCTGTGTCAGCTCACGACACTCAGCTGAGCTCCCCAGGCTGCACCTAGAAGACATTCAGACAGCAGAGACTCTGTATGTGGACAAAAGGGTTTGGACTATTTTTTTTTTTCCCATCTGTAGGTTGACTAGAACTTGACAGTATATTTAGCACATATGCTTGGAAAAGTTTTGCTGAGGTTTTTCCCATCTGTGAACAGAGCATTAACAAGAGACTCTATGTTCTATGCCTTGCTTAGCTCAAACATTTTTCATTTCCTTTATGTTATATGTAGGTAGTACCTATTCTACATACAGAGCAAGTCCTGCATTGCCCGAATGGGGCAATTTTTTTCTGGATGTAAAATACACACAGCTAGGACACCATCTAGGTAGATTTTACAGACAGAACCTACACATAAAGCATACAGCAAACATATACAGAAGATATACGGCTAGACATACAGGGATGCGTATCAGTATCGGTCTTTTGAGTGTGTGTGTATATATATACATACACACACACCCCGCAACACAGTCTATACAGACACTATATGCTCTACAGCCAGGAAGAGAAGCCTCAGCTGATCTCATCTCACTGAGGCTTGTTTCCTCTCTGTATTCCAAAGATACATTAGCTATGTATATAAAACAAGTACACAGACACAGGAAGCACAACCAAGTTTTTCTGTCTGTAGATGCACTCTATACACAGCACACATACATAGAACATACAGAATATACACACAGTTTGGAAATTGCATGCATACTACAGAAAACAGACAGACAGGTGAGGGGAAGCTACGTTTTTCTGCCTTTATGTTAGATATGTACTATCTCCACATGGAACGTAGACATTTTCAAGGCCAAGGGAGGAAGGGCATCTCTTTCTGCATGTGGAATGTATGCCGTCTTTAGTTGGAACACATGCACATGAATACACATACGTTACATGCAGACCTACATGAGAGAGAGGCCAGGTATTGCACTTCCCTCTGTATAGAGCACATGTACTATCTGCATATAGACTACAGTCATTTGCTGTCACTATACAGACTACACGCTATCTTCCTCAAGACTACACATGGACAGGCAAAGCCAGACTCAGTTCCTCAGTATGTAGTATATCACAGGATATACTCTGTCTACAGAAAAGAGACGGTGAGGCTTTGCTCTCCAGATAGAGACTATATGCCATCTGTAGATTGCATGCAGGGCAACATGTCTTTTCTGTCTAGTCATAGACTAGATACCACCAGCACTTTTTGGTCTGCTTATACAGTGCACACTGGCTGTATAGAAAATAGAAAACAAGAGAAGGGTCAGGTGGGGCAATATCTTTCTGTCACCATACAGACTATAAAATGGCTCTATAGAGAACACACGGGGAGAGCACCACACACCACTTTCTTCTTGGGACGCAGAACGTATTCTGCTTACAGAACCGAGATGGGCCAGGTGAGGCAGGGCTTTTCCACCCACCTGCATGTGAAATCTAGGGAGACTGGGGTGAAGGGTGGGACCTCTCTGTACATCAGGCAAGTTCTGCCTACAGAAGCGCACAAACAAGTGAGGTGAGGCTATTTGCAGGGCAAAGACTTGGTGCACACAGGTAGTACAGGGCTCTTCTGCCTGCATGTGGAATATAGGCTGTTTATAGACCAGAGAGACGACTATGCACTTACAACATATACTGCTCATCGGTACAACAGACCCCGAGAGGCAGGAGAAGGTGGGGTGCTCCTGTCCGTACACAGGGAATGCACTTTTTGTAGAGCAGAGGCAGAAGGGTTAGACGAGGTGAGGCAAGGCAAGATTCCTCTCTTGGTTTGTAGAATACATCCTGATGGGCTGGGAGAAGCAGGGCAGGCCTTCTCCATTGCTTACAGGTGCGTGCAGGGAGCTTCTACCCCAGTCACCTCCTGCCGCCTTTTCCTCCCAGACTCCACCCATCTCCCAGGCACCTATATGGACACCAACAGCATCAAGCACCATCCAGGGGGAAGAGTGCCGGGCCCTGGCAGTATTCTCAGAAAGGCACAAATAGGAGCAAACACATCCTGCTGCTTACCCCCATCAGGCTGGTGGCACAGTCAGGCTTTAGCTCCTATGACCACAGGACACTTCTCTGAGGAACAAGGACTGCTTGTCCAGGGACAGGGCATCCTTGATGAAGCAGGCAAGAGAGTCTCTGCTAGGACAGTGGACAGGACAATGCTTCAAGCAGACAGAGCCACATACAGTAAAGGGAAAGCATGTTTATCCAGGACAGCCATCTCAGGTCAAATCAGGTGCGATATTGCTCTGTGAGCGTCCACAACAACTGCAAACCTTGCTACTGACCTCCCCACGGGGAAAAAATGCTTCTCTCTTGCCTTTCTCCTAATGCAAGATGCTACCACAAGCACCCGCTATGACACTGTACTTCCCAAGCAGGACGGGAAATCCCCCCACCCTACCAAGTGAATTAACCTTGCGAAGGCAGACAGGAAGGAACAAAAAGACTACCCTTCAGGAATGCAATAATCTTCAGAGACAACAGGCTGATCTAAGAATATAGATACATTTTTATGAAATGCATCAAGCGGAAGGTATTTTTGTCTTGGTCATTTACCATTTTTGAGCAAAAAGTAATTCTTTTCAAAGCAAAGTGTATTCTAGAATAACATGAGGTGCTGCTAAATTTCTCCTTTTTTTGTGTCTGGGTGCAAACAGACCTATCAGACAGACAGAGGAGAGGTGTCAGGTACTGGTACCTGGAGGATATGCCTAGCCACCTGTCGGTACCCGTCCCAACGCAGGGACAGAGGGAGGGCTCAGGGCTGCAGGGATGGCTGACACCACACACAGCTCAGTGCAGGAGTGGTAAGGCCCCGTCAATGCTGGGTTTGGTTCCCCCTCAACTCTTTCTCCCAAGAGGAGCCTGTTCACAACAAGATGGGCACATGAGCTGGTCAAAACACACCGCATGTATGTTTTAGAGGGCATCATGTCCACAAAGTCCTCCTCACCACCGACCAGCAGCCACAAGAGGACAATGACACCTTCACTCTGCTGCAGAGAGAGAGGGGATTCGGCCAAGCCCTGTGACACTCTTCCATGTCGGAATCAACAACGTTCACGTTGACTGCCTTAAGCAAAACTATAAAGAAATAAACTTGGCAGAACTCTGGAGCTGAGCATATAGAAATTTCTGATTCCCTTGTTGTCCAGACACAACTCTGGTTCCGTAGAGGCAAAAAACCTGTTGTGGGAACCTCAAAGACCGTATCTCACTGGTGCGTTAAGAAACGTATTACTAACTAGTTACAGTGTTAGAGGAACAAAACCCACATATGCAGAAGCCATCTGCTAATCTCTAAAAGACCCCATGTATAGAAATTACCATCTTTTTTGAGCTCTTTGAGATGTGCTGATTACAAGTGCAATACAAAAGTTAAGGATTTATCCTTCCTAACAACAAATCTGAGTCATCTAACACTGACACAGGGAAAACACTACTCAAAAATCCCACTGATGAGCAGGTGTCGCTTCACATTCTTGCAGATCTGGATCTTCGGAGTATCCACAGCTCTGCAAAGTTTCCACGTTCTGATATTTCCCAGATTTTGATCTTTCACATCACAGGCATGTACCTCGGCAGTGCTGAATGGAGAACAGTCCTGAGGAAAAGCTGGGAACAAACCTCGGCTATCCGAGGGATTGCCGCAAAGTGCATGGATTGCCGCAAAGTGCATGGCCTTTCCGCAGGGTTGAATTTAACATGGTGACTTTATGGCAGTTTGGCCAGTGGTTACTACAGACACAGGGAAGCGTGGCCAGGAGGGCTTAATCCAAATTGGGAAAGGATGTACAACACAGTGGAAATCATGAGTATTCTTTTCTTTTGAGGGTGCAACTGTCACTTCCAAACATTCATTCCCCATCGCCAGCACAGGAAGACTGGACCTCCCCAAGCACAAAGCGCTCGGCTCGTTTCTGCCCCCCAGGTGCAGCTCAGTGCCTGGGCCAGGCTGCATTCACTCCACACAAATAATTCTGCCTGAAGAACAGGTTTTGAATACGTTTACGAACCTTCTTACCTGCCCCTTCTTTCAACACTAACACAACTCCGGTAGTTTCCAAATGCCAAGGGAGGTGGGGGATATTGATCTCTGTTGAGGTGGAAGCAGGCAGCACCTGAGGCCCCCAGCCTCCCACTCCAGTGCTCAGCTTCTGAACTCCTGGGGTCTGACGTTTCAAACACCCATTGTGACGCCCATGTCGCACAGCCTGGAGCACACCTGGTGCCCGTTGCAGCGCCGGGCCCCGTCGGCAGGGCCGGGCCCGGGCCCGGGCCCCGGACTTTTAGGCAGGCTGCCCGCTGCCCGCCGCCTGTTCCCCGGAGGAAAGTGCCTTCCTCGCCTGTACCTCGCGACCAGCTGCCCGCTCCCCCGGACGTCCGCCCCGAAAGCGCCCTCCTCCTCCTCAGGGCAGCGCCGCTCCGGACGCTCCAGCCCGCGGGCAGCGCCACACGCAAGCGCCGCGCGCCGGCGGCCGTTGCTTGGCAACGACGCCCCCCTTCGCCTCGCGCCGGCCGTTACCGCGCGAAGCTTCCCGAAGCCGCGCGTGCACCCGCCGCCGGGGAGAGGGGAGGGGGCGCCGGCAGCCCCGGGCAGAGGCGAGGGCAGCCCCGGGCAGAGCTTCCCGCCCGGCAGCGCCCGCCTGCCGCTCTGGCAGGGGCAAGGAGAGGGGAAGAGAAAGCGGCGCGCAAGGCAGAGCCCGCCCCAGGGACCAGCCCTGGGGGAAACGCGACCCGGCAGGGAAGGGGTCCGGCAGGGAAAGCCCCGACGGCCCCTCCCCTCAGCCGCGGCCCTGGCCAAACCCCAGCTGAGGCCGAGCCTGGGGCAAGGCCCAGCCCCACGCTACAGACCTGCTCCGGTCCCTCCTGGGGAGGGCTCGCTGGGGCGGCTCTGCCCTGACACTGCCTGGCTCCAGCCAGGCCCTGGGCACAACCTGCAGGCCAGCTCTCCCGGGATGGGGCAGGACAGGCGAAGCCCAGCCAGGCCGGGCTGGGCGCTGCCTCGCTGCTGCAAGGGCAGCTTCCTCCGAGGGGAAGGATAGCGAGGAATTGAAAATGCATTCATTTCATTGCAAGATTAAATCACATTAACTCATGAGTTAAATTTCAATACCCACAAAAATACTCAAATAAATTATCCAAGAGTTCCTGTGTATTCAGGCCATCACAACAACAACAAAAAAAAACAACCAAGTGAGAACTGTGAGAAAGGAGCTAAATGTCCCCGTTTCACATGTCAGTGCAAACAGACCTATCAGAGAGACGGGAGGTTGGCAGGTACCGGTACCTGGAGGGTACGTCTCCAGGAAAAGCTAGAAGGGAGAACAGGTCACACTTGGCTTTCAGGCAGGTAAAGGAATCAAGCAAGGCAGCACCAGCAGGGTCAGAGCGTGAACATGAGGTATGGCTACGCTAGTTGGTGAAATCTGGACTAGCTGTCAGCTAAGCGAGGCATTCGTGTCTACCAGGTTTGGTTTCTGTTCAACTTTTCACCTTCAGAAAACACCATTTCTTTGCAAACTTGAGTTTCTTACCTGAAGCTGGAAAGTCACCTAAGAACTGCTCCTGGCCATTTATAGCAGAGAAGCCGACCTGCTGACCAGTCTGCGCCAGTCTCCTAATCTTAAGTTTCAAGCTTGTCAGAAGATGCTGCAAAGGACAAGCTGCATTACTACAGTCCATTCCAGAAGAAAAATAAAGCAGACAGATTCATTTCTGCGCTGCCAAATACCAGCGTACAGCAAATTCTGCAAATGGGTACTCACGGGGAAAGCAATGAGCAAGCCAGTGCACTTTAGGCTAGACTCAACAAGACTTTCACATGTTGGGGGGGGGGGGGGGGGCCTCTCCAAAAGCAAGTTGCCATCTCTCCCTGCAAGCAGCAGAGATGGAAGAGCAGCAGGTCATCTACAGACATAACTATCTGCTTTTAAACTTAGATATGGATATCTGTCAAGGACTGACTTGCTAAACAAAGGAAGTGATAACAGGAACTGCAATGATAGTCTTATCACAGAACCGGGTAGAACTTGCTAACAACTGCTGAAATCATCAAGTAAGAGGAGAGCACGTGTAAATGACTGAAGTTCATCTAAAAGACAAAAGAGGAGGATAACACCCCTGAAGAAGTAAACGACCACCAGATCACCCATAACATAAACTACTGACACAAACCTTTGGAACCACTCCGCCTCACTTCACATGTATGTTTTGTATTGCGTAATCATATGAATATGTATGCTTTTGTGTAATAAATATTTGCCTGCTTACCGAAACGGTGTGCAGTTAGGAGGAGCGATCCCCCTTGCACCTGGCACCACAATGAACATACCTGCTTTATAACTCTTTTGAGTTGTGAAGTTTGTTTCCGCACATCAGAGGCACCCACACCACAAGCAAAGCCACATTTGTGACACCGCTCTGAAAAGAGGACTCCACGCCACCTTTTCAGGCAAGCACCGCAAAACTGGGCAATGCCAGAATCAAGCCTGCTCAGGCAGCTCCTGCTTGGCTCGGGGGTGATTTACACACCCTTCTCCCCATGTCCAGCACAGGGAAACCGGAGCTCCCCCAGCACAAAACCCTTGGCTCGTTTCTGCCCCCCAGGTGCAGCTCAGTGCCTGGGCCAGGCTGCATTCACTCCACACAAATAATTCTGCCTGAAGAACAGGTTTTGAATACGTTTACGAACCTTCCTACCTGCCCCTTCTTTCAACACTAACGCAACTCCAAATGCCAAGGGAGGTGGGGGATATTGATCTCTGTTGAGGTGGAAGCAGGCAGCACCTGAGGCCCCCAGCCTCCCACTCCAGTGCTCAGCTTTTGAACTGCTGGGGTCTGACGTTTCAAACACCCATTGTGACGCCCATGTCGCACAGCCTGGAGCACACCTGGTGCCCGTTGCAGCGCCAGGCCCCGTCGGCAGGGCCAGGCCCAGGCCCGGGCCCCGGACTTCTAGGCAGGCTGCCCGCCGCCCGTTCCCCGGAGCAAAGTGCCTTCCTCGCCTGTACCTCGCGACCAGCTGCCCGCTCCCCCGGACGTCCGCCCCGAAAGCGCCCTCCTCCTCCTCAGGGCAGCGCCGCTCCGGACGCTCCAGCCCGCGGGCAGCGCCACACGCAAGCGCCGCGCGCCGGCGGCCGTTGCTTGGCAACGACGCCCCCCTTCGCCTCGCGCCGGCCGTTACCGCGCGAAGGTTCCCGAAGCCGCGCGTGCACCCGCCGCCGGGGAGAGGGGAGGGGGCGCCGGCAGCCCCGGGCAGAGCTTCCCGCCCGGCAGCGCCCGCCTGCCGCTCTGGCACGGAGAGAAATCTGACCGGGCGCCTCCAAGGAGAAAAAGCCGGTTCAGCTTTCATAGAGTGGCGGCCCCTGAGGGCAGCTTAAACAGCCGTTTACAAGACAACGCTACGATACAGAGCGCTTCGGCCTGAGGAAGGCTACAGGCACAGAAGTTATCAGACGCTGTGAAAAAACCACCAGGTTCATTCTGTGTGAAATAGCTTCAGCAAACAGTAAGTCACCGGCCAACAGGCGCTGATGTTCTCCAAAGTGGGAACAGTTGCCCTTTCCAAATATTTGTATTTTCGCTATCTACAATTTTTGAGAGAAGCTTCTGACACACAATTGGCAAAAGATCCAAAAGCAGCCTAATATCAGTTTGCAGCAATGGCCATTTTATTTGAAGCAGAGAACATTTACATTTTGCCACCCAGCTGAAAAGCTTGCGTGTAGTTGTAGGTCTATTTTCAACCACGATCGGGCATGTGAGGAATGAGTGATTCGTGTAAAGAAAATCTAGTGAATATAAGCTTGAAGCAAATGTCATTTATATTGAAATAAAGGAATATATGTAGGGCATGACCATAAACAGGGGAGTGGTAGTCTTTATGTAACTTCCTGATAAGTATAGTTTGGGTAACTCCCTTGATATGTGTAGCTTATGTAGCCTCCTGAGATGTGTATGTTAGTTCCTGATATACTAGTGCAAACCCGTGTTGTAGATAACCGCAGAAATGTCGAGAAAATGTTTAGCCAAATAAGGTAGCATAATATAAGTAGAATAACGGAGAGCCTGCGCAAACAGAGAGGTCATGTAGAGTGCACTGACGAAGAGGAGCATCTTCCTCCCAACGACCACTGGACGACCACCTAGAAAAAGATGAAGCATGCGCAGACCGGGGAAGTGGTGACGTACTTAGAGAAAGAGTCATCTTCCAAGAAAAAGGCAGAGAAAGGCGAGAAACGAAGCCTAGAGAAGTATAAAGGAAGGAATTGTAAGAAGTGAAGGTGTGCGTCTTGGTGGAGCGGAGACTCCCGGCGCACCCAGCGCTGTTTGCTTGCCTCTATTCGTTTAATAAATTGTAAACTTAAATTGGAATCCTGTTTGGGACTAATGCATTTATCTCAGGCAGATGTTCACAGGGGAGCCAGAGCCACACCAGAACTGCTTCCCCTGCTCCATTTCAGATTGCATCCAAAAAAGCACCAAATTCACATGGCTCCAGTCACCTGTCCTGAAGCATACTAAAACTTTTTTTACACGCTTTTCCCACAGTATGTTACAAGTTTAATTGCAAAAATACAGTCACCAAGACTTCGGCTTTGTTGTGAACTGAACACAATTACAGTGATATACAGGGATGGAAAGAGGTACTACTGTAATTACAGCAAATACACCATAATTGTTGTTGAGACAACCAAGTGGTTTGATAACTGAGATACTGTTCTCAAGTGATTTAGACAACCTGTATTTAACCACTGTACATCAAAAGAATCAAAAAAAACCACCTAAAGTGAGTAGCAGACTAATGAGGTTTAAGACTGCCTTAACTCAAAAGAACATTAAAAAATGGTTTAAGACAGCAATACTGCAGGTATGAAGTGTAATTCCCCTTCATTCAAGCCCCTTCCAGCAAAATAAAAGGCTTTCCTAATGCCAATGTTTCTTTCAAGCACAGGAAAAAGAAGCATTAGCAACCTTTAAAATTGCAGTTCAAACTGAGCTACCAACAGTGCTAGAAAAGAAGTAGTTTTGGGGCAAGGCGGGAACACCAAAAAACTTTGAGAGCTCAGTCCTCTGGCTCCACCACTTAGTAAAACAAAAAGCCTCCACCAAAATAATACACATAGACAAGAAAGGCATTGCTGAATCCCCCTGCCCCCATTAAAATCTTCCTGTAGTGCCTACATCAATGAGGAAAAACCAGTTTTCCAAATAATTCTGTGATAAATTATTTAGTCCCAAACAGGATTCCAATTTAAGTTTACAATTTATGAAACGAAGAGAGGCAAGCAAACAGCGCTGGGTGCGCCGGGGCACACCTTCACTTCTTACAATCCCCTCCTTTATACTTTTCTAGGCTTCCTTTCTCGCCTTTCTCCGCCTTTTTCTTGGAAGATGACTCCTCCTCTAAGTGCGTCACCACTTCCCCGGTCTGCGCATGCTTCATCTTTTTCTAGGTGGTCGTCCGGTGGTCGTTGGGAGGAAGATGCTCCTCTTCATCCGTGCACTCTACATGACCTTTCTGTTTGCGCAGGCGCTCCGTTATTCTACTTATATAATGCTACCTTATTTGGCTATACACCTTCTTGACATTTCTGCGGTTACCTACAACACGGGTTTGCACTAGGATATCAGGAACTAACATACACATATCAGGAAGTTACATAAAGATTATGGTTTCTTCTATTTAACACCACTCCCCTGTTTATGGTCATGCCCTACATACATTCCTTTATTTCAATATAAATGACATTTGCTTCAAGCTTATATTCACTAGATTTTCTTTACACGAATCACTCATTCCTCACAATTCCTCTCCTTGCACATCCATGTTTTAAGTCAGATCAGACATTTGTAATGTTGTTCTGGGCAGCTACTTTTTGGTCTCAACAAATCTATGTGCTTCCTGCAAAAGCGTTTCAACATCTTCATTATCCTTGTCTTCTGAACTTGGTTCCCAGTCAGAGTCTTCATCAGTAGGCTCACACTCCTCTTCCTCATCATCTATAAAGCTGTCATTAAGGTCATATTCATTTGGTTCATCATCATCACCTTCTTTCTCCACAGCCCTTTTTCCTGTAGGGACAACAATGTCATATATTCATGAATCATCATCACAGAAAGAAAGAGACCTTCCAGAGACCATCTAGTTAGTCTCTCTCCTCAAGAGGAGAGAGAGAATCGACTAACGCACTCTACCCAATGCTTACTATTTTGATTTTCAAGACTCATGAACAGCTGTACCATCTCTCTCTGACACCTGCCGCAGCACTTACCAGTCTGATCACTTAGAAAGTTTTCCTTACTGGCTTTTCTTCCAGCACTTGGAAAACAGTATCGGGCCTCTTCTGATAATGTCTTCTGGTATCAGAAGATGACAATATCAGATAATGTCTTCTGATAACTCTCCTTTCCTTAAGGAGTGGCGCACACAATTTCCCTAGTCATCTTCCTGCTACGTCTGTGTCTAAACAATACATCTCTCTTGCCACTCAGTCTCTAGCTATTGCTAGGCAGCTATTTTGACCTTAGATTTTCTGCCTTCATCCATACTTACTTAGGGCTATTTTATATTCATACCCTCTGGAAGCTGACTCTGCTTTTAACTTCCATTCACTTCTTTCATGAGCTTCAGGAGAGAGAAGGGAACCTGCTACCTCACTCACCTCCCACATTCTCAACTGGGATCCACGCGGAATACTCTGTGCTTCTTTTCCAAACATGAGTTAAGGAAACAACAAATGCTGAATGCCACCTTCCCGAGCTGGGTGCAGCCTACCTGTCTCCCGGTTCGGTCTATTCTATCACGCTGCCTTCTAATCTGCTGTCCATCCATCCTGTTCACAACTTACATTTTGTCATGAAATTGCCTTCTGCCTTCGTAGTAACTTCACAATACTTTGTATCAGCAGAAATCAAAGACTCAGAAACCTCTATTTACAAGAGACAGATGCGGTTTGCAGCACGTTCCTAAACTTTTTTACACAGCTTGTTTTGCAGTATTCTTTTAATTGCTCGAATATGTTGGCACATGTTTAAGTGTCCCAGAGGCAGGATAATTCTGGTATTTGAAGAAGCCTTATCCATCTGACTTGTCAGTGTCTGCACAAAGCTGCTGCCAGGGCAGCACTGCCTTCTTTTATTTATCAGCAGCTGTGAACCTTCATCAAGTTTATTTCCACTGCTTCCTGATTTTGGCAGATGTGCGTAACCCTTGCTCTACAAGCCTACATTGTCTCCCCTTTTTCTCACGTGTCCACAATTCCTAACTAGCCACAGTCTGTTAATATCCCAGTCATGTTACTCTGCCCTTAAGTCATACCTCTGAGTAAAACCATGTTCATTCCTCTTCTTCCCAGCCTCCAATTTTTGCGTTCTTAGCTCATCTAGAGATAGCCTGTCAATGATCTTGTACAGATAATTTATCTGTTGAGCAATTCTTATCATTTCATCATGTGAAACTATAAACGTGGGGGCTTTTTTCCTCAGCTACAGGCCCCAGTTCAAATCATCAACATTTATCTTAACCGTAAGCATTTCTTAGCTACCTCTTGCAGTCTCGGGTCAGAGCCCCAGGCACTCAAGCTACGCGTGTGGTGAACAAATGAGAACATCGGTATCTTATCTAGTCAGATCACATCCTCTCTTAGTTATGTTTTTCTACTAGTGGGAACATTACTATTCCAGAATTATCTTATGGTCTGATGAACATTTTATACTCTATAGCAACTCTCACCCAAGGTTTTCAAAAGCATGTTACGGCATTAGTCAAATTTCTCAAAGATACACAATTTTATAGGTGAGTTGTGCCACAGAGGCACTGAATGACCTCCTAGAACACCAGCCGTGTGTGACGCAGCCAATAACATAACTGAGAAAAATCCTACGGCTGGCAATTGGTATTCTTGGAAGGACCCACTGTGCACCACCCAGCAGAAAATCCAGAAAATGCCAACTGCCAATTTGAGTTGTAATCCACTATTATGCTTGCTAGTTTATTGTTTATCAGCCTTCAGAGGAACTTAATCGTGTCCATGTTTACCATCAGAATTTCTTATAAGAATCACAGACTGTGGTCCTGCAGAATGAATTATGTCTTGGACGGGAGAGGTCAAAACAAAGATGCTAAATACAGTAAGAACAAAATCCCTCTTGTCAGCTTACAAGAATAATAAAGCCCAAACCCGCTCAGCAAATAAAAGCTCTTCTTCAGCTTCACAGCACTCTGGGAGGTATTTTGCAACAGAAGTGGGAATTCTGGCAAAATACTGATTACTTCCATCAAACTATTTTTTTTTCCTACAAATGCAGGAGGCGCATACTATGTTTTCCCTCAATCAACGCTTTTAGATTTCAGCAGTAAACGATGCACTTCCTTCCACGTCTTCCTATTCCACTTCTTTCAGCTACAGTTTAATTCAGCCCCACAGCCCCTAACGCTGCTCATTAAGCACAGTTCTGCCTGTTCCCTAGTACTATATTTATCAAGAAATCCTTGAAACTTTCTCTGAAGGTATCTGCTTCATGTGGGGAGAAAAAGCTTGCTGACCACCTCTTTCAAAGAGTTCAGTTTGGAAGTGAGCTTGATTAGCTTGCTAGAAAACCTACAAAGAAGTGTGTAGGAGAATCCTGCACAGTCCACAGCCACAGCAGGTCATTCATCTAAGGAGCAAAAATGTAGTGAGGTCATTCAGTAGTGACAATTTAATGACAGCATAACTCTCACTTTTTTTTCCTGCTTCCTCCCTTACAACCATTCCCCCAGTAATGAGCCTTAGATTGTTTCTCAGAAGATAGACCACATTCTTTACAGGAAATTTACAATCTCTCTGGTAGAAATTAGACTAAAAAAATGTTAAAAATTAAACATGTCAAATGTCATGTAGATGGTACCTTTTTCTTGGCTGGTGGAGTTTAAATACACTTGCATAGAAATTAATCCTGCTGTGCTTAACAATGCAGTTGTGCCAAACAGCACAAAATACAGGTTGATGGAGCCCTGACTGCGTGTGTGACTTTGCACGGCTCGGTACAACTGCCTGAGATGTGAACTTGCTGAGCCCAACCTTTTACAAGCTTTGCCCTCAAGAGAGCTAAGCAAGCCCATCAAGAAGACATCGGGGGGGGAAAAAAAAAAATCAGCAAATATGAACAGCACTTTGATTAACTCCCTTCTTTGTCCTGCGCACAGAATATCAAATCTTCCCTGGTTCTTACTTAGTAAAAGGAGCTGAATTTCACAGATTGAATTTCACTTCCGAGTTAAAGTTTTACACGTTTACAACAGAAGCACTTTTCCTTCCATAGTCACACTTGGCTGACCACCTGCCATGAGCTGTACACACAGGGTTTGGGTAAGGAAGGTGTTCTTATGAAAGGCACAGCTACTGTTTAAAGCCTTCAAGATTAGATTTAGCCTTTAGATAATGCACACAGTCCAACTTCCTTCATTATAAAATCTTAATCGCTCACTGCTCTTACAGTGCTGCTAACAATTCTCAGCATGCCGTAACACACATTTCTACAAGGGAGCAGCGATCAAGATGGGGCTTCAGAATATGCTACTGCACTGATACAACAATATCAAGCATTCAGTGATTGCAAAAGTTCACACGTACCTGAGAAGCAAATGGGATGGGAAAGAAATTTCTCCGTGGAAAATACAAAAGCAACCTCTTGCATCCACCCATAACAGAAACGGAGGCCAAAACACTACACCTATTTGCACTTTTATTTATTTTTCTCTAGAAAGCAGATCTCTCTGTTTTGAGGAAAATGTTTTAGGAAATGCCCAGCCACACCTTGACCGTCAAGGAAGACAAGCCAGTTTCCACTTCCACTTGAGATGCAGCAGCTCCACATCCTCGTGCCGTGTTCAGGCCAGTGAAAATGAAGACTGTGTATCATTAGACTTTCAGACTGCTCTTTAAAGCTCCCTTTTAAATTCTTTCAGAAAGAACAGGAAGCTTCACATGCAGAAGCTGAGACACAAAAGAAACCTGGAAACAGACTTAAAGGATATCTAAACCTGGAGTGAACATTGTCAGCGGCAGCAAAGCCAGCTAGGTGCGCCACTGGTAAATGGAGGAGGTATACACAATATTACAATTTACATTATCAAGAGAGACTACAGCTTGCCTGTGCTACTACATAACCCTCACCGACGACTAGAAACTGAAGTGAGAAGGACATATACGTAGTTTACAGTGAAAGCTGCCCCCAACTCAAAGGCATTAACCTTCTTCTACACTTCAGTGTCCTACCAAGCCAGCAACTCACCTGAAACAGCGATACCTCATAGTAAGTATAAAAAAAGCTCATGAACACATGCACAGATATCACTTGAAAGTTATTTCAAGGTCAATGCCATGCAGAAGGAATCTCTCTCTGTTTCAAGAGCAATCAATCTTTACAGGGCAACCTTAACTAGTTGTGGATGAAATACTGGATTCCTTTCATCCTATTATGACCCCTGTATAAGGAAGGAAGAATCAATTGAGCCACATGCGTGTCTCCTTAAAACGTTTGTTTTCTTGTCTGCTTCCAGGGCAGTACAGGTAGGCTCATCCAGGAAGCGTGGCACAAATTCAATTTCAGCACTATTCCTTGTAAAAAAGCAAGCAGGGTTTTACCAAAATGACGACTGCTTTCTCCTCGGGTAAGTATTATCAAGCCTCTCCAGCACTATCAAATACCCCCCAAAACCCAAAGGAGATCGGTTGCCTCCTATGCTGATGTGCCCATTCGTAACAGAATATACTCACCATTTTTTGAAGTTCGTTGTCGGGTTCCTCTTTCAGTTACTAAAGAAAGGAAAGTTACTAGTCAGCACAGAGTACAGTAACCTAGCATAAGGGTTATTCATAGATGTTGCTACAATAGAAGACTGACCTATTAAAATAAATGCTGCAATGGTTGCGCTGTATTTACAAGTATAAAAACTACCCCGTTGCCCAACTCCCCCCCCCCTTTATTGTACTGAATGATTCCTGAGAGATTACCCAGATGAACTGTTCTTACAGTTGTGAACCATGCCATCTGTAGACAAATATCATCAATACTGGTTGTTTTGGGGGATTTTTTTTAAAGCAGAAAATTGGAGTATTTCAAAGCATTTAAATATTTTACACCATTGTTTCCATACATGCAGTTTCTCCTTAATAATGTCATAATCCTGATTCTTTAAAGTAAAATACATTTATCATTACATTTCCATAACTGTTCTCCTCTGAAGTATTATTTATTGCATTGGGATTTCAAGTGGGAAAAAATCTCCAAGTCATTGGACTTGCATCAGAGAAGGCACAAAAAATGCAAAGTATCTCTTTGAATTCTTTAAGAGCAGACAAAAGATAAACAGCGCACGCCCCTGTGTTTTTCAACAAATCTGTTTGCTGGAATATAAAAGACTAGAAAATGTTAGAATAGAAACTCAGATTCAGTTTTAATTCTATTCCCTCTATGCCTCAAGAGAACATACATGCAAAAATTTGTTCTCTCAGTAAGAAAATGACTGGTCAAAAAAAAATTTAAAATAAAATAAAAAAGACGACAGTCATGCTTGCAATGTTTATTTTAAAGCATCACAAGACTTTAAAGCTGTATGTTACCTGAGCATTTCCTATCAAAAGAAAAATAAGAATAAAAAGTAAGTATGAAATCTTAAGATTTCTGTACATCTGTACAGCTCTGTGTACACTTTTTTCGATGGGGATGGAAGAAAACCTATAGAAATAATTTACTGCAGCAGCTATTTGAAATGCGGATAAATACTTCAGTAACACCTAAATATATTCCCTGTTTTCGTTGTAATACTCCAGCTCTGAATGCAGGAAGTAGAATACTGACGTCAGGTAATATCACACTATTCCATGTTTCATTTTCAACAAAAGCTATGAAACTCATGAAAATAGCCACTTGCCACACAGCATTCCTGTCAATTCACAAGACACAAGGCATCCAAACTGTGTCAATTGTGTCTGACCCAGCCCATCTCCCTGCAGCTGAAAAACATTTGAAAAAGTGAGTGCAGGTTTGCAGCGGCCAAGCAACCTTCCTTACAACAGACAAGGGCAAAACCTCATGCCTGAGAAGAGCAAGGGTGCAGGGCAACACAGAGTAAGCTGCAAATGCAGCGTTATTCACGTACAGTACATGAAAGCACTTTATTCCAAAATTTTGGTATCTATTACTGGGTTTGGCGGTTCCTCCCCCACTTTGAGCTATACTGAAGAACTTGGCTTACCTGGAGGTACACTGTGCCTGTATTCTGGCTTGTGCTGTGGATTCTTCCTGCGAAAAAGAAAACAGTAAAAGCTTGATTCGCCATCTTGTTCCACACTTAACAAGCCCCAGAGCTCTTTGGTGTTTTATGGATAATTTTAGTTTCTTTTTAAAAGAAAATTCTGTGACGAGTGCTTTACTGCAGTGTCTCAGCGTATAGAATGGAGGGTAGAAAAAAAAAATCAGGTTACATAAGAGTACCTCTTGTTTCAGCATCAAATAAAAAAAGAAGAAGATGGTTGATCAAAACCAAGAGATGAGATAGTTTCCAAAGTTGTAGCATGAGACGCATTTATCCAGCATATAACAAGAATTGATCCAATTACTTACTCTCACTAAAAATGAAACCAGAATATAACTTCTGGTGCATTAAGTACAATGCGTGCACAGTGCATCCCAGGTCTTGGGCATCCAGGCGTAGCTTCCGCATTCTGCAATGTAGGGCTACAAATTAAATAGTTTGGTAAAATCAAAGAATTTGGAAAGAACTGCTTGTCTCTAAGGATCACGGGGAGAGGCCACAGAAGGATCCTTCAGCAAGATTACTCACTTCTGCAGTATGCTGCTGCAATCCATCAAACTCAGTTTACAAGTTTGTATGTCTTCCATAAAAAAATAGCATCAAAAGAAAATTTAAAGTCAACACACTCTTGGATCAATACAATAAAATCAATACAACAATAAATGTTCCCCTCATTCAGGCTGTGATCCAGGCCATTAACACACAGATTTATCCCCTCCCAAACAGTTATCCAATGCTGCTCTATTGTTTTAACTTGGTCCAACTTACGTTGTGCTAATCTGTCATGTTAGCATATCAGAGGCTTTTCGCAGGGCTGCATGTTAAAATAGTTTCAACTCCATTTATTTTTCTGAAGAAAATTTTTAAAAATTCTAACTTTGGCAGAAAACCTGTTCAGTTGTCCTAATTTTTGCTTCTGAAAATAAGCAACAATTAAAGCCCACTATTTAAGAATGACATACCATGTGACATTACTTGAAACTGGAGATTCATTTCTGCAGCAGCAGAATTTCCTGTATATTTTACAAGATACCCTTGCTGTGAAGGCTGCCTTGTAAAATCAGTTGCTTATTTATGTTTTCTTATTCTTCAAAGAACAGAGTAACAGTTAGTCTGCATCACAAAAATCTTATTTTTATGTCAAATAACTTGTGACAAATTTACACACTTCAAGTTGATTTACAGTTCCATAGTTACTGCCAAAGTACATTACGTGTGCATTAGAAGTGACAGTTATCTGAATGAAAAAGGAAGTACAGCTTCCTATTAAATACACTGTACTGAAACAAAAAGAATTGCCTATTTCAGTGTTCTATGACTATTGTCAGCATCAGGCCATTTGATCCTGACTCAAGGCGTAGCCTCTAGGTCATTCAATTGTGCTCCCTTCAAGTAGGAGCCAACAGATAAAGACAATTAAAAAAAACCCCAAAACACAAAACCCCTTCAAATTACATTTGTTGCTTTGTTGAAAGAATTATCATTGCTTCATGGGTGTGTCCTTTCCTCTAACTCCAAAGAATGAAACACAGACTAAGAAATGATCAACTAATACAGCAGAGAGGTTGTCTCATCTGGAAGAAGAGACAGTGTTGGATAAAGTATCCACTGTACTCCTGAAAAGTACACTGGCAATTTCGTGACCAGGATAAACCCGGATTTCTCATCCCGAGATGAGAAATTTCTCTCATAGATGTTTCTCAGAAGAGAAAATTTTTATGCATTACCTAAATATAACATGGCTTTTTCTTAAAAGCTGCCCTCATTTTGTTGCAGTCCATAGAGAACACGCTCTTCAGGATCACCACACTTTCTTGGAGAGAGGGGAGAAAATGTTTCTGCTCAGGCACAATCTTTAATACAGCAGCTGTTAAGTTTCCATATGCCCACACAGAAGTGCTATTGCCTCAAAGTACATCCTTTGTCCGTTGTGTCAGTTACAAAGCGGTCATTAAACTCTGCTAAATAAAAGTGTAAAACCCAGACATTGAGAAACAAAATGGAATAAAACAATTTTTTGAAGAAAAACAACAGTTTTTAAAAAGAAGCTGTACCAGTCAGCCATAAACTGGATTTTATTGCTGTTACTTAAATTATGCTTTTTAACAAATCAAATACTGATTAAAATAGAGGTTTTGTACAAAATCTCAACAAATACTTTCTCTAAATTTAAACTAAGAGTTACATAACGGGAACGACATGTAATAATAAATTTTTGTGTATGTGTGTACGTGTGTGTATACACATACATAAACATAAACATATACATATACACATGTATAAAAGAAGAACAGTTTACTGCATGTTGACAAGTGAAAAGGCGTTGATTTCTAGGTCATTGAATAGGTTCCAAAAGTCAAGTTTCCATGTTTGCCAGCTGAAACCACTAACAAATATTTTGCACAGACTTTAGTGCTTTAGTGGTAGAGTCACCGAAATCGGGAATAAACCTCGTAACACCAATGAAGTGTTAAAAGGCAGGCATTCTTTATTCACGGCGCCGGGAACACGGGGGATAGCTCCTCCTAAATCGTGTTTGCTCGATCAGTTCAAAAATCAAACATTTATAGGCAAGATTAATACATATTCATCAAGTTTCCATACAACGATTGGTTAAATATTCCTCGCCTCACATGTAAATGACCACGCATGCTCACTATAATTTCTTGATATTTTACTTCCTTAATCTTTTGAGTCGGAGGGTTTCTTGAGTGGGTGGTCTCTGAGTCGGTGGTCGCAACCTCCCCCTGCCGGAATTACCTTTCCTACAAAGTTCACTTAAGCTTGGCAACACTCAATAGGCTTTCACGGGCTGTCGGTCCAATATGCAATCATTCACCCCACAGTCCTTTGTTTTAAGACAAGACTATAGAATGAATAATTACGTACGCACCGGACCGCAGAACTGACCAAGGTGTTCCTTCTTTCTAGCTACTTGTTATTAGAACAAAACATAATACCATGATCACAATGTTACACTTAACTCCTTGATAATTAAATCAAGATGGGAAGGGTTCGGTGGGTTCTCGAGCAGCATTGCTAGTGCATAATGTTCTTATAGTTACAACTTGCTACAAATTCACAAATCTGTTTTCTAACCCTATTTTATTTTAATTCCCTACCACCTTGGTTACAGTAGCAGTCTGCCCACAGTAAATTTCAGAAGGCTGCAGTCAAGATTTAACATCTAGAATTACTCATTATCCTAATGTCATTTTGCAATTCCGTGGGAGAACATTCTTAACCTGTAAAAGAAAAAAAGCCATTTTGTACAGTGCTTCTTACCTCTAACACGCCGTTCCATACGGACATTCAGGCCGATCATCGTTGTTGTCCTGATGTGCCGAAAACAGACTCCAGAATCTGCAAGACTGTAAAGGAGGTATGTTTATTCAGCGCTGGGCAGCACAGGGGGGTAGTCCCACCAAAAACCCTGCGCACCCCAACGCGGCACTTACTTCAAATATATACAGCAAAGTGTTGCATATACATAAAGTTTCGCAATATGCCTATACATATGCATGATCTGTCCCCGCTTCGTATAGACATGAGTTCCAAGATGTTATTTCCATGAACTCCTCCCATCTGCGCTTGCGCAGTGCCTTCTGGTGGTGGTCGCTGAGGGTCGCGAGGATGAAGGCCGGTGGCTCCTCTTCATCACCACTAGTAACCC
Source organism: Phaethon aethereus (assembly GCF_964289735.1). Classification (NCBI taxonomy): domain Eukaryota; kingdom Metazoa; phylum Chordata; class Aves; order Phaethontiformes; family Phaethontidae; genus Phaethon; species Phaethon aethereus. Next base: position 150,738 of record NC_138596.1, on the reverse strand, counting down.
GTTGCTCTTACGCAGACTCAGTTGTTCTTTGGTTTTCGTCCAAACCACAAGGTCAGTTTCAGCCGGTTCTTGAGGCACTCTCCTGGTTCTTATCGGGGACCGTCCTTGTGAGGGGCCACAAGTCTTCTCACTCCTGTCAGTTTATCAGGAACTGTCTTTGTAAGGAACTACAGATCTCTTGTTCCAGTTACTTTATGCAATAGCTAACAAGATTTCAAACTTTATCTACTAATTAACTGCTAAGATTCCCTTAACCCCTTCTCTCAGTCCTGAGTTACTATCTCCGTTTCATGACAGTCATCATCGTTAGGGTGACTGAACTGCTGAAAGTGAATGGGATTCTTCCTGCAAAAGATAAATCTATATTGAGAACTGACTGTTCCATTTAAACATGGGAAGGGGAGATACGAAAGGTGTTACTGAATCAGTGACAACTCATTTTTCTGTGACTACACAAAGAGGAGCTTTTCATGTTTAACTTGATGCAGAATGTAAGACCTACTTTCAGGATAACAGAAGAAAAGTTTTATCTCGGCACATACCGCAAAAGAGGTTAAACCAGGAATTTTCTTATTTGCCATCAGCTTTAAGAGCCAGACCTCCAACACGTACACAAGCTACTGATGCAGTCACGTAGCATGTGGCCAACTTGCTCTGTTATGATTCCCTCTGGAGCTACTGAAGTGCTGCAGAAACCACTACCAAAGTCTTAGCTCGACTTGAAGGCCAGTGCATTGCAGCCAAACAACTGCAGTGTTAAAGACTCCCTACGCCCTCGGGTGGTCACCTATTAGCTTGAGGCAGTACGTCTCAATTATTATTTCTGTTCTGTATGCAAGTTACTGCCCACTTGAATACTTCGAACGCCAGCATATTATTCCAGGTGGAGCAGTCTACTGGACGTTACATTGATTAGCTGTCAAGTTTGCCTTGGCTACCATGACATTTTATTTGAAATATCAAATCACAATGATGACATGAAGTTGTACCATAAGACGTAACAACTCTGTACGTAGTTGAGTCAAACCAATGTTAGTGAGGAGAGCACGTTGCTAGCATCCACACCTTTTTGCGCTACAACACTTACACAGCTGAACCCAAGCTGAGCAAGTAGCAAACAGAAATATATGCATCACTGAAAGAACATTTCTGCTACTTCTAAGGGTATTCCTTTGTGTTTGCATACACACCATACAAGACAAGGCAGCTATAAACAACATAATTTAGAGAAGAGTTTGCTTTATAAAACTTCTGTAAGTGATGTTAAAAAGAACACAGAACAACATGTTATGACTTCAGGAGGAATTCATGTGACAGATCAACACATGTGACAAAAAATTATGTCAAAGTGATTATACCAGCACCAAAAGCAAATCTACTTCTTCCCTATGATTTCTTTTAGGGATCCTTTTTTTTCAAGCGTAATATTTAAAAGCAAGAAATGCGGCATATTTTAATAAATGATTTTCCCAAAGACATCCACAAAATACTTCAGTGATTTACCACCCTAATTCCCAGAGTACAAATCTTCAATGTATTTGCGCAAATTATAAGGGTGAACTGCTTGCCTCAAGCAAGAGAAATGACAACTTTAAACTACAGAGTAATTACTGGTTTCATTTACACTTGTTACAGCTGCATTTAGAAACACAATGCCAGAAACATGTATGTAGCTAGCCAGTCACTCAACAGCTTCCTCCTCCATCACAGACACTCTCTCCTTTAAATTCACAGCTCCCTCTTACGACCTTTACAGGGAACAGTCAATATTAATGTCAGCATTTCAACTACCATCAAAAGAAAAAAAAGCTTGTTACAGCTTTTGCAAAACGATTACTTAAGTGTCATGAGCTCTACTAGCCATTCAGGCCTCCCTTTAGGCATTTGAAAAAGATTAGGTATTTAGTATGAATACTTTAAACCTCCATTTGTCTGGTATCTTTCATTCAGGAAACTCAACAAGCAAGCTACAGATAAACTCTCCAATAAGCAACTTATCACTGATCCAGTGTCCCTTGAATCTACCTATGTAGGTGACAGACTTCTTGTCCTGGTCTTTTCCATTAATTTCTGCAAACTGTAGGGTAAGTAAATCCTGTTTCACTGGAAATCATTGCGAGGTTGCATTTACCAGTCTTTTATTCTATGACAAGTTCCCAGGAAACATCACTTCTTACACCAAATTCAGACTGTCTGCCGAGTTCTTTTCCCATTTAAAAATAAATTAAATAAAGTCGTTTTAGAGGCTACTTGCTTTGTTTTCTAAATGCATAGCGCTAACTTCCTAGCAATCTTAGCAAGAATTTTCAGTCACTTGAAACACAGTTCATCTTCTTAAAGGGATACAGAAGCAACTAACATTCTGTGAAATAATTTTAATGTTTGTTCCTACAATAAGATACATGTAGCATCATAGTCACCAAGGCAAGAAAGCCTAATAGCTGTTGATTAGTCAACCTATTGCATTTTAGGAGATATTAATTTCCTTTCAAAAATCTACTTTGAAACCTACTTGGACAACACCAAACAGCCCTTATTGGAGGAAGGAAAAAAAGAAAGTAGCGTGGAAGGAAGGAGAAAGAGAAACGAAAGGGTCTTTATGTATGCTCCCTATCGCTAGCCTTCAGGATGCTTTGTGCCAGTGGATGATGCTCCTGAAATTATATATTACCTGTGAAGCACCTTAAACACATCTGTCCTGGTTTCAGCCAGGGTAGAGTTAATTTTCTTCACAGAAGCTGGTGTGAGTCTATGTTTTGGATTTGGGATGAGAAAATGTTGATAACATGCTAATGTTTTGAGTTGTTGCTAAGTAGTCAAGGACAGTCCAGCTTCTCGTGCTGGCCTGCCAGCGAGAAGGCTGGGGGTGCACGGGAAGCTGGGAGGGGACACAGCCAGGACAGCTGACCCAGGCTGACCAAAGAGATATTCCATACCGTATGACATCATGCTCAGTATATAAAGCTGGGACGAAGAAGGAGGAAGGGGTGGAGGGATGTTCAGAGTTATGGCACCTGTCTTCCCAAGAAACCGTTACGCCTGATGGAGCCCTGCTTCCCTGGAGATGGCTGAACACCTGCCTGCCCGTGGGGAGTGGTGAATATTACCCGTGAAGCACATTAAACACATCCTACTTCAGGAGCTCGTATTTTACCTTACCTTTACCTGGGTAATTTGTACTTACTCCACTTCTGTGTGTTTTTGAAACGATATCCAGCAAAATAAAGAGCAGTAGAGAAGTGCATAGCTTATATTAAGCAAACATGTTCCCTTCTTGCAAAAATCTAAAGCTTCTTCCTTTCATTTGGTTTGTTTAGGGGGCTGGGGGTTAGGTTTTTGGTGTTTTTTAGACACAAGAGATTTGAGGTGTAAGAGCACAACATCTGTAATGCCATGAGTTGCAGTCCGCAGTTGATTAAATAGTTTCACAACAAAACCTCACTGCACAGGAATATGTGATTCATTTAATCAAAACAAAATCATTAAGCTTTACTCACACAAAAATTAACCAATTAAAAGCTTATTTTAAGAATAAAGTTTTATAGAAGATTTGCTTTCTCATAATCATACTCACACAGTCGCTGCAGCTTTGCTTTCACAGAAACTCTGAATTTGTATACTCACACTTCATGATGCAGGAAACTACGCAAATAAAAATTACGCAAATTAAAGTGATAAAGTTCTTCAGAATCAATGCAGTCATCTCAAGCAGAAGTTGAGTATTGCTCAGTGAAATATTTAAGACAGTTTTTTGTCTGTGCAGCTACCAAATGCAACTTAAAAGCTTTTTCTACAGCAAGTTTAACCGATTAGGTCAAAACCCCTGGCTCTTCACAACCACACACAGAAGACCCCTGCCATTTCAAGGGCTTATTTTCCCAGCCACTAAAGACATTGGCAGCGAAGATGTAATGAATGACCAGCAGCCCTTACAACGCCACAGAATTCAGGACTGAAGTTATGCCACAAATGCGCCTGAGATGTTCATAAGTTCTAAACGGTAAGTCTTATTAGAAGACAGGACTCAAAAAAAGACAGATGCAGGTCTTCAGCTGCCAGATTTACAAGCTTAAGGTGAAAGGAACAATACTTTCATAAACAAAGAGCAAAGTATTTAAAAGAATGCACATACAAATCCAAAGACTGGTTGAGTGTGCCCTGCTTTGACAGCTACGGGAAAGATTGACACACACCCAGTCAGCAGAGCACTCTATCTCAGGCTAGCAAAAGGACAGAATTGTGGACAAAAGAAATGTGCATTCCAGTTTTAGAGATGAGAGTTCAGGTCTACCACAGCCCTTCTACACAGCCCTTGAGAAGAGGGGTTGGGTTTGGATTAATTTTAATTCCCTATTCTTCTAACTTTGGAAAAAACAATAGCTGACAAGAAAACAAACACAAGACACTATTCAAAGAGTAAGTTCCTGGACAACAAACATGCTCAGACATAACATACAGCACTTCGCCTCCTAGTGGTAATAGCAGTTTCTTTCAGCTTCTTGAAGCTTTGGACTACCTCAGAAAGAGAATCTGACACTGACGGACGATAACAAGAAGAATCCCTGGAGTGAGAGGCGTGCATCAAGCTTGATTCTTTCAAGAACAGTGTTTTCAAATGCCTAAATGAAGAAAGCGAACCATGGGCTACAAAATTATTTCCTAAATGTTTAAGATACACCTTAGAGAATCTAATAAAATCAACAGAACTAGTTTTCAATGTTTTACATTTGTGCTATTTTACTAGGCACCTACCAACGGTGCCTAAGTCATATCCAGAAGTCAAGTATCTCTTAATAGGAGCTTACAAAAACTAGAACTCTGAAGAGCATTTAGTTATGGAATAAATGACATTTTATGAATAAGAAACCTTACCCAGAAAAATTTTTAAGGAAATGTTACGGTTACCAAAGCAGTCCTCATTTAAGATGTTGATGCCTACGGCACATCTGCTTAGAAGACACCTTTCATAAGGTTAAAGTAATGAAGGAGAGGGAAACCAACTACACCCATTGTACTCAAAAGAGCACTCAAAGCAGCTCCTCTTCCTTGGCAACTCTAAAAACTACTTTTTGCTCAAGGAAAACGCTACACAATGAAAAACTGAAGACACTATCAATGTGTTCCTTCAAAGCACCCATTCACATCTCACTTACGTACACGTCCTGTTAAAGATATGGGTAACTGCAATGACTTGCTTTAATCTAACATAGCTATCCCATTGATGCAGAAAGACTACTTGATGGGCTTGTATTAAAAGCAAATACTAAGACAGACTGAGAAGCATATTTCTTCTGCTGTAAACAAGCAGGCTTAGTCTCACAACGTTTCCAGCAGACCAAAGCTGATGTTTTTGATGCTTCATATTTACAAACTTCTCCAACAGAAGACTTTGTTATGTGTTATTTCAGAGCATTCTTTTTTCTTACAAAGCAATACTGTCCAAAAGCTTTAGAATAAAGACCCAAGAACAAACGTACACGTACAGACTCCTATTCCGTATTACCTGTAACTAAAATATGCCTTCCTAAACATTAGGAATCCTTCAGCATATTAGAGCATTAAATCAGCTTAACCCCCATACAGGGGAAAGCTTGTCTTAGCAAAATTAAAAGTAGCCGGAGCAAACTAGAGGCTGCATTTGTACTACTGGATCAGCTTAACTGCCTAATAAAACATGTTTTTATCATATTCATTACGGGCAAAATTTGAGATGTGTGGGAAAAAAAGCTAGAGGAAAGCTGAAAATCTGATGTGCTCGTTAACGTAACAGCTTTAAGCTTTTGATTTACGCATTGAACAGGACTCAAAAAACGACAGATGCATTTACTCATGCTTGCTTGTCTTCTAAACCACCTCACTGTTTTTCCTATTGTCCAAGCCCCTGGGGGGAAAAAAAAAAACATTCAAAATCACAGGACCCCTTGTTTCCTGGCTTAGCCTTATCTTTTGTGCTTACAGTGCGCACAGATTTATCTAGAGCTCAGAGCCTTCTCCTAAATGCAGTCCTCGGGTCATTGGTCATTTGCTAGCCTCAAGACCACTTCTAGATTTGTATCTTCCCTTTGTTACATCAACATATGGCACTCCAGATCTCTTCTGGGCAGAAAGAACTAGCAGGAGGCGAGGCATTCAGCACTGGCATTTTGGAACTTCGCTGGAATGTTTGTTTTGCACACAACATTTATATGACAGATCTTTCACCGTGAAGTGAGAAGATGTAAGGGGCGGGGGAGGAGGGGGAATTGTTCTTCACTTGAAGTATTACCAAAGACGCTGACCAGGTGTCGTGGTTTAGCCCCAGCCGGCAACTAAGCACCATGCAGCCGCTCACTCACTCCCCCTCCCACAGTGGGACGGGGGAGAGAATTAGGAAAAAAACCTCCTGGGTTGAGATAAACACAGTTTAATAGGACAGAAAGAGAGAAGGAAACAACAATGATAATACCAACAAAGGAATGTACAAGAACAAGTGACGCCCAATACAGCAATTGCTCACCACCCAGTGATCGATAGCCCATCCCCGAGCAGCGATTTCTGCCCCCCGGCTAACTCCAGTTTATGTACTGGGCATGACGTCGGATGGTAGGGAATCTCTCTTTGGCCAGCCTGGGTCAGCTGTCCCGGCTGTGTCCCCTCCCAGCTCCCCGTGCACCCCCAGCCTGCTCGCTGGCAGGCCAGCACAAGAAGCTCGACTGTCCTTGCCTGCTTAGCAACAACCCAAAACATTATCAACAGTTTCTCACCCCAAATCCAAAACACAGTCTCACACTAGCTTCTGTGAAGAAAACCAGCTCTATCCTGGCTGAAACCAGGACAGTATCCACCCCTTATTCCATACTATTTACGTCATGCCCAGGTCCTATACTTTTCAATACATTCCAATTATTCATTATTACTCTTCCTGTCTTCTAATATATACACACAGATACCACTTTCTTAGTCCATGGGCCATCACTTTAAAATGTCTGTGGAGTTCATTCAGTCCATGACTCTGGGCTTCATCCATCATAGCAGTCTCTCAGGGCAGGAGAGATGGTATGCGGTGTTGGATTGTCATCTGGCACGGTCCATGTCCATGATCTGCAGGTCGAAGATGTCGATCTCAAGGGAATTGTTGGGCGCAACCTGCTGAAGCCAGTTCTGGTTCCACCACTGCTGCACGTTGCTTGGTTTCAGTGAAGCTCATTCGTCATCAGTCTGGGTGATTCTTACTGTAATACCATTGATATGGTAGATAGCAACCATAGTAGTAATTTCATACTGTATTGTGTAACAATTAACATAATACAATTCAAATCATTGCCTGTTTTCACCCAACATCAAGTCTCCTTGAGGTACACATCGGACTTGCTCATCCTTGCGCATTACCCACCAAGTGCACCCAGGTCCCCGAGCAAAGGCAATCCCACGAACAAGTTTGCCTTTGCCTGAGGCAGGAGTAACCCAGACTGTCTTCCCCAGCGTATTTCTCACATGCACCACAGGGACTTTATCCCCTTCTACAGTACGTAAAAGTTTTGATTGGGCAGGGCCAGCTCTATTAGTAGATCCCCTAGTGTCGACTAACCAGGTGGCTTTTGCTAAATGTTTATCCCAATGTTTGAATGTTCCGTCACCCATTGCTCTCAGTGTAGCCTTTAACAGTCCGTTGTACGGTTCAATTTTTCCGGAAGCTGGTGCATGATAGGGGATGTGATACACCCACTCAATGCCGTGCTCTTTGGCCCAGGTGTCTATGAGGTTGTTTCGGAAATGAGTCCCGTTGTCCGACTCAATTCTTTCGGGGGTGCCATGTCGCCATAAGACTTGCTTTTCAAGGCCCAGGATAGTGTTCCGGGCGGTGGCATGGGGCACAGCATATGTTTCCAGCCATCCGGTGGATGCTTCCACCATGGTAAGCACATAGCGCTTGCCTTGGCGAGATTGTGGAAGTGTGAGATAGTCAATCTGCCAGGCCTCCCCATATTTATATTTCAACCATCGTCCTTCATACCAGAGGGGCTTTAACCGCTTGGCTTGTTTGATCGCAGCACACGTTTCACATTCATGGATAACCTGTGCAATAGCGTCCATGGTCAGGTCCACCCCTCGATCCCGAGCCCATCTATATGTTGCATCTCTTCCCTGATGGCCTGAGGTGTCATGGGCCCACCGAGCTATAAATAATTCACCCTCATGTTGCCAGTCCAGATCCACCTGAGCCACTTCAATCTTAGCAGCCTGATCCCCCTGATGGTTGTTTTGATGTTCTTCGGTGGCCCGACTCTTGGGTACGTGAGTGTCTACATGACATACTTTTATGACGAGATTCTCTAGTCGGGCAGCAACATCTTGCCACAATTCAGCAGCCCAGATGGGCTTGCCTCTGCGTTGCCAGTTGCTCTGCTTCCATTGCTGTAGCCACCCCCATAGAGCATTTGCCACCATCCATGAGTCAGTATAAAGATAGAGTATTGGCCATTTTTCTCGTTCAGCAATATCTAAAGCCAGCTGGATGGCTTTCACCTCCGCAAACTGACTTGATTCGCCTTGTCCTTCAGCAGCTTCTGCGACTCGTCGTATAGGGCTCCATACAGCAGCTTTCCACCTTCGATGTTTGCCTACAATACGACAGGACCCATCAGTAAACAGGGCATACTGCCTTTCGTTCTCTGGCAGTTCATTATATGGTGGAGCCTCTTCAGCACGCGCCACCTCCTCTGCTGGTGATATTCCAAAATCTTTGCCTTCTGGCCAGTCCATCCTCACTTCCAAGATTCCCGGGCCATTAAGGTTTCCTACTCGAGCCCGCTGTGTAATAAGCGCGACCCACTTACTCCACGTAGCATCAGTCGCATGATGTGTAGAGGGGACCCTCTCTTTGGGCCGGGTCGGGTCCTGGGCCTGAAGCACAGGAGGAGCTGTGCTTCAGTACCAGCCCCTTCTGAGGCAGCTCGAACTCCTTCATATGCTGCCAATATATCCTTTTCAGTTGGAATATAGCGGGACTCAGATCCCCTATATCCTCCACTCCAAAACCCTAGAGGTCGGCCTCGAGTCTCTCCTGGTGCCTTCTGCCAGAGACTCCAGGTAGGGCCATTCTCCCCGGCTGCCGCGTAGAGCACATTTTTAACATCTTGTCCTGCATGGACTGGCCCGAGGGCTACGGCATGAACTATCTCCTGTTTGATTTGTTCGAAGGCTTGTCGTTGCTCAGGGCCCCATTTAAAATCGTTCTTCTTCCGGGTCACTTCATAAAGAGGGCTTACAATCAGACTGTAATTTGGAATATGCATTCTCCAGAAACCCACAACACCCAAAAATGCTTGTGTTTCTTTTTTGCTAGTTGGTGGAGACATAGCTGTTATTTTGTTGATCACATCCGTTGGGATCTGTCGACGTCCATCTTGCCATTTTATTCCTAAAAACTGGATCTCTTGTGCAGGTCCTTTGACCTTACTTTGTTTTATAGCAAAGCCAGCTTTCAGAAGGATTTGAATTATTTTCTTCCCTTTCTCAAAAACTTTTTCCGCTGTGTTGCCCCATACGATGGTGTCATCAATGTACTGCAGATGCTCTGGAGCTTCACCCTGTTCCAGTGCAGTTTGTATCAGCCCGTGGCAAATGGTAGGGCTGTGTTTCCACCCCTGGGGAAGTCGATTCCAGGTGTATTGGACACCCCTCCAAGTGAAAGCAAACTGTGGCCTGCACTCTGCCGCCAAAGGGATTGAGAAAAATGCGTTAGCAATATCAATGGTGGCGTACCACTTGGCTGCCTTTCACTCCAGTTCATATTGAAGTTCTAGCATGTCCGGCACGGCAGCGCTCAGTGGCGGCGTGACTTCATTCAGGCCACGATAGTCTACTGTCAGTCTCCACTCTCCATTAGACTTTCGCACTGGCCATATGGGGCTGTTAAAGGGTGAGCAAGTCTTGCTGATCACTCCTTGGGTAGCTATACCAAAAGCCCACCGGTACCCTTTTGGGTCCTTGAAATACCCTCTCCTGAGGTAGTCTGTGCCCAGAATGCACGGAGCCTCTGGGCCAGTCACAATGGGGTGCTTCCGCCACTCGTTCCCAGTTAGGCTCACTTCGGCCTCCAGCACAGTCAGCTGTTGGGATCCCCCTCTCACTCCGGAAATACAGATGGGTTCTGCCCCTATATGGCTTGAGGGCATTAGGGTACATTGTGCACCAGTGTCCACTAAAGCCTTATATTCCTGCCAGGCCATCTAATCCACACAGTCCAATAAACTCGGTTGTCCCTCTCCTCCGCCTGGCTGGGGGCAGGGCCGCTCTAGTCCTGGTCATAGTACTCGTTACCCACTTCTTGTAAATAGGAATCAGAAGTCCCTTCAAGAGGATCAGAGGTGAGATCAGCTCTTCTATTCTTTCTGGGAAGCTGCCCACTGGAAAGTGGAGCGACGATTTTTCTGGAGGAACCTGAACCCCCTTTTGTAATTGTTTTTCCTTGCAGCTCGCGTACTCGTGCCTCTAGGGTCAAGGTAGGTTTTCCATCCCACCTCCTCATGTCCTCTCCGTAGTCACGCAATGGAAACCACAGGGTGGCTCGCGGTGTGTATCCTCTATATCTTCTCTCTTGAACAGAAGAGCGCTTACTCCTAATGGCTGAAACACTGGTTCGTACGGGTGGAGGGTAGGGCATATCCTCTTTGAATTGCCGGAACTCCCGGGACAGTTTCTCTGCAGCAGAGACGCAGGCCCGTAGGGAGGAAGAGAGACTTTCTTCATATTGCTGGAGTTGGCCAGCCAATTCATCCACCGTTGGTCTCTCTCCGTCTTTCCAGGCCATTACTGTTAATGAGTTGGCATATGATGATGGTGCGCTCCGTAGAAAGTTCCGCCACATAGGTCGCGTGCAATTGACTTCATATGAATCTTTGGATGATTGTCCATTGTCCAGGTCACCATAAATGACTTCCAGCAGAACTAGCTCCCTCAGGTACTGGATACCTTTCTCCATGGTGGTCCACTTGCCTAGGTGACATAGAACATCTTCCTTGAAGGGATACCTTTCCTTCACACCTGACAGGAGTCGTCTCCAGAGGCTGAGGACTCGTGCACCTTTTCCAAATGCGAAAAGCTCCTCGGGGGCGATGCGACGAAAGGCTCCTCGGGGGGGACGCGACGAAAGGCTCCAGAAGGAGCCCGGCACTGCTACGAAAGGCTCCTGGGACGCGACGCGGCGAAAGGCTCTTCAGGCGCGACACGGAGAAAGGCTCCTCAGGCGCAAAGCGACGAAAGGCTACGAAAAGGAGGCGGGCGACGCAGGAAAAGGCTTGGAAAGGAGGGGGGTGATGCGGGAAAAGGCTCCGAAAGGAGGCGAACGGTGCGGGAAAAGGCTCCGAAAGGAGGCGGACGGGCGGGAAAAGCCTCTGAATTGAGGCGGGCGGCGCGGCCAAAGGCTCCAAAAGGAGGCGGGCGACACGGCCAAAGTCCCTAAAAGGAGTTGGGCTCCTGGGACGCGACGCAGCGAGAGACTCCACAGACACGAAGCGACGAAAGGCTCCGAAAGGAGGCGGGCGGTGCACGAAAAGGTTCCGAAAGGAGGCGGGTGACACGTCAAAAGGCTCCAAAAGGAGGCGGGCGGCGCGGGAAAAAGCTCCAAGAGGAGCTGGGCGACGCAACAAAAGGCTCCAAAAAGAGCTGGGCGAAGCAACAAAACGCTCCTCAGGGGCGACGCGGCAAAATACTCCTCGGGGGTGACACGGCGACAGGCTCCCCGGGGGCGACGCGGCGAGAGGCTCCTGGAGCGCGACGCGGCGAGAGGCTCCTGGGGCGTGACGTGACGAGAGGCTCCTAAAGCAGGCGGGCGGCACGGGAAAAGGCTCCGACAGGAGGCGGGCGGCACGGGAAAAGGCTCCAAAAGGAGGCGGGCGACGCAGCCAAAGGCTCCAAAAGGAGGTGGGCGACGCGACCAAAGGCTCCGAAAGGAGGCGGGCGACGCGACCAAAGGCTCCGAAAGGAGGCGGGCGACGCAGCCAAAGGCTCCAGAAAGGAGGCGGACGGCACGGGAAAGGCTCCGAAAGGACACGGGCAGGGCGGGAAAAGGCTCCGAATGGAGGCGGGCGGCGCGGGAAAATGCTCCTCGGGGACGACGCAGTGAGAGGCTCCTGCAGCGCGACACGGCGAGAGGCTCCGAAAGGAGGCGGTCGATGCGGAAAAAGGCTCCGAAAGGAGGCGGTCAATGCGGAAAAAGGCTCCAAAAGGAGGCGGTCGATGAGGCCAAAGGCTCCAAAAGGAGGCGGGCGGCGCGGGAAAAGGCTCCGAATTGAGGCGGGTGGTGCGGGAAAAGCTTCCGAAACGAGGCGGGCGGCGCGGCCAAAGGCCCCAAAAGGAGGTGGGCGACGCGACCAAAGGCTCCGAAAGGAGGCGGACGGCACGGGAAAGGCTCCGAAAGGAGGCGGGCGGGGCACGAAAAGGTTCCAAAAGGAGACAGGCGGCGCAGCCAAAGGCTCCGAAAGCAGGCGGGTGGCACGCGAACAGGTTCCGAAGAGAGGAGGGCGACACAGCCACAGGCTAGGAAAGGAGGCGAGCGACGCGGGAAAAGGCTCCGAATCGAGGCGGGCGGCGTGGGAAAAGGCTCCTTGGGGCCAACGCAGTGAGAGGCTCCTGGGGCGCGACATGGCAAGAGGCTCCGAAAGGAGGCGCTCGACGCGGAAAAAGGCTCCGAAAGGAGGCCGGCGACGCAGCCAAAGGCTCCGAAATAAGGCCGGCGACGCAGCCAAAGGCTCCGATAGGAGGGGGGCGAAGCACCAAAAGGGTACTCGGGGGCCACACAGTGAGAGGCTCCTGGGTGGCGAGGCGGTGACAGGCTCCTGAGGTGCGACGTGACGAGAGGCTCCTGCGGCGCGACGCGACGAGAGGCTCCTGCGGCGCGACGTGACGAGAGGCTCCTGCGGCGCGACGTGACGAGAGGCTCCTGCGGCGCGACGCGACGAGAGGCTCCTGGGGCGGGCAGCGCGGGAAAAGGCTCCGAAAGGAGGCGGGCGACGCGGCGAGAGGCTCCGAAAGGAGGCGGGCGACGCGGCGAGAGGCTCCAAAAGGAGGCGGGCGACGCGGCGAGAGGCTCCTTGGCGAATTGGTGAGAGGCTCCCGGGGCGCGACGCGGCAAGAGGCTACCGGGGCGCGATGCCACGAAGGGCTCCTGGGGCGTGACGTGGCGAGATGCTCCAAAAGGAGGGGGTCGACACGGGAAAAGGCTCCAAAATGTGGCGGGCAGCGCGGGAAAAAGCTCCGAAAGGAGCCGGGCGACGCAACAAAAGGCTCCAAAAAGAGCTGGGCGATGCAACAAAAGGCTCCTCAGGGGCGAAGCGGCAAAATACTCCTCGGGGGTGACGCGGCGACAGGCTCCTCGGGGGCGACGTGGCGAGAGGCTCTTGGGGCGCGACACGGCGAGAGGCTCCTGGGGCGCGACACGGCAAGAGGCTCCGAAAGGAGGAGGGTGACACGGCCAAAGGCTCCGAAAGCAGGCGGGCGATACGGCCAAAGGCTCCGAAAGGAGGTGGGCGGCATGGGAAAAGGCTCCGAAAGGAGGCGGGTGGCACGGGAAAAGGCTCCGAAACGAGGCGGGCGGTGCGGGAAAAGCCTCTGAATTGAGGCGGGCGGTGCGGCCAAAGGCTCCAAAAGGAGGCGGGCGACACGGCCAAAGTCCCTAAAAGGAGTTGGGCTCCTGGGGCGCGACGCAGCGAGAGACTCCACAGACGCGAAGCGACGAAAGGCTCCGAAAGGAGGCGGGCGGTGCACGAAAAGGTTCCAAAAGGAGGTGGGCGACACGTCAAAAGGCTCCAAAAGGAGGCGGGCGGCGCGGGAAAAAGCTCCAAAAGGAGGTGGATGGAGTGGGAAAAGGCTCCAAAAGGAGGCGGGCGGCGCGGGAAAAAGCTCCAAGAGGAGCTGGGCGACGCAACAAAAGGCTCCTCAGGGGCGACCCGGCAAAATACTCCTCGGGGGTGACGCGGCGACAGGCTCCCCTGGGGCGACGCGGCGAGAGGCTCCTGGGGCGCGACGCGGCGAGAGGCTCCTGGGGCGCGACGTGACGAGACGCTCCTAAAGCAGGCGGGCGACACGGCCAAAGGCTCCGAAAGCAGGCGGGTGGCACGGGAAAAGGCTCCGAGAGGAGGCGGGCTGTGCGGCCAAAGGTTCCGAAACGGGGCGGGCGGCGCGGAGAAAGGCTCCAAAAGGAGGCGGGCGACGCAGCCAAAGGCTCCAGAAAGTAGGTGGACGGCACGGGAAAGGCTCCGAAAGGAGGCGAGCAGCGCGGGAAAAGGCTCCGAATGGAGGCGGGCGGCACGGGAAAATGCTCCTCGGGGACGACGCAGTGAGAGGCTCCTGCAGCGCGACACGGCGAGAGGCTCCGAAAGGAGGCGGTCGATGCGGAAAAAGGCTCCGAAAGGAGGCAGTCGACGAGGCCAAAGGCTCCGAAAGGAGGAGGGCGACGAGGGAAAAGGCTCCGAAAGGAGGCGGGCGACGCGGCCAATAGCTCCGAAAGGAGGCGGGCGGTGTGGGAAAAGGCTCCGAATTGAGGCGGTTGGAGTGGAAAAGGCTCCGAAACGAGGCGGGCGATGCGGGAAAATGCGCCAAAAGGAGGCGGTCAACGGGGCAAAAGGCTCCGAAAGGAGACAGTCGACGCGGCCAAAGGCTCTAAAAGGAGGCGGGCGATGCGGGAAAAGGCTCCAAAAGGAGGCGGGCGACGCGGGAAAAGGCTCCGAAAGGAGGCGGGCTACGTGAGAAAAGGCTCCGAAAGCAGACGGGCAACGCGGGAAAAGGCTCCTTGGGGGCCACCTGGCGAGAGGCTCCTTGGTGGTGACGCGGCGAGAGGCTCCCGGGGCGCGACGCCACGAGAAGGTCCGAAAGGAGGCGGTCCACATGGGAAAAGGCTCCAAAAGGAGGCGGTCGCCACCACGGGGGGCCGGTCGGGGGCGCCGTGGCGAGGGGCTCCAAAAGTTACCCGTCCCGGCAACGGGGGGCCGGTCGGGGGCGCCGCGGCGAGGCGCTCCAAAAGGAGCCTGGCGCCACGACGGGGGGCCGGTCGGGGGCGCCGCGGCAAGGGTCGCCAAAAGGTGCCCGTTGCCGTGATGGGGGGCCTGTCGGGGGCGCCGCGGCGAGGGGCTCCCGGTGCGCGACGCTACAAGTGGCTCCTGGGGCGTGACGCGGCAAGATGCTCCGAAAGGAGGCGGTCAATGCGGGAAAAGGCTCCAAAAGGAGCCAGGCGGCGCGGGAAAAAGCTCCAAAAGGAGCCGGGCGACACGGCCAAAGGCTCCCAAAGGAGGCGGGCGATGCAACAAAAGGCTCCTCAGGGGCGACGCGGCAACAGGCTCCAAAAGGAGGCGGGCGGCGCGGGAAAAGGCTCCGAAAGGAGGCGGGCGACACGGCCAAAGGCTCCCAAAGGAGGCGGGTGACACGGCCAAAGGCTCCCAAAGGAGGCGGTCGGCGCGGCCAAAGGCTCCGAAAGGAGGCGGTCGGCGCGGCCAAAGGCTCCGAAAGGAGGCGGTCGGCGCGGCCAAAGGCTCTGAAAGGACGCGGGCAAAGCACCAAAAGGCTACTCGGGGGCCACGCGGCGAGAGGCTCCTTTGGGGCCACGCAGCGAGAGGCTCCTCGGTGGCGAGGCGGTGACAGGCTCCTGGGGCGCGACGCGGTGAGAGGCTCCTGGGTCGCGACGCGGTGAGAGGCTCCTGGGTCGCGACGCGGCGAGAGGCTCCGAAAGGAGGCGGGCGACGCAGGAAAAGGCTCCGAAAGGAGACGGGCGACGCGGGAAAAGGCTCCTAGGGGGCTACGCGGCGAGAGGCTTCTCGGTGGCGACGTGGTAAGAGGCTCCTGGGGTGCGACGCGGCGAGAGGCTCCACAGATGTGAAGCGACGAAAGGCTCCGAAAAGGGTTGGGCGATGTGGCAAAAGGCTCCGAATGGAGGCAGGTGATGTGGCAAAAGTCTCCTTGGGGGCGACGCGGCGCAAGGCTCCCGGGGAGCGACGCGGCAAGAGGTTCCCAGGGCGCCACGGTACGAGAGGCTCCTGGGGCGCGACGCTACGAGAGGCTCCGAAAGGAGGCGGTCCACACGGGAAAGGGCTCCGAAAGGAGGCGGTCGCAGCCACAGGGGCCGGTCGCGGGCGCCGCGGCGAGGGGCTCGAAAAGTTGCCCATCGCG
This sequence comes from Phaethon aethereus, assembly GCF_964289735.1. NCBI lineage: Eukaryota > Metazoa > Chordata > Aves > Phaethontiformes > Phaethontidae > Phaethon > Phaethon aethereus. The sequence continues at coordinate 134,598 of NC_138596.1, read as the reverse complement.
GCAACGGGGGGCTGGTCGTGGGCGCCGCAGCGAGGAGCTCCAATAGGTGCCTGTCGCCGTGACGGGGGGCCGGTCGGGGGCGCCGCGGCGAGGGGCCGGTCGGGGGCGCCGCGGCGAGGGGCGCCAAAAGGTGCCCGTTGCTGTGACGGGGGGCCTGTCGGGGGCGCCGCGGCGAGGGGATCCTGGGGCGCGACGTTACGAGTGGCTCCTGGGGCGTGACGCGGCAAGATGCTCCGAAAACTGGCGGTTGACGCGGAAAAAGGCTCCAAAAGGAGCCAAGCGGCGCAGGAAAAGGCTCTGAAAGGAGCCGGGCGACGCAACAAAAGGCTCCAAAAAGAGCGGGGCGATGCAACAAAAGGCTCCTCAGGGGCGACGCGGCAACAGGCTCCTGGGGGGCGATGCGGCGAAAGGCTCCTACGGCGCGACGCGGCGAAAGGCTGCGAAAGCAGGCGGGCGATGCGGCGAAAGCCTCCGAAAGGAGGTGGGCGATGTGGCCAAAGGCTCCGAAAGGAGGTGGGCGGCACGGGAAAAGGCTCCGAAAGGAGGAGGGCGACGCAGTCAAAGGCTTGGAAAGGAGGGGGGTGACGCGGGAAAAGGCTCCGAAAGGAGGCGGGCGGCGCGGGAAAAGCCTCTGAATTGAGGCGGGCGGTGCGGCCAAAGGCTCCAAAAGGAGGCGGGCGACACGGCCAAAGTCCCTAAAAGGAGTTGGGCTCCTGGGGCGCGACGCAGCGAGAGACTCCACAGACGCGAAGCAACGAAAGGCTCCGAAAGGAGGCGGGCGGTGCACGAAAAGGTTCCAAAAGGAGGCGGGCGACACGTCAAAAGGCTCTAAAAGGAGGCGGGCGGCGCGGGAAAAAGCTCCAAAAGGAGGTGGATGGAGTGGGAAAAGGCTCCAAAAGGAGGCGGGCGGCGCGGGAAAAAGCTCCAAGAGGAGCTGGGCGACGCAACAAAAGGCTCCTCAGGGGCGACCCGGCAAAATACTCCTCGGGGGTGACGCGGCGACAGGCTCCCCGGGGGCGACGCGGCGAGAGGCTCCTGGGCGCGATGCGGCTAGAGGCTCCTGGGGCGCGACGTGACGAGACGCTCCTAAAGCAGGCGGGCGACGCGGCCAAAGGCTCCGAAAGCAGGCGGGTGGCACGGGAAAAGGCTCCGAGAGGAGGCGGGCTGTGCGGCCAAAGGTTCCGAAACGGGGCGGGCGGCGCGGAGAAAGGCTCCAAAAGGAGGCGGGCGACGCAGCCAAAGGCTCCAGAAAGGAGGCGGACGGCACGGGAAAGGCTCCGAAAGGAGGCGGGCAGCGCGGGAAAAGGCTCCGAATGGAGGCGGGCGGCGCGGGAAAAGGCTCCTCGGGGACGACGCAGTGAGAGGCTCCTGCAGCGCGACACGGCGAGAGGCTCCGAAAGGAGGCGGTCGATGCGGAAAAAGGCTCCGAAAGGAGGCAGTCGACGAGGCCAAAGGCTCCGAAAGGAGGCAGTCGACGAGGCCAAAGGCTCCGAAAGGAGGAGGGCGACGCGGCCAATAGCTCCGAAAGGAGGCGGGCGACGCGGCCAAAGGCTCCGATAGGAGGCGGGCGAAGCACCAAAAGGGTACTCGGGGGCCACACAGTGAGAGGCTCCTGGGTGGCGAGGCGGTGACAGGCTCCTTGGTGGCGATGCAGCGACAGGCTCCTGAGGTGCGACGCGACGAGAGGCTCCTGCGGCGCGACGCGACGAGAGGCTCCTGCGGCACGACGCGACGAGAGGCTCCTGGGACGGGCAGCGCGGGAAAAGGCTCCGAAAGGAGGCGGGCGACACGGCGAGAGGCTCCGAAAGGAGGCGGGCGATGCGGCGACAGGCTCCTTGGCGATGTGGTGAGAGGCTCCCGGGGCGCGACGCGGCAAGAGGCTACCGGGGCGCGATGCCACGAAGGGCTCCTGGGGCGTGACGCGGCGAGATGCTCCAAAAGGAGGGGGTCGACACGGGAAAAGGCTCCAAAATGTGGCGGGCAGCGCGGGAAAAAGCTCCGAAAGGAGCCGGGCGACGCAACAAAAGGCTCCAAAAAGAGCTGGGCGATGCAACAAAAGGCTCCTGAGGGGCGAAGCGGCAAAATACTCCTCGGGGGTGACGCGGCGACAGGCTCCTCGGGGGCGACGTGGCGAGAGGCTCTTGGGGCGCGACACGGCGAGAGGCTCCGAAAGGAGGAGAGTGACGCGGCCAAAGGCTCCGAAAGCAGGCGGGCGATACGGCCAAAGGCTCCGAAAGGAGGTGGGCGGCATGGGAAAAGGCTCCGAAAGGAGGCGGGTGGCACGGGAAAAGGCTCCGAAAGGAGGCGGGTGGCACGGGAAAAGGCTCCGAAAGGAGGCGGGTGGCACGGGAAAAGGCTCCGAAAGGAGGAGGGCGACGCAGTCAAAGGCTTGGAAAGGAGGGGGGTGACGCGGGAAAAGGCTCCGAAAGGAGGCGGGTAGCGCGGGAAAAGGCTCCGAAACGAGGCGGGCGGCGTGGGAAAAGCCTCTGAATTGAGGCGGGCGGTGCGGGAAAAGCCTCTGAATTGAGGCGGGCGGTGCGGCCAAAGGCTCCAAAAGGAGGCGGGCGACACGGCCAAAGTCCCTAAAAGGAGTTGGGCTCCTGGGGCGCGACGCAGCGAGAGACTCCACAGACGCGAAGCGACGAAAGGCTCCGAAAGGAGGCGGGCGGTGCACGAAAAGGTTCCAAAAGGAGGTGGGCGACACGTCAAAAGGCTCCAAAAGGGGGCGGGCGGCGCGGGAAAAAGCTCCAAAAGGAGGTGGATGGAGTGGGAAAAGGCTCCAAAAGGAGGCGGGCGGCGCGGGAAAAAGCTCCAAGAGGAGCTGGGCGACGCAACAAAAGGCTCCTCAGGGGCGACGCGGCAACATACTCCTCGGGGGTGACGCGGCGACAGGCTCCCCGGGGGCGACGCGGCGAGAGGCTCCTGCAGCGCGACACGGCGAGAGGCTCCGAAAGGAGGCGGTCGATGCGGAAAAAGGCTCCGAAAGGAGGCAGTCGACGAGGCCAAAGGCTCCGAAAGGAGGAGGGCGACGCGGGAAAAGGCTCCGAAAGGAGGAGGGCGACGCGGGAAAAGGCTCCGAAAGGAGGCGGGCGGTGCGGGAAAAGGCTCCGAATTGAGGCGGTTGGGAGTGGAAAAGGCTCCGAAAGGAGGCGGGCGATGCGGGAAAATGCGCCAAAAGGAGGCGGTCAACGGGGCAAAAGGCTCCGAAAGGAGACAGTCGACGCGGCCAAAGGCTCTAAAAGGAGGCGGGCGATGCGGGAAAAGGCTCCAAAAGGAGGCGGGCGACGCGGGAAAAGGCTCCAAAAGGAGGCGGGCGACGCGGGAAAAGGCTCCGAAAGGAGACAGGCTACGCGAGAAAAGGCTCCTTGGGGGCCACCTGGCGAGAGGCTCCTTGGTGGTGACGCGGCGAAAGGTCCCGGGGCGCGACGCTACGAGAAGCTCCGAAAGGAGGCGGTCCACATGGGAAAAGGCTCCAAAAGGAGGCGGTCGCCGCCACGGGGGGCCGGTCGGGGGCGCCGCGGCGAGGGGCTCCAAAAGTTACCCGTCCCGGCAACGGGGGGCCGGTCGGGGGCGCCGCGGCGAGGCGCTCCAAAAGGAGCCTGGCGCCACGACGGGGGGCCGGTCGGGGGCGCCGCGGCAAGGGTCGCCAAAAGGTGCCCGTTGCCGTGATGGGGGGCCTGTCGGGGGCGCCGCGGCGAGGGGCTCCCGGTGCGCGACGCTACAAGTGGCTCCTGGGGCGTGACGCGGCAAGATGCTCCGAAAGGAGGCGGGCAATGCGGGAAAAGGCTCCAAAAGGAGCCAGGCGGCGCGGGAAAAAGCTCCAAAAGGAGCCGGGCGACACGGCCAAAGGCTCCAAAAGGAGGCGGGCGGCGCGGGAAAAGGCTCCGAAAGGAGGCGGGCGACACGGCCAAAGGCTCCCAAAGGAGGCGGGTGACACGGCCAAAGGCTCCCAAAGGAGGCGGTCGGCGCGGCCAAAGGCTCCGAAAGGAGGCGGTCGGCGCGGCCAAAGGCTCCGAAAGGAGGCGGTCGGAGCGGCCAAAGGCTCCGAAAGGACGCGGGCAAAGCACCAAAAGGCTACTCGGGGGCCACGCGGCGAGAGGTTCCTTTGGGGCCACGCGGCGAGAGGCTCCTTTGGGGCCACGCGGCGAGAGGCTCCTCGGTGGCGAGGCGGTGACAGGCTCCTGGGGTGCGACGCGGTGAGAGGCTCCTGGGTCGCGACGCGGTGAGAGGCTCCGAAAGGAGGCGGGCGACGCGGGAAAAGGCTCCGAAAGGAGACGGGCGACGCGGGAAAAGGCTCCTAGGGGGCTACGTGGCGAGAGGCTTCTCGGTGGCGACGTGGCAAGAGGCTCCTGGGGCGCGACGAGGCGACAGGCTCCTGGGGTGCGACGCGGCGAGAGGCTCCACAGATGCGAAGCGACGAAAGGCTCCGAAAAGGGGTGGGCGATGCGGCAAAAGGCTCCGAATGGAGGCAGGTGATGTGGCAAAAGTCTCCTTGGGGGCGACGCGGCGCAAGGCTGCCGGGGAGCGACGCGGCAAGAGGTTCCCAGGGCGCCACGGTACGAGAGGCTCCTGGGGCGCGACGCTACGAGAGGCTCCGAAAGGAGGCGGTCCACACGGGAAAGGGCTCCGAAAGGAGGCGGTCGCAGCCACGGGGGGCCGGTCGCGGGCGTCGCGGCGAGGGGCTCGAAAAGTTGCCCATCGCGGCAACGGGGGGCTGGTCGTGGGCGCCGCAGCGAGGAGCTCCAATAGGTGCCTGTAGCCGTGACGGGGGGCCGGTCGGGGGCGCCGCGGCGAGGGGCTACCGGGGCGCGACGTTACGAGTGGCTCCTGGGGCGTGACGCGGCAAGATGCTCCGAAAACTGGCGGTCGACGCGGGAAAAGGCTCCAAAAGGATCAAAGCGGCGCAGGAAAAGGCTCTGAAAGGAGCCGGGCGACGCAACAAAAGGCTCCAAAAAGAGCGGGGCGATGCAAGAAAAGGCTCCTCAGGGGCGACGCGGCGACAGGCTCCTGGGGGGCGATGCGGCGAAAGGCTCCTAGGGCGCGACGCGGCCAAAGGCTCCGAAAGGAGGAGGGCGACGCGGCCAAAGGGTGCGAAAGCAGGCGGGCGATGCGGCGAAAGGCTCCGAAAGGAGGCGGGCGACGCGGCCAAAGGCTCCGAAAGGAGGCGGGCGACGCGGCCAAAGGCTCCGAAAGGAGGCGGGCGACGCGGCCAAAGGCTCCGAAAGGAGGCGGGCGACGCGGCCAAAGGCTCCGAAAGGAGGTGGGCGGAATGGGAAAATGCTCCGAAAGGAGGTGGGCGGCAAGGGAAAAGGCTCCGAAAGGAGGCGGGTGGCACGGGAAAAGGCTCCGAAAGGAGGAGGGTGACGCAGTCAAAGGCTTGGAAAGGAGGGGGGCGACGCGGGAAAAGGCTCCAAAAGGAGGCGGTCGACGCGACGGGGGGCCCGACGGAGGCGCCGCAGCGAGGGGCGCCAAAAGTTGCCCATCGCTGCGACGGGGGTCGGTCGGGGGCGCTGCGGCGAGGTGTTCCCGGGGCGCAAAGCTACGAGGAGCTCCTGGGGCGTGACGCAGCGAGATGCTCCGAAAGGAGGCAGGCGACGGGGCCAAAGCCTCCGAAAGGAGGCGGGCAGAGTGGAAAAAGGCTGCGAATGGAGGCGGGTGGCGCGGGAAAAGGCTCCTCGGGGCTGACACGGCGAGAGGCTCCTGGGGCGCGACACGGCGACAGGCACCGAAAGGAGGCGGTCGACGCGGCGAGAGGCTCCAAAAGGAGGCAGACGACGCGGCCAAAGGCTCCAAAGGAGGCGGGTGACGCGGCCAAAGGCTCCAAAGGAGGCGGGCGACGCGGCCAAAGGCTCCAAAAGGAGGCAGGCGACGCGGCCAAAGGCTCCGAAAGGAGACGGGCGACGCGGCCAAAGGCTCCGAAAGGAGACGGGCGACACGGCCAAAGGCTCCGAAAGGAGACGGGCGACGCGGCCAAAGGCTCCGAATGGAGACGGGCGAAACACCAAAAGGCTCCTTGGGGGCACGCGGCAACAGGCTCCTCGGGGGCCACGCGGCGAGAGGCTCCTCGGTGGCGACGCGGCGAGAGGCTCCTAGGGCGCTACGAGGCGAGAGGCTCCACAGGCGCGAAGCAACGAAAGGCTCCTAAAAGGGGTGGGCGAAGCAGCCAAAGGCTCCGAAAGGAGGCGGGTGACGTGGCAAAAGTCTCCTCAGGGGCGACGTGGCGCGAGGCTCCTGGGGGGCGACGCGGCGAGAGGCTCCTTGGCGATGTGGTGAGAGACTCCCGGGGCGCGACGCGGCAAGAGGCTACCGGGGCGCGATGCCACGAAGGGCTCCTGGGGCGTGACGCGGCGAGATGCTCCAAAAGGAGGGGGTCGACACGGGAAAAGGCTCCAAAATGTGGCGGGCAGCGCGGGAAAAAGCTCCGAAAGCAGCCTAGCGATGCAACAAAAGGCTCCAAAAAGAGCTGGGCGATGCAACAAAAGGCTCCTCAGGGGCGAAGCGGCAAAATACTCCTCGGGGGCGCCGCGGTGAGGGGCTCCAAAAGGTGCCTGTCACCGCGATGGGGGGCCGGTCGAGGGCGCCGCGGCGAGGGGCTCCATAAGGTGCCCGTCGCCGCGACGGGGGGCCGGTCGGGGGCGCCGTGGCGAGGGGCTACCGGGGCGCGTTGCTACAAGTGGCTCCTGGGGCGTGACGCGGCAAGATGCTCCGAAAGGAGGCGGTCGACGCGGGAAAAGGCTCCGAAAGGAGGCAGGCGGCGTGGGAAAAGGCTCCGAAAGGAGGCAGGCAGCGCGGGAAAAGGCTCCGAAAGGAGCCGGACGATGCAACAACAGGCTCCTAGGGGGCGACGCGGCAAAATTCTCCTCGGGGGTGACGCGGTGACAGGCTCCTGGGGCGCGACGCGGTGACAGGCTCCTGGGGCGCGACGCAACGACAGGTTCTGAAAGGAGGAGGGCGACTCGGCGAAAGGCTCCTGGGGCGCGACGCGAATAGAGGCTCCGAAAGGAGGCAGGCGGCGCGGGAAAGGGCTCTGAAAGGAGGCGGGCGGCGCGGCCAAAGGCTCCGAAAGGAGGCGGGCGAAACACCAAAAGGCTCCTTGGGGGCGATGCGGCGAAAGGCTCCTCGAGGGCCACGCGGCGCGAGGCTCCTGGGGCGGGAAAAGGCGAGAGGCTCCGAAAAGGGGTGGGCGACGAGGCAAAAGGCTCCGAAAGGAGGCGGGTGACGTGGCAAAGGCCTCCTCGGGGGCGACACGGCGCGAGGCTCCTGGGGCGTGACGCAGTGAGAGGCTCCGAAAGGAAGCGGTCGACGCGGGAAAAGGCTCCGAAAGGAGGCGGTCGACGCGACGTGGGGCCGTTCGAGGGCGCCGCGGCGAGGGGCTACCGGGGCGCGACGCTGCGAGTGCCTCCTAGGGCGTGACGTGGCAAGATGCTCCGAAAGGAGGCGGACGACGCGGCAAAAGGCCCCGAAAGGAGGCGGACGACGCGGCAAAAGGCCCCGAAAGGAGGCGGACGATGCGGCAAAAGGCTCCGAAAGGAGGCGGGCGATGCGGGAAAAGGCTCCAAAAGGAGGTGGGCGAAACACCAAAGGGCTCCTTGGGGGCGACGCGGCGAGAGGCTCCTCGGTGGCGACGCGGCGAGGGGCTCCCGGGGCGCGACGCTACGACTGGCTCCTGGGGCGTGATGCGGCAAGATGCTCCGAAAGGAGGCGGTCGACACGGGAAAAGGCTCCAAAAAGAGTCCGTCGCCTCGACGGGGGGCTGGGGGCGCCGTGGCGAGGGGCTGGTCGGGGTCGCCGCAGCGAGGGGCTCCAAAAGGAGCCTGGCGCCGCGACAGGGGGCCGGTGGGGTGCGCCGCGGCGAGGGGCTCCAAAAGGTGCCTGTCGCCGTAACGGGGGGCCGGTCAGGGGCGCCACGACAGGGGGCCGGTCGGGGGCACCGCGGCGAGAGTCGCGAAAAGGTGCCCGTCACGGCGACGGGGGGCCGGTCGGGGCGACGCGGCGAGGGGCTACCGGGGCACGACGCTACCAGTGCCTCCTGGGGCGTGACGCGGCAAGATGCTCCGAAAGGAGCTGGTCGACGCGGGAAAAGGCTCCGAAAGGAGGCAGGATGCGCGGGAAAAGGCTCCGAAAGGTGCCGGGCGACGCAACAAAAGGCTCCTCAGGGGCGACGCGGCAAAATTCTCCTCGGGGTCCACGCGGCGAGAGGCTCCTCAATGGCGACGCGGCGAGAGGCTCCTGAGGCGAGACGAGGCGAGAGGCTCCTGGGGCGCGACGAGGCGAGAGGCTCCACAGAAGCGAAGCGACGAAAGGCGCCGAAAAGGGGTGGGCGACGCGGCAAAAGGCTCCGAAAGGAGGCAGGTGACGTGGCAAACGTTTCCTCGGCGGCGACACGGCGCCAGGCTCCTGGGGCGTGACGCTACGAGAGGCTCCGAAAGGAGGTGGTCGACGCGGGAAAAGGCTCCAAAAGGAGGCGGTCGACGCGACGGGGGGCCCGACGGAGGCGCCGCAGCGAGGGGCGCCAAAAGTTGCCCATCGCTGCGACGGGGGTCGGTCGGGGGCGCCGCGGCGAGGTGTTCCCGGGGCGCGAAGCTACGAGTAGCTCCTGGGGCGTGACGCAGCGAGATGCTCCGAAAGGAGGCAGGCGACGGGGCCAAAGCCTCCGAAAGGAGGCGGGCAGAGTGGAAAAAGGCTGCGAATGGAGGCGGGCGGTGCGGGAAAAGGCTCCTCGGGGCTGACACGGCGAGAGGCTCCTGGGGCGCGACACGGCGACAGGCTCCGAAAGGAGGCGGTCGACGCGGCGAGAGGCTCCAAAAGGAGGCAGACGACGCGGCCAAAGGCTCCAAAGGAGGCGGGCGACGCGGCCAAAGGCTCCAAAGGAGGCGGGCGACGCGGCCAAAGGCTCCGAAAGGAGGCGGTCGACGCGGCCAAAGGCTCCGAAAGGAGACGGGCGACGCGGCCAAAGGCTCCGAAAGGAGACGGGCGACGCAGCCAAAGGCTCCGAAAGGAGACGGGCGACGCGGCCAAAGGCTCCGAAAGGAGCCGGACGATGCAACAAAAGGCTCCTAGGGGGCGACGCGGCAAAATTCTCCTCGGGGGTGACGCGGTGACAGGCTCCTGGGGCGCGACGCGGTGACAGGCTCCTGGGGCGCGACGCAACGACAGGTTCTGAAAGGAGGAGGGCGACTCGGCGAAAGGCTCCTGGGGCGCGACGCGAATAGAGGCTCCGAAAGGAGGCAGGCGGCGCGGGAAAGGGCTCTGAAAGGAGGCGGGCGGCGCGGCCAAAGGCTCCGAAAGGAGGCGGGCGAAACACCAAAAGGCTCCTTGGGGGCGATGCGGCGAAAGGCTCCTCGAGGGCCACGCGGCGCGAGGCTCCTGGGGCGGGAAAAGGCGAGAGGCTCCGAAAAGGGGTGGGCGACGAGGCAAAAGGCTCCGAAAGGAGGCGGGTGACGTGGCAAAGGCCTCCTCGGGGGCGACACGGCGCGAGGCTCCTGGGGCGTGACGCAGTGAGAGGCTCCGAAAGGAAGCGGTCGACGCGGGAAAAGGCTCCGAAAGGAGGCGGTCGACGCGACGTGGGGCCGTTCGAGGGCGCCGCGGCGAGGGGCTACCGGGGCGCGACGCTGCGAGTGCCTCCTAGGGCGTGACGTGGCAAGATGCTCCGAAAGGAGGCGGACGACGCGGCAAAAGGCCCCGAAAGGAGGCGGACGACGCGGCAAAAGGCCCCGAAAGGAGGCGGACGACGCGGCAAAAGGCTCCGAAAGGAGGCGGGCGATGCGGGAAAAGGCTCCAAAAGGAGGTGGGCGAAACACCAAAGGGCTCCTTGGGGGCGACGCGGCGAGAGGCTCCTCGGTGGCGACGCGGCGAGGGGCTCCCGGGGCGCGACGCTACGACTGGCTCCTGGGGCGTGATGCGGCAAGATGCTCCGAAAGGAGGCGGTCGACACGGGAAAAGGCTCCAAAAAGAGTCCGTCGCCTCGACGGGGGGCTGGTCGGGGGCGCCGTGGCGAGGGGCTGGTCGGGGTCGCCGCAGCGAGGGGCTCCAAAAGGAGCCTGGCGCCGCGACAGGGGGCCGGTGGGGTGCGCCGCGGCGAGGGGCTCCAAAAGGTGCCTGTCGCCGTAACGGGGGGCCGGTCAGGGGCGCCACGACAGGGGGCCGGTCGGGGGCACCGCGGCGAGAGTCGCGAAAAGGTGCCCGTCACGGCGACGGGGGGCCGGTCGGGGCGACGCGGCGAGGGGCTACCGGGGCACGACGCTACCAGTGCCTCCTGGGGCGTGACGCGGCAAGATGCTCCGAAAGGAGCTGGTCGACGCGGGAAAAGGCTCCGAAAGGAGGCAGGATGCGCGGGAAAAGGCTCCGAAAGGTGCCGGGCGACGCAACAAAAGGCTCCTCAGGGGCGACGCGGCAAAATTCTCCTCGGGGTCCACGCGGCGAGAGGCTCCTCGATGGCGACGCGGCGAGAGGCTCCTGAGGCGAGACGAGGCGAGAGGCTCCTGGGGCGCGACGAGGCGAGAGGCTCCACAGAAGCGAAGCGACGAAAGGCGCCGAAAAGGGGTGGGCGACGCGGCAAAAGGCTCCGAAAGGAGGCAGGTGACGTGGCAAACGTTTCCTCGGCGGCGACACGGCGCCAGGCTCCTGGGGCGTGACGCTACGAGAGGCTCCGAAAGGAGGTGGTCGACGCGGGAAAAGGCTCCAAAAGGAGGCGGTCGACGCGACGGGGGGCCCGACGGAGGCGCCGCAGCGAGGGGCGCCAAAAGTTGCCCATCGCTGCGACGGGGGTCGGTCGGGGGCGCCGCGGCGAGGTGTTCCCGGGGCGCGAAGCTACGAGTAGCTCCTGGGGCGTGACGCAGCGAGATGCTCCGAAAGGAGGCAGGCGACGGGGCCAAAGCCTCCGAAAGGAGGCGGGCAGAGTGGAAAAAGGCTGCGAATGGAGGCGGGCGGTGCGGGAAAAGGCTCCTCGGGGCTGACACGGCGAGAGGCTCCTGGGGCGCGACACGGCGACAGGCTCCGAAAGGAGGCGGTCGACGCGGCGAGAGGCTCCAAAAGGAGGCAGACGACGCGGCCAAAGGCTCCAAAGGAGGCGGGCGACGCGGCCAAAGGCTCCAAAGGAGGCGGGCGACGCGGCCAAAGGCTCCGAAAGGAGGCGGTCGACGCGGCCAAAGGCTCCGAAAGGAGACGGGCGACGCGGCCAAAGGCTCCGAAAGGAGACGGGCGACGCGGCCAAAGGCTCCGAAAGGAGACGGGCGACGCAGCCAAAGGCTCCGAAAGGAGACGGGCGACGCGGCCAAAGGCTCCGAAAGGAGACGGGCGAAACACCAAAAGGCTCCTTGGGGGCGACGCGGCAACAGGCTCCTCGGGGGCCACGCGGCGAGAGGCTCCTCGGTGGCGACGTGGCGAGAGGCTCCTAGGGCGCTACGAGGCGAGAGGCTCCACAGGCGCGAAGCAACGAAAGGCTCCTAAAAGGGGTGGGCGAAGCAGCCAAAGGCTCCGAAAGGAGGCGGGTGACGTGGCAAAAGTCTCCTCAGGGGCGACGTGGCGCGAGGCTCCTGGGGGGCGACGCGGCGAGAGGCTCCTTGGCGATGTGGTGAGAGACTCCCGGGGCGCGACGCGGCAAGAGGCTACCGGGGCGCGATGCCACGAAGGGCTCCTGGGGCGTGACGCGGCGAGATGCTCCAAAAGGAGGGGGTCGACACGGGAAAAGGCTCCAAAATGTGGCGGGCAGCGCGGGAAAAAGCTCCGAAAGCAGCCTAGCGATGCAACAAAAGGCTCCAAAAAGAGCTGGGCGATGCAACAAAAGGCTCCTCAGGGGCGAAGCGGCAAAATACTCCTCGGGGGCGCCGCGGTGAGGGGCTCCAAAAGGTGCCTGTCACCGCGATGGGGGGCCGGTCGAGGGCGCCGTGGCGAGGGGCTCCATAAGGTGCCCGTCGCCGCGACGGGGGGCCGGTCGGGGGCGCCGTGGCGAGGGGCTACCGGGGCGCGTTGCTACAAGTGGCTCCTGGGGCGTGACGCGGCAAGATGCTCCGAAAGGAGGCGGTCGACGCGGGAAAAGGCTCCGAAAGGAGGCAGGCGGCGTGGGAAAAGGCTCCGAAAGGAGCCGGACGATGCAACAAAAGGCTCCTAGGGGGCGACGCGGCAAAATTCTCCTCGGGGGTGACGCGGTGACAGGCTCCTGGGGCGCGAGGCGGTGACAGGCTCCTGGGGCGCGACGCAACGACAGGTTCTGAAAGGAGGAGGGCGACTCGGCGAAAGGCTCCTGGGGCGCGACGCGAATAGAGGCTCCGAAAGGAGGCAGGCGGCGCGGGAAAGGGCTCCGAAAGGAGGCGGGCGGCGCGGCCAAAGGCTCCGAAAGGAGGCGGGCGAAACACCAAAAGGCTCCTTGGGGGCGATGCGGCGAAAGGCTCCTCGAGGGCCACGCGGCGCGAGGCTCCTGGGGCGGGAAAAGGCGAGAGGCTCCGAAAAGGGGTGGGCGACGAGGCAAAAGGCTCCGAAAGGAGGCGGGTGACGTGGCAAAGGCCTCCTCGGGGGCGACACGGCGCGAGGCTCCTGGGGCGTGACGCGGTGAGAGGCTCCGAAAGGAAGCGGTCGACGCGGGAAAAGGCTCCGAAAGGAGGCGGTCGACGCGACGTGGGGCCGTTCGAGGGCGCCGCGGCGAGGGGCTACCGGGGCGCGACGCTGCGAGTGCCTCCTAGGGCGTGACGTGGCAAAAGGCCCCGAAAGGAGGCGGACGACGCGGCAAAAGGCCCCGAAAGGAGGCGGACGACGCGGCAAAAGGCCCCGAAAGGAGGCGGACGACGCGGCAAAAGGCCCCGAAAGGAGGCGGACGACGCGGCAAAAGGCTCCGAAAGGAGGCGGGCGATGCGGGAAAAGGCTCCAAAAGGAGGTGGGCGAAACACCAAAGGGCTCCTTGGGGGCGACGCGGCGAGAGGCTCCTCGGTGGCGACGCGGCGAGGGGCTCCTCGGTGGCGACGCGGCGAGAGGCTCCTAGGGCGCTACGAGGCGAGAGGCTCCACAGGCGCGAAGCAACGAAAGGCTCCTAAAAGGGGTGGGCGAAGCAGCCAAAGGCTCCGAAAGGAGGCGGGTGACGTGGCAAAAGTCTCCTCAGGGGCGACGTGGCGCGAGGGTCCTGGGGGGCGACGCGGCGAGAGGCTCCTTGGCGATGTGGTGAGAGACTCCCGGGGCGCGACGCGGCAAGAGGCTACCGGGGCGCGATGCCACGAAGGGCTCCTGGGGCGTGACGCGGCGAGATGCTCCAAAAGGAGGGGGTCGACACGGGAAAAGGCTCCAAAATGTGGCGGGCAGCGCGGGAAAAAGCTCCGAAAGCAGCCTAGCGATGCAACAAAAGGCTCCAAAAAGAGCTGGGCGATGCAACAAAAGGCTCCTCAGGGGCGAAGCGGCAAAATACTCCTCGGGGGCGCCGCGGTGAGGGGCTCCAAAAGGTGCCTGTCACCGCGATGGGGGGCCGGTCGAGGGCGCCGTGGCGAGGGGCTCCATAAGGTGCCCGTCGCCGCGACGGGGGGCCGGTCGGGGGCGCCGTGGCGAGGGGCTACCGGGGCGCGTTGCTACAAGTGGCTCCTGGGGCGTGACGCGGCAAGATGCTCCGAAAGGAGGCGGTCGACGCGGGAAAAGGCTCCGAAAGGAGGCAGGCGGCGTGGGAAAAGGCTCCGAAAGGAGCCGGACGATGCAACAAAAGGCTCCTAGGGGGCGACGCGGCAAAATTCTCCTCGGGGGTGACGCGGTGACAGGCTCCTGGGGCGCGAGGCGGTGACAGGCTCCTGGGGCGCGACGCAACGACAGGTTCTGAAAGGAGGAGGGCGACTCGGCGAAAGGCTCCTGGGGCGCGACGCGAATAGAGGCTCCGAAAGGAGGCAGGCGGCGCGGCCAAAGGCTCCGAAAGGAGACGGGCGACGCGGCCAAAGGCTCCGAAAGGAGACGGGCGACGCGGCCAAAGGCTCCGAAAGGAGACGGGCGACGCGGCCAAAGGCTCCGAAAGGAGACGGGCGAAACACCAAAAGGCTCCTTGGGGGCGACGCGGCAACAGGCTCCTCGGGGGCCACGCGGCGAGAGGCTCCTCGGTGGCGACGCGGCGAGAGGCTCCTAGGGCGCTACGAGGCGAGAGGCTCCACAGGCGCGAAGCAACGAAAGGCTCCTAAAAGGGGTGGGCGAAGCAGCCAAAGGCTCCGAAAGGAGGCGGGTGACGTGGCAAAAGTCTCCTCAGGGGCGACGTGGCGCGAGGCTCCTGGGGGGCGACGCGGCGAGAGGCTCCTTGGCGATGTGGTGAGAGACTCCCGGGGCGCGACGCGGCAAGAGGCTACCGGGGCGCGATGCCACGAAGGGCTCCTGGGGCGTGACGCGGCGAGATGCTCCAAAAGGAGGGGGTCGACACGGGAAAAGGCTCCAAAATGTGGCGGGCAGCGCGGGAAAAAGCTCCGAAAGCAGCCTAGCGATGCAACAAAAGGCTCCAAAAAGAGCTGGGCGATGCAACAAAAGGCTCCTCAGGGGCGAAGCGGCAAAATACTCCTCGGGGGCGCCGCGGTGAGGGGCTCCAAAAGGTGCCTGTCACCGCGATGGGGGGCCAGTCGAGGGCGCCGTGGCGAGGGGCTCCATAAGGTGCCCGTCGCCGCGACGGGGGGCCGGTCGGGGGCGCCGTGGCGAGGGGCTACCGGGGCGCGTTGCTACAAGTGGCTCCTGGGGCGTGACGCGGCAAGATGCTCCGAAAGGAGGCGGTCGACGCGGGAAAAGGCTCCGAAAGGAGGCAGGCGGCGTGGGAAAAGGCTCCGAAAGGAGCCGGACGATGCAACAAAAGGCTCCTAGGGGGCGACGCGGCAAAATTCTCCTCGGGGGTGACGCGGTGACAGGCTCCTGGGGCGCGAGGCGGTGACAGGCTCCTGGGGCGCGACGCAACGACAGGTTCTGAAAGGAGGAGGGCGACTCGGCGAAAGGCTCCTGGGGCGCGACGCGAATAGAGGCTCCGAAAGGAGGCAGGCGGCGCGGGAAAGGGCTCCGAAAGGAGGCGGGCGGCGCGGCCAAAGGCTCCGAAAGGAGGCGGGCGAAACACCAAAAGGCTCCTTGGGGGCGATGCGGCGAAAGGCTCCTCGAGGGCCACGCGGCGCGAGGCTCCTGGGGCGGGAAAAGGCGAGAGGCTCCGAAAAGGGGTGGGCGACGAGGCAAAAGGCTCCGAAAGGAGGCGGGTGACGTGGCAAAGGCCTCCTCGGGGGCGACACGGCGCGAGGCTCCTGGGGCGTGACGCGGTGAGAGGCTCCGAAAGGAAGCGGTCGACGCGGGAAAAGGCTCCGAAAGGAGGCGGTCGACGCGACGTGGGGCCGTTCGAGGGCGCCGCGGCGAGGGGCTACCGGGGCGCGACGCTGCGAGTGCCTCCTAGGGCGTGACGTGGCAAAAGGCCCCGAAAGGAGGCGGACGACGCGGCAAAAGGCCCCGAAAGGAGGCGGACGACGCGGCAAAAGGCCCCGAAAGGAGGCGGACGACGCGGCAAAAGGCCCCGAAAGGAGGCGGACGACGCGGCAAAAGGCTCCGAAAGGAGGCGGGCGATGCGGGAAAAGGCTCCAAAAGGAGGTGGGCGAAACACCAAAGGGCTCCTTGGGGGCGACGCGGCGAGAGGCTCCTCGGTGGCGACGCGGCGAGGGGCTCCTCGGTGGCGACGCGGCGAGAGGCTCCTAGGGCGCTACGAGGCGAGAGGCTCCACAGGCGCGAAGCAACGAAAGGCTCCTAAAAGGGGTGGGCGAAGCAGCCAAAGGCTCCGAAAGGAGGCGGGTGACGTGGCAAAAGTCTCCTCAGGGGCGACGTGGCGCGAGGCTCCTGGGGGGCGACGCGGCGAGAGGCTCCTTGGCGATGTGGTGAGAGACTCCCGGGGCGCGACGCGGCAAGAGGCTACCGGGGCGCGATGCCACGAAGGGCTCCTGGGGCGTGACGCGGCGAGATGCTCCAAAAGGAGGGGGTCGACACGGGAAAAGGCTCCAAAATGTGGCGGGCAGCGCGGGAAAAAGCTCCGAAAGCAGCCTAGCGATGCAACAAAAGGCTCCAAAAAGAGCTGGGCGATGCAACAAAAGGCTCCTCAGGGGCGAAGCGGCAAAATACTCCTCGGGGGCGCCGCGGTGAGGGGCTCCAAAAGGTGCCTGTCACCGCGATGGGGGGCCGGTCGAGGGCGCCGTGGCGAGGGGCTCCATAAGGTGCCCGTCGCCGCGACGGGGGGCCGGTCGGGGGCGCCGTGGCGAGGGGCTACCGGGGCGCGTTGCTACAAGTGGCTCCTGGGGCGTGACGCGGCAAGATGCTCCGAAAGGAGGCGGTCGACGCGGGAAAAGGCTCCGAAAGGAGGCAGGCGGCGTGGGAAAAGGCTCCGAAAGGAGCCGGACGATGCAACAAAAGGCTCCTAGGGGGCGACGCGGCAAAATTCTCCTCGGGGGTGACGCGGTGACAGGCTCCTGGGGCGCGAGGCGGTGACAGGCTCCTGGGGCGCGACGCAACGACAGGTTCTGAAAGGAGGAGGGCGACTCGGCGAAAGGCTCCTGGGGCGCGACGCGAATAGAGGCTCCGAAAGGAGGCAGGCGGCGCGGGAAAGGGCTCCGAAAGGAGGCGGGCGGCGCGGCCAAAGGCTCCGAAAGGAGGCGGGCGAAACACCAAAAGGCTCCTTGGGGGCGATGCGGCGAAAGGCTCCTCGAGGGCCACGCGGCGCGAGGCTCCTGGGGCGGGAAAAGGCGAGAGGCTCCGAAAAGGGGTGGGCGACGAGGCAAAAGGCTCCGAAAGGAGGCGGGTGACGTGGCAAAGGCCTCCTCGGGGGCGACACAGCGCGAGGCTCCTGGGGCGTGACGCGGTGAGAGGCTCCGAAAGGAAGCGGTCGACGCGGGAAAAGGCTCCGAAAGGAGGCGGTCGACGCGACGTGGGGCCGTTCGAG
Source organism: Phaethon aethereus (assembly GCF_964289735.1). NCBI lineage: Eukaryota > Metazoa > Chordata > Aves > Phaethontiformes > Phaethontidae > Phaethon > Phaethon aethereus. The sequence goes on along the minus strand of NC_138596.1, from coordinate 117,704 downwards.
GGCGCCGCGGCGAGGGGCTACCGGGGCGCGACGCTGCGAGTGCCTCCTAGGGCGTGACGTGGCAAGATGCTCCGAAAGGAGGCGGACGACGCGGCAAAAGGCCCCGAAAGGAGGCGGACGACGCGGCAAAAGGCCCCGAAAGGAGGCGGACGACGCGGCAAAAGGCCCCGAAAGGAGGCGGACGACGCGGCAAAAGGCCCCGAAAGGAGGCGGACGAGGCGGCAAAAGGCCCCGAAAGGAGGCGGACGACGCGGCAAAAGGCTCCGAAAGGAGGCGGACGACGCGGCAAAAGGCTCCGAAAGGAGGTGGGCGAAACACCAAAGGGCTCCTTGGGGGCGACGCGGCGAGAGGCTCCTCGGTGGCGACGCGGCGAGGGGCTCCCGGGGCGCGACGCTACGACTGGCTCCTGGGGCGTGATGCGGCAAGATGCTCCAAAAGGAGGCGGTCGACATGGGAAAAGGCTCCAAAAAGAGTCCGTCGCCTCGACGGGGGGCTGGTCGGGGGCGCCGCGGCGAGGGGCTGGTCGGGGTCGCCGCAGCGAGGGGCTCCAAAAGGAGCCTGGCGCCGCGACAGGGGGCCGGTGGGGTGCGCCGCGGCGAGGGGCTCCAAAAGGTGCCTGTCGCCGTAACGGGGGGCCGGTCAGGGGCGCCACGACAGGGGGCCGGTCGGGGGCGCCGCGGCGAGAGTCGCCAAAAGGTGCCCGTCACGGCGACGGGGGGCCGGTCGGGGCGACGCGGCGAGTGGCTACCGGAGCACGACGCTACCAGTGCCTCCTGGGGCGTGACGCGGCAAGATGCTCCGAAAGGAGCTGGTCGACGCGGGAAAAGGCTCCGAAAGGAGGCAGGATGCGCGGGAAAAGGCTCCGAAAGGTGCCGGGCGACGCAACAAAAGGCTCCTCAGGGGCGACGCGGCAAAATTCTCCTCGGGGTCCACGCGGCGAGAGGCTCCTCGATGGCGACGCGGCAAGAGGCTCCTGAGGCGAGACGAGGCGAGAGGCTCCTGAGGCGAGACGAGGCGAGAGGCTCCTGGGGCGCGACGAGGCGAGAGGCTCCACAGAAGCGAAGCGACGAAAGGCGCCGAAAAGGGGTGGGCGACGCGGCAAAAGGCTCCGAAAGGAGGCAGGTGACGTGGCAAACGTCTCCTCGGCGGCGACACGGCGCCAGGCTCCTGGGGCGTGACGCTACGAGAGGCTCCGAAAGGAGGTGGTCGACGCGGGAAAAGGCTCCAAAAGGAGGCGGTCGACGCGACGGGGGGCCCGATGGAGGCGCCGCAGCGAGGGGCGCCAAAAGTTGCCCATCGCTGCGACGGGGGTCGGTCGGGGGCGCCGCGGCGAGGTGTTCCTGGGGCGCGAAGCTACGAGTAGCTCCTGGGGCGTGACGCAGCGAGATGCTCCGAAAGGAGGCAGGCGACGGGGCCAAAGCCTCCGAAAGGAGGCGGGCAGAGTGGAAAAAGGCTGCGAATGGAGGCGGGAGGCGCGGGAAAAGGTTCCTCGGGGCTGACACGGCGAGAGGCTCCTGGGGCGCGACACGGCGACAGGCTCCGAAAGGAGGCGGTCGACGCGGCGAGAGGCTCCAAAAGGAGGCGGTCGACGCGGCGAGAGGCTCCAAAAGGAGGCAGACGACACGGCCAAAGGCTCCAAAGGAGGCGGGCGACGCGGCCAAAGGCTCCAAAGGAGGCGGGCGACGCGGCCAAAGGCTCCGAAAGGAGGCGGTCGACGCGGCCAAAGGCTCCGAAAGGAGACGGGCGACGCGGCCAAAGGCTCCGAAAGGAGACGGGCGACGCGGCCAAAGGCTCCGAAAGGAGACGGGCGACGCGGCCAAAGGCTCCGAAAGGAGACGGGCGACGCGGCCAAAGGCTCCGAAAGGAGACGGGCGACGCGGCCAAAGGCTCCGAAAGGAGACGGGCGACGCGGCCAAAGGCTCCGAAAGGAGACGGGCGAAACACCAAAAGGCTCCTTGGGGGCGACGCGGCAACAGGCTCCTCGGGGGCCACGCGGCGAGAGGCTCCTCGGTGGCGACGCGGCGAGAGGCTCCTAGGGCGCTACGAGGCGAGAGGCTCCACAGGCGCGAAGCAACGAAAGGCTCCTAAAAGGGGTGGGCGAAGCAGCCAAAGGCTCCGAAAGGAGGCGGGTGACGTGGCAAAAGTCTCCTCAGGGGCGACGTGGCGCGAGGCTCCTGGGGGGCGACGCGGCGAGAGGCTCCTTGGCGATGTGGTGAGAGACTCCCGGGGCGCGACGCGGCAAGAGGCTACCGGGGCGCGATGCCACGAAGGGCTCCTGGGGCGTGACGCGGCGAGATGCTCCAAAAGGAGGGGGTCGACACGGGAAAAGGCTCCAAAATGTGGCGGGCAGCGCGGGAAAAAGCTCCGAAAGCAGCCTAGCGATGCAACAAAAGGCTCCAAAAAGAGCTGGGCGATGCAACAAAAGGCTCCTCAGGGGCGAAGCGGCAAAATACTCCTCGGGGGCGCCGCGGTGAGGGGCTCCAAAAGGTGCCTGTCACCGCGATGGGGGGCCGGTCGAGGGCGCCGCGGCGAGGGGCTCCATAAGGTGCCCGTCGCCGCGACGGGGGGCCGGTCGGGGGCGCCGTGGCGAGGGGCTACCGGGGCGTGTTGCTACAAGTGGCTCCTGGGGCGTGACGCGGCAAGATGCTCCGAAAGGAGGCGGTCGACGCGGGAAAAGGCTCCGAAAGGAGGCAGGCGGCGTGGGAAAAGGCTCCGAAAGGAGGCAGGCAGCGCGGGAAAAGGCTCCGAAAGGAGGCAGGCAGCGCGGGAAAAGGCTCCGAAAGGAGGCAGGCAGCACGGGAAAAGGCTCCGAAAGGAGCCGGACGATGCAACAAAAGGCTCCTAGGGGGCGACGCGGCAAAATTCTCCTCGGGGGTGACGCGGTGACAGGCTCCTGGGGCGCGACGCAACGACAGGTTCTGAAAGGAGGAGGGCGACTCGGCGAAAGGCTCTTGGGGCGCGACGCGAATAGAGGCTCCGAAAGGAGGCAGGCGGCGCGGGAAAGGGCTCCGAAAGGAGGCGGGCGGCGCGGCCAAAGGCTCCGAAAGGAGGCGGGCGAAACACCAAAAGGCTCCTTGGGGGCGATGCGGCGAAAGGCTCCTCGAGGGCCACGCGGCGCGAGGCTCCTGGGGCGGGAAAAGGTGAGAGGCTCCGAAAAGGGGTGGGCGACGAGGCAAAAGGCTCCGAAAGGAGGCGGGTGACGTGGCAAAGGCCTCCTCGGGGGCGACACGGCGCGAGGCTCCTGGGGCGTGACGCGGTGAGAGGCCCCGAAAGGAAGCGGTCGACGCGGGAAAAGGCTCCGAAAGGAGGCGGTCGACGCGACGTGGGGCCGTTCGAGGGCGCCGCGGCGAGGGGCTACCGGGGCGCGACGCTGCGAGTGCCTCCTAGGGCGTGACGTGGCAAAAGGCCCCGAAAGGAGGCGGACGACGCGGCAAAAGGCCCCGAAAGGAGGCGGACGACGCGGCAAAAGGCCCCGAAAGGAGGCGGACGACGCGGCAAAAGGCTCCGAAAGGAGGCGGACGACGCGGCAAAAGGCTCCGAAAGGAGGTGGGCGAAACACCAAAGGGCTCCTTGGGGGCGACGCGGCGAGAGGCTCCTCGGTGGCGACGCGGCGAGGGGCTCCCGGGGCGCGACGCTACGACTGGCTCCTGGGGCGTGATGCGGCAAGATGCTCCGAAAGGAGGCGGTCGACACGGGAAAAGGCTCCAAAAAGAGTCCGTCGCCTCGAAGGCGGGCTGGTCGGGGGCGCCGCGGCGAGGGGCTGGTCGGGGTCGCCGCAGCGAGGGGCTCCAAAAGGAGCCTGGCGCCGCGACAGGGGGCCGGTGGGGTGCGCCGCGGCGAGGGGCTCCAAAAGGTGCCTGTCGCCGTAACGGGGGGCCGGTCAGGGGCGCCACGACAGGGGGCCGGTCGGGGGCGCCGCGGCGAGAGTCGCGAAAAGGTGCCCGTCACGGCGACGGGGGGCCGGTCGGGGCGACGCGGCGAGGGGCTACCGGGGCACGACGCTACCAGAGCCTCCTGGGGCGTGACGCGGCAAGATGCTCCGAAAGGAGCTGGTCGACGCGGGAAAAGGCTCCGAAAGGAGGCAGGATGCGCGGGAAAAGGCTCCGAAAGGTGCCGGGCGACGCAACAAAAGGCTCCTCAGGGGCGACGCGGCAAAATTCTCCTCGGGGTCCACGCGGCGAGAGGCTCCTCGATGGCGACGCGGCGAGAGGCTCCTGGGGCGCGACGAGGCGAGAGGCTCCTGGGGCGCGACGAGGCGAGAGGCTCCACAGAAGCGAAGCGACGAAAGGCGCCGAAAAGGGGTGGGCGACGCGGCAAAAGGCTCCGAAAGGAGGCAGGTGACGTGGCAAACGTCTCCTCGGCGGCGACACGGCGCCAGGCTCCTGGGGCGTGACGCTACGAGAGGCTGCGAAAGGAGGTGGTCGACGCGGGAAAAGGCTCCAAAAGGAGGCGGTCGACGCGACGGGGGGCCCGACGGAGGCGCCGCAGCGAGGGGCGCCAAAAGTTGCCCATCGCTGCGACGGGGGTCGGTCGGGGGCGCCGCGGCGAGGTGTTCCCGGGGCGCGAAGCTACGAGTAGCTCCTGGGGCGTGACGCAGCGAGATGCTCCGAAAGGAGGCAGGCGACGGGGCCAAAGCCTCCGAAAGGAGGCGGGCAGAGTGGAAAAAGGCTGCGACTGGAGGCGGGCGGTGCGGGAAAAGGCTCCTCGGGGCTGACACGGCGAGAGGCTCCTGGGGCGCGACACGGCGACAGGCGGTCGACGTGGCGAGAGGCTCCAAAAGGAGGCAGGCGACGCGGCCAAAGGCTCCAAAAGGAGGCGGGCGACGCGGCCAAAGGCTCCAAAGGAGGCGGGCGACGCGGCCAAAGGCTCCGAAAGGAGACGGGCGACGCGGCCAAAGGCTCCGAAAGGAGACGGGCGACGCGGCCAAAGGCTCCGAAAGGAGACGGGCGACGCGGCCAAAGGCTCCGAAAGGAGACGGGCGACGCGGCCAAAGGCTCCGAAAGGAGACGGGTGACGCGGCCAAAGGCTCCGAAAGGAGACGGGCGAAACACCAAAAGGCTCCTCGGGGGCGACGCGGCAACAGGCTCCTCGGGGGCCACGCGGCGAGAGGCTCCTCGGTGGCGACGCGGCGAGAGGCTCCTAGGGCGCTACGAGGCGAGAGGCTCCACAGGCGCGAAGCAACGAAAGGCTCCTAAAAGGGGTGGGCGAAGCAGCCAAAGGCTCCGAAAGGAGGCGGGTGACGTGGCAAAAGTCTCCTCAGGGGCGACGTGGCGCGAGGCTCCTGGGGGGCGACGCGGCGAGAGGCTCCTTGGCGATGTGGTGAGAGACTCCCGGGGCGCGACGCGGCAAGAGGCTACCGGGGCGCGATGCCACGAAGGGCTCCTGGGGCGTGACGCGGCGAGATGCTCCAAAAGGAGGGGGTCAACACGGGAAAAGGCTCCAAAATGTGGCGGGCAGCGCGGGAAAAAGCTCCGAAAGCAGCCTAGCGATGCAACAAAAGGCTCCAAAAAGAGCTGGGCGATGCAACAAAAGGCTCCTCAGGGGCGAAGCGGCAAAATACTCCTCGGGGGCGCCGCGGTGAGGGGCTCCAAAAGGTGCCTGTCACCGCGATGGGGGGCCGGTCGAGGGCGCCGCGGCGAGGGGCTCCATAAGGTGCCCGTCGCCGCGACGGGGGGCCGGTCGGGGGCGCCGTGGCGAGGGGCTACCGGGGCGCGTTGCTACAAGTGGCTCCTGGGGCGTGACGCGGCAAGATGCTCCGAAAGGAGGCGGTCGACGCGGGAAAAGGCTCCGAAAGGAGGCAGGCGGCGTGGGAAAAGGCTCCGAAAGGAGGCAGGCAGCGCGGGAAAAGGCTCCGAAAGGAGCCGGACGATGCAACAAAAGGCTCCTAGGGGGCGACGCGGCAAAATTCTCCTCGGGGGTGACGCGGTGACAGGCTCCTGGGGCGCGACGCAACGACAGGTTCTGAAAGGAGGAGGGCGACTCGGCGAAAGGCTCCTGGGGCGCGACGCGAATAGAGGCTCCGAAAGGAGGCAGGCGGCGCGGGAAAGGGCTCCGAAAGGAGGCGGGCGGCGCGGCCAAAGGCTCCGAAAGGAGGCGGGCGAAACACCAAAAGGCTCCTTGGGGGCGATGCGGCGAAAGGCTCCTCGAGGGCCACGCGGCGCGAGGCTCCTGGGGCGGGAAAAGGTGAGAGGCTCCGAAAAGGGGTGGGCGACGAGGCAAAAGGCTCCGAAAGGAGGCGGGTGACGTGGCAAAGGCCTCCTCGGGGGCGACACGGCGCGAGGCTCCTGGGGCGTGACGCGGTGAGAGGCTCCGAAAGGAAGCGGTCGACGCGGGAAAAGGCTCCGAAAGGAGGCGGTCGACGCGACGTGGGGCCGTTCGAGGGCGCCGCGGCGAGGGGCTACCGGGGCGCGACGCTGCGAGTGCCTCCTAGGGCGTGACGTGGCAAAAGGCCCCGAAAGGAGGCGGACGACGCGGCAAAAGGCCCCGAAAGGAGGCGGACGACGCGGCAAAAGGCCCCGAAAGGAGGCGGACGACGCGGCAAAAGGCTCCGAAAGGAGGTGGGCGAAACACCAAAGGGCTCCTTGGGGGCGACGCGGCGAGAGGCTCCTCGGTGGCGACGTGGCGGGGGGCTCCCGGGGCGCAACGCTACGACTGGCTCCTGGGGCGTGATGCGGCAAGATGCTCCGAAAGGAGGCGGTCGACACGGGAAAAGGCTCCAAAAAGAGTCCGTCGCCTCGACGGGGGGCTGGTCGGGGGCGCCGTGGCGAGGGGCTGGTCGGGGTCGCCGCAGCGAGGGGCTCCAAAAGGAGCCTGGCGCCGCGACAGGGGGCCGGTGGGGTGCGCCGCGGCGAGGGGCTCCAAAAGGTGCCTGTCGCCGTAACGGGGGGCCGGTCAGGGGCGCCACGACAGGGGGCCGGTCGGGGGCACCGCGGCGAGAGTCGCGAAAAGGTGCCCGTCACGGCGACGGGGGGCCGGTCGGGGCGACGCGGCGAGGGGCTACCGGGGCACGACGCTACCAGTGCCTCCTGGGGCGTGACGCGGCAAGATGCTCCGAAAGGAGCTGGTCGACGCGGGAAAAGGCTCCGAAAGGAGGCAGGATGCGCGGGAAAAGGCTCCGAAAGGTGCCGGGCGACGCAACAAAAGGCTCCTCAGGGGCGACGCGGCAAAATTCTCCTCGGGGTCCACGCGGCGAGAGGCTCCTCGATGGCGACGCGGCGAGAGGCTCCTGGGGCGCGATGAGGCGAGAGGCTCCACAGAAGCGAAGCGACGAAAGGCGCCGAAAAGGGGTGGGCGACGCGGCAAAAGGCTCCGAAAGGAGGCAGGTGACGTGGCAAACGTCTCCTCGGCGGCGACACGGCGCCAGGCTCCTGGGGCGTGACGCTACGAGAGGCTCCGAAAGGAGGTGGTCGACGCGGGAAAAGGCTCCAAAAGGAGGCGGTCGACGCGACGGGGGGCCCGACGGAGGCGCCGCAGCGAGGGGCGCCAAAAGTTGCCCATCGCTGCGACGGGGGTCGGTCGGGGGCGCCGCGGCGAGGTGTTCCCGGGGCGCGAAGCTACGAGTAGCTCCTGGGGCGTGACGCAGCGAGATGCTCCGAAAGGAGGCAGGCGACGGGGCCAAAGCCTCCGAAAGGAGGCGGGCAGAGCGGAAAAAGGCTGCGACTGGAGGCGGGCGGTGCGGGAAAAGGCTCCTCGGGGCTGACACGGCGAGAGGCTCCTGGGGCGCGACACGGCGACAGGCTCCGAAAGGAGGCGGTCGACGCGGCGAGAGGCTCCAAAAGGAGGCAGACGACGCGGCCAAAGGCTCCAAAGGAGGCGGGCGACGCGGCCAAAGGCTCCAAAGGAGGCGGGCGACGCGGCCAAAGGCTCCAAAGGAGGCGGTCGACGCGGCCAAAGGCTCCGAAAGGAGGCGGTCGACGCGGCCAAAGGCTCCGAAAGGAGACGGTCGACGCGGCCAAAGGCTCCGAAAGGAGACGGGCGACGCGGCCAAAGGCTCCGAAAGGAGACGGGCGACGCGGCCAAAGGCTCCGAAAGGAGACGGGCGACGCGGCCAAAGGCTCCGAAAGGAGACGGGCGAAACACCAAAAGGCTCCTTGGGGGCGACGCGGCAACAGGCTCCTCGGGGGCCACGCGGCGAGAGGCTCCTCGGGGGCCACGCGGCGAGAGGCTCCTCGGTGGCGACGCGGCGAGAGGCTCCTAGGGCGCTACGAGGCGAGAGGCTCCACAGGCGCGAAGCAACGAAAGGCTCCTAAAAGGGGTGGGCGAAGCAGCCAAAGGCTCCGAAAGGAGGCGGGTGACGTGGCAAAAGTCTCCTCAGGGGCGACGTGGCGCGAGGCTCCTGGGGGGCGACGCGGCGAGAGGCTCCTTGGCGATGTGGTGAGAGACTCCCGGGGCGCGACGCGGCAAGAGGCTACTGGGGCGCGATGCCACGAAGGGCTCCTGGGGCGTGACGCGGCGAGATGCTCCAAAAGGAGGGGGTCGACACGGGAAAAGGCTCCAAAATGTGGCGGGCAGCGCGGGAAAAAGCTCCGAAAGCAGCCTAGCGATGCAACAAAAGGCTCCAAAAAGAGCTGGGCGATGCAACAAAAGGCTCCTCAGGGGCGAAGCGGCAAAATACTCCTCGGGGGCGCCGCGGTGAGGGGCTCCAAAAGGTGCCTGTCACCGCGATGGGGGGCCGGTCGAGGGCGCCGTGGCGAGGGGCTCCATAAGGTGCCCGTCGCCGCGACGGGGGGCCGGTCGGGGGCGCCGTGGCGAGGGGCTACCGGGGCGCGTTGCTACAAGTGGCTCCTGGGGCGTGACGCGGCAAGATGCTCCGAAAGGAGGCGGTCGACGCGGGAAAAGGCTCCGAAAGGAGGCAGGCGGCGTGGGAAAAGGCTCCGAAAGGAGCCGGACGATGCAACAAAAGGCTCCTAAGGGGCGACGCGGCAAAATTCTCCTCGGGGGTGACGCGGTGACAGGCTCCTGGGGCGCGAGGCGGTGACAGGCTCCTGGGGCGCGACGCAACGACAGGTTCTGAAAGGAGGAGGGCGACTCGGCGAAAGGCTCCTGGGGCGCGACGCGAATAGAGGCTCCGAAAGGAGGCAGGCGGCGCGGGAAAGGGCTCCGAAAGGAGGCGGGCGGCGCGGCCAAAGGCTCCGAAAGGAGGCGGGCGAAACACCAAAAGGCTCCTTGGGGGCGATGCGGCGAAAGGCTCCTCGAGGGCCACGCGGCGCGAGGCTCCTGGGGCGGGAAAAGGCGAGAGGCTCCGAAAAGGGGTGGGCGACGAGGCAAAAGGCTCCGAAAGGAGGCGGGTGACGTGGCAAAGGCCTCCTCGGGGGCGACACAGCGCGAGGCTCCTGGGGCGTGACGCGGTGAGAGGCTCCGAAAGGAAGCGGTCGACGCGGGAAAAGGCTCCGAAAGGAGGCGGTCGACGCGACGTGGGGCCGTTCGAGGGCGCCGCGGCGAGGGGCTACCGGGGCGCGACGCTGCGAGTGCCTCCTAGGGCGTGACGTGGCAAGATGCTCCGAAAGGAGGCGGACGACGCGGCAAAAGGCCCCGAAAGGAGGCGGACGACGCGGCAAAAGGCCCCGAAAGGAGGCGGACGACGCGGCAAAAGGCCCCGAAAGGAGGCGGGCGATGCGGGAAAAGGCTCCAAAAGGAGGTGGGCGAAACACCAAAGGGCTCCTTGGGGGCGACGCGGCGAGAGGCTCCTCGGTGGCGACGCGGCGAGGGGCTCCCGGGGCGCGACGCTACGACTGGCTCCTGAGGCGCGACACGGCGACAGGCTCCGAAAGGAGGCGGTCGACGCGGCGAGAGGCTCCAAAAGGAGGCAGACGACGCGGCCAAAGGCTCCAAAGGAGGCGGGCGACGCGGCCAAAGGCTCCAAAGGAGGCGGGCGACGCGGCCAAAGGCTCCGAAAGGAGGCGGTCGACGCGGCCAAAGGCTCCGAAAGGAGACGGGCGACGCGGCCAAAGGCTCCGAAAGGAGACGGGCGACGCGGCCAAAGGCTCCGAAAGGAGACGGGCGACGCGGCCAAAGGCTCCGAAAGGAGACGGGCGACGCGGCCAAAGGCTCCGAAAGGAGACGGGCGAAACACCAAAAGGCTCCTTGGGGGCGACGCGGCAACAGGCTCCTCGGGGGCCACGCGGCGAGAGGCTCCTCGGTGGCGACGCGGCGAGAGGCTCCTAGGGCGCTACGAGGCGAGAGGCTCCACAGGCGCGAAGCAACGAAAGGCTCCTAAAAGGGGTGGGCGAAGCAGCCAAAGGCTCCGAAAGGAGGCGGGTGACGTGGCAAAAGTCTCCTCAGGGGCGACGTGGCGCGAGGCTCCTGGGGGGCGACGCGGCGAGAGGCTCCTTGGCGATGTGGTGAGAGACTCCCGGGGCGCGACGCGGCAAGAGGCTACCGGGGCGCGATGCCACGAAGGGCTCCTGGGGCGTGACGCGGCGAGATGCTCCAAAAGGAGGGGGTCGACACGGGAAAAGGCTCCAAAATGTGGCGGGCAGCGCGGGAAAAAGCTCCGAAAGCAGCCTAGCGATGCAACAAAAGGCTCCAAAAAGAGCTGGGCGATGCAACAAAAGGCTCCTCAGGGGCGAAGCGGCAAAATACTTCTCGGGGGCGCCGCGGTGAGGGGCTCCAAAAGGTGCCTGTCACCGCGATGGGGGGCCGGTCGAGGGCGCCGCGGCGAGGGGCTCCATAAGGTGCCCGTCGCCACGACGGGGGGCCGGTCGGGGGCGCCGTGGCGAGGGGCTACCGGGGCGCGTTGCTACAAGTGGCTCCTGGGGCGTGACGCGGCAAGATGCTCCGAAAGGAGGCGGTCGACGCGGGAAAAGGCTCCGAAAGGAGGCAGGCGGCGTGGGAAAAGGCTCCGAAAGGAGGCAGGCGGCGTGGGAAAAGGCTCCGAAAGGAGGCAGGCAGCGCGGGAAAAGGCTCCGAAAGGAGCCGGACGATGCAACAAAAGGCTCCTAGGGGGCGACGCGGCAAAATTCTCCTCGGGGGTGACGCGGTGACAGGCTCCTGGGGCGCGACGCAACGACAGGTTCTGAAAGGAGGAGGGCGACTCGGCGAAAGGCTCCTGGGGCGCGACGCGAATAGAGGCTCCGAAAGGAGGCAGGCGGCGCGGGAAAGGGCTCCGAAAGGAGGCGGGCGGCGCGGCCAAAGGCTCCGAAAGGAGGCGGGCGAAACACCAAAAGGCTCCTTGGGGGCGATGCGGCGAAAGGCTCCTCGAGGGCCACGCGGCGCGAGGCTCCTGGGGCGGGAAAAGGTGAGAGGCTCCGAAAAGGGGTGGGCGACGAGGCAAAAGGCTCCGAAAGGAGGCGGGTGACGTGGCAAAGGCCTCCTCGGGGGCGACACGGCGCGAGGCTCCTGGGGCGTGACGCGGTGAGAGGCTCCGAAAGGAAGCGGTCGACGCGGGAAAAGGCTCCGAAAGGAGGCGGTCGACGCGACGTGGGGCCGTTCGAGGGCGCCGCGGCGAGGGGCTACCGGGGCGCGACGCTGCGAGTGCCTCCTAGGGCGTGACGTGGCAAAAGGCCCCGAAAGGAGGCGGACGACGCGGCAAAAGGCTCCGAAAGGAGGCGGACGACGCGGCAAAAGGCCCCGAAAGGAGGCGGACGACGCGGCAAAAGGCCCCGAAAGGAGGCGGACGACGCGGCAAAAGGCCCCGAAAGGAGGCGGACGACGCGGCAAAAGGCTCCGAAAGGAGGCGGACGACGCGGCAAAGGGCTCCTTGGGGGCGACGCGGCGAGAGGCTCCTCGGTGGCGACGCGGCGAGGGGCTCCCGGGGCGCGACGCTACGACTGGCTCCTGGGGCGTGATGCGGCAAGATGCTCTGAAAGGAGGCGGTCGACACGGGAAAAGGCTCCAAAAAGAGTCCGTCGCCTCGAAGGCGGGCTGGTCGGGGGCGCCGCGGCGAGGGGCTGGTCGGGGTCGCCGCAGCGAGGGGCTCCAAAAGGAGCCTGGCGCCGCGACAGGGGGCCGGTGGGGTGCGCCGCGGCGAGGGGCTCCAAAAGGTGCCTGTCGCCGTAACGGGGGGCCGGTCAGGGGCGCCACGACAGGGGGCCGGTCGGGGGCGCCGCGGCGAGAGTCGCCAAAAGGTGCCCGTCACGGCGACGGGGGGCCGGTCGGGGCGACGCGGCGAGGGGCTACCGGGGCACGACGCTACCAGAGCCTCCTGGGGCGTGACGCGGCAAGATGCTCCGAAAGGAGCTGGTCGACGCGGGAAAAGGCTCCGAAAGGAGGCAGGATGCGCGGGAAAAGGCTCCGAAAGGTGCCGGGCGACGCAACAAAAGGCTCCTCAGGGGCGACGCGGCAAAATTCTCCTCGGAGTCCACGCGGCGAGAGGCTCCTCGATGGCGACGCGGCGAGAGGCTCCTGGGGCGCGACGAGGCGAGAGGCTCCTGGGGCGCGACGAGGCGAGAGGCTCCACAGAAGCGAAGCGACGAAAGGCGCCGAAAAGGGGTGGGCGACGCGGCAAAAGGCTCCGAAAGGAGGCAGGTGACGTGGCAAACGTCTCCTCGGCGGCGACACGGCGCCAGGCTCCTGGGGCGTGACGCTACGAGAGGCTCCGAAAGGAGGTGGTCGACGCAGGAAAAGGCTCCAAAAGGAGGCGGTCGACGCGACGGGGGGCCCGACGGAGGCGCCGCAGCGAGGGGCGCCAAAAGTTGCCCATCGCTGCGACGGGGGTCGGTCGGGGGCGCCGCGGCGAGGTGTTCCCGGGGCGCGAAGCTACGAGTAGCTCCTGGGGCGTGACGCAGCGAGATGCTCCGAAAGGAGGCAGGCGACGCGGCCAAAGGCTCCAAAAGGAGGCGGGCGACGTGGCCAAAGGCTCCAAAGGAGGCGGGCGACGCGGCCAAAGGCTCCGAAAGGAGACGGGCGACGCGGCCAAAGGCTCCGAAAGGAGACGGGCGACGCGGCCAAAGGCTCCGAAAGGAGACGGGCGACGCGGCCAAAGGCTCCGAAAGGAGACGGGCGAAACACCAAAAGGCTCCTCGGGGGCGACGCGGCAACAGGCTCCTCGGGGGCCACGCGGCGAGAGGCTCCTCGGTGGCGACGCGGCGAGAGGCTCCTAGGGCGCTACGAGGCGAGAGGCTCCACAGGCGCGAAGCAACGAAAGGCTCCTAAAAGGGGTGGGCGAAGCAGCCAAAGGCTCCGAAAGGAGGCGGGTGACGTGGCAAAAGTCTCCTCAGGGGCGACGTGGCGCGAGGCTCCTGGGGGGCGATGCGGCGAGAGGCTCCTTGGCGATGTGGTGAGAGGCTCCCGGGGCGCGACGCGGCAAGAGGCTACCGGGGCGCGATGCCACGAAGGGCTCCTGGGGCATGATGCGGCGAGATGCTCCAAAAGGAGGGGGTCGACACGGGAAAAGGCTCCAAAATGTGGCGGGCAGCGCGGGAAAAAGCTCCGAAAGCAGCCTAGCGATGCAACAAAAGGCTCCAAAAAGAGCTGGGCGATGCAACAAAAGGCTCCTCAGGGGCGAAGCGGCAAAATACTCCTCGGGGGCGACGCGGCGAGAGGCTCTTGGGGCGCGACGCGGCGAGAGGCTCCTGGGGCGCGACGCGGCGAGAGGCTCCGAAAGGACGAGGGCGACACGGCGAAAGGCTCCGAAAGGAGGCGGGCGACGCAGTCAAAGGCTCCGAAAGGAGGCGGGCGGCGCGGCCAAAGGCTCCGAAAGGAGGCGGGCGGCGCGGCCAAAGGCTCCGAAAGGAGGCGGGCGGCGCGGCCAAAGGCTCCGAAAGGAGGCGGGCGGCGCGGCCAAAGGCTCCGAAAGGAGGCGGGCGGCGCGGCTAAAGGCTCCGAAAGGAGGAGGGCAACGCGGCCAAAGGCTCCGAAAGGAGGCGGGCGGCACGGGAAAAGGCTCCGAAAGGAGGCGGGCGGCACGGGAAAAGGCTCCGAAAGGAGGCGGGCGGCACGGGAAAAGGCTCCGAAAGGAGGCGGGCGGCACGGGAAAAGGCTCCGAAAGGAGGCGGGCGGCACGGGAAAAGGCTCCGAAAGGAGGCGGGCGGCACGGGAAAAGGCTCCGAAAGGAGGCGGGCGGCACGGGAAAAGGCTCCGAAAGGAGGCGGGCGGCGCGGCCAAAGGCTCCGAAAGGAGGCGGGCGGCGCGGCCAAAGGCTCCGAAAGGAGGCGGGCGGCGCGGCCAAAGGCTCCGAAAGGAGGCGGGCGGCGCGGCCAAAGGCTCCGAAAGGAGGCGGGCGGCGCGGCCAAAGGCTCCGAAAGCAGGCGGGCGGCGCGGCCAAAGGCTCCGAAAGCAGGCGGGCGGCGCGGCCAAAGGCTCCGAAAGCAGGCGGGCGGCGCGGCCAAAGGCTCCGAAAGCAGGCGGGCGGCGCGGCCAAAGGCTCCGAAAGCAGGCGGGCGGCGCGGCCAAAGGCTCCGAAAGGAGGCGGGCAGCGCGGCCAAAGGCTCCGAAAGCAGGCGGGCGGCGCGGCCAAAGGCTCCGAAAGCAGGCGGGCGGCGCGGCCAAAGGCTCCGAAAGGAGGCATACGGCGAGAGGCTCCTTGGTGGTGACACGGCGACAGGCTGCTGGGGCGCGAAGCGGCCAAAGGCTCCGGAAGGAGGCGGTCGACGCGGCGAGAGGCTCCGGAAGGAGGCGGGCGAAACTCCAAAAGGCTCCCAAAGGTGCCATACGGCGAGAGGCTCCTTGGTGGTGACGCGGCGACAGGCTGCTGGGGCGCGATGAGGCGAGAGACTCCACAGGCGCGAAGTGTCGAGAGGCTCCGGAAGGAGGCGGTCGACGCGGCGAGAGGCTCCGGAAGGAGGCGGTCGACGCGGCGAGAGGCTCCGGAAGGAGGCGGGCGAAACTCCAAAAGGCTCCCAAAGGAGCCATACGGCGAGAGGCTCCTTGGTGGTGACGCGGCGACAGGCTGCTGGGGCGCCATGAGGCGAGAGACTCCACAGGCGCGAAGTGGCGAGAGGCTCCGGAAGGAGGCGGTCGACGCGGCGAGAGGCTCCTCGGACGTGAAGCGACGAAAGGATCCGAAAACAGCCGGGCGACGTGACAAACGACTCCTCAGACGCAACGTGACGAAAGGCTCCTTGGGGGCGACGTGAAGAGAGGCTCCTCGGGGGGGCGACACGGCGTGAGGCTCCTGGAGGGCGACGCGGCAAGAGGCTCCAAAAAGGGCCCAGCACAGTGACGAGAGGCTCCTCAGGCGCGACGCGACAAAAGGCTCCAGAAGGACCCCGGTGGAGTGACAAAAGGCTCCCGTGGGGCAATGCGGTGAGACGCTCCTGGGGGGCGATTCGGCGAGAGACAGCAAAAAGAGGTCGCGGAGTGACAAAAGGCTCCGCAGGGGCGACGTGACGAAAAGCTCCAAAAAGAGTCCAGCGGCATGATGAAAATTTCCTCAGGCAATGCAAAGGAAGGCTCCTCAAGGGTGGCACCATAAAGGGCTTCAAGACGGTCCCGGCAGTATGATGAATGTCTCGTTTGAGGCGACACGATTAACAGCTCATAGGGGCAGCACGATGAACTCCCCTCTGAGAGGAGCTCAGCTGCGCTATGAAAGGCTCATCTGGGGTGACGCCATGAAGGCCTCCTCAGGGCCCGCGCATTGAAGCGTTCCAAAAAGAGACGGGCAGTACCATGAAAGGGTCATGTGGGACAATGCGATGAAAGGCTCCTCAGGCACGGCATGATGAAGGGCTCCAAGAAGAATGGGGCAGTGTGATGAAGTGCTCTAACAGGGCATCGCGGCGAGAGGCTCCACTGGTCGGTACGATGAAGGGCTCCAAGAAGAGATGGGTGGTGTGATGAAGGGCTCCTCTGGGGTGGTGTGAAGTAGGGCTGCTCTGGGGTGGCACGCTGACGGGCTCCTCTCTGGTGGCACTGTGAAGGGCTCCAAGGAATTCCTGGCAGTGAAGCGTTCTAGAAAAAAAGGAAAGCAGTGAAACACTCAAAAAACACCATCCAGGGAAGCACCCCAAAAAAGCTGGGCAGGGCTCCTCTGGGATCACGCAGTAGTACTCTCCACCAGGGTTGTATGGAGAGGTGGTACTCTCTACCAGCTTGTGTGGGGATGCAGTCTAATAAAAGCGTGATGATGAAGCACTGCTAAAGAGATATACAGCTAAGCTCCCCCAAAAATCCAGGTGGTAATATGCCCCATAAAGCCAGAGTCCACATCTGTGTCAGCTCACGACACTCAGCTGAGCTCCCCAGGCTGCACCTAGAAGACATTCAGACAGCAGAGACTCTGTATGTGGACAAAAGGGTTTGGACTATTTTTTTTTTTCCCATCTGTAGGTTGACTAGAACTTGACAGTATATTTAGCACATATGCTTGGAAAAGTTTTGCTGAGGTTTTTCCCATCTGTGAACAGAGCATTAACAAGAGACTCTATGTTCTATGCCTTGCTTAGCTCAAACATTTTTCATTTCCTTTATGTTATATGTAGGTAGTACCTATTCTACATACAGAGCAAGTCCTGCATTGCCCGAATGGGGCAATTTTTTTCTGGATGTAAAATACACACAGCTAGGACACCATCTAGGTAGATTTTACAGACAGAACCTACACATAAAGCATACAGCAAACATATACAGAAGATATACGGCTAGACATACAGGGATGCGTATCAGTATCGGTCTTTTGAGTGTGTGTGTATATATATACATACACACACACCCCGCAACACAGTCTATACAGACACTATATGCTCTACAGCCAGGAAGAGAAGCCTCAGCTGATCTCATCTCACTGAGGCTTGTTTCCTCTCTGTATTCCAAAGATACATTAGCTATGTATATAAAACAAGTACACAGACACAGGAAGCACAACCAAGTTTTTCTGTCTGTAGATGCACTCTATACACAGCACACATACATAGAACATACAGAATATACACACAGTTTGGAAATTGCATGCATACTACAGAAAACAGACAGACAGGTGAGGGGAAGCTACGTTTTTCTGCCTTTATGTTAGATATGTACTATCTCCACATGGAACGTAGACATTTTCAAGGCCAAGGGAGGAAGGGCATCTCTTTCTGCATGTGGAATGTATGCCGTCTTTAGTTGGAACACATGCACATGAATACACATACGTTACATGCAGACCTACATGAGAGAGAGGCCAGGTATTGCACTTCCCTCTGTATAGAGCACATGTACTATCTGCATATAGACTACAGTCATTTGCTGTCACTATACAGACTACACGCTATCTTCCTCAAGACTACACATGGACAGGCAAAGCCAGACTCAGTTCCTCAGTATGTAGTATATCACAGGATATACTCTGTCTACAGAAAAGAGACGGTGAGGCTTTGCTCTCCAGATAGAGACTATATGCCATCTGTAGATTGCATGCAGGGCAACATGTCTTTTCTGTCTAGTCATAGACTAGATACCACCAGCACTTTTTGGTCTGCTTATACAGTGCACACTGGCTGTATAGAAAATAGAAAACAAGAGAAGGGTCAGGTGGGGCAATATCTTTCTGTCACCATACAGACTATAAAATGGCTCTATAGAGAACACACGGGGAGAGCACCACACACCACTTTCTTCTTGGGACGCAGAACGTATTCTGCTTACAGAACCGAGATGGGCCAGGTGAGGCAGGGCTTTTCCACCCACCTGCATGTGAAATCTAGGGAGACTGGGGTGAAGGGTGGGACCTCTCTGTACATCAGGCAAGTTCTGCCTACAGAAGCGCACAAACAAGTGAGGTGAGGCTATTTGCAGGGCAAAGACTTGGTGCACACAGGTAGTACAGGGCTCTTCTGCCTGCATGTGGAATATAGGCTGTTTATAGACCAGAGAGACGACTATGCACTTACAACATATACTGCTCATCGGTACAACAGACCCCGAGAGGCAGGAGAAGGTGGGGTGCTCCTGTCCGTACACAGGGAATGCACTTTTTGTAGAGCAGAGGCAGAAGGGTTAGACGAGGTGAGGCAAGGCAAGATTCCTCTCTTGGTTTGTAGAATACATCCTGATGGGCTGGGAGAAGCAGGGCAGGCCTTCTCCATTGCTTACAAGTGCGTGCAGGGAGCTTCTACCCCAGTCACCTCCTGCCGCCTTTTCCTCCCAGACTCCACCCATCTCCCAGGCACCTATATGGACACCAACAGCATCAAGCACCATCCAGGGGGAAGAGTGCCGGGCCCTGGCAGTATTCTCAGAAAGGCACAAATAGGAGCAAACACATCCTGCTGCTTACCCCCATCAGGCTGGTGGCACAGTCAGGCTTTAGCTCCTATGACCACAGGACACTTCTCTGAGGAACAAGGACTGCTTGTCCAGGGACAGGGCATCCTTGATGAAGCAGGCAAGAGAGTCTCTGCTAGGACAGTGGACAGGACAATGCTTCAAGCAGACAGAGCCACATACAGTAAAGGGAAAGCATGTTTATCCAGGACAGCCATCTCAGGTCAAATCAGGTGCGATATTGCTCTGTGAGCGTCCACAACAACTGCAAACCTTGCTACTGACCTCCCCACGGGGAAAAAATGCTTCTCTCTTGCCTTTCTCCTAATGCAAGATGCTACCACAAGCACCCGCTATGACACTGTACTTCCCAAGCAGGACGGGAAATCCCCCCACCCTACCAAGCGAATTAACCTTGCGAAGGCAGACAGGAAGGAACAAAAAGACTACCCTTCAGGAATGCAATAATCTTCAGAGACAACAGGCTGATCTAAGAATATAGATACATTTTTATGAAATGCATCAAGCGGAAGGTATTTTTGTCTTGGTCATTTACCATTTTTGAGCAAAAAGTAATTCTTTTCAAAGCAAAGTGTATTCTAGAATAACATGAGGTGCTGCTAAATTTCTCCATTTTTTGTGTCTGGGTGCAAACAGACCTATCAGACAGACAGAGGAGAGGTGTCAGGTACTGGTACCTGGAGGATATGCCTAGCCACCTGTCGGTACCCGTCCCAACGCAGGGACAGAGGGAGGGCTCAGGGCTGCAGGGATGGCTGACACCACACACAGCTCAGTGCAGGAGTGGTAAGGCCCCGTCAATGCTGGGTTTGGTTCCCACTCAACTCTTTCTCCCAAGAGGAGCCTGTTCACAACAAGATGGGCACATGAGCTGGTCAAAACACACCACATGTATGTTTTAGAGGGCATCATGTCCACAAAGTCCTCCTCACCACCGACCAGCAGCCACAAGAGGACAATGACACCTTCACTCTGCTGCAGAGAGAGAGGGGATTCGGCCAAGCCCTGTGACACTCTTCCATGTCGGAATCAACAACGTTCACGTTGACTGCCTTAAGCAAAACTATAAAGAAATAAACTTGGCAGAACTCTGGAGCTGAGCATATAGAAATTTCTGATTCCCTTGTTGTCCAGACACAACTCTGGTTCCGTAGAGGCAAAAAACCTGTTGTGGGAACCTCAAAGACCGTATCTCACTGGTGCGTTAAGAAACGTATTACTAACTAGTTACAGTGTTAGAGGAACAAAACCCACATATGCAGAAGCCATCTGCTAATCTCTAAAAGACCCCATGTATAGAAATTACCATCTTTTTTGAGCTCTTTGAGATGTGCTGATTACAAGTGCAATACAAAAGTTAAGGATTTATCCTTCCTAACAACAAATCTGAGTCATCTAACACTGACACAGGGAAAACACTACTCAAAAATCCCACTGATGAGCAGGTGTCGCTTCACATTCTTGCAGATCTGGATCTTCGGAGTATCCACAGCTCTGCAAAGTTTCCATATTCTGATATTTCCCAGATTTTGATCTTTCACATCACAGGCATGTACCTCGGCAGTGCTGAATGGAGAACAGTCCTGAGGAAAAGCTGGGAACAAACCTCGGCTATCCGAGGGATTGCCGCAAAGTGCATGGATTGCCGCAAAGTGCATGGCCTTTCCGCAGGTTGAATTTAACATGGTGACTTTATGGCAGTTTGGCCAGTGGTTACTACAGACACAGGGAAGCGTGGCCAGGAGGGCTTAATCCAAATTGGGAAAGGATGTACAACACAGTGGAAATCATGAGTATTCTTTTCTTTTGAGGGTGCAACTGTCACCTCCAAACATTCATTCCCCATCGCCAGCACAGGAAGACTGGACCTCCCCAAGCACAAAGCGCTCGGCTCGTTTCTGCCCCCCAGGTGCAGCTCAGTGCCTGGGCCAGGCTTCATTCACTCCACACAAATAATTCTGCCTGAAGAACAGGTTTTGAATACGTTTACGAACCTTCCTACCTGCCCCTTCTTTCAACACTAACACAACTCCGGTAGTTTCCAAATGCCAAGGGAGGTGGGGGATATTGATCTCTGTTGAGGTGGAAGCAGGCAGCACCTGAGGCCCCCAGCCTCCCACTCCAGTGCTCAGCTTCTGAACTCCTGGGGTCTGACGTTTCAAACACCCATTGTGACGCCCATGTCGCACAGCCTGGAGCACACCTGGTGCCCGTTGCAGCGCCGGGCCCCGTCGGCAGGGCCGGGCCCGGGCCCGGGCCCCGGACTTCTAGGCAGGCTGCCCGCTGCCCGCCGCCCGTTCCCCGGAGGAAAGTGCCTTCCTCGCCTGTACCTCGCGACCAGCTGCCCGCTCCCCCGGACGTCCGCCCCGAAAGCGCCCTCCTCCTCCTCAGGGCAGCGCCGCTCCGGACGCTCCAGCCCGCGGGCAGCGCCACACGCAAGCGCCGCGCGCCGGCGGCCGTTGCTTGGCAACGACGCCCCCCTTCGCCTCGCGCCGGCCGTTACCGCGCGAAGCTTCCCGAAGCCGCGCGTGCACCCGCCGCCGGGGAGAGGGGAGGGGGCGCCGGCAGCCCCGGGCAAAGGCAAGAGCAGCCCCGGGCAGAGCTTCCCGCCCGGCAGCGCCCGCCTGCCGCTCTGGCAGGGGCAAGGAGAGGGGAAGAGAAAGCGGTGCGCAAGGCAGAGCCTGCCCCAGGGACCAGCCCTGGGGGAAACGCGACCCGGCAGGGAAGGGGTCCGGCAGGGAAAGCCCCGACGGCCCCTCCCCTCAGCCGCGGCCCTGGCCAAACACCAGCTGAGGCCGAGCCTGGGGCAAGGCCCAGCCCCACGCTACAGACCTGCTCCGGACCCTCCTGGGGAGGGCTCGCTGGGGCGGCTCTGCCCTGACACTGCCTGGCTCCAGCCAGGCCCTGGGCACAACCTGCAGGCCAGCTCTCCCGGGATGGGGCAGGACAGGCGAAGCCCAGCCAGGCCGGGCTGGGCACTGCCTCGCTGCTGCAAGGGCAGCTTCCTCCGAGGGGAAGGATAGCGAGGAATTGAAAATGCATTCATTTCATTGCAAGATTAAATCACATTAACTCATGAGTTAAATTTCAATACCCACAAAAATACTCAAATAAATTATCCAAGAGTTCCTGTGTATTCAGGCCATCACAACAACAACAAAAAAAACCAACCAAGTGAGAACTGTGAGAAAGGAGCTAAATGTCCCCGTTTCACATGTCAGTGCAAACAGACCTATCAGAGAGACGGGAGGCTGGCAGGTACCGGTACCTGGAGGGTACGTCTCCAGGAAAAGCTAGAAGGGAGAACAGGTCGCACTTGGCTTTCAGGCAGGTAAAGGAATCAAGCAAGGCAGCACCAGCAGGGTCAGAGCGTGAACATGAGGTATGGCTACGCTAGTTGGTGAAATCTGGACTAGCTGTCAGCTAAGCGAGGCATTCGTGTCTACCAGGTTTGGTTTCTGTTCAACTTTTCACCTTCAGAAAACACCATTTCTTTGCAAACTTGAGTTTCTTACCTGAAGCTGGAAAGTCACCTAAGAACTGCTCCTGGCCATTTATAGCAGAGAAGCCGACCTGCTGACCAGTCTGCGCCAGTCTCCTAATCTTAAGTTTCAAGCTTGTCAGAAGATGCTGCAAAGGACAAGCTGCATTACTACAGTCCATTCCAGAAGAAAAATAAAGCAGACAGATTCATTTCTGCGCTGCCAAATACCAGTGTACAGCAAATTCTGCAAATGGGTACTCACGGGGAAAGCAATGAGCAAGCCAGTGCACTTTAGGCTAGACTCAACAAGACTTTCACATGTTTGGGGGGGGGGCCTCTCCAAAAGCAAGTTGCCATCTCTCCCTGCAAGCAGCAGAGATGGAAGAGCAGCAGGTCATCTACAGACATAACTATCTGCTTTTAAACACTTAGATATGGATATCTGTCAAGGACTGACTTGCTAAACAAAGGAAGTGATAACAGGAACTGCAATGATAGTCTTATCACAGAACCGGGTAGAACTTGCTAACAACTGCTGAAATCATCAAGTAAGAGGAGAGCACGTGTAAATGACTGAAGTTCATCTAAAAGACAAAAGAGGAGGATAACACCCCTGAAGAAGTAAACGACCACCAGATCACCCATAACATAAACTACTGACACAAACCTTTGGAACCACTCCGCCTCACTTCACATGTATGTTTTGTATTGCGTAATCATATGAATATGTATGCTTTTGTGTAATAAATATTTGCCTGCTTACCAAAACGGTGTGCAGTTAGGAGGAGCGATCCCCCTTGCACCTGGCACCACAATGAACATACCTGCTTTATAACTCTTTTGAGTTGTGAAGTTTGTTTCCGCACATCAGAGACACCCACACCACAAGCAAAGCCACATTTGTGACACCGCTCTGAAAAGAGGACTCCACGCCACCTTTTCAGGCAAGCACCGCAAAACTGGGCAATGCCAGAATCAAGCCTGCTCAGGCAGCTCCTGCTTGGCTCGGGGGTGATTTACACACCCTTCTCCCCATGTCCAGCACAGGGAAACCGGAGCTCCCCCAGCACAAAACCCTTGGCTCGTTTCTGCCCCCCAGGTGCAGCTCAGTGCCTGGGCCAGGCTGCATTCACTCCACACAAATAATTCTGCCTGAAGAACAGGTTTTGAATACGTTTACGAACCTTCCTACCTGCCCCTTCTTTCAACACTAACGCAACTCCGGTAGTTTCCAAATGCCAAGGGAGGTGGGGGATATTGATCTCTGTTGAGGTGGAAGCAGGCAGCACCTGAGGCCCCCAGCCTCCCACTCCAGTGCTCAGCTTCTGAACTGCTGGGGTCTGACGTTTCAAACACCCATTGTGACGCCCATGTCGCACAGCCTGGAGCACACCTGGTGCCCGTTGCAGCGCCGGGCCCCGTCGGCAGGGCAGGGCCGAGGGCAGGGCCGAGCCCGGGCCCGGGCCCGGGCCCCGGACTTCTAGGCAGGCTGCCCGCCGCCCGTTCCCCGGAGGAAAGTGCCTTCCTCGCCTGTACCTCGCGACCAGCTGCCCGCTCCCCCGGACGTCCGCCCCGAAAGCGCCCTCCTCCTCCTCAGGGCAGCGCCGCTCCGGACGCTCCAGCCCGCGGGCAGCGCCACACGCAAGCGCCGCGCGCCGGCGGCCGTTGCTTGGCAACGACGCCCCCCTTCGCCTCGCGCCGGCCGTTACCGCGCGAAGTTTCCCGAAGCCGCGCGTGCACCCGCCGCCGGGGAGAGGGGAGGGGGCGCCGGCAGCCCCGGGCAGAGGCGAGGGCAGCCCCGGGCAGAGCTTCCCGCCCGGCAGCGCCCGCCTGCCGCTCTGGCACGGAGAGAAATCTGACCGGGCGCCTCCAAGGAGAAAAAGCCGGTTCAGCTTTCATAGAGTGGCGGCCCCTGAGGGCAGCTTAAACAGCCGTTTACAAGACAACGCTACGATACAGAGCGCTTCGGCCTGAGGAAGGCTACAGGCACAGAAGTTATCAGACGCTGTGAAAAAACCACCAGGTTCATTCTGTGTGAAATAGCTTTAGCAAACAGTAAGTCACCGGCCAACAGGCGCTGATGTTCTCCAAAGTGGGAACAGTTGCCCTTTCCAAATATTTGTATTTTTGCTATCTACAATTTTTGAGAGAAGCTTCTGACACACAATTGGCAAAAGATCCAAAAGCAGCCTAATATCAGTTTGCAGCAATGGCCATTTTATTTGAAGCAGAGAACATTTACATTTTGCCACCCAGCTGAAAAGCTTGTGTGTAGTTGTAGGTCTATTTTCAACCACGATCGGGCATGTGAGGAATGAGTGATTCGTGTAAAGAAAATCTAGTGAATATAAGCTTGAAGCAAATGTCATTTATATTGAAATAAAGGAATATATGTAGGGCATGACCATAAACAGGGGAGTGGTAGTCTTTATGTAACTTCCTGATAAGTATAGTTTGGGTAACTCCCTTGATATGTGTAGCTTATGTAGCCTCCTGAGATGTGTATGTTAGTTCCTGATATACTAGTGCAAACCCGTGTTGTAGATAACCACAGAATTGTCGAGAAAATGTATAGCCAAATAAGGTAGCATAATAGAAGTAGAATAACGGAGCGCCTGCGCAAACAGAGAGGTCATGTAGAGTGCACTGACGAAGAGGAGCATCTTCCTCCCAACGACCACCGGACGACCACCTAGAAAAAGATGAAGCATGCGCAGACTGGGGAAGTGGTGACGTACTTAGAGAAAGAGTCATCTTCCAAGAAAAAGGCGGAGAAAGGCGAGAAACGAAGCCTAGAGAAGTATAAAGGAAGGAATTGTAAGAAGTGAAGGTGTGCGTCTAGGTGGAGCGGAGACTCCCGGCGCACCCAGCGCTGTTTGCTTGCCTCTATTCGTTTAATAAATTGTAAACTTAAATTGGAATCTTGTTTGGGACTAAATCATTTATCACAATTGGGGGCTCGTCCGGGATGGTCTTGGTTCCTGAATACTGACTTGATCTAGGAGGGGCGCCCCACCATTTGGTGGCTCCTGATCGGGTCGGGTCGGGACTAACACCATCCTGAACCCAAATAGGGGCAAGCAAAGAATTTAATTTTTATGAGCTCCCTTGCCGGCTGCAGTAGTTTATTTTGTCCGTAATTCTGCGCGCGAAGATCCGAACGAAGACGACGGAGTTGTAAGTATTTAAGGTGTGTACCGTTCGGTTGGGTGGGATTCGGTTGCCTGTGTGTGTAAGAGTGTGACTGAGACGGAACCTCATTCCGAAGCGATTGTGGAGGTCTTCTAACCGCGGTTCCAATCTCCCGCGAGGGACTTGGCCGGTGAAGGACCGAAGTGATTTTTATAGGATCCATAGGTGAGTGACAAGTTTGAAACCCCCTGCAAGACACTCTTATTGGTAACCAAGGGCTGTAGGAATTGCCACAGTAAAAATTCCTAGATGAGTCAGACGAAATCAAGAACCCAGGACCAGAAGAAAGGGAGCGAATTACTAAAAATACCTCCGGAGAGTCCATTAGGAATAATGTTAAAACATTGGAATAATAAGGACCCTAGAAAAGGGAAGACAGAAGAGAAATTCGTTAAATATTGTATGGTAAAATGGCCAAAGAACCCCTTGAGACCCCATGTTTTTTGGCTTGTATTTGGGTCATTTGAGGACTGGGTTTGTCAGGCGCTAAACCTGTATGTAAATTCTAAGGAACCGTTTTGCCAAGAGGAGAGCGAGTATGCTAGTTTATGGATAAAGGCCCGTGTGGGCATTTTTAATCTTAAAACAGGAGTAGGGAAAAATAAGACCGTAGGGGAGCAACACATGGAAAAGGAAAAGAAGGAGTGGGACCCCCTAGATCACTTACCTCCCCCGTATAATCCAGCTACCCGTCAAATATCGTCACCAAATTTGACGACTTCCCCTACGGCCCCGGGGTCGAATTCAACTCTAAGGGAAGGATCCCAAACTGAGCACCCAGAAGCGTCTTTGTATCCTTTACGGGAAGTACCTCTGGGTGGAGATAGAGGATTGGCAAGAGAGAGGGTTGGAAGAATTACTAAGAGAAGCTCAAAAGGTTTATGTCAGGAGGGACGAAGAAAAACAAAAAGCAGAGGCAAGAATTTTTGTAGCAGCAGTGAGGGAAAGTCAGAGGAGTAAGTCTCAGCCGGGAGAGAAAAAAGATAAGAGACCAGAACAGCCACCCCAGGGACAATCTCATCAAGACAAACCCACAATTCCCGTCTGTTACTATTGTAACAAAAAGGGACATGTTCAGAAAAACTGCCGTAAATGGGAACGGGATGAGAAAATGTTCAAAGAGGATTAGGGGTGTCAGGGGCTATATCTTCTGGGGACCTCAACATCAACAGAGCCCTCGATAAAACTATTAGTAGGTCCCCAAAAAGAAGAATTTTTATTTTTAGTAGATACTGGAGCTGAAAGGTCAACAATTCAGAAACTCCAAAAAGGGGTAGGAAAAGGAAAAGCCCAGATGTCAGTAATAGGTGCAAAAGGAGAGTCCTTCAAAGTCCCCATCTTAGAAGAAGTAGAGATCGAGACAGGGACAAAAATTTGTTTAAATTATTTACTTTTATTACCAGAAGCAGAATATAACCTATTAGGGAGGGACTTGATTTTAAAACTAAACCTAACTATTCAGAGCCAAGGAGATCGGTTATATATTAACTTATGTACCTTAACCCAACTTGATGAGGAAAAAATTGACCCCCAAGTATGGTATAAGGAAGGAGATGTTGGGAGATTAGATATGGAACCCATCAAGGTACAAATAACAGACCCTCATAAGCCAATTAGAATTAAACAATATCCTATATCTATAGAAGGCCGGAGAGGTCTAAAACCTATTGTGGATAAATTACTAAAAAAATGGGACTTTGGAACCATGTATGTCACCCCATAATACCCCTTTACTCCCTGTAAAGAAATCAGATGGTACATACAGGATGGTACAGGATTTGAGAGCTGTGAATCGGCGAACAATCACCAAATTCCCTCTCATGGCAAATCCTTATACTTTATTGAGTCACCTGTCTCCTAAACATATTTGGTATAGTGTAATAGATTTGAAAGATGCCTTTTGGGCCTGTCCTTTGGATAAGGGGTCCAGAGATTATTTTACCTTGAATGGGAAGACCCCGAAACAGGACGAAAAACAACAATTAAGGTGGACTGTGCTACCACAAGGGTTTACGGAGTCACCAAATTTGTTTGGACAGACCTTAGAGAAAATCTTACAAGGTTTTACAGTACACGAGGAGGGAAAATTATTACAATATGTGAATGATTTACTGGTAGCAGGAGAAACTGAAGAGGAGACCTGAAAAGCCAGCATTAGATTGTTAAATTTTTTAGAGAAAAAGGGATTAAAAGTGTCCTGCTCGAAATTAAAATTTATAGAGCAAGAAGTAAAATATTTGGGACATTTAAGCAAAGGAAAAAAAAGAAATTAGATCCTGACCGGGTTTCTGGTATTTTAATCCTAAGACCTTCACAGACTAAAAAGGAAAAAAAAAAAAAACAACCAAAAAAACAACCAAAAAACTGGTGGGATATTTATCCAAATTATTAGATCCGGTGAGTAGGGAGTGGCCAGCATGTCTCCAAGCCCTAGTTGCTATGGCATTATTGATAGAGGAAGCTAGGAAAATTACCTTTAGTGCACCTCTAAAGGTATATACGCCACATAATGTTAGGAATGTCCTCCAACAGAGGACAGAGAAATGGTTGACAGATAGTCGACTTTTGAAATATGAAACCATCTTGATAGATTCACCTAATTTGGAATTAGGAGTCACCTCTGCCCAGAGCCCCGCTCAGTTCCAGTTTGGGGAACCCTCAGAAGCAGTAGTGCTATAACACAATTGTTTAGAAGTTATAGAATCCCAGACAAAAGTAAGGCTCAATCTTAGAGATCTTGAATTAGAGGGAGGAGAAAAATTGTTTGTAGATGGATCCTCCCGAGTAATAGAAGGGAAGAGAAAATCAGGATATGCAAAAATTGACAAGGACTTAGAACTTGTGGAATCAGGACCTCTGAGTCCCTCATGGTCAGCTCAGGCTTGTGAGCTTTATGCCTTATGTAGGGCCCTGGAATTATTAAAAGGAAAAAGAGGGACCATATTCACAGATTCCAAATATGCATATGGAGTAGTCCATACTTTTGGAAAAATTTGGGAGGAAAGAGGCTTGATTAACACTCAAGGAAAGAACTTAATACATCAGGAGTTGATAGTAAAAATTTTTAAAGTGTTAAGAGAACCAAAGGAAATAGCCGTGGTGCATGTGAGGGGACACCAAAAGGGATTAGATTATCGAATTAGAGGAAATAATTTAGCAGATAAGGAGGCTCAGGAAGCAGCCTTGAGGATTGAAACTGTTAAAATTCATCATACACAAACAAGGGAGGACACTAGTGGAAGAGGATAAGAGGAAAAAGAGAAAAAGTTTATGCTGGAGGAACAAGCAAAATTAGAGAAAATAGGAGCTAGAGTGGAACAAGGGAAAT
The DNA here is from genome assembly GCF_964289735.1 of Phaethon aethereus. Taxonomy (NCBI): domain Eukaryota; kingdom Metazoa; phylum Chordata; class Aves; order Phaethontiformes; family Phaethontidae; genus Phaethon; species Phaethon aethereus. The sequence goes on along the minus strand of NC_138596.1, from coordinate 89,556 downwards.
GGACATTACCTGATGAGCGAGAGATGTTGCCAAAAGCTTACGCTGGGCAAGTATTAGAACGCTTACATGCGCAAACACATTGGGGTACAAAAGCGTTAAGTGATCATTTCCTTAAACAGTTTGGCTGTATTGGAATTTTTGAAATAGCAAGGCAAATTACACAAGGGTGTTTAACTTGTCAAAGGGTAAATAAGGCCGTGTTTCGACAAGTGGTCATGGGAGGAAGAAAACTAGCTTATAGACCGTTTGAAAGGATTCAAGTCGACTTTACCGAATTGCCGAGAATAGGAAGATTGAAATATTTGTTGGTTATAGTAGACCATTTAACACGATGGGTCGAAGCCTATCCTGTAGCAAGAGCAACAGCTCAGATGGTGATAAAATTTTATTAGAACACCTAATCCCCAGGTATGGGATAATACAATATATTGATTCTGATCAAGGCACTCGCTTTACTGCTAAAATTATAAAATCCTTGTGCCAATCATTAGGTATTAAATGGGAATATCATACCCCATGGCATCCTCAAAGTTCGGGAGTAGTAGAAAGAATAAACCAAACAATAAAGCAACAGCTAGCGAAGCTAATGGTTGAAACACAGATGCCATGGACTAAATGTTTACCACTAGCCCTTCTTAACATAAGGATCAAACCGCACAGTGAGACTGGATTATCGCCATATGAGATTTTATATGGCATGCCCTATCTCCAAGGGATGCCCATTGGAAACAATATAGTGGAAGATTATAATATTCGGAAATATGTTATCGTTTTAGGAGAAAGGTTGAAAGAACTAAGAGATATAGGAATAATGGCACAAACCCTACCTTTGGGGTTTGCAATCCATCAATTCAAACCAGGGGATAAGGTAGTGATCAAAACTTGGAAGAAAGAAACTTTAGTTCCTTCATGGGAAGGACCCTTTGTTGTATTGTTAACTACAGATACTGCCATCCGGACCACGGAAAAGGGGTGGACACACACGACTCGAGTAAAAGGACCCATGAAAGACTGGAAAGTTATTTTACAACCTGGAACCACAAAAATAACATTAAAAAGGGAATGAACGTATGAGAAATGATCACGAATTAAAGACTATAGCATTAAGCAATTATCGGGCAGGACTAAGTTTATGTCCACTATGTAAACCATGTTGTATGATTATTGAGAGTTAGGTGTAACCTGTGTAACAAATATATCATTTCCCACAGAGGCTAACAGGGACGTTTTCAAATTCAAAGCTGAAGTTTCCTCTGCATTCGGTGGGGACAGACTACTCCTATAGGAGATTTCTGGTGGGTAAGATTTATTACTGTCATCGAAATAAAGAAGTCCGCTTGAGAAGGGGGAGAGGGCAAAACCGGGTAGGGATTCTCAGTCGCGACCAAGTAAGGCCAGTCAAGGACGAGCACCCCTTGTAGCTGATGCCTCTGACCATGAGATCCCTTACCGGACCTCTCCTGATTTTACTCGGACTCACCAACCTGGTGACAGGTAATCAAAATTGCACCGAGTGCATAAGAACCGGCCGGCACGGACGAGTAAGTACTAAAACATTAATATACCACACCTATTACGAGTGCAAAGGGAAACAGAACGGGAGTTGTCTATACAATGGAACGCAATATAAGAAATGCTCGGTGGAAAATGATACTGTTTGTTATGATCCAAAGGAACTTCCTTATCAATAGTGGGTAGAAATGAAAACAAATTCGGAAGTAGGAAGATTAATTGGAATAAGTAAGGATATGGCCAATTTGAGCACATCAGTATCGGTAATTTTTGATGCATGCGATATTATAGATGATGATCTGGATATTAATTGTGGGAGTTTAGAGTGGAGACGGTACTATAGTAATCAACCAAAATATATTTGCCCAGGTGGAGGTGGACGTCAATGTCAGATAAATCCTGATTATGTACCCAGTCAAACGGCGAGATATCAGTCAGCACACCTATGTGGAAGAAGGGGATGGTCTTGTGTATGTTAGGATACTGTAAGCTGAGGATATGACAGCCAATGTGGGGATTTACAAGCTTCAATCACAAGGGTACAAACAGACAATAATTGTACAACCTGTACCTGTAATTTAGTAAATTTAACCCTTATAAATTTAGAAATTTGGAAACAGAAAAAAACAAAAAAACAAAAAAACCCCAAAATTCGGCTTAAGATATATGGACCTGGAGAAGACCCAGGTGTAGTTATTAATATTGAAATGAAAGAAAAGAGAATCAGTGCAGCATAGACTGTTATTTAAGTCATTTTATCATGAAATGGAAACAGGAACGAAATATGAAATTCCCACAGTGGCTAAAAATCTATTTGTAAATCTTGCTGAGAACATTGCTAAGTCACTAAATGTAACTAATTGTTATGTATGTGGTGGAACTAATCAAGGAGAGAATTGGCCCTGGGAGGCCCAAGAGAGCAACATATCAGACCCTAATGTTTGGAATATATCAATTCTGGTCAGGAAACAACAATGGATATTACAAACCAGCATAAAAGGAAGAAGCTGTTGGCAAAATGACGGCGGGAGTAAACCAGTCAGATATTTAGTATGTGAAGAGAGATATAACTGGAAGAGTACTTACCAAAAGTAGGATAAATGGGGCACTGCCCAAGAAATAAGTAAAAATCATGTGAATTGGACCAATGGAACCACTATTGATAAAGGGTGGTCAAGTCCAGAAGGGCAATATTGGATCTGTGGAAAATTGGCATATACCCGATTACCAAAAAAACTGGACAGGAGCGTGCGTGTTAGGAACTATACGGCCAAGCTTTTTCTTATTACCTATAAACCGAGGGGAACGCCTAGGGGTACCGGTATATACAGACACATTAGAAACTCACAACCGAAGGGAAAAAAGAGAGCTACAAATAGGAAAATGGAAAGATAATGAGTGGCCACCTGAAAGAATAATAGCATATTATGACCCAGCAACATGGGCAGAAGATGGGTCCTGGGGATATAGGACCCCCATTTATATGTTGAATAGAATAATCAGGTTGCAAGCTGTAGTAGAAATAATTGTAAATAAAACGGGTAATGCTCTAGGATTGGTGGCTAAACAAAATACTAAAATGCGTACAGCCCTATATCAAAATAGACTCGCGCTAGACTATTTACTAGCACAGGAAGGGGGAGTCTGTGGAAAATTTAATCTCACAAATTGTTGTTTAGAGATAAATGATGAAGGAAAAGCCATCAATGAATTAGTAAGAGAAATGAAAAAAGTAGCCCATGTGCCAGTCCAAACGTGGAATGGAATAAATGTCCAAGGACTATGGACAACGTGGGAAAATTTATTCTCAGGAAACTGGGTAACAAAAATCGTTATCGTTTTGTTAGGATTGTTTGGAGGTATGTTAATAATACCATGTCTAATTCCTTGTCTTTCACAAGCTGTAGCTTCTGCGATTAATGGAATGAAATTTACAGCCACTCCAATAGAACCAACACAGAGTGAGAGAAAACATGTTTTAATGTTGGTAAAACATATAGAGGAACCCGAGTTAATACCCATCAAACAAACTCTAAATAAATTTTACACGAATCATAGTGGTGAAAAAGAAAACGGGGGATTGTGAGGAATGAGTGATTCGTGTAAAGAAAATCTAGTGAATATAAGCTTGAAGCAAATGTCATTTATATTGAAATAAAGGAATATATGTAGGGCATGACCATAAACAGGGGAGTGGTGTTAAATAGAAGAAACCATAATCTTTATGTAACTTCCTGATATGTGTATGTTAGTTCCTGATATACTAGTGCAAACCCATGTTGTAGATAACCGCAGAAATGTCGAGAAAATGTATAGACAAATAAGGTAGCATTATATAAGTAGAATAACGGAGCGCCTGCGCAAACAGAGAGGTCATGTAGAGTGCACTGACGAAGAGGAGCATCTTCCTCCCAACGACCACCGGACGACCACCTAGAAAAAGATGAAGTATGCGCAGACCGGGGAAGTGGTGACGTACTTAGAGAAAGAGTCATCTTCCAAGAAAAAGGCGGAGAAAGGCGAGAAACGAAGCCTAGAGAAGTATAAAGGAAGGAATTGTAAGAAGTGAAGGTGTGCATCTAGGTGGAGCGGAGACTCCCGGCGCACCCAGCGCTGTTTGCTTGCCTCTATTCGTTTAATAAATTGTAAACTTAAATTGGAATCCTGTTTGGGACTAATGCATTTATCTCAGGCAGATGTTCACAGGGGAGCCAGAGCCACACCAGAACTGCTTCCCCTGCTCCATTTCAGATTGCATCCAAAAAAGCACCAAATTCACATGGCTCCAGTCACCTGTCCTGAAGCATACTAAAACTTTTTTTACACGCTTTTCCCACAGTATGTTACAAGTTTACTTGTGCAAAAATACAGTCACAAAGACTTCGGCTTTGTGAACTGAACACAATTACAGTGATATACAGGGATGGAAAGAGGTACTACTGTAATTACAGCAAATACACCATAATTGTTGTTGAGACAACCAAGAGGTTTGATAACTGAGATACTGTTCTCAAGTGATTTAGACAACCTGTATTTAACCACTGTACATCAAAAGAATCAAAAAAAACCACCTAAAGTGAGTAGCAGACTAATGAGGTTTAAGACTGCCTTAACTCAAAAGAACATTAAAAAATGGTTTAAGACAGCGATACTGCAGGTATGAAGTGTAATTCCCCTTCATTCAAGCCCCTTCCAGCAAAATAAAAGGCTTTCCTAATGCCAATGTTTCTTTCAAGCACAGGAAAAAGAAGCATTAGCAACCTTTAAAATTGTAGTTCAAACTGAGCTGAGAGGAGGGGTTAAGGGAATCTTAGCAGTTAATTAGTAGATAAGGTTTGAAATCTTGTTAGCTATTTCGTAAAGTAACTAAAGCAGGAGATCTGTAGTTCCTTACAAAGACAGTTCCTAATAAACTGACAGGAGTGGGAAGACTTGTGGCCCCTCACAAGGACGGTCCCTGATAAGAACCAGGAGAGTGCCTCAAGAACCGGCTGAAACTGACCTTGTGGTTTGGACGAAAACCAAAGAACAACTGAGTCTGCGTAAGAGCAAGGGGTTACTAGTGGTGATGAAGAGGAGCCACCGGCCTTCATCCTCGCGACCCTCAGCGACCACCACCAGAAGGCACTGCGCAAGCGCAGATGGGAGGAGTTCATGGAAATAACATCTTGGAACTCATTTCAATACGAAGCGAGGACAGTTCATGCATATGTATAGGCATATTGCGAAACTTTATGTATATGCAACACTTTGCTGTATATATTTGCAGTAAGTGCCGCGTTGGGGCGCGCATGGTTTTTGGTGGGACTACCCCCCCGTGCTGCCCAGCGCTGAATAAACATACCTACTTTACAATCTTATAGATTGTGGAGTCTGTTTTCCGCACGTCAGAGCTACCAACAGTGCTAGAAAAGAAGTAGATTTGGGGCAAGGCGGGAACACCAAAATACTTTGAGAGCTCAGTCCTCTGGCTCCATCACTTAGTAAAACAAAAAGCCTCCACCAAAATAATACACATAGACAAGAAAGGCATTGCTGAATCCCCCTGCCCCCATTAAAATCTTCCTGTAGTGCCTACATCAATGAGGAAAAACCAGTTTTCCAAACAATTCTGTGATAAATGATTTAGTCCCAAACAGAATTCCAATTTAATTTTACAATTTATTAAACGAATAGAGGCAAGCAAACAGCGCTGGGTGCGCCGAGGCACACCTTCACTTCTTACAAGTGAAATCAACTACAAATTCTACAAGTTTCTCTTTTTCCCCTAACTGAGCTTTTACCAAGGGTTCCGTTAGGGAAGATTCCCCTGGTCCCTGTCAATTATCCGCCGTGTCAGTAATCATCACCGACTTGCCCAGTCTCGGGACCTCCTTTTTCCAATGCCCCCTTTGCTTACAATAGGCACACTGATCTTTCGGGGGGTGGGGGTGATTTCCTTAGATGGGGCACTTAACACTACTTCTCATGGCTCCTCTCCTCCCATTAGTGTTGTTTCCTGGTGGGTTCCCAGAGGTTACCTGGCCCCTGTGGGGCGCAAAGCAGCCACTGTAGCACTGGCAGGTGTTTTACCCATTACTCTCTCTCTGACCATTTCTATTCCGATAGAAATAGAAACTTGCCAAGCAGTCTCCAGCAATTTCTCTAAATTTCTCACATCTGTTTCTTGCGCTTTTAATTTTTGAAGCTTTCTCCTTATATCCTCTGATGACTGTCCTAAAAACAACGAAACTAATTGTTGTCGTCTCACATCTGAGGTAGGATCTAAAGTTGTTCTTTTACGCATGGCTTCCCTTAGCCATTCCAAAAAGTCTGAGGGGGTTTCATCCTGTCTTTGTTTTACCTCATACAAGTTTTGACCAATTTACTGATTTTGGAATTCCATTTTCGAGTCCAAATTTTATCCACTTTTGATATGACTTCAGTTGTCTATATTCCATACGATCATTAGCATCCCAGTTCGGATTGGTGAGAGGAACGTGATTATCTACTCTACCAGTATACATTCCTGCAGTGACAAGGGCTTCTGTATGTGTTTGAGCGGTTTTAACCACTAGCTGTTTCTCTGTTTCCATCATTGTATCTAACATTAAATCTGTATCTTTCCAGTCAGGATCCTGATTTTTTTTTTTTTTTTTTTTAAACTACCAATTCAAATCTTTTTGCCACCCCTATTGGGTCGTCCCTACAATCAGCTTGTCTGAGGGGGGGGCTTGTACCCTCAGTCGGACTCTGCTTCGGGTTACCGCACCCAAAGCAGCACTCCCAGAGGCAGAAACAGATTCTTCATCAGAAGTATCTGCATTCCTTAAGGGGGAGGGAGAGACTGGCACCGAAGCCAGCAGTGGTGTAATATAATCTTCCAGTCTTTCCTCTGACTCTCCCTTTTCTTTTAACTTAAGGCGTCTTTGTCCTATACTACACGCTGAACAGCATTGTTTCAGTTTTCCCAGTTCTTTCGCTTTTTCCTTCTCCAGGGCCAGGATAAAGGGCTCTGAAGGGGCTATATTGATTCCACAATCTTTCCGCCATTCCGGATGATTTCGCAATGTGAAAAACATATCTGCATAAACTGCTTCATCCCATTTTCCCTCTCTCCGAAGGAACCACATTAGTTGTAACAATGTATTATATTTCCATGTCCCATTAAAGGGCCATTTTTCTTCATCATCTAACTTAGAGAGGCCACCACGGATTACAATACTCAATTAAAGTTTTCCTGTTCACACTTCCTCCTGGCGGCTCTCCTATCTCCTTCCAGTGAGCTAAAATACAGCCAGGGCTTCTTTTCAGTATTTCGCCACTTTGTTTACCTCCCATAATGAACACCCTGCCCACAGGGGTTTATTCCTCAGTCTAAGAATACAGCCTGATTGAATTGACGACAATAATACTTTATCCAAGGCAAAAGATGTAAGGGCGTAGTCGCCCCCCAGTGAATGCACCTAAATTCAAGACGATTGTCCAGACGAAACTCCTGTCTCCCTTTAAAAGAACGTACTTATGACACTCCAAACACTTAGCGTGAACAAACTCTGTTCTACATTTCCCCCCCATATACCAGCGACATTCTTACTGTTTCCTTACACTTTCTAAGTCTCCACAAAATACCTGCTTAAGCTGGCCCGAACGCTCAATCCTATCCCAGTTAGACCAGTTTCCTCGACATTCACCAAAATGGTGAATGAAAAAATGGTCCCCAAACTGCACCCAAACGTTCTGTTTACAACCAGAGCATTCAAAAACATATATTGGGCGGCATGAAAAATCTTCATGTCCGTGTATATGACAGTAAGAGTTAAGAACCGGTTCAACTAACACAGTTCCAAAGTCTGTCATATGCTTCGTCCGTCTCTCCTCGCGGAGAACACGGAACCGTGGATCAGAACTCCGCACTCGCCCCGCAGTCAGACTGCGTCTCATTCACTCAAACACTCACCCAACTTGCAACAACATGACTTGTACAATGAAGGACTTTCATAGAATACACGGTACCGGGCACAAAACTTCCTAAGTATTCAGATTGTAATTGTCACCGAAATCGGGAATAAACCTCGTAACACCAATGAAGTGTTAAAAGGCAGGCATTCTTTATTCACGGCGCCGGGAACACGGGGGATAGCTCCTCCTAAATCGTGTTTGCTCGATCAGTTCAAAAATCAAACATTTATAGGCAAGATTAATACATATTCATCAAGTTTCCATACAATGATTGCTTAAGTATTCCTCGCCTACCATGTAAATGACCACGCATGCTCACTATGATTTCCTGGGATTTTACTTCCTTAATCTTTTGAGTCGGAGGGTTTCTTGAGTGGGTGGTCTCTGAGTCGGTGGTCGCAACCTCCCCCTGCCGGAATTACCTTTCCTACAAAGTTCACTTAAGCTTGGCAACACTCAATAGACCTTCACGGGCTGTCGGCCCAATATGCAATCATTCAGCCCACAGTCCTTTGTTTTAAGACAGGACTATAGAATGAATAATTACCTACCCACCGGACCACCAAACTGACCAAGGTGTTCCTTCTTTCTGACTACTTGTTACATAATATCATGATCACAATGTTACACTTAACTCCTTGATAATTAAATCAAGATGGGAAGGGTTAGGTGGGTTCTCGAGCAGCATTGCTAGTGCATAATGTTCTTATGGTTACAACTTGCTACAAATTCACAAACCTATATTCTAACCCTATTTTATTTTAATTCCTTACCACCTTGGTTACATAATGACTATCATCAAAATCCCAATTATAGCCACAACAAAATAAATTTCCATTCCCATGGGTTACAATAGTTGGTCCAAACGATCGCTATCCCATCCCATACTCCCGCAATTCCAGCGAAGAGCACCCATCGCGTACTTCCCTTTATCAGGGATTCCCGCGTTTGTGTACTTCCCTAGCCAGGGATTCCTGCGTCACTACTGGATTCGAATCCTAACCTCCCAGGGACGAGCGCCAATGCTCTTTACCTCGCGTAGGATGTCTCCTCACGACTTACAGGTTCCCCTCCCAAATTAACATACCTGGTCCGCTGATGGTCCTTGTCTGTCCCTGCAGTGATCGGGCGAGCGAGGGAGGTCCTCCGAGAAATCTCAGGGCGCGCCAAGGACGTTCCACTCTCAGGCAGTCCCGCAGCTGGGCAGAGAGGGTCCCATCTGGGTCACCAAATTAACGTGCGGAAACAAACTTCACAACTCAAAGCAGGTATGTTTATTACGGTGCCGGATGCAAGGGGGATTGCTCCTCCTAACTTGCACAGCGTTTTGGCGAGCAGGCAAATATTTATTACACAAAAGCATACATATTCATATGATTACGCAATACAAAACATACATGTGAAGTGAGGCGGAGTGGTTCCAAAGGTTTGTGTCAGTAGTTTACGTTATCAATGATCTGTCTCTGGTGGTCGTTTACTTCTTCAGGGATGTTATCCTCCTCTTTTGTCTTTTAGATGAACTTCAGTCATTTACACGTGCTCTCTTCTTACTTGATGATTTCAGCAGTTGTTAACAAGTTCTACCAGGTTCTGTGATAAGACTATCATTGCAGTTCCTGTTATCACTTCCTTTGTTTAGCAAGTCAGTCCTTGACAGATATCAATATCTAAGTGTTTAAAAGCAGATAGTTATGTCTGTAGATGACCTGTTGCTCTTCCATCCCTGCTGCTTGCAGGGAGAGATGGCAACTTGCTTTTGGAGAGCCCCCCCCACCCCCACAAACGTGTGAAAGTCTTGTTGAGTCTAGCCTAAAGTGCACTGGCTTGCTCATTGCTTTCCTCGTGAGTACCCATTTGCAGAATTTGCTGTACTCTGCTATTTGGCAGCCCAGAAATGAATCTGTCTGCTTTATTTTTCTTCTGGAATGGACTGTAGTAATGCAGCTTGTCCTTTGCAGCATCTTCTGACAAGCTTGAAACTTAAGATTAGGAGACTGGCGCAGACTGGTCAGCAGGTCGGCTTCTCTGCTATAAATGGCCAGGAGCAGTTCTTAGGTGACTTTCCAGCTTCAGGTAAGAAACTCAAGTTTGCAAAGAAATGGTGTTTTCTCGAAGGTGAAAAGTTGAACAGAAACCAAACCTGGTAGACACGAATGCCTCGCTTAGCTGACAGCTAGTCCAGATTTCACCAACTAGCGTAGCCATACCTCATGTTCACGCTCTGACCCTGCTGGTGCTGCCTTGCTTGATTCCTTTACCTGCCTGAAAGCCAAGTGCGACCTGTTCTCCCTTCTAGCTTTTCCTGGAGACGTACCCTCCAGGTACCGGTACCTGCCAGCCTCCCGTCTCTCTGATAGGTCTGTTTGCACTGACATGTGAAACGGGGACATTTAGCTCCTTTCTCACAGTTCTCACTTGGTTGGTTTTTTTTGTTGTTGCTGTGATGGCCTGAATACACAGGAACTCTTGGATAATTTATTTGAGTATTTTTGTGGGTATTGAAATTTAACTCATGAGTTAATGTGATTTAATCTTGCAATGAAATGAATGCATTTTCAATTCCTCGCTATCCTTCCCCTCGGAGGAAGTTGCCCTTGCAGCAGCGAGGCAGTGCCCAGTCCGGCCTGGCTGGGCTTCGCCTGTCCTGCCCCATCCCGGGAGAGCTGGCCTGCAGGTTGTGCCCAGGGCCTGGCTGGAGCCAGGCAGTGTCAGGGCAGAGCTGCCCCAGCGAGCTCTCCCCAGGAGGGACCGGAGCAGGTCTGTAGCGTGGGGCTGGACCTTGCCCCAGGCTCGGCCTCAGCTGGGGTTTGGCCAGGGCCGCGGCTGAGGGGAGGGGCCGTCGGGGCTTTCCCTGCCGGACCCCTTCCCTGCCGGGTCGCGTTTCCCCCAGGGCTGGTCCCTGGGGCGGGCTCTGCCTTGCGCGCCGCTTTCTCTTCCCGTCTCCTTGCCCCTGCCAGAGCGGCAGGCGGGCGCTGCCGGGCGGGAAGCTCTGCCCGGGGCTGCCCTCGCCTTTGCCCGGGGCTGCCGGCGCCCCCTCCTCTCTCCCCGGCGGCGGGTGCACGCGCGGCTTCGGGAAGCTTCGCGCGGTAACGGCCGGCGCGAGGCGAAGGGGGGCGTTGTTGCAAGCAACGGCCGCCGGCGCGCGGCGCTTGCGTGTGGCGCTGCCCGCGGGCTGGAGCGTCCGGAGTGGCGCTGCCCTGAGGAGGAGGAGGGCGCTTTCGGGGCGGACGTCCGGGGGAGCGGGCAGCTGGTCGCGAGGTACAGGCGAGGAAGGCACTTTCCTCCGGGGAACGGGCGGCGGGCAGCCTGCCTAGAAGTCCGGGGCCCGGGCCCGGGCCCTGCCCTGCCGACGGGGCCCGGCGCTGCAACGGGCACCAGGTGTGCTCCAGGCTGTGCGACATGGGTGTCACATTGGGCGTTTGAAACGTCAGACCCCAGCAGTTCAGAAGCTGAGCACTGGAGTGGGAGGCTGGGGGCCTCAGGTGCTGCCTGCTTCCACCTCAACAGAGATCAATATCCCCCACCTCCCTTGGCATTTGGAAACTACCAGAGTTGTGTTAGTGTTGAAAGAAGGGGCAGGTAGGAAGGTTCGTAAACGTATTCAAAACCTGTTCTTCAGGCAGAATTATTTGTGTGGAGTGAATGCAGCCTGCCAGGCACTGAGCTGCACCTGGGGGGCAGAAACGAGCCGAGCACTTTGTGCTTGGGGAGGTCCAGTCTTCCTGTGCTGGAGATGGGGAATGAATGTTTGGAAGTGACAGCTGCACCCTCAAAAGAAAAGAATACTCATGATTTCCACTGTGTTGTACATCCTTTCCCAATTTGGATTAAGCCCTCCTGGCCACACTTCCCTGTGTCTGTAGTAACTGCTGGCCAAACTGCCATAAAGTCACCGTGTTAAATTCAACCCTGTGGAAAGGCCATGCACTTTGCGGCAATCCCTCGGATAGCCGAGGTTTGTTCCCAGCTTTTCCTCAGGGCTATTCTCCATTCAGCACTGCCGAGGTACGTGCCTGTGATGTGAAAGATCAAAATCTGGGATACCAGAACGTGGAAACTTTGCAGAGCTGTTGATACTCCGAAGATCCAGATCTGCAAGAATGTGAAGCGAAACCTGCTCATCAGTGGGATTTTTGAGTAGTGTTTTCCCTGTGTCAGTGTTAGACGACTCAGATTTGTTGTTAGGAAGGATAAATCCTTAACTTTTGCATTGCACTTGTAATCAGCACATCTCAAAGAGCTCAAAAAAGATGGTAATTTCTATACATGGGGTCTTTTAGAGATTAGCAGATGGCTTCTGCATATGTGGGTTTTGTTCCTCTAACACTGTAACTAGTTAGTAATACGTCTCTAAACGCACCAGTGAGATATGGTCTTTGAGGTTCCCACAACAGGTATTTTGCCTCTACGGAACCAGAGTTGTGTCTGGACAACAAGGTAATCAGAAATTTCTATATGCTCAGCTACAGAGTTCTGTTTTCTTTTGAAGAGATCCTGCTGCCGTGAGGAGGATGAGAGCACTCAGAGGTGAGGGGCTGGCGGGAGGCTGGGGGCTGATGCCTGCCGGAGGCAGTGTCCCTCCCCACCGGCCGCTGCGGGCCGTGTCCCTGTCACCTCTCATCCTGCTGCCAGGCACCTCGCAGAGGGCTCTGGCTCCATCCTCTCCCCGCCCTCTGTGGGGCAGCTGGGGACCGCTCAGAGACAGCCCAGCCCGGCCAGCTCTTGTTGGGGCTGCCCAGCCCCACCCCCCCGGCCTCTCCTCGCAGAGGACTCGCTCTAGCGCGTTGCTGCCGTTCTGGCACTAGGAGCCCACAATGGGCCCAGTCCCCCCGCGTGGCTGTCCCAGTGCCGCAGTCAGGGGAGGACTCCCTCCCCTCCGCCCACAGACTGCCCTCTTGCCAGTACAGCCCAGCGTGGGCTATGGCGCTGTGGGAGGCTGGGAAGAGCCTCACCCCTCCCGGGCGCGAAGCTCGGCCGCCAGCAAAACCGTTTCATTCTTTTCTCCCAGCTCTCTGCCCATGCGTGGGCTCCCAGTCCAGACCTGCACATCCTGAGCATGGAGGCAAGGCGACGGGGACTGTCCCTGCGGCCATCACTACCTTTGCGGCCGTCGGGACTTCCCTGCTAACACAGCTGCAAGACCATGAGGTGAGGCAGGGGAGGCCTTAGGGCTTCCCTCTATGCCCCCGGCTTCCCCGGGTGCCGCGGCAGAGGGGTGTCGCGCCTGACGGCACATCTGCCCTCCTGCAGGCAGGCGCTTCGTCCCCAAGCGCCGATCCTGCTCACGCTGGACTAATGCCACTGCTCCCCGCTCCTTTCTCAGGAGCTCGCAGTGCTCTCCTGGGCAAGGCAAAGCCACTGGCATAAACCCTAGCATCTCTCCCGTGCCTCAAGGCCCAAGTGCCCAAGGCCCCTCCTTAGCTTTGGTTCGGGAACTGTCCCAGCCTGTGTGAGGAGCACCGCTGTGCCTCAAGGTGCAGGGTGCTCGTGGCTTCCCCTCCTTGGGGCATGGTCTCGTTCCCACACCTTCCCCTTTGTCACGGTCCATTTGGATCTCTCAAATGTACGGGACAACATACTCTGTGACTTACACTTTTCTTTCATCAGCTCACTAAGAAATACCATAAACAAAGAGGGGCTCAATCCCCTTTTGCCCAGACTAGTCTATGGCGTGAATTCACTTCTTCACCAGTCAAGTCACAAGGCTTCATAATTTACAATCCGTAACTCTTAATCCCATGCGCCCGTGAGCAAAAAAACCCAGCTAGTTACCTAGCCGACAGCGAGAGTGCTCATCCTTCCTCCTCCGTCACGGGGGAGGACGTGAGGGCGTCCCCTGTATCACACTGGGAAGCATGAAAGCCTCAGCACTTCAGCTGCTGTTGGATCCACTTCAAGAGCTTTTTGAGTAAGCTCATGTTTTGTACCCTCCAGTTTGCAGCTTTGGCCTATACCATTTCCATAAGTTTGTGGATTCTGAGGAAACTGCCAGACAAAAGAGAATGTCTGCAGGAGACAGCAGTCTGCAGGTGGCAATGGCTGCATCATGGCTCGTTAGCTCTTTCTGGCCACCTGCCCCGCATACGCGGTGCTCTCGCTTTGCCCTAATGGCGCTGCTCCCCGCACACATCAGGCCTTAGCCAAAATGCAGCAGGACTTGAGCGAACAGTCGCACCCTTCCTTGGCTGGCACTTTCCCTCTGACCTCTGCCATCCCCCGTGCTCAGCAGTGACTTCCTCGGCTCCCGCATGGCCTTTTACGCTGGTGGAGGCGATCTCCCTGTCTGGCTCTCTGCTAGCGTCATGTCACCGAAATCGGGAATAAACCTCGTAACACCAATGTAGTGTTAAAAGGCAGGCATTCTTCATTCACGGTGCTGGGAACACTGGGAATAGCTCCTCCCAAATCGTGTTCACCCAATCAGTTCAAAAATCAAACATTTATAGGCATATGATCGTAAGGTCAATACATATTCATCAGGTTTCCATACAATGATTGGTTAAAAATTCTTCGCCTAACATGTCAATGTCCACGCATGCTCACTATAATTTCTTGGAATTTTACTTCCTTAATCTTTTGAGTCGGAGGGTTTCTTGAGTGGGTGGTCTCTGAGTCGGTGGTCGCGACCTCCCCCTGCCGGAATTACCTTTCCTACAAAGTTCACTTAAGCTTGGCAACACTAAATAGACCTTCACGGGCTGTCGGCCCAATATGCAATCATTCACCCCACAGTCCTTTGTTTTAAGACAGGACTATAGAATGAATAATTACCTACCCACCAGACCGTAGAACTGACCAAGGTGTTCCTACTTTCTCACTGCTCACTATTAAAACATAATACCATGATGACAATGTTGCACTTAACTCCTTGATAATTAAATCAAGATGGGAAGGGTTCGGTGGGTTCTCGAGCAGCATTGCTAGTGCATAATGTTCTTATAGTTACAACTTGCTACAAATTCACAAACCTATTTTCTAACCCTATTTTATTTTAATTCCCTACCACCTTGGTTACAGTCAGAGGTGCCGCGGAAGATCTTGCTGTTCCCCATGGCTGTGCTGACCGATGCCTGCAGCTCGTACCTCGTGCCTGTGTCACACAGATGATCTGGGAGGCAGCAGGTCTCTCTCGTGGCTCCCTGGGAACGCGGGCAAAGCCGGTCCCATCGCTCCCCTTTGTGGTCTGTCCCCAGGGCGACCGAGTGGAGACATACCGGGAGCTGGAGGGCGTCTTGCAGGGAGACGACGGCTGTTTGACGAGCGGTGTCGTGAACCGCCTGATAGCTGAGGCGTCCTGTGACATGCGGGCAGCCCAGGTGAGCTTGTTCTCTCTCAAGGCCACCAAAGGAGCCTGCCTCTGCCCCCGCTGTTTGGGGAAATACAGGGTGGCGCAGAGACATTGCTTGGCTATTCAGAGCCAGCGGAGGTCCCGAGGGAGAGGCTCTAGGGACACATCATTACGGGGAATTCGGAGAGGGAACGCAGAGAGCTGTGCAGAGAAGCAGACTCAGGGCTGTTTCTAACGGAGCAAGAGCTAGCTTCAAGCTCATGGTTATTTCTCCTGCCTTGAGCAAGAGCCATAGGAATCCACCAGCCCCACGGAGACGTCCCGGGGCGGGTCTCGAGTCTGTGACCGTTGCTTCCTGGCATCTGCATGGAGAGGGAGAGGGGCCAGCGGCACAGGGTTGCGCCAGGGAAAAGCCTCCCTCGTCTCGCCAGGGAGCCGCTCGCCTCCCCCAGCGTAGAAGAGGCAGCAGCTGCCCAGCCCTGAGCACAACTGCCCCGAGGCGTCTCGCAGAGGAGACGGGCTCATTCCGCCTGTCCGAGGGCCTCAGCCTTTTTCTCGCCAGTGTTTAAGCTGTGACGCTTTTGCAGGGCGTGGCAGGTGACGTGAAGATGGCCGCTAGCGACGTCCTGGTGGCTCTGGCCCGCTCCCACTTCCACTTTGTCATGTCTGAGCGCCAGAGCCACCTGAAGACCATGGGGAAGGCCCCCGATGAGACTGTGCTCCTCACCTTGGGCAAAATGGCCCGCAGCTATGGTACGGCTCCTGGATAGGGTAGGGGTCTGTGATAACAGGGAGGAGGGGCCCTCCCCCCTCCCTAAATGCTCTGTCTTGAACTGCGGGGCTATGGAGGTGCCGTTCCTCCTTGCTCCGTGCCAGGGCTGGCTGGCAGCTCTGCCTTACCAGCCCAACCCCGGTTCCTGAAGGGTGGGAACCTGCTGGAGACAAACCCGCAGGGTCTCTGCCCCGCACTGTCCTTGCCATTTCCCCAAAGGGTTTCCCGGTGTCCCCCTTGGGGAAGGCAGCCCTCCCCACGCCCTCTGCCATGTCCCTCACGGCCCAGCAGCCCCAGCCTTGCCAGGGATCGACCCCAGTCTCCCGTGTCTCTCACTCACCCTCTCGCTCCCTCTGTCCCTGCCTTCTCTGCAGCCCTGCGGTGCATCCCCTTCGTGGGAATGACGCTGCTCGCCCTGCGTGCCATGCTGAGCCAGGTAGGGAGTGGCCGGATCCTGCGCGCCATCTGCAGTGGTGAGTGTCAGCTCCTTGGCCAGGGTCCCAGGGCCAGGGGCCGGGATGGCCTTTGATGCCTCCGTGTGATCTCAGAGGGAGCACGGTGGACGTGAGCCCACAGCAAGGGCCTTGGTTATCCCAAACTGCTGCGAGTGTGTAGAAGGAGCGGGGGTAGGCCGGGAGGCTTCTGTGGGCAGGATGCGGCGGTGCTGCACGGAGGAACTCCCGGGTCCCTTCCCACAGCTTCCGTTCCCCTGCTGTCCTCTGGGTTTAAAATCCCTACTCTGAAAGGGCGCGTACGTGGGAAGGGAAGGGGCTGCAGTGAGAAATGCTGGAGGGGAACGGGCCGTTGATGAGGAGAAGGGGCAGTGGGCAGGAGGAGAGAAACAGTGGGGTCTTTGAATCTAGACACCTCAAGAGAACAGGTGGCCCTCGGATCCAGAGCTGGTCCTGGGCTTAGCCCTGCCGAGCCTGGGACTGTCCTTAAAGCAGGCTTGGGCGTGGATGCAAGGTACCGCCCGTGCTGCAGTCTCTCATAGGCTCCCTTTTCCTTTCTCCTGGTGCAGCTCTGGAGCAATGGTCGAACGGGGTCAATACGTACTTCTGCAGCCAGGAGCAAGGCCCCTTCCCTCGCAAGGGGGTGGCACAGTTCTGTGAAGCCATTTACCCGGTCTTCCGCTACGCAGTGGTAAATTGGCTGGACTGCAAGGAGGAAGAGGTGAGATGTGCTGCTTTCCACGCCTGGGGCTGCAGCGGGGATGTCCCCGTCGGTCGATGGATCCGTCTGTGCCCAGTGGGGTGCGAGCAGAGGGGTGAGGGGAGGGGGGCTTCCTGGCAGGAAGCAGCCGAGCCCTGGGGCCTTTCTGCAGGGAGGGCTGGGGTACCAGCGTGGGGAAACGCTTGCTCTCCTCTGGAGCGAGCCCCTCCCCTGCAGGACAGAAGGGAAAGGGAAACCCCTCCCAGGGGGAAGGGCAGACGGTGTCCCAGGGATGCTGAGTGCTAGGCCCACCTTCAGCCCTCCAAGCAGAGCCTCTCCCTTCCCTCTTCAGGACAAGCAGGCTGTCCTGGGGGCGCTGGCTGCCATGATGGAGGTCCTTCTGCATGAGGAGCAGCACCGAGAGCGTGGCTGGGAGCAGCTCCTCTGGCTCCTGCCCCAATATCAAGAGGTCCGAGACACCTCCCGGGTCACTAAGGTGAGGTGCTGCACAGGGCCCGGCGCTGCTGCCGGGCTGGGTTCATGCGAGTGCCACGAGGCGCTGGGGAGCTGTGGGGTGCCAGGAGGAGCTGAGAAGCCCTTAGAGAAGGAACAGGGAGAGCAGAGGAGGCCTGAGGCTTCCTGGGCTCTTTGGGCAAGAAAAGAGCAAGCCGGTGGGGCCAGGAGGGAGGCAAGAGTCCCTGGGACTTCTCAGGAAGGGAGGCATTGCCACCTCCCTGGGGCTCTGTGTGTGGGAAGAGCTTTGCCCTAACGCCCAGGGCCATGCGCAGTCCAGTCCAGTGAGGAGCAAGGGCTGATGAGTGGGAAGTGCCGGGAAACGGAGTTGTCAACAGCGGGCTCTCTTCAGAGCAATGAGACCTTCCCGATGCTGCTCTGAGGGGAGGGCAAACAAGAAGCCCCGTGCAGGGGGGTTTCCCCTGGGAGCTGGTGCTAGGGACTCCCCTTGTCCCAGATGTGCTGGGTTTCTCCTTTCCCAAGTGCCTGTAGGTGGCTTTAGCCTCCCTTTCCTCCCCCGGTCTCTTGTAGAGCCTCAGCTATGTCCTGGAGATGCTGGAGGGAGTTCAGACCCCAATCCCACCGGGCATGGCTCTAGCCATCAGCAGCGCTGTGCACCGCCAGGTAAGGGCAGCCTGCGCCCTGCCGCTGGCCTGGGGCCTGCACGCCTGATCGCCTTGGAGGGCAAAGGCTTGCCTGCGGGCAGGGCAGGGCAGGGCACCCCTCTGCGGGACCTTTGTGCAGGCCAGCAGCATGCCAGGATTTGTGATGCAGGTGCCACCTTCAGGCTGCAGGAGGCCTGATCCTGGCTGCTTGGACCAGGCCCGAGGGGCAGCCTGGTTCCCACAGCAATCTCCCGAACGGCCGAGTCGTGGGAGGACTCTGGGGCGCCGGCACCCTAAGGGCAGCCTTTCGACCCTCCTCAGCCTCAGCTCCTGGGCGGCCTGGGCTGCTACAAGCCTCTGCGTGTGCTCGGGGCCACCGTTGCATGGGCTGGGCTTTGGCTGTGGGTGCCGTGCCCAGAGTGCCCAGGGCGAGGAGAGCGGAGAGCACCGTTTCTTTCAGGCCCTCTCAATTCTGATGCGACTTCCTCTAAAATGGACCTTGTTCCCACAGCTCTCTGATGTGACCAAGGAGCCCGGCCCAGCCCATAAGGCAGCGCTGTCCCGCTGCATCGTGCTGCAGGGTAAGAAGAAGAGACTGGGCGATGGCCTGCCCTGCCGTGGCAGCTCTCTCCCTGTTCTCGGCAGTCGGGAGCAGCTGTCTGCTAATGCAGAATGCAATTTCTTACCCGCAGCACAAATCTGCCCCGAGGACACAGTCACGTTTCTGCAGTCCCGGCTGAGCGGTGGGAGCGAGGCCGGTTGCGTGGCAGCCCTGGGCCTGCTGGGAGCGCTGGCCCACTCAGACGGTCAGTGCCACGCACCAGGGACACGAGGCAGGGGTCAGGGCTGCTGAGCTGAGAGCAGGAACCGGCTGAAAGTGGTGCGCCTGCACCCCCAAGGAGCTGCAAAGTGCGGGTCCCCCAGGCGAGCTGACGCCCCGCGACAGGGATCGAGCTCTCCCCCGGCAGTTAGAAACGGTGGCACAGTAGGGACGATGCTCCAAGCTCAGTAACACGGGCAGGCTGGTGGGTGGGCAGCTGAGTGGGTTTGCACAGGAGCTGCTTGTACCCATGCTGTTTCTCTCGTTCTCTGTGTTCCTGTAGCGTTTGGTCCCTATAAAATAGCCCTGCCTCTAGAAACGGAGTTGCTCTGGCTACACCGCTGCCTCCTGTGAAGTCAGAGTCAGGCCCCGCTTTTCTGTCCCCTTGGTGTGCGGAAAACTTGGAAGCTTTAAAAGGGATCCCCTCTGCCATTGGGGCTCTGCCTCGACGCACACCTCTCCCTACCTCTTGCAGCACCTGCGACGAGGGAGAAGCTGCCCCAGGTGGTGGAGGCTGTGCAGTCAGTGTGCAACGACCCCAGTGCCCAGGTGAACTTGGTGGGGAAGGGACCATCGCAGGGTTGGGTTTCTCTGCCAGGCGAGGCAGAGAAACCCTTTGCCTCGGGACAGAGCTAGGGTGCCTGGGGAAGCACCAGTGCATTGCCCGGGTGGTTCGTGATGGCTCCTCCCCGGGGAGAGCTGGCAGAGTGGGGCAGGGAGGTCGCTGTGCTCTGTGGGGCAAATACCCATCCAGCCTGGTGCTGAAGCCCAGCCCTGATGCCAGGAGCAAAAGCTCCTGCCGTGCCCTCGTCATCGCTCTGCGGGCCACAAAGGCTGCCCCAAGCAAACTCTTCGGGTTCAGAACAGGAGGCTCATAACCACACTCTCCCCTGGCAGGTGCGGAGGGCGGTTCTGGAGTTCATCAGGGAGCTGCTCAGCTCTGGCTCCCCCAGCTGCTGGGCGTGGGATGTGGTGGGGCACATCTTCATCGAGTTCAGCCGGACCTCGGGCAGACTGGTGAGGGCCGAGCAGGACATCCGGGGCTTTGACCGGTGCCTGGACTGTGCTGAGAGCTCCTGCAGGTGTCCTTGGCCATGGAGGGCTCCACGCTGCAGGGCCATCGGCACCAGCACTGCCGTCAGAGCGGCTTCCAAATGGCCGTTCCTTGTGCGTGTCTCTGCTGACGTTGGTGGCGATGTCAGCGGATGATGTGGGTTTACGCCTGGGCGTGCCACCCGGGACCGCGGGGCTGCGTGCGCACCCCACGGGCTGAGCTGTGCCCACAGGCACCTTCAGCAAAGCCACCGTGCAAAGGGAGGGGCTTGTAGGGATGCGACGTCCTCCATCCTTAAATGCTGATGGACGATCAGCAAAACACAGCCAGTGCAGACAGGTGGGCCTGGCTAGAGGAGCTTTCTGTGGTGGTCTCGTGCTCTGGCCCTCCAAGGCACACCCTGCCCATCTGATAACTTTCTGGGGGCCCGCATCCCTTCTGGCAAGGGGACAGGCCGTTTGGCAGTCCCTTCGGTGGGCATTTCCAGCAGGGCGCCCAGGAGATGAAAGCTGGGTATGGCCGAGCCTCCCGCTGACTTGCCACGGATCTTCCCTCTGGACGGAGCTTCCCTCTAGCTGGGAGATCCGTGTGTGTCACTTTGCTCTGAGGCTCAGGGAGGCTCTGCTTTGGGAGCAGGGCGAAGGAAAGGGCTTCCAGGTGCTCCTCCGCATCCATCGGGCTGGGCGCGCTGCCGCCAGGGCTGGCACTGAGCACAGCCCTGCTGAAGGGCACGTTCCTCACCTCTGCTTTGGTAGCACGATGGCAGCATTTGGGCTGTGGGGGACCGTGCAGACTAGCAGTGGTGCCCTCTGCTCCCAGGCTTCCCCGGGTCTGAGACCTGGTCCTCGAGCTGGCTCCGGCTGTCCTTGTCCTCCTTCAGGAGGTCAGTGCTTCCAGGAGGCTGGCGCAGGAGCACTGGTGGGTCCTGCCTGAGCCTCATCGGTCGGGAGCTGAGAGTAACGGGGGTTTTGCCAACTCTGTCTTGCAGGTGGCAGGAGGCCTTTTCGCCTGGGAAACCCAGGAGGATGGTGCTCTTCCAGCTCTCTGCATGGACATCCTGGGCTCTCTGGATGTCTCTCTGAGAGGGATGACCAGAGTAAGTTGACCTCTGCCCATCTGCTGTGGCCACTTCTTGCCTTCAGGACGTTTTCCCTCGTTCTCCCCCATGCCCTGAGCCTCTCCGTTCATGTCGGCTGAAGCACACGCGGCTCAGGGAAACGCAGACCGTTCTTTTCATCTTCAAGCTGAGTGGAAGTGCCAATGTGGTGAATTGCCGGTTCTTCTCCGCAGCTCCTGTGGCCAAGGCTGCTGCGGTACGTGGTGCCAGCCCAGTACAGCGGCATGCTGATCCCGCTCTCCCACTGCCTCCGAGCCCTCGTTGAGAGACGGGATAGAGCAGGGTGCAAAGAAGAAGAGGAGGAGCTGGATGCCGTGGACTGCCAGGAGCAAGGTAGGAGCTCCAGTGAGTGCTGCTGGGCTTGGCTGGGGGTCGGGCCAGTGTGTGTCTCCCTGCGCCTCACCAACGCTGAGCAGGATCCCGGGAGAACCAAAGGGCAGAGACAGGCTCTGCTGCGGGGCACGAGGGGCTCTGCCTTGCATGGCCCCTTGCCCAGCGCAGAGGCCTGTCTCTCCTGCTGGCAGTGCTCTCCTGGTGAGCTGGGGCTCGTTCCTGGCCATGCCAGAGCTGCCTTCATCTCGTGGTGGGCAGCCCTCGGGAGCGCCCCCCGGGCCAGCGCTGCTGCAGCGCAGCTGCTCTCAGCCCTGTGCGGGGCCATCAGAGGTGCGAGGGGCAGGGCATGGTGGGGGCTCGTCGGCTCACCCAGCCTTTCTGCCTCCCCGTAGGCCAGCTGCCAGCTCCCCAGGCCCTGTTGGCTCGACTGCTGGTGAGTAGTGGGGCCCCAGGGAAAGGGCTTTTCTGGCCAGGGGTGGTGGGGCAGCCTGGGGCAGAGATGCTGTTGAGGCCAGTGCTGGGAGCCCCCACAGAGGAGGCAGGGTACCCCAGCCTGCCCGAGCCCATGGAGGATCCCACTACTTTCTCGGGGCTGGCAGCACTCTGGGTGACACCATGGCTGCCCACTGCTGGCCGAGCAGCGCCAAGCTCCCTCCTTCCCGGGAGAAGCTGTGGCTCTGGTGGCAGGAGTGACCCTTCTCTCCTGCCCTGGCCTAGGTGGTGGCAGCGGCTCCTTACGGCAGCAGCCAACACGCAGTCGCAGCCTTGCAGCTGCTGCAGGCGCTCCACGGCAGGATCCACGCAGCCGTGGGGGTGGCATGGGCGACCCAGATCCCCCTCCTGCTGCAGTACCTGGAAGGTAAAGTGCGGGTGGGGAGGGAGAGGCTGGAGGGGAGGGAGGCGGGGCAGGGAACTGTGGCTCCCCAGCAGGATGGAGGGGAGTTGTCCCCAGTTGCCCAGCTCTTGCTCTGCTGCCTTTCCCCTTCCAGGGAGCCAGCACTGAGGCTGGGGGCAGCCATACCCCGGCGTCGCTTTGGCCCAGGGGCTGGACGGGGCCATTGATGTCCCCTTGGACGGCAGGTCTTAGAGGCACCCCCATGTCCTGGTCGGAACGGTGTTTGGGGGAGGGACGGGACTGGTGCTCCTGGAGGGGGTGCAGCCCCTGGCTTTGGAGGACCAAGTGCCAAGGCCAGGGCCGGTTTGCAGCAGCCATCCTCAGTAATAGCCAGGGAGAAGGGCTGCAAATGGGCAGAAAGCAGTGCGTCTTTAAGGAGAAAGTATGTTGCTGGTGGGTGCTGTGACCTCAGTGGTCGGAATTGCTCTGGGAGCTGCACTGACAGCAGCAGTGGGGATCAGCTGTGGTCAGCGCACCCTTCCCCACCATGAATCAGTGGCTCTGACAAATGCCCCTGGGACCCCTGCGGTGTCTTTGGCCTCACAAGGGCCTTGACGTTGGTGCTCGTAGGCACCTTCTAGCCTGATGGCCTGGGACTTTTGGGAGGTCTGACCGCAGAGGAGACCACCGGGCTCTTCTTGGCTGTGAGCTTAAATAGCAGCGAGAGCTTTTGTTCCTCTTGCTTTCTAGGAAAAACCGAGAGCTCCCTGGACTCCGCAGAGTGGGAGCACCATGTGCTTAAGGTACAGCATCCTTGCGGGGGTGTCTCAAATAGAGAGGGAGAAGAGGGAGCAGACAAAGCCGTGGGAGGCAGCTCGGGGCTGCCTGTGTAGGCACCAGGAGGTGGGGGCACCTCCTGAGCGCCCTGCGCCTCCCCCCACAGTAGGTGCCTGCCCGCTCAGAGGAGCTGCTGTCCGCACACATGCCACGGCTGATGGCTAATGCCCGCTAACGCTGTGGCACGCGCCTTAGCACCGCCTCCTGCTCTACGTCAGGCGTGCCGGGGGGTCTCGCCTGAGGTGTTAGGAGAAGAGGGAGGCTGGTGAAAAGAGGGTTGGGGAGGAGACTGCTGTTCCCGGCAGCTCTCCCCCCGCCGCATGCCGGGACACGCGAGTGTGGAAAGGGCCCGGGCCAAGGCCAGGGCAACACTCGCTTCCTCCCCTGCTCACCCCAGTTCCTGCGAGCGTCGCTGGAGCCCATCGAGGACAAGGCCTGGACCGTGGGCCTGAGCCAGGAGCTGAGCCAGCAGCTGGGCAGCTCTGCCCCGAGCTCCTGGGAGAAGGTGTGTCTCCTGCCCATGCTGGGGCTGGCGCCAGTGCTCTGCCCACACTGGCGGTTTTCACTGCTTCCCGCGCCCCCAAAAGGCGCTTACCGCGGGGCTGCCCCAGCGCCTGGCTGCAGCCTGGCATCGCGGCTGGCCTGGCCTGTGCCCAGGGGCAGTCGAGTCCGTCCAGGCCAGCCCTCTCCTGACAGGTCAGGCCGTGACCGCATCTCGGGCTCGGCCTCTTCTCTTTCAGCTTTTCCTGTACAAGGCTCTTGGGACGGCGCTGGCAGCTTGTCGGGACCTCAGGCACGTCCAAGGGCAGGTGCTGCAGTTCCTTCAGGAGACAAACCCTGTGGAGCTGTCTGAGGCTCAGGTGAGGTGATGCTCATGTCCTCAGCATCCCCTGCCTGCTCCTGGGGGAGAGGGAGGGCTGCTGCTGGCCCTGCTCCGCACCTCCTTGATTTCCCCGTTGCTGCCATTTCCCCCCTGCCGCAACGTCCTGCCTGGCCGTTGTCGCTGGCCACAGCTGAGTGCCTGGGCTGGGGCCGACTCCCTCTTTCTCTGCGGTTGCAGGGAATGATTTTGGTTGTGTCTCATGCTGCCGAGAGCCACTTCCACCTGGTCTTGGACACAGTGACTATGTTCTCTGCCGCTTTCACCCGGCACTGGTTTTATCGGGCTTCCACGGGCTGGAAGGTAAAGAATCCAGGGTTTTGCTGCTTGGCTTTCCTTTTTGGCCCTTGTTTCCACTTCTACACCTGCAGCAGCCAAACCGTGGCAGCTGCCTTTAGCTTAGCTCTCTTGGAAGAGCTACCCGAGACCTGTGTTTCAGAGGGGACGTCCTGGCATTGGGGCCCGTGAGGTGTCTTTGGAAAGGACAGGGTTTGACACCTTGTGGATCAGAGCCACCCAGCTGGGGCAGCTGCAGCACTTGCTTGCTTGCAGCCGCGTTTCCCTGGCAAACCTTCAGCAGGAACTAGCAACGAGGGGGTGGGCACCGTGTGACACTCTGCCTCTCCCTCCGAGCTGAGGGTCAGGAGCAGGGGCCTGGTGAAGTCTCGCTGGCTCTGCTGCCCCCCTGGGGGCTGTGGGGAAGCCTTTCTGGGCAGGGCAGGGCCCTGCGGAGGGAGCGGTGCCGCCTGGCCTGGCGCGGTGAGCAGACTGCTCTCATCTGCACCGCTGCCCCGCGCAGGCTGCGCAGCTCTGCGCAGGACCGTGAGCGGCTATGGCAGATACCTTTCCACGGGAAGGTGCCAGGCGGCTCCCCGCCCTCTCAAATCAGTGGTAAAACTGCCAGCAGTGTGTGTGATGCTGGCTGCACCCTCCTCCCCATCCCCATGCGAGCAGCCAAGCTGCGGGATGGGAACAGCTCCCGGCCGTGCAGCTCACAGCTTGAGGAGTGGCTTGGGAAGCTGCTGGGAGGTGCCCAGGGAAACAAGGAGCTGGTGAGGCTGCGGGGCAGGGCCTGCCGCAGGAGCCCGTGGGAGTGCCGCAGGAGCCCGTGGGAGACCGGGGCTGACCTCTTGGGGCCTCTCTGTCAAAACAGGTATGGCAGCAGCAGGACGTGGAGAGAGCCCAGGCCACTCGCGCTGCTCTCATGCGCACCTACGGCAGCATTGCGCTGCGTGCCCCCAAGGAGCAGCTGCTCACCCGCGTGGATAAAGAAATCCTGGGCAACATCCTGCAGCTCTCCAGAGACAAACAGAGGGTAGGAGCACGGGGCGCACAGGGCAGGGATGATGCCTGGGTGCCCCAGCTCCAGCCGCTTAGGGCTGGGGCGTGCCGAGATGGGCGGTCTCTTTCTAAACATCCTCTGAGGAAGGGTTTGTCTGCAACGTGGAGGCCCAAAGCCGCCATGGGCTCCCCCCGGCCATGCTCCTCTTCAATCTCTCAGCCCTTCAAAGAGTTCAAGGGGTGCTTTGCTCTCTTTGCCCTCAGGACTTGCAGCTCAAGCTCGCCCTGGTGCAGAGCGTCACGGAGGTCAGCTGTGCCATCCAGGCTGCAGGCAACCGTGGCAGCTTTGAGATCTCCTTGAAGCGGGAGGCGATGCGGACCCTGCTGGTGAGTGGCCATAGCTGGGCAAGTCTTGGGCTGCGTCATCAGACTGGTTTCCCCAGAGGCACAATGGTCTTGAGGCTTCATGTGTGCTCCTGGAGCTGTGTCCCGGGCTGGTGGGGCCCTTGAGTGCTCGTGCTGCATGGCTGTGGCTGAGGAGCCGTGTCCCTCCTGTGGTGCCTTTGGGGATCGGTGGGAGTGATGGGGCAGTGTCTGTCAGCAGAGCCTGTGCCCGGGGGAGGCGGGAGGGCTGTCCCGTGTCCCGGCCCGCTGGCAACTCTGCGCTTGTCTCTCTGGGACTTGCAGGACTGGATAAAGGGGGAGCCCTGGGACTCCCTGGTGTATGGAGTGTTTCAGGCGCTGGAGGAGTTGAGGTGAGGTCTGTTCCCTGGGCTCTGGGGACTCCCGCTATGCCCCGTCCCAGCTGGCTGGGGCGGCCCCAGTGGCCATGAGCATGGGGCCGGGAGCTGCTGGGGCTGTTCATCAGTGGGAGGGTGTTGCCCATTTTGGGTGTCTCCCAAAGGAGGGGAGCCCCAGGGGTTCCGTAACTGGCTGCGTGGAAGGAGGCAGGAGGTGCTGGAGCTGAAGGCAGTGCTCACTGGCCTGGGCTGGGGGTGTTGGGTTTGGGGCCCTCGATTAGGAGGAAGCCAGTTGTGGTTTGAGCCACTCTGGAGAGGGCTAGTAAATCCCCTTTCGGTTTCCTCTTCCTTTTTCCTCTGGCCAGCAAGCTGAGGCCGCCTCTGAGCAGGGAGGAAAATCGCAACCTGCTGGCAGTGTGCTGCCAGAGTGTCTTGTCGCGTCCTCCCAAGGAGCGGATGAACAAGGGAAGGAAGACAGTGAGGGCAGCTGTGAACATGCAGGTACCCACTGGCCAGTGCCTGCCCACCTCTCTGGGTCAGGATCCCACCTCAGCGTGTGCTGGCACCCCCCATGGTGTAGAACCCCAGCTCTCCTTTCCCGCTCTCAGCTTCTGCACAGGAGCTGCATGGAAGATCTGGGCCATCTCATAGGAACCCTTCTGGAGGTGGAGGAGATGTCTGCCTGCTTTGATGACGTGGTCCAAGTGAGTAGCTACGGGGCAGCAGGGAGAGTGTCACGGGGGCAGAGAATCGAGGCCTTAGAGGGTGACAGGAGGCGGCTACCTTTCCTGCAGGAAAGTGGGCCTTTGGCTCTTGGCCCTGAGGCTGTGCGTTAGGCCAGGGCCAGGGGCTGAGCTGGGGGACGGGAGCACCTGGCCACTGCAGGCTCAGGACAGGCCGAGACGTGGGCCCTGCCAGCAGGAAAGCCAAGAGCCAGCCCTGAGCTGGGTGAGAGCAGCCTGGGGGAAGGCTGGAGCGGGGATCCGCCTGCAGGGAAGCAACACCTGGCTCAGGGCAGAGGCGGCTGGAGAGAGTGGAGCAGTGCCAGTGCTCGGTGGGGCCGCGGACCGCGCCGGCAAGGGGCCAGAGAAGGAGGGAGGGGGGTCTCAGGGAGAGAAAGGTGCCTGTTGCGAGAGAGGTGCACCCTGCCCCAGGTCCTGAAGGGCTGGCTCACCTCGGCCAAAGAATGGGAGCGGGACAGAGCCCTGTGGGTTTGCGCCCATGTGCTGGGCGCTTGCAAGGAGCGATCTGAGCTCGCGGTGAGTAGAGAGCCCCCGCGTGCCCTGGTGCACCCTCCCCACCATTCACGGCCTCGGGAGGGAGCCCTGCCTGGCTGGGTGCTGGGTTTTGGGGCTCCTGGGATTATGAGGCAGCCCGTCTGCCCGGTTGCTGCTCAGGGAGCAGGATGGGCAGTAGAGGCGAGCGGGTGCCGGGGCTGCCTGCAACCCTTTTCCTGCTGCTCTCCCCTGCAGAGAGGACACCTTTGCAAGCAGTTTGGCTCCCTGGTGGGACTGCTGGGGACTCTGACCAGCGACTGCCTGGCCATGTCCCGCCAGAGGGCATTGGTCTGCCTTGGCCACCTTCTCGAAATACAAGGTGAGGAGAGCAGGCGCTTGCCAGCCTTGCTCAGCCTGATCCTCCCGCCCTTCCTGGCCTGGCGCCACCAGGGTCCCACCGGGCCAGGGCCCTGGGAGGGAAGGGGGAGGCAACGTGCTCGGCTGGTTTTGTGCCCCCGCCCTGGGAGCCCTCTTGCCTCCCCGACCATCTCAGGAAGGATCCCTGGCAGAGGGTCTCTGAGTCCCACCTCCCCAGGGCATGGGTGAGGTTGGGTGGTCAGGGCCATCCCCCACTGCCATCTGAGAGCACGATGTTGTCACCAATGCTGGGGACTGTCCCCCTCCACATGTCTCCCCTGCTGTGTTCCAGGAGAGAGAGAGCGTGGTGAGACAGCTCACTCGGATGAGGTCCCTGACATTTCAGAGGGTGCCTTCCCCCTCGCTCCCTGCCTGGAGCCTGCAGAGACAGGCAGCTACCCAGGCAGTCTCCAAACTCATCCCTGCCAGGGAAATAATCCCCTGCCGAGCACAAGAGCGAAAACCAGTTTGCTGCCCAGAGCAAACTGGGCAGGGAGGAGGGATGTGAGCTGCAGGCCCAGAGCGTGCTGCGGAGGGTTGTGTTTGACCCTTTCCTCTTCAGGCAGCAGGGTCTGCCTGTGCTGAGGAAGTCACGGGGAGGTTTCCTGCCTCCCAGAGATGACGGTGGCCTGTGCGCGAATAGGGGATGCAGCTGCTAGGAGCAGAGGCTGCTGAAACCCTGACGCCCCAGCAAACGGTTCAAGGGGCAAGAGGGCTCTTTCCAGCGGGGGATCTGTCCGCCACTTATCGGGCTTGGGAAATCCTGCTGCACCGAGTTCAGGAGGGGCCTGGCTTTCCCTGTGGCCTTCACTGCCACCACTTGTGTTGTGCTTTATCGGTATCTGGGGCCAGAGGTTGGGTTTCTGTAGGTGTGAGTCCTCTGTTCTCCTGGTGTTTGTTCCAGCCAAGACCATGAAGGTGGTGCCGGAGGCAGGTGAGATCGGGCGCCTGTGTGAGGAGCTCAACAGCCCGGACACCCAGACTCTGGTGGAGACCTGTACCAAAATAGCAAAGGTAACCGGCCCTACAAGAGCGGCGTGGGGGCCCAGCTCCTGGGCTCCTGCACGTCTCCCTGCTCCCCTCCAGAGTGTCTCGCTGTCTCCCAGGAGGGCTGTTGTTGGCAAGGAGCAGGAGGCTTTGAGACAAGACTGTCCTTCAGGCACGCTGGAGCAGATACCGGGGGGTGGGGGTGTGTGCAAGTGCTCGTCAGAAGGAAAAAATTGGTATATGAGCAAACAACATGGGGGGAGACACTTCCAAATCGGTTAGCTGCATCAGATGTAAACGGCACTGTATGCACAGCAGGAGGGCCAAGCGATTGCCCCCCTTCCGTGACTGCCGAACTAACGGTCCCGTGGAGTTTCCTTTTCTTTCTGAATTGCTGAAGCAGCGCTGTGACACGGTCTCTCCTGTTCTGGCTTCTCTCCAGGCTGTTTGCAAGTACATCCCTCCAGCACAGGCGCCGGACTTTCTGACTGTCATCCTGGATGGCCTGCTGCATGTCACACCCACGCGTGCAAGAGCAGTGTGGAAGTGGGTGTTTGTCTTCCTGGTGGAATGCAGGAAGGAAATACTCCAGGAGGTAAAGGAGACCTTTTCTGCCATTTGACTTTGTCTCGTCTCCTGTTGCCTGTTGCACTACTCCCTGTGCAGTTGGCATGGGCTCAAGAAACGCCGCCTGTGTGCCGAGCCGAGGGGCTGCTGGTGGTCTGAGTGGTGCATTAGCAACTGCTGCTGGCGTCTGCTCCACCTGGTGACAAGGATATGGGCACTTCTTGTGCAAAGTTTCCCGTTGGTCCAGGTCCTACCCGTGCGTGAGGCACTGGGAGGCACCAGCCTTGCCATTCTGCCCCTTCCTCTGGGGTCACTGTCAGTCCTCCGTGCCCTGGGACCCACTTGACCCCGCTCTTTCTTCACGGGTCCCCAATTCCATTCCTTATCGTGGCCACGGCTTCTAGCTGTGAAAGGCTCAAAGAAATGCCCCTTCCTTCGGGGGAAGGCCCTCTGAGTGGCGAAGGGGTTAGCGCTTTGGTAAAGAAGGGTAGAGGCAAGGAAAAGTGTCCCTGGAGAACTGGGATCCTCTGGAAGACATCTTCAGGCTCTCAAAGAGCGTGTTTGGTTGTGCTCTTGCATGGCTGCAGACCCATGGTGGGAGTCATTCTGGTGCTGGGTGTGAAGCGTGGCCGTGTCCTCTGTGTGCACACAGGGCATGCAGCTGCTCACACGGTTGGGCCCAGACTCATTCAGTGACGGAGGCTGCGCGTGTGGGTGCGTGCAGGCGTGTGTGTGAGGGCGTGCGTGCGTGCGCAGGCTTGCCGAGAGCAGACTCGGCTCCAGACGTGAGCCAGGGTCAGGCAGGTGGAAGGGGTGAGGTTTTGAGCTGGATCTGGACCCTGCCAAGGGAGCAGGCATTGCTCCCATGCTGAGTGACTGCGTCTGGGTCCCACAGCAGGTTCTCCTCTTCTTCCCTTCAGGTGCCAAAGATCCTGAACACCCTTTACACCTACATGCAGCAGAGCACCCACAGGCCCTTCCTGCTCCATGCAGTGTTTCTCCTCGCCCGCTTTCACCGGGAGCCCACCATCAGCAGTCTCCTCCAGAAAGGTCTGCCCATGGACAGGTACGTGCACTACCCACTTCCCCACTGTAGTCAAACAGAGACCACGTAGCTTGCTTGTACTGGGAGGGGTCTGGTTGAGGAGCAGGTCTTTTTTTTTTCTGCCTGAACCGTCTTGAGTGTGGCAAGACTGCGTGCTTGTGTCTCTGCCATGAGTGGGGTGTTCTAAGCCCCATTGCAGATGAGGAGGTTTGAGGGCACTGCAGGACTGCGAGGATACGGGCTCAGGGGCAAACGTCTCTTCCCTTGCAGTGATGCCGTGGAGCTGTGGAGGAGCCTGGGGAGAAGCGCCTTTGGGATTCAGATCCTGAGGTGCTTAGTGGAGAAACTAAACAGAGCAGGAGACCACCGCCTGGGGACTGACGACTCTGCTTGTGAGCGACACAACCGTCAGACTGCTCTGGAGACTCTGACGGTACGTTCAACGGCAGACACGTTCCTGCAGCTTTGCATCTGCTTTCTAACTCGTACTTTGGTGCGAGGGAGTCAGGTGCCCTTTGCGGATGCCCCCGGAGACTCCCAGGGTGCTGTGCTGGGCCGGCCTCAAGGAGTGTGGGGAGCCGGGAACGTTTTGTGCTCCTGAGCCACAAGGCTGTCACAGAAGTGACAATTGCGGACTGTAGCCCCCGGCCCCAGGCAGGCTGGTGGGAAAAGGCCTTGCCTGAGCAGGTGGTTCTTGGTCATTTTTCTCTGCAGATCACCTGTGCCATCTCCGAGGTGGTGCTTGCCCTGAGGAGCATGGAGGAGCTCAGGCAACTGCTTCCGCACATCCTTCGCAGCCTCCTGAGGTGGGCCAGTGAAACGCTGGGCGAGGAGAGGCTGCGCTCCCCCATGAGCGGCTGGAGACAACTGTTCCTTGAGGGCAAGGTGCTTGAGGAGAAGCCGTGCAGGTAAGGAGCCGAAGGGGCAGATGGAGACACTGCCTCAGTTCCCCTCGCCAAGGCATGTGCCTTTGTGGGGCTGAGGGAGCGCTTTGCCGGCCCCGCTTCCTAGATGTGGAAACCGCTCGTTTTGGTTGGTTCTCCTTCTGTTCCTTCATGGAGAAAGTCCAGCTCCCAGGCGGGAAGGTCTTACGTAGCTCGTACTGCGGATGGCTGTCATCCTACCTCCTGTGTAGCCTTGCATGCACAATCGCATCGCACTCCCTCAACAGACCCCCGCTGGGAGCAGTGACTGTCGCGGGCTCTGGTGTCAGTCATCCCAAAATGCTGGTGGGAGGGGGTATTAGGTGTTGCCTTGGTTGGTATCCAGCATGGAGGCAGGCCAGGGCTACGGGTTTTCTTCTGCTTCAGTGGGTTTGGGGCATGAAGAAAATGCCAGAGTCATTAGCTGCAGTCTTGAAGGCTACGAAGCATCATTTCAGGGGTACCTAGCTCTGCTGAAGATAAGTCTTCCCCCAGCCTGCTGTGATTTGAGATCTCTTTGGGTTTGTGGTGGTGGTGTTATTTTGGTTCATTTTGTTTGTTTATTTTGTGTTTTGTTTCTTCTGCCAGGATCTTCCTTTCAGCTGTGGAGTTGGTGCTAGGCAAATGCATGGCACAGAAATGGATGCAGCGGCTCCTGAATGGGGCCGTGTGGGCTCGTCTGGAAGACCCCCTGGCTCACCCTGAGGGGGTGCATCTCCTGAGCAGGTAAGAGCCGCAGGGATGCATCTGGCCACCTCCTGCGGGGCTGTGCCTGGGGAAACGGCTGCTGGGACCCTTCCAGCGTGCCTGGGAAGCTGTCCTGAGCTACAAGACTAGTGTCTGCATCGGCGCAAGTGGGTTGTGGAGACGCGGCCTATGGCCATCCTGGGTCACTGTGTCCCCCTCGCTTGTGTCCCCTGTGCAGCGTCCTACTCGACACTGGGCTCGTCTCCCCCAGTCTGGTGAAGAACCTCTTGCCGGGCTGGATTCCTGCTCAGGCAAGCCGTAGGTAGCTTGCTTTGCTGAGGTAAGACAAAGATGGGGAAGGAAGGGTTCGGAGCGGTTTTACCAAGATACTGCTGCTTGGGACACATATTTTTGTGGGAAGACCCCTGGAGAAAGGGACCCTGGAGTGGGGCAGCCAGCAGAGCCCCTGGCCAGGACCAGCTCCCCACAGTGTTTGCCTGTGTCATTCCAGCTCTCTCAGGACTGCAGGACGACAGGGACCCCCGAGTGAGGACAGCACAGCCCTCGTCTCCTCCCCAAGCCTCTTGTCTAAACTTCCCACCCGTTGTTCCGGCTCCTTGATGCTACCAGGTGGTTTCCAAGGCTGGGCCTGGCAGAGGAGGGAGGAGAGTTGCGGTCGGCCCTTTTTCGCTCATCAGGCTGGAGGATGACATCCTTAGCTGAACCAAGGCAGCAGATGCGGCAAGAGGGATGATACTGGAACAACTTAGTCTGTCTAAGCTCAAGATCTGCAAGCAAGACTAAAGCAAGCCCTGCCTCTGGTGACTTGGCTTCCCAGCCCACCATGGGATGGAAGGGGACCCTCTTGCTGAAGATCTGCCATGGACAGATGTTGCCACCACCGGCATGTACAGCTCCTCCAAGGGTCACTCTGGGTGCCTCAGTGGAAGGCAGAGGCGGCTTCAGGCCTGAAAGACCAGCTGTAGTGAGCTCTGGTGCCCTTGAGCGCTGCTGCCCATGGGATTCCCCCCAAAAGCCCCCTGAAGAGGCAAAAATGGTCACTACAGCCAAGGCTGACAGGGGGTTCTACAGCCCTGATCAGCACTCCCTCTTTTGCAAGGACCAGAGTCAGGTGAGCATCACCGTTCTTGGGCTAACCGATTATGATCCCTCCTGAGGTGGTGTCCTGGCCTATCTCCTGCCCCATGTGGTGCTTTAGGCTGTAAAGAGAATCAAAACAATGCCTCTCACTGGGGGACCTGTAGCGGCAGCTGGCCGAGGAGATGGTGAGGCCCAGCAGGAGCGGCAGGGAGGCCCGAAGCAAGCTCCAGGACCTCTTCGGCAAGCTACGCTGGGAGATGGATGGCTTCCAGCCCGCCTGCATCCGCCACCTCCAGAACCAGCTGCAGCTGGAGAAGAGACTCTTCATCAAATACATCCTGCAGTGGGTCGAGGGCGAGCTGCCCGCCTCCCCCGGCACGTACCAGCCCGAAGGCCCTCTTGGGCACCAGGGCCATCAGGAGACGCAGAGCTCCTGCTCCTCTGGCAGAAACGGGCCCCAAGCCCTGGCAGCGCTAAGGGAAAGACTGCCGGAAAGCCACCGCGGTGGGCAGCAAACAGCATGCAAGGCTGTGGCAGATGCTAAGCTCTGGGTGCCGGAGGGGGAAGGCTTGGTGCTGCTTGGTGCTGCTTGGAAGCACATGCAGCCGACTCCTGGAGCCAAACACCCGCCTGCAGCATCTTCTAGAAGACCTGGAGAGGCAACAGAGTGCCCTTGAGGCGGAGAGCTGCCTCCTGAAAAAGGAAGGCTCTCCAGAAGCGTGCGAGGAGGCAGAGAGGCTGCAGCAGAAAAAAGCTCAGCTAGCTGCCCTCGCCTCCCGGCTGGAAGAAAGATCCGGGCAACTGCAGGCGACAGTCCATCGCCTGGTCAATGCTGGAGTGCCGCTGCCCATCCAAAGCTCTACTGAGGATCTGTGCATGGCACCGTTGCCTCAGCAGAGAGATGGAGAAACGGGAGAGCCTGCCAGAGCTTTGCTGGCACAGGACAAGCAGGATGACTTCTCACAGAAGGGGGCTGAGGAGCTTCAGGCCCAAGGGGCTGCAGGTGATGAGGGCTCCTGTTACGTGAGCACCCACAGCCCAACTTGTGAGGAGTTGCAGGCGCAGCTCACAGAGATGACAAAGGAAAATGCTCGCCTGGCGGAAGAAAATGCTCGCCTCTGTGGGCAGATGGGTTTGACAGCACGGGTTCAAGCTGCAAATGCTGACCTGAAAGGGCAACTAGCACGAGTGGCAGAGGAGCGAGATTCTGCCATCCAAAGGAACGTCTGTCTTCAAACCCAGCTGGCAGAGGCCGAGCACGAACTGAAAGCCATGAGAGAAATGGCAGAAAGGAGCCAACAGCTGGAGAAGGAACATGAGGAGGCACAGTTAGCACTCCAGAGGAAAGAAGGGGACTGCAGGTGTTGGCAGAGGCCTCAGGCAGACGTACACAGAGAACGCAAAGAAACCCGGCAGCTGTTTCGAGCGCAGCCGACGGAACTGAATGATCAGAATCCAAAGCTAAACAAACAACGCCAGCAGCCACTGAAGGACCTTGAATGGCTGGAGAGAGAAAGATGCAACCGCATCAGTTGCAGGCCGTGCCAGGCTAACCTGGGAGCAAGCAAGGAGTCCATTTTCCTGGAGGCTATGAGAAAACAACCGGCAGAGCTTCGAGCATTCATAGCTCGATACAGCTACGATCCTTTCGGTGGTCCTAATGAGCGGCCTGAACTAGAGCTTCCTCTAGTTGCTGGACAATATGTTTACGTCTTTGGAGATGTGGATGAAGGCGGTTGGTATGTGGGAGAGCTGACCGACGGCACAAGAGGATTTGTCCCCTCTAATCTTGTTGAAGAAGTTTCAGATGATGGGCAACCTGATGACACCGGAGTCTCTCCAGAGACAAGTGATTGGTAGCCGGACGCAGATGATGTCCATCCTGTGTTCTTATATCTTCTTCTTAAATCTTTTCTTAACGATCTCTCTGCGCAATCTCACTCTCTGTCCTGTGTGTATGTGAATTGAAAGGACTCTGTGGCAGCTACTGGGGGGCTGGCGTGGCTGGACTGGGTGCCAGCTGCTGGAGTCAACCACCCCCTGGTGCCAGCTACTGGTGTGGGCCCCAGTGCAGCTAGTGGAGTGAGTGGGGGGTCTGAGTGCAGCTGCTGGGGTGAGTGGGTGTCCCGGCCACCAGGCACTGGGGCGGGAACAGTCCTGAAAAGCACCTAGAGGGGGGACCAGCATGAGTGAGGCGAGTGAGAGGCTCTGTGGGCGTCTGTGTCCTCCCCAAACATGCTGTGCACGGGTGTGCGTGTGCCTTCACCAGCAAATGTCAAACTGGACCAGCGGCTGACTAGGGGAGCCCAGGCTGTGGTGTCAGGGGGACAGAGGGTGTGCCCTGCACCCAGGGAGATTGTCGAGTGTGGGGTGCCTGCGGGACAGGCGAAATGTGTGAGTGCTGCACGTTTGCAGGGAGCACCAAGATGGACCAGTCAGTGAGTAGGGGACCCGTGAGGTGGGTCAGGGGGCTGGGATCTGGGCAGGGCTACCAAATCCATGAACGGGCGTGTGCTTATGGACATAGAGAGTGTCGTGTGTGCGCCTGCGCTAGTGACCTCGTGTCTCTGCCAGTCCAAGAGGAGGAGGGGACGCGGCTGTCCCGGTTTGTGTTTTATATGAGTCCTGCCTGTGGGTGCTCTTGACGGCAGCGCCTCATCTGTGTCGGTCTGTGTGACTGGCTGTGTCAGTGTCCGCTGTGAGTCCGCGTGTCTGTGTGTGTGCATCTTGGGGGAGGATGCTCAGCTTTGCTGCAAGTTACACCTGCAAGCGGAAAAGTGGCAGCTGCGTCCCTCAGCCTGGGCAAAGACTCCAGATCCCCAGGCAACGGGCTGGGCTCCAGCAGCCAGGCAGGACTGTACTGGGTGGCACTGGCCAGTACTGGGCTCCGGCGGCATGGCAGGAGGGGTCCTGGGCCGGAGTGGCTGGAAGTGGTGGCCAGTCTTGACATGCCTTAACACTGTGTCTCTGTGGGGTGCGTGGGGAGAGCTGAATCCCGCTTCATCCCGAGGGCTTCCAGCTGGGGATGAGATGCCCGCGTTGCTTCAGCTGAATGCCTGCCTGGCACAGGGTCCAAGCAAGAGCTCCCTGTCACCGCCTGTGTGTCCTTCTTGTTATGGGACACCAGTGTCCAGAGGGCAACGTTTGTACCTCTCACGGGACATCCATGCTCTGGCAGCACAAACCATGCTTTTGGCATCGGTCTCTTTTGGGAGGGGCAACTGGTGATTACTGCAGGCAGATAAAAAGCCCATTCCCCAAGGGTGACTCTGCTGCCTTTCAGGAGCTGTCAGCCCTGGAGCCCTTGGGACATGTCCAGGGAGCCCAGAAGGGGCAGAGAAAGTGGTGCCTTGGGCTGGACCTCTGCTGCTGGGCTGGGCCGGGCTCCTGGGACGGAGGGAGCTCATAGCAAGCGGGCAGCACTTGTGAGAGACAGCTCTGCCCAGGAGCAGCTCCCCTGCCAAGTGCAGCAGGGCTGAGGGCACTGCCTGCAGGCAGCGAGGGGAGAGAGGAGCGAGGCAGAGAGAGCTTAGTGGGAGGACGGCTGAGCTCGTCACCGAAATCGGGAATAAACCTTGTAACACCAATGTAATGTTAAAAGGCAGGCATTCTTTATTTTCAGCGCTGGGAACACGGGGGATAGTTCCTCCTAAATCGTGTTCGCTCGATCAGTTCAAAAGTCAAACATTTATAGGTCTATGATTACAAGATTAATACATATTCATCAAGTGTCTGGCGGCTAGAGAATCCTCTCCAGTCACAGAAGTCATCAGGGATCATAGACACAAGCCGCCAGGACAGCTAAAGTGGCAATGCGGTCAGAGACACTGTTTCCCCTTGGCTAGAGAGTCCCCTCTGATGCCAGAGCTCCTCCCGGATCTTTGAGACATACTTCTGGGACAGCTAGAGTGGCGTCCCGGTCCTAGACATGGTACTCCCGCAGTTAGAGAGTCACCTCCAATCTCAACGTTCTCCCGGACCGTGGAGACATACCTGGGGAACGGCTAGAGTGGCATCCCAACCACAGAAACGTTGTTCCAGCAGTTAGAGAGTCCCATCCTATCCCAGATGTCCTCCTTGATCATGGAGACATACCTCTGGGATGGCTAGAGGAGTGTCCTGGACAAAGAGACATTGTTCCAGTTACTACAGAGTCGACAGAGGCCGGAAAGAGGTGGAAAGCAGGAAAGGTGTGGGACGCTAGAGGGGACGTAGAGGCCAGAAAGAAGTGGAGGCCGAAAAGGGGTAGGAGCCCAAATACGGGTCTGAGGCCACATAGTCGGGGTCAGGCTCAACAGGGATGGTGTCAAAGGAGAAGCCAAAACTAAGTAGAGGCCGACGGAGGGGGTGGGCACTGAAGGGGAGCTAGAGGCCAGAAATAAGTGGAGGCCGCAAAAGAGTGGGAGGCTGGAGGGGAGCGAGAGGCCAGAAATCAGTGGAGGCTGAGCACGTGTTGTGGGTCAGAAAGATGTGGGAGGCCAGAAGCCCAAAGAAAGGCTAGAGAAACGTGGAGGCTGAAAATTAGTGAGAGGCTGGAGGGCAATTTAGGACAGAAAAAAGTGGAGGCGGAAAAAGGGGTGGAAGACTGGAGTGTCTCCCGCATCAGAGAGGTTACATCCGGGATGGCTAGAGTGGCATTCCGGTCATGGAAATGCTGTTCTGGCACCTACAGAGTCCCCTCCGCGCCCGCAAGTCCTCCTGGATGAGAGAGACATACCTCCCACAGCGGCATTCCCGTCATAGAGATGGTGTTGCAGCACCTGGAGACTCCCCTCTGATCTCAGCTGGCCTCCACATCACGAAGATACACCTCCAGCATGGCTAGACTGGCATTCTGAACATACAGATCCTGTTCTGGCAGAAAGACTCTACTCCGATCCTGGAAATCCTCCCAGACCCTAGAAACATATGTCTGGGATGGCCAGACAGGCCTTCCTTTCATTGTAACGGTGTTCCCACACCTGCGATCCCAGAAGTCCAAGCAGATCATACACACATACCTCCCAGACAGCCAGAGTGGTATTCCAGGGGTAGAGATGGTGTCAAAGCACCTGGAGACTCCGTTCCAAACACAGAAGGCCTCCCGGATCACAGAGACATACATCCAGCACGGCTAGAGTGCTATTCCCGTCATAGAGGGGCATTTCCCACAGTTAGATAGTCACCTCTAATCCCAGAAGTCCTCCCGCATCATGGAGATATAGATCCAGGATGGCCAGAGGGGCATTCTGGCCATCGAGACAGTGTTCCAGCAGCTCTAGAGTCCCCTCCAATGCTGGAAGTCCTCCCATGTCATGGAGACACACCTCCAGGATGGCTAAACAGGCGTTCCGGCCATAGAGGCCATGGTCGGGGAGCTACGGACTCCCCTCCAAAGACAGCTTTCCTCCCGCATCACAGAGACATAACCTCCCAGGTAGCTAGAGTGGCTGTCAGAGAGACAGTGTTCTGGTGGCTAGAGAGGCCCCTAGAGGCCAGAAATAAGTGGAGGCTGAGCACGTGGTGTAGACCAGAAAGATGTGGGAGGCCAGAGGGAAGGAGAGGCTTGCAAAAAATGTGGAGGTTGAAATGGGGTAGAAGGATGGAAAATAGTGAAGGCTGGAGGGCAATTTAGGCCAGGGAAAAGTAGAGACCAAAGAGTTGTGGGAGGAAACACTAAAAGAAAACTAATAGTGACAGAGTATATGGAAGAAAGGGAGGAAGTAAAATTTAGCTGAAGGGAACTGGATAAAGGAAATTTTTGAAAGAGAAATTAAATAGCGGAGTTACAAGAAATACAGAGAAGAAATTAATTAAAAAAAAATCAATAAAGGGAGCCAGATAGAAGGAAAAGTAGAAGGAATATTCAAAATCAACTGAGTACAAGAAAAATTGGCAAGAATTAAAACACAGGCACAAGGAGATGGACAGAGGGCAACATAGAAAGAAAATAAAAATACTGATGGGGTAAAAAAAACATTGGAATATTAAAAAAACAGGCAGATGGATAGAATGAACCATTATAAGAAAATCTTAAAAGCAGTGAGGTATGAGAAACACAGGAAATAATTATAAAATAGGGACAGGATGATGGATAGAAGGAAACACAGGAAAACATTTCTAAGCAACAAGGTACAGGACAGAGCGAAGAATTTAAAAGCAGAGACAGGGTGCCAGAGAGAGGGAACTGTAGAACAAGAAATTAAAATGCAACAGGGTACAAGAAACACAGGAAAGCATTAAAAACATGGAGAGAGGCAGCCGCCAAGAGAGAAACATAGAACTAAATCACCAGGTGAAATGGCGCAGGGCAGAGCCAACAGAAGAGCAAAAAGTTTTGGGCAGCCGGACAGGGAGGTGGGCCAGCAGAGAGGCAGACGCAGGCAGGGACAGGCAGGGAGGCGGCAGAGGTCTGGGGCAGGGCAGCAGAGATGGACCAGGACACGCACAAGAGAACGCGTGACTCACCGCAGCTCCTGGTGCTGGCTGGAGACCTTCACCGCCCCAATCCTTCTCCCTCTGCCTCTTCCTCCTCCGCAGGGCCACTTGCTCAGCCCTCCCCTGCTCAGCAGCACACAGTGAACGCCTCAGTGCTCCTCATCCGCACAGCGTCCTCGATCCGCGGTGGCTCATGCATGTAGCCGCCGGAGACACCGAGCTCCCAGCACCACGTGCTGGTGGTCTGCTCTGCCAGGGACATCTCGGCGACATCCCTCTTTGATGCAGGGACTGTCTGTTCCTCGCTGGAGGCACCTGCCTGCAGCACCCCCCTGCATTCCCTCCTCAGCCAGTTCCCCTTCACCAGATCCCTCAGGCAGCCGTGCCCCGGCAGCCCCTTTACAGCCAGAGCCCCAGCGGCAGCAGGGCCAGCCCCACCTCAGCCTCACTGGCCACGCCTGGGGCTGCCCCAGCCCCAGCTGGAGCCCATCGGGAACAGGGACCATGGCCAAAGCCCCACGGCACAGGGCCCCTTTCCCTGAAGCTGTCCTCAGCCACGAGCTCTGCCCCCGGGGCTGCGACCACAGCCGAGGGGCACAGAGGAGGCAGGAAAAGGTTATTCATTAATGCACCTCAGGAATCCGGGCAGCGAGTCGGCTGCGAGGCTCAGTGCCCAAAGGCAGCAGGACAGAGGGAGACAAAGGGAAGAGACAACAGGAGGAAGGACAGAGGGACATAGAGAAGAGGCGTGGGACAGGGAGCCAGAAAACAGGCCACTGTGAATAAGAGAGGGACGGGGAGCGGGACAAGAGCGTAGAGAGAGGAGTGCAGAGAGATTGAGGAAAACAAGAAAAAAGGACAGAGGGATGGTGGAATAAATGAGAGAGACAGGGAGGAGGAGAGAAAAGCAGAGGGACCAGCAAGACAACAAGATAGAGACAAGACAAGGGCTGGGGAAAGTGATAGGGGAAAAGAAACATAGGCAAGAAATGAAAAATACAAACAGGGAGCAGGACAGAGGGAGACACAGAAAGAAAATGTTGAAAAGAAACAGGGTACAAGAAACATAGGCAAGAACTAACAAATAGGGACAGGGAGATGTAGAAAAAAGTATAAGCAGTGATGTGGTACAGGACAGAGAGGGAAGAATTAGAGACAGGGAGATGGATAGAGGGAGACGCAGAAAATTTTAAAAGCGACAGGATAAAAGAATCAGAGACAACAATTAAAAAATAGGTAACTGGAGCTGCATAGAGGGAGACGTAGGGAGGAAAAGTGACAGGGTACAAGAAACACAGACAAGAAATTAAAATTAGGTCAGGGAGACAGAAAGAGCGAAAGGCAGGAGGAAAAAGCAGAAAGCGACTGGGTTCAAGAAACATGCAATAATTTAAAAAATAAGAACGAAGAGGTAGAAAGAAAGTTTCCAAAGCAGTGGGGTACAAGAAACATAGGCATGAATTAAAAAGTAGGGACAGGGAGCCTGAAAGAGGGGGGGATGACCTTGTCTGGCTGCCGGGTGCCCACCAAGCTTCTGTATCGCTCCCCCTCCTCAATATGACAAGGGGAGAAAATACAACAAAAATGCTTGTGAGTTGAGATAAGGCTAAAGAGATCACTCATCAAGTACTGTCACAGGCAAAGCAGACTCGACTTGGGGGAAAGTAATTTAATTCATTGTCAATCAAAATCAGAGTAGGGGAATGAGAAATAAG
Source organism: Phaethon aethereus (assembly GCF_964289735.1). Classification (NCBI taxonomy): domain Eukaryota; kingdom Metazoa; phylum Chordata; class Aves; order Phaethontiformes; family Phaethontidae; genus Phaethon; species Phaethon aethereus. The sequence goes on along the minus strand of NC_138596.1, from coordinate 48,300 downwards.
AACAAATCAAAAAAACAAAAAACAACTTCCCCCCACCCCTTTCTTTTTCCCTGGGCTCATCCTCACTCCTGACTCCTCTACCTCGTCCAGCCGAGCAGCGCAGGGGGACAGGGAGCAGGGACCGTGGTCAGTTCGTCGCATGTTGCCTCTGCCGCTCCTTCCTCCTCACATCATTCTTCTGCTCCAGCACAGGTTCTCCACAGGGTCACAGCCTCCTTCAGGCACATCCACCTACTCATGGGGTCCTCCATGGGCTGCAGGTGGGTATCTGCTCCACCGTGGACCTCGGTGGGGTGCAGGGGATGACCTGCGTCACCACGGTCTTCACCAGGGGATGCCGGGGAATCTCTGCTCTGACGCCTGAAGGACCTCCTCCTCCGTCCTCACTGACCTTGGTGTCTGCAGGGCCGTTTCACACTCACATAAAGAAGAGGGGGAGGGAGCGGGGGAGCGAGCTGGGGGGGACCGAGCGGGACAGCGGGGACAGCGGAGAGAGACAGCGAGAACGAGCGGCGCCCGGCCTGGGAGCGGCGGGTACCACGACAGGGAGCTGGGTATCGGGAGGCAGAGAGAAAACTGCCCGAGGGGAGTGGAGCAGAAGGAATTAAGAAAAACAAGGCGGGTGGGAGGGAAGGGAGAGGAAGGCAGGTAGAGGCAGTCATGGCAAGAGAAAGGGAAAAGGGACAAACACGGGAAAGAAATAAAAATTAGAGAACATAAGGTGGACAGAGCCATAAAAATAGAAAGGGGACGGGACACAGAGTCAGGGCATTAAAAACCGGCCAAAGGGAGCGATGCGGAGGGGGATGCGGAAGAGAAAAGAAAAATCGACGGGCGACAGGAAACACGGGGAAGAAAACCAAAAAACCAAAACCATGGGACAGGGAACAGGATAAATGGAGACATAGAAATAACATTTTAAAAGTGACGTGGTACGTGACAGGGTTGCGTCAAGACGTTAAGGCCCCCCTCGCCCCCGCGACATCCAGCCCCGGTTTGCTGGCCGAGCACTACGTCGTACGCTCGGGAACATGGGGGTCAGCTGTCCCGGCCGCGTCCCCTCCCAACGCCGCGCGCACCCCCGCTCTACTCGCCGGCGGGGCCGCGGGAGCAGCAGAACAGCCCCTGACGCCGCGCAAGCGCCGCTCGGCGAGACCCGGTGCGTGTCCCTGCGTCATCGGCGCCGGGTGTCGGCGCAAATCCAACACGTAGCCCTGCGCCAGCTACCGCGAAGAAAACTAACTCTACATCTGAGCCCAAACCAGCACGCACGCGAATACAGTTTAAAAAGTTGAGCACAGTACTAGAAACGTGGGAAAAAACTTAAAACCGGGGACAGGAAACCAGATAAACAGAGACATAGAAAGAAGATTTAAAAAGCAGTGTGGTGGAGGAACGCAATAAAAACTAGGGACAGCAAACCTCACAAATGTTGACGGGAAAGAAAAATGGAATAAGCAATGGCATTAAGAAAAGACAAACAATTAAAAAAACCCAAGGAGATGGTAAATAACAGAGCCACAATTGAAAATACAATTTTAAAAGCAACAGGGTACACAACAGACAGGATTAAATTAAAAAATATGGGTAAGGAGCTTGAATTTCTAGACCTAGAACAGAAATTGCAAGAGCAACAGGGTTTGGGGACAGACAAGAATAAAAATAAAAATGAAAGACAGTGAATTGGTTAAAGCAAACATGGAAAGAAAATGTAAAAAGCAACTGGGTAAAGGAGAAGCTGGGGAAAAAAAAGGGGGACAGAAGCTGGGATAAAAGTTGATGTAGAAAGGAAATTTTAAAAGCAAAGGCATTAAGGAAAGACAAGAAAAAATGTAAGGGTAGGGTGATGGAGAGTGACATAGGAATAAAACTAAAAGCAGAAGCATTAAGGAAAAACAAGAAAAAGTTAAAAATGAGAATAGACAGAAAAACAGAGAGACACAGGAAGAAAATTTCAAAAGCGACGGGGTACAGGACGGACAAGAAACAAATAAAAAATGTAGGCAGTGAACTGGTTAAAGTAGACACGGAAAGAAAATTTTAGAAGCGATGGGGTACAGCGTAGACGGGAAAACAAAAAACGGGGACAGCGAGGTGGATGAGCTTCGATATAGAAAGAAAATTTAAAATGCGATGGTGTGGAATAATTGCTGGAGGTGACCCAGAAATCTAACTTATATCCATATTTTAAAGGAAGGTACAGCACTGAAGAGGCTTCCGGGGTGTAGTGCGGCTGATAGGCAAGGGATCCATTCCACGGGAGTTCCCTAGGCCTGTAACCCTAGGTGTTACCACACCAGGGCAACTTGGTGTGCTGACTCTAGGAGGAACTGTACGGAGGGTGGAGCGGAGTGGAGACACCGCGGCCAGGCTCTGTGACATATAGAGAACTTGAAGGTACAATGGAACCGATAAGCTGCATATTCACTACCCTGAGCCAACGGTCTGTCATGTTTTTGACAAGATGCTGTACTTGGAGTGAACTTTGCTTATTATAATATCATTATAATACTAAAACGCACACCCCTCTCAAAGCTACCCACCTCCCAAGGTGCGACCACCCCTCAATGAGCTTGCGCACTGAATTTTTCCTAGTCTGTACCTTTAAACGCGAAGCGAGAGAGTTCTGAACCAATCCTGATAAAGGTATGTATGACTAGAGTCACTCAAGCTCCACCTGCAAAGTAAAACACTATAAAAAAGAGCTGAATGTCAGGGAAGACACCATCATTCCTGACTTCTAGGATCCGCCGATGGGCTGACCCTCTCTTCCCCCCCATCGGGACGCCTTTGGGTTAGATTCGAACACTTGGTCATAGCAAGTACCTCCCTGGGAAACTTAGAAATCCCTATAGAGTCACTTTACATCTTTTAACGCGTTTGTAGCCAAGCGGTGTTACTCATACTTTTGGCTGGCAATCCAAAGAACTAGTGTGTCGCTTAATAAACTGCACTACTCATTAATCTACCCATGATAGTTCTCATTGAACGTGACCAAACCCTTTAAGTGCGGCCGTGGTAGTTCATGGAACGTGACTAGACCGAGGAGGTGTATCACGTTATTTGTGCATCCGTAATCGTGGTAGTTCAGTGTACTGAACGCGACCGGACTTATAACGACAACTTGGGCTACTTTAGCCTTTAACACAATAGATGGCTTTTAGGAAAGACGAGAATAAATTAAAAATAAGATTGTGGAAAAAACAGACACAAAAAAATGTAAAAAGCAATGGGGTACATGACACGGGAAAGAGTTAATAGACATGGATAGGGAGCTTGACAAAAGCAGACATGGGAACTTGAAGCAGCGACAGGGTACAGGACAGACAGGAGAGGATTACAAAATGCAGGCAGCGAACTGTAGAAAAGTAGCCATTGAAACACAATTTAAAGGGGTTGGAGTATAATATAGACAAGGGGGAAAAAAAAGGCGGACGGGAAGCTAAATAAATAGACACATAGAAAGTTATGAATGTGACTGGATATGGGACAGAGGAGGAGGAATTAAAAAACGGGCAAGGAATCAGATAGAGGGACGGAAGGACGTTTTAAGAAGCGACAGGCTACAAGAAACGCAGGAAAGAATTAAAAAATAGGAACAGGAATGAGAATAGAAGGAAATACTGAAACAAAATTTAAAAAGTGACAGGGTATACGGAAAAAAGGGAGGAGTTAAAAGTATGGGAAAGGGAAGCTGGATAAAGGGAATCGTTGAAGGAGAAATTAGGTAGCAGTGGGGTGCAAGAAATACAGGGAAAAATTAAAAAAAAAAGGAGAAAGGGAGACGTGGGTAGAGGAGTAGAGGGAGACGTGGAAGGACTTTTAAAAAACAAATGAGTATGAGAAACATGGACAAGAATTAAAATGCAGGGACGGGGAGACGGACAGAGGACAAGGCAGAAAGAAAAACTAAGTGGCGGTCAGGTACAAGAAACATGGGAATATTAAAAAAACAGGGAGACAGCTAGAAGGAACTGCAATGAGAAAATGTTAAAACTTAACAGGGTACAAGAAACACAGAAAGTAATGAAAAAATAGGGACGGGGAGATGGATAGAAGGAGACACAGGAAGAAAATTTTTTAAATGACAGGGTGCAAGACAGAGGGAGGAAATAACAGAGACAGGGTGCCGGAGGGAGGGAACTGTAGCGCGAGAAATTAAAATGCAGCAGGGTACAAGAAACACAGGAAAGCGTTAAAAAACAGGGAGAGGGAGCTGCAGAGAGGGAAACGTGGAAAAAAATTAATAGGTGAAGTGGTACAGGGCAGAGTCGGCAGACGAGCAGTAAGTTTCGGGGAGCTGACACGTAAGGGATTCTAAAGCAATTCCAAGGGCTAATCCTGGTAAACCCAGAATTAAAGTTCTTATTTTCATATTTCACTTTCAAAATATTTAGAACTTTGACAGATATGACATCATGTTGTCCTTAAACCAGCTGATTTCAAACTGCTGCACTGGGCGAGAACACCATAAACAGTTGAAGACGAACGGCCACGCTCCTAAGTAAAACAATAAACCCAGCGCACGGGATCCGCGCAGCCTCTGCTTTGGCCTTCGCCTCTCGCCATCCGCCGCCAAGCTGCTGCCGCATCCTGCGCGCCACGCGTAGCAGGTTTCCAGCCACGGCCTGAAAGGCGGTAAGGGTAAAATACGAGAAAATGTGCCATTACGCTCTGCAGTTACGGTTAATTCAGTTCCTGTTTTACAGTCCGGTGATCCAAACTTCTTCTGCCTCATTGGCCTTCCCCCTCATCCTTACCCACAAGCACTCAACTTGGTCTTCACAATCTTTTATTTCTATGCAATCAAAACACTCCCTAACATACAGAGCCACCCCACCACCTCTCCTTCCCTGCCTATCCCTTCAGAAGAGCTGACAGCCATCCATTGCAGCACTCCAGTCATGAGAAGCATCCCACCATGTTTCTGTGATGGCAACTACGTCATAGCTGTCGCGCTGCACAATGGCTTCCAGCTCCTCCTGTTTGGTGTCCATGCTGCGTGCATTGGTGTAGATGCACCTGAGCTGGGCTATCGATTTCAACTCTGGCACGTTGAACCTACCCCTAGGTTCAACTCTAGTGAGCCCGGTTTTATCCCCTCCCCCCTCCAAATCTAGTTTAAAGCCCTCTCAAGGAGGCCTGCCCAGCTCATGAGCAAGAATCCTTTTGCCCCTTGGCGTCAGTTGCACTCCATCAGCTGCGAGCAGGCCTGGTGCTGTGTAAACCGCCCCGTGGTCAAAAAAATCCAAAATTCTGACGACGGCACCAGCCCCTGAGCCACGTACACACATACACAAAATTTATTATTACATGTCATTCCCGTTATGTAACTTAGTTTAAATTTAGAGAAAGTATTTTGTACAAAACCTCTATTTTAATCAGTATTTGATTTGTTAAAAAGCATAATTTAAGTAACAGCAATAAAATCCAGTTTATGGCTGACTGGTACAGCTTCTTTTTAAAAACTGTTGTTTTTCTTCAAAAAATTGTTTTATTCCATTTTGTTTCTCAATGTCTGGGTTTTACACTTTTATTTAGCAGAGTTTAATGACCGCTTTGTAACTGACACAACGGACAAAGGATGTACTTTGAGGCAATAGCACTTCTGTGTGGGCATATGGAAACTTAACAGCTGCTGTATTAAAGATTGTGCCTGAGCAGAAACATTTTCTCCCCTCTCTCCAAGAAAGTGTGGTGATCCTGAAGAGCGTGTTCTCTATGGACTGCAACAAAATGAGGGCAGCTTTTAAGAAAAAGCCATGTTATATTTAGGTAATGCATAAAAATTTTCTCTTCTGAGAAACATCTATGAGGGAAATTTCTCATCTCGGGATGAGAAATCCGGGTTTATCCTGGTCACGAAATTGCCAGTGTACTTTTCAGGAGTACAGTGGATACTTTATCCAACACTGTCTCTTCTTCCAGATGAGACAACCTCTCTGCTGTATTAGTTGATCATTTCTTAGTCTGTGTTTCATTCTTTGGAGTTAGAGGAAAGGACACACCCATGAAGCAATGATAATTCTTTCAACAAAGCAACAAATGTAATTTGAAGGGGTTTTGTGTTTTGGGGTTTTTTTTAATTGTCTTTATCTGTTGGCTCCTACTTGAAGGGAGCACAATTGAATGACCTAGAGGCTACGCCTTGAGTCAGGATCAAATGGCCTGATGCTGACAATAGTCATAGAACACTGAAATAGGCAATTCTTTTTGTTTCAGTACAGTGTATTTAATAGGAAGCTGTACTTCCTTTTTCATTCAGATAACTGTCACTTCTAATGCACACGTAATGTACTTTGGCAGTAACTATGGAACTGTAAATCAACTTGAAGTGTGTAAATTTGTCACAAGTTATTTGACATAAAAATAAGATTTTTGTGATGCAGACTAACTGTTACTCTGTTCTTTGAAGAATAAGAAAACATAAATAAGCAACTGATTTTACAAGGCAGCCTTCACAGCAAGGGTATCTTGTAAAATATACAGGAAATTCTGCTGCTGCAGAAATGAATCTCCAGTTTCAAGTAATGTCACATGGTATGTCATTCTTAAATAGTGGGCTTTAATTGTTGCTTATTTTCAGAAGCAAAAATTAGGACAACTGAACAGGTTTTCTGCCAAAGTTAGAATTTTTAAAAATTTTCTTCAGAAAAATAAATGGAGTTGAAACTATTTTAACATGCAGCCCTGCGAAAAGCCTCTGATATGCTAACATGACAGATTAGCACAACGTAAGTTGGACCAAGTTAAAACAATAGAGCAGCATTGGATAACTGTTTGGGAGGGGATAAATCTGTGTGTTAATGGCCTGGATCACAGCCTGAATGAGGGGAACATTTATTGTTGTATTGATTTTATTGTATTGATCCAAGAGTGTGTTGACTTTAAATTTTCTTTTGATGCTATTTTTTTATGGAAGACATACAAACTTGTAAACTGAGTTTGATGGATTGCAGCAGCATACTGCAGAAGTGAGTAATCTTGCTGAAGGATCCTTCTGTGGCCTCTCCCCGTGATCCTTAGAGACAAGCAGTTCTTTCCAAATTCTTTGATTTTACCAAACTATTTAATTTGTAGCCCTACATTGCAGAATGCGGAAGCTACGCCTGGATGCCCAAGACCTGGGATGCACTGTGCACGCATTGTACTTAATGCACCAGAAGTTATATTCTGGTTTCATTTTTAGTGAGAGTAAGTAATTGGATCAATTCTTGTTATATGCTGGATAAATGCGTCTCATGCTACAACTTTGGAAACTATCTCATCTCTTGGTTTTGATCAACCATCTTCTTCTTTTTTTATTTGATGCTGAAACAAGAGGTACTCTTATGTAACCTGATTTTTTTTTTCTACCCTCCATTCTATACGCTGAGACACTGCAGTAAAGCACTCGTCACAGAATTTTCTTTTAAAAAGAAACTAAAATTATCCATAAAACACCAAAGAGCTCTGGGGCTTGTTAAGTGTGGAACAAGATGGCGAATCAAGCTTTTACTGTTTTCTTTTTCGCAGGAAGAATCCACAGCACAAGCCAGAATACAGGCACAGTGTACCTCCAGGTAAGCCAAGTTCTTCAGTATAGCTCAAAGTGGGGGAGGAACCGCCAAACCCAGTAATAGATACCAAAATTTTGGAATAAAGTGCTTTCATGTACTGTACGTGAATAACGCTGCATTTGCAGCTTACTCTGTGTTGCCCTGCACCCTTGCTCTTCTCAGGCATGAGGTTTTGCCCTTGTCTGTTGTAAGGAAGGTTGCTTGGCCGCTGCAAACCTGCACTCACTTTTTCAAATGTTTTTCAGCTGCAGGGAGATGGGCTGGGTCAGACACAATTGACACAGTTTGGATGCCTTGTGTCTTGTGAATTGACAGGAATGCTGTGTGGCAAGTGGCTATTTTCATGAGTTTCATAGCTTTTGTTGAAAATGAAACATGGAATAGTGTGATATTACCTGACGTCAGTATTCTACTTCCTGCATTCAGAGCTGGAGTATTACAACGAAAACAGGGAATATATTTAGGTGTTACTGAAGTATTTATCCGCATTTCAAATAGCTGCTGCAGTAAATTATTTCTATAGGTTTTCTTCCATCCCCATCGAAAAAAGTGTACACAGAGCTGTACAGATGTACAGAAATCTTAAGATTTCATACTTACTTTTTATTCTTATTTTTCTTTTGATAGGAAATGCTCAGGTAACATACAGCTTTAAAGTCTTGTGATGCTTTAAAATAAACATTGCAAGCATGACTGTCGTCTTTTTTATTTTATTTTAAATTTTTTTTTGACCAGTCATTTTCTTACTGAGAGAACAAATTTTTGCATGTATGTTCTCTTGAGGCATAGAGGGAATAGAATTAAAACTGAATCTGAGTTTCTATTCTAACATTTTCTAGTCTTTTATATTCCAGCAAACAGATTTGTTGAAAAACACAGGGGCGTGCGCTGTTTATCTTTTGTCTGCTCTTAAAGAATTCAAAGAGATACTTTGCATTTTTTGTGCCTTCTCTGATGCAAGTCCAATGACTTGGAGATTTTTTCCCACTTGAAATCCCAATGCAATAAATAATACTTCAGAGGAGAACAGTTATGGAAATGTAATGATAAATGTATTTTACTTTAAAGAATCAGGATTATGACATTATTAAGGAGAAACTGCATGTATGGAAACAATGGTGTAAAATATTTAAATGCTTTGAAATACTCCAATTTTCTGCTTTAAAAAAAATCCCCCAAAACAACCAGTATTGATGATATTTGTCTACAGATGGCATGGTTCACAACTGTAAGAACAGTTCATCTGGGTAATCTCTCAGGAATCATTCAGTACAATAAAGGGGGGGGGGAGTTGGGCAACGGGGTAGTTTTTATACTTGTAAATACAGCGCAACCATTGCAGCATTTATTTTAATAGGTCAGTCTTCTATTGTAGCAACATCTATGAATAACCCTTATGCTAGGTTACTGTACTCTGTGCTGACTAGTAACTTTCCTTTCTTTAGTAACTGAAAGAGGAACCCGACAACGAACTTCAAAAAATGGTGAGTATATTCTGTTACGAATGGGCACATCAGCATAGGAGGCAACCGATCTCCTTTGGGTTTTGGGGGGTATTTGATAGTGCTGGAGAGGCTTGATAATACTTACCCGAGGAGAAAGCAGTCGTCATTTTGGTAAAACCCTGCTTGCTTTTTTACAAGGAATAGTGCTGAAATTGAATTTGTGCCACGCTTCCTGGATGAGCCTACCTGTACTGCCCTGGAAGCAGACAAGAAAACAAACGTTTTAAGGAGACACGCATGTGGCTCAATTGATTCTTCCTTCCATATACAGGGGTCATAATAGGATGAAAGGAATCCAGTATTTCATCCACAACTAGTTAAGGTTGCCCTGTAAAGATTGATTGCTCTTGAAACAGAGAGAGATTCCTTCTGCATTGCATTGACCTTGAAATAACTTTCAAGTGATATCTGTGCATGTGTTCATGAGCTTTTTTTATACTTACTATGAGGTATCGCTGTTTCAGGTAAGTTGCTGGCTTGGTAGGACACTGAAGTGTAGAAGAAGGTTAATGCCTTTGAGTTGGGGGCAGCTTTCACTGTAAACTACGTATATGTCCTTCTCACTTCAGTTTCTAGTCGTCGGTGAGGGTTATGTAGTAGCACAGGCAAGCTGTAGTCTCTCTTGATAATGTAAATTGTAATATTGTGTATACCTCCTCCATTTACCAGTGGCGCACCTAGCTGGCTTTGCTGCCGCCGACAATGTTCACTCCAGGTTTAGATATCCTTTAAGTCTGTTTCCAGGTTTTTCTTTTGTGTCTCAGCTTCTGCATGTGAAGCTTCCTGTTCTTTCTGAAAGAATTTAAAAGGGAGCTTTAAAGAGCAGTCTGAAAGTCTAATGATACACAGTCTTCATTTTCACTGGCCTGAACACGACACGAGGATGTGGAGCTGCTGCATCTCAAGTGAAAGTGGAAACTGGCTTGTCTTCCTTGACGGTCAAGGTGTGGCTGGGCATTTCCTAAAACATTTTCCTCAAAACAGAGAGATCTGCTTTCTAGAGAAAAATAAATAAAAGTGCAAATAGGTGTAGTGTTTTGGCCTCCGTTTCTGTTATGGGTGGATGCAAGAGGTTGCTTTTGTATTTTCCACGGAGAAATTTCTTTCCCATCCCATTTGCTTCTCAGGTACGTGTGAACTTTTGCAATCACTGAATGCTTGATATTGTTGTATCAGTGCAGTAGCATATTCTGAAGCCCCATCTTGATCGCTGCTCCCTTGTAGAAATGTGTGTTACGGCATGCTGAGAATTGTTAGCAGCACTGTAAGAGCAGTGAGCGATTAAGATTTTATAATGAAGGAAGTTGGACTGTGTGCATTATCTAAAGGCTAAATCTAATCTTGAAGGCTTTAAACAGTAGCTGTGCCTTTCATAAGAACACCTTCCTTACCCAAACCCTGTGTGTACAGCTCATGGCAGGTGGTCAGCCAAGTGTGACTATGGAAGGAAAAGTGCTTCTGTTGTAAACGTGTAAAACTTTAACTCGGAAGTGAAATTCAATCTGTGAAATTCAGCTCCTTTTACTAAGTAAGAACCAGGGAAGATTTGATATTCTGTGCGCAGGACAAAGAAGGGAGTTAATCAATTAAAGTGCTGTTCATATTTGCTGATTTTTTTTTCCCCCCGATGTCTTCTTGATGGGCTTGCTTAGCTCTCTTGAGGGCAAAGCTTGTAAAAGGTTGGGCTCAGCAAGTTCACATCTGAGGCAGTTGTACCGAGCCGTGCAAAGTCACACACGCAGTCAGGGCTCCATCAACCTGTATTTTGTGCTGTTTGGCACAACTGCATTGTTAAGCACAGCAGGATTAATTTCTATGCAAGTGTATTTAAACTCCACCAGCCAAGAAAAAGGTACCATCTACATGACATTTGACATGTTTAATTTTTAACATTCTTTTAGTCTAATTTCTACCAGAGAGATTGTAAGTTTCCTGTAAAGAATGTGGTCTATCTTCTGAGAAACAATCTAAGGCTCATTACTGAGGGAATGGTTGTAAGGGAGGAAGCAGGAAAAAAAAAGTGAGAGTTATGCTGTCATTAAATTGTCACTACTGAATGACCTCACTACATTTTTGCTCCTTAGATGAATGACCTGCTGTGGCTGTGGACTGTGCAGGATTCTCCTACACACTTCTTTGTAGGTTTCCTAGCAAGCTAATCAAGCTCACTTCCAAACTGAACTCTTTGAAAGAGGTGGTCAGCAAGCTTTTTCTCCCCACATGAAGCAGATACCTTCAGAGAAAGTTTCAAGGATTTCTTGATAAATATAGTACTAGGGAACAGGCAGAACTGTGCTTAATGAGCAGCGTTAGGGGCTGTGGGGCTGAATTAAACTGTAGCTGAAAGAAGTGGAATAGGAAGACGTGGAAGGAAGTGCATCGTTCACTGCTGAAATCTAAAAGCGTTGATTGAGGGAAAACATAGTATGCGCCTCCTGCATTTGTAGGAAAAAAAAATAGTTTGATGGAAGTAATCAGTATTTTGCCAGAATTCCCACTTCTGTTGCAAAATACCTCCCAGAGTGCTGTGAAAGTGAAGAAGAGCTTATATTTGCTGAGCGGGTTTGGGCTTTATTATTCTTGTAAGCTGACAAGAGGGATTTTGTTCTTACTGTATTTAGCATCTTTGTTTTGACCTCTCCCGTCCAAGACATAATTCATTCTGCAGGACCATAGTCTGTGATTCTTATAAGAAATTCTGATGGTAAACATGGACACGATTAAGTTCCTCTGAAGGCTGATAAACAATAAACTAGCAAGCATAATAGTGGATTACAACTCAAATTGGCAGTTGGCATTTTCTGGATTTTCTGCTGGGTGGTACACAGTGGGTCCTTCCAAGAATACCAATTGCCAGCCGTAGGATTTTTCTCAGTTATGTTATTGGCTGCCGTCACACATGGCTGGTGTTCTAGGAGGTCATTCAGTGCCTCTGTAGCACAACTCACCTATAAAATTGTGTATCTTTGAGAAATTTGACTAATGCCGTAACATGCTTTTGAAAACCTTGGGTGAGAGTTGCTATAGAGTATAAAATGTTCATCAGACCATAAGATAATTCTGGAATAGTAATGTTCCCACAAGTAGAAAAACATAACTAAGAGAGGATGTGATCTGACTAGATAAGATACCGATGTTCTCATTTGTTCACCACACGCGTAGCTTGAGTGCCTGGGGCTCTGACCCGAGACTGCAAGAGGTAGCTAAGAAATGCTTACGGTTAAGATAAATGTTGATGATTTGAACTGGGGTCTGTAGCTGAGGAAAAAAGCCCCCACGTTTATAGTTTCACATGAAAGATGATGATAAGAATTGCTCAACAGATAAATTATCTGTACAAGATCATTGACAGGCTATCTCTAGACGAGCTAAGAATGCAAAAATTGGAGGCTGGGAAGAAGAGGAATGAACATGGTTTTACTCAGAGGTATGACTTAAGGGCAGAGTAACATGACTGGGATATTAACAGACTGTGGCTAGTTAGGAATTGCGGACATGTAAGAAAAAGGGGAGACAATGTAGGCTTGTAGAGCAAGGGTTACGCACATCTGCCAAAATCAGGAAGCAGTGGAAATAAACTTGATGAAGGTTCATAGCTGCTGATAAATAAAAGAAGGCAGTGCTGCCCTGGCAGCAGCTTTGTGCAGACACTGACAAGTCAGATGGATAAGGCTTCTTCAAATACCAGAATTATCCTGCCTCTGGGACACTTAAACATGTGCCAACATATTCGAGCAATTAAAAGAATACTGCAAAACAAGCTGTGTAAAAAAGTTTAGGAACGTGCTGCAAACAGCATCTGTCTCTTGTAAATAGAGGTTTCTGAGTCTTTGATTTCTGCTGATACAAAGTATTGTGAAGTTACTACGAAGGCAGAAGGCAATTTCATGACAAAATGTAAGTTGTGAACAGGATGGATGGACAGCAGATTAGAAGGCAGCGTGATAGAATAGACCGAACCGGGAGACAGGTAGGCTGCACCCAGCTCGGGAAGGTGGCATTCAGCATTTGTTGTTTCCTTAACCCGTGTTTGGAAAAGAAGCACAGAGTATTCCGCGTGGATCCCAGTTGAGAATGTGGGAGGTGAGTGAGGTAGCAGGTTCCCTTCTCTCTCCTGAAGCTCATGAAAGAAGTGAATGGAAGTTAAAAGCAGAGTCAGATTCCAGAGGGTATGAATATAAAATAGCCCTAAGTAAGTATGGATGAAGGCAGAAAATCTAAGGTCAAAATAGCTGCCTAGCAATAGCTAGAGGCTGAGTGGCAAGAGAGATGTATGTTTAGACACAGACGTAGCAGGAAGATGACCAGGGAAATTGTGTGCGCCACTCCTTAAGGAAAGGAGAGTTATCAGAAGACATTATCTGATATTGTCATCTTCTGATATCAGAAGACATTGTCAGAAGAGGCCTGATACTGTTTTCCAAGTGCTGGAAGAAAAGCCAGTAAGGAAAACTTTCTAAGTGATCAGACTGGTAAGTGCTGCGGTAGGTGTCAGAGAGAGATGGTACAGCTGTTCATGAGTCTTGAAAATCAAAATAGTAAGCATTGGGTAGAGTGCGTTAGTCGATTCTCTCTCTCCTCTTGAGGAGAGAGACTAACTAGATGGTCTCTGGAAGGTCTCTTTCTTTCTGTGTTGATGATTCATGAATATATGACATTTTTGTCCCTACAGGAAAAAGGGCTGTGGAGAAAGAAGGTGATGATGATGAACCAAATGAATATGACCTTAATGACAGCTTTATAGATGATGAGGAAGAGGAGTGTGAACCTACTGATGAAGACTCTGACTGGGAACCAAGTTCAGAAGACAAGGATAATGAAGATGTTGAAACACTTTTGCAGGAAGCACATAGATTTGTTAAGACCAAAAAGTAGCTGCGCAGAACAACATTACAAATGTCTGATCTGACTTAAAACATGGATGTGCAAGGAGAGGAATTGTGAGGAATGAGTGATTCGTGTAAAGAAAATCTAGTGAATATAAGCTTGAAGCAAATGTCATTTATATTGAAATAAAGGAATGTATGTAGGGCATGACCATAAACAGGGAAGTGGTGTTAAAGAGAAGAAACCGTAATCTTTATGTAACTTCCTGATGTGTATAGCTTATGTAGCTTCTTGATATGTGTAGCTTATGTAGCTTCTTGATATGTGTATGTTAGTTCCTGATATACTAGTGCAAACCCGTGTTGTAGGTAACCGCAGAAATGTCAAGAAGATGTATAGCCAAATAAGGTAGCATTATATAAGTAGAATAACAGAGCGCATGCGCAAACAGAAAGGTCATGTAGAGTGCACTGACGAAGAGGAGCATCTTCCTCCCAACGACCACCAGACGACCACCTAGAAAAGGATGAAGCATGTGCAGACCGGGGAAGTGGTGACGCACTTAGAGGAGGAGTCATCTTCCGAGAAAAAGGCGGAGAAAGGCGAGAAAGGAAGCCTAGAAAAGTATAAAGGAGGGGATTGTAAGAAGTGAAGGTGTGCCCCGGCGCACCCAGCGCTGTTTGCTTGCCTCTATTCGTTTAATAAATTGTAAACTTAAATTGGAATCCTGTTTGGGACTAAATCATTTATCACAGAATTGTTTGGAAAACTGTTTTTTCCTCATTGATGTAGGCACTACAGGAAGATTTTAATGGGGGCAGGGGGATTCAGCAATGCCTTTCTTGTCTATGTGTCTCCCTGTGTTTCACCACGCGCACGTTAAAAAATTTCTTCCATCCCTCTGATCATTTTTGTGGCCCTCCTCTGGACCCACTCCAGCATGTCCATGTCTTTCCTGTGCTGAGGGGCTCCAGAGCCGGACACAGTACTCCAGGTAGGGTCTCACCAGAGCGGAGTTAGAGGGGCAGAATCACCTCCCTCGACCTGCTGGCTGCGCTGCTTTTGATGCAGCCCAGGATACAGTTGGCCTTCTGGCCTGTGAGCGCACATCGCCAGCTCATGTCCAGGTTTTCATCCAGCAGTACCCCCAAGTCCATCTCAGCACGGCTGCTCTCAATCCCTTCATCCCCCAGCCCGTACTGATACTGGTCTTTGAGCATTCCAGTGGAGGCTTAGACCTGTAAAAGAGGGATTTGGACCCTATAAATGAGAGTCTGGACCCTTAAAACAAGAGTTTGGAAGTTAAAAATGGGGCTTTGGGCCCTAAAGATAGGGCTGTGGAAATGAAATTGAGGCTTTTAACCCTCAAATTAGGATTTGTGCCCTCAAATGATGCTTTGGTAGCAAAAACTAAGTCTTTTCACCCTACAAGTGGGTCTTTGGAGGCTCAAAATGAGGCTTTGCACATTAAAGAAATGAGGCTATGTACCCTAAATGAGGAGTTGGGCCCATAAAACGAGGCTTTGGGCCCTTAAAATGAGGTTTTGGGCCCTCTAAATGAGTATCTGGAGCCTCAGAATGACGCTTTGGGCTCTCCAAATTGCAGACTGGATCCTAAAACTTAGACTTTAGTTCCTGAAAATGAGGCTTTGGTAGCTGAACGTGAGGCTTTGGAAGCTAAAAATAAGGGTTTGGGCCTGAAAATGAGCCAAAGGCCATATGGCTTTGGACTCTAAAACTCAGGCTTTGGAAAGTCAAAATCAGACGTCAGGCCTTAAAAATGCTGCTCTGGGCCCTTAAAATGAGTCTTTGAAACTTTAAAGCGGAGCTTGGTACCTATAAAGTAGGCTTTGGACACTAAAAATGCATCTTTGGACTTTAAAAATTAGACCTTGCAAACTAAAATGGAGCCTTTGGACCATTAAAATGAAGCTGCTCTCTAGAAAGAGGCTTTCTGCAGCTTAAAATGAGGGTTTCGATCGAAAAATGAAACTGTGGGCCCTAAAAAAAGGCTATGGGTAATACCAGACAAGTTTGGACCCTAAAAATGAAGCTTTGGGCACTATAAATGAATCATTGAATACTAAAAGAGAGGTTGGACCATAAAAACGAGGGTTTGGAAACCCAGGATGTGGCTTGGACCCTAAAAATGACTAGCTGAATCCTAAAACTGAGCCTTTGGAGCCTGAAAATCACAGAATCACAGAATCATTAAGGTTGGAAAAGACCTTTAAGATCATCAAGTCCAACCATCCACCCAACACCACCATGCCCACTAAACCATGTTGCAAAGTGCCATGTCCACGTGTTTTTTCAATATTTCCAGTGATAGCGACTCCACTACTTCCCTGGGCAGCCCGTTCCAATGTTTCACCACTCTCTCAGTGAAGAATTTTTTCCTAATATCCAGTCTATACCTCCCCTGGTGCAACTTGAGGCCATTTCCTCTCATTCTATCGCTTGTTACTTGGGAGAAAAGACCAACACCCACCTCACCACAACCCCCTTTCTGGTAGTTGTGAAGAGCGACAAGGTCTCCCCTCAGCCTCCTCTTGTCCAGGCTAAAGAACCCGAGTTGCCTCAGCTGCTCTTCATAAAACTTGTGCTCTGGACCCTTCGCCAGCTTCATTGTCCTTCCCTGGACACGCTCCAGCAATTCAGTTTCTTTCTCGTAGTGAGGGGCCTGATGCTCTCTCACTCCAAACACATAGAGAGACCCTCACCACATTGGTGTCATGTACATATCCACACTGAAAACTCACTGCTCTTCCAGGATACTACTGTATAACCGCATGGTTATAAAAGTCTCTCCACTGCTCCGTGCACAGGCAGAGCCTGAATCCCAGGTTACATTTGATGGCCCCGTGTTATGCAGAAGGTGTTCGCTTCTGCCCACCAGATCTGTGAAGCTCTCAATAGACCAAGCTTTCTCATGCTTGCTGTCATTTTCATGCCTCCCTTTGTGAATGGGCAGGTGGAATGTCAGCAGATTTTTAGGACAGGAATTGGGGATGAAACTCAACTGTCTGCAATTTGGATCTGCAGTATTGTCATCTCTGGAGCTCTGCACAGGTCTCTGGTCTTTCCATCTGTAGGAAAGGGACAGGAAAGAGCCACAAAATATTTGAGGCCATGGAGTGGTGGCTCCGTCCTCATATACCAGCAGTTGGGTGAGGGACCTGTGAGAACACACACGCTACCAAATCCAAAGTCAAGGCTTGAACAATGCAGTTACTGCCAATATATATGACCTTGGACTGATAGGATGAGAGGAGACTGTTTGGTTAGCTCAGTGGCATATTTTCTAAGCTGTCAGTAAATAAATGTTTACCTGGAATTATAACCTTGAGTGTAGAGACAGACTGGCAGGAGTGCTCTAACAAGGATGATAAGAAGGAACCGCTTGGCTGGACAACAGAAAGGACAAACATCCAAGGAGAAGAAATTATCCTCAAGAGACCTGTGACCATAAAAGGGAAAAAGGAGTAGGGGACTAACTCCCCAAAAGACCACCGACAACCACCCCAGACCTCCACGCATGTGTAGTGGAGTTTTGGAACGCCAGCATTATGTAAGCGTAATAGATAAGCAAGGAGGCGGTGATTTCTTGGAAAATGTGTGCATATTCATGTCTTTCAGGTATATAAAGGATGAACTTTTGTTTCAGGGCATGCATGTTAGGAGGAGATATCCCCCATGCGTCCAGCGCTGTAATAAACATATCTGCTTTATAACTCTTTTGAGTTGTGAAGTTTGTTTCCGCACGTCAAGAGGGACTCCATTTTAGGTGACGTTTTAGCTCTAGAAACTACTGAAATTGGTGTTTAGAAGCCAGGATGGAGTGTTTGTGCTGGAGCCACTGCAGAGCCCGAAGCATGACACCAGCACAGAGGCAGCAGTGAGCGTCAGAAGTACTCACAACATTGGATGTGTGCAGATAACAGGACACCATCTCCCTCTTGACCCTAGTGTCCTCCCTCAGAGACTGCTGCTTCTCTTGCTTAGGTTCATATTCCGCTGTGAAGAAAAGGGAACAAGCTTTCACTGAGTTCATCTGTTGCTCCATATTATAGGGAGTTACAGTTAGAAAGGATGGGACAGGAAATGGGACAGAGAGGGAAAGACAGAAGATAGGGACATGAAGAGGGACCCTTTTCCTTAACCCTAACCCTAGCGAAGCGGTTCCTTCTTATCATCCTTGTTAGAGCACTCCTGCCAGTCTGTCTCTACGCTCAAGGTTAAGATATCTTCTCTGTTCTCTTTAATCTCTCAGTCCTTGCTCTTAACTCTTCTTGGTTTTAATTTTCATGAGGCCTGCTTTCCTCGTGATTAACTGTTTACACATAGCTGAAATGTTAGCTGAAATGTTAGAATTGATTAGTGACACATGCTAAAACCTTGTAATTGTTTTAGATCCTTGTTTCATTCCCCCCTTTTCTATTACCCTTGCGAATTCTTTCGCAATCCCTCATAACATACCATTATAATTTGTCCACTGATTAAAATACCTCCCTCTTGCGACTTCGTGTTTGATCTTATTCTTTTTCCACATAACATAACCATCCACACTCTCGAACATCGAATCATACAGCAAGTACATAAAACAAATAAGTAATTTGGTTAATTTGTTAATTTGTTCCAAACTTCTTCAAATCCCCAAGAGGTGTCATCTAAAGATATTCTTATCATGACCTACTCCGTAGTGGGGGTTATTAAATAGAGAGATGTTAACCAGAACTGGAAATCCTATTAGAGATAATGTTTGGCTAGAATCTCCTAATATTATTATGTATTTCTGTACATTTTTTTCGCCTAACTGGGCGATATCTTCCCCTTGGTATTGGGATTGGTACAGCCTCCCAAACAAAATTCCGAATGGACTTAAATTCTCTTTAGTTCTTGGTTTTACCCTGATTCGTAATAGAGCTAGTGGGAGCGCTTGGTACCAATGTAGATTCGCTTCTTGACTGATTTTATCTAGCTGTTGTTTAAGTAAATGATTCATTTTCTCAACTTGTCCACTTGCCTGTGGCCGATATGAGGTCTGTAGTTGCCAGTTTGTTCCTAAAATTTTAGTAACTTGTTGCACTATTTGCACACAAAAATGAGTACCCTTATCTGAGGACATCACAGTTGGTACACCGAACCTAGGGATAATTTCATTTAAAAGTACTCGTGTCACTTCCCTAGCACTATTAGTTCTACAAGGGAAAGCTTCTGGCCAGCACGAAAAGGTATCTATTAATACTAACAAATACCGAACCCCCCCTTTTCTTGGGATTTCAGAAAAGTTTATTTGCCAATTTTGACCTGGAACTTTCCCTTTATCAATACTTCCATGTTTTACATGATTTTCTACCTTTGGATGATTCTTTAAGCATATTTCACATTTATTAACCATGGTTTTTACAGTTTAAAACAAATTCCTGGCTACTATTTGCTTCCTAAGGGAATACAAGGCTTCAGTTCCCCAATGAGTCTCGTCGTGTTCTGCTTTTACCAGTTTCCATAATATTCTACAGGGAACTATTATTCTGTTACCTTTTAATTTTGCCCAACCTGATGATTCAACTTCTGCTTCCAAATGTTTAATTAATCTAAGATCCTTGTCATCATAATCAACCAAGTCTGGTAGCAGCAAAACTTTTTCAGGAATCAAACTTAATACCTCACCTTGCTCTGCAGCTCTTTTTGCCTCATGATCTGCCTATTCAAAGGCAAATAAATTGCAGCTTTCAGGGGCCAAGGTGAGGCAAAAGAATGCCTCTTTCAGATCCAATACTGTGAACGATTCATGGGTTTCTTTTAAATTAGTCAATAAGGTGTATGGGTTTGCCACTACCAGGTGTAAATCTTCAGCTATCTTATTTATTGCCTGCGGGTCTTGTGCCAATCTGTAGGCCTTGCCATCAGGCTTTTTTTTTTTTTTTTTAACAGGTGATGGAGTGCGCCCCAGGCCCAGCTGGCTGGACAGGCCGTGAAGCGGCCTGGGGCTGTGGGACAGGCCTCAGGTGAGGTGCTGGGGCAGCTGCAGGGGGCAAGCAGGGTTGGGGGAGTCAGGGTGCATGGTGCCCAGGGGGGTCTGCCTCCATCTCCTCCCCCTCCCCAGCCCTTGGGTCACCCCTGGGGCTGCTGCGGCCAGGCCTGGCTCCAGCTGACCAGGAGCCCGGGGCAGTTTGGAGCTCCTCCCTGCCACTCCCGGGCAGCCAGCGGGCAAGAGAGACCCCTGCACCCGCCCAAAGGCCTCTCTCCTTACGGGCAACACAGCCACCGAGAAGGCGAGTGTGGGGAAATGACAGTTCCGCACATGCCCCTGGAACCAACATGGCCACCTGGCATGCCCCAGGACTACAGCTCCCGGCATACCCTGGGAACCAACAGGGCTGCCAGGGTGTTCTGTGGCCCAGGACTACAGCTCCCGGCATGACCTGGGGCGGCCCTTCCTGCTGTCTGACCCTGCAGGGACACCATCCCCTGGGCCAGGTGCAGCCCCACTGCAAGCCCCGGGGCTGCCTGCCTGGGGCTGCCCCGGCCCCGGCCCCCGGCCCCGGCCCCGGCCCCGGCCCCGCTGCAGCAGGGAGGAGGAGGAGAGAGGGGCAGAGCTGCAGAGAGAGGTGGGGCAGGGCGGTGGGGTGGCAGGAGAGGGACGGGAGATGGACAGACGGATGGGGGGAGGAGATGGGCAGGGAGTGGAGGAAGGAAAAATACGGGTGAGGAGCTGGCACAGGGATAGAGCGGGAAAGAGGTGGAGGGGAAGGGGGCAGCGGGGTGCAGGAAGAAAAAGAGTGATAAGCAGAGGGACAGAGGGGAAAGGGTGAGAAGGGAAGAGGAAGGGGAGAGGGAAAGGGAGAGGCAGGGACAGAGAGCAGGACACAGAGCAAGGGAAGGATGGGAAACAGTGCAGAGAGACTGAGAAACAGAGGGATGTGGATCAGGACAAGGAGATGGAGGACGGAACAGCGATGGCCTCCAGGATGGAGACGGAGGAAGGGCAAAAGGGGACGAGGAGCAGGAGGGAGGCTCAGGGAGAAGGGAGAAGGCCCAGCCAGCTGAGCAGGGGATACAGTCAGGAAGGAAGGGGCAGGCTGCAGGACAGTGGAAAAATAAGACCAAGAAGCAGGACACAGGGACAGAAAAAAGAGAAAGACTGGGAGCAGGAGAGAGAGGTGTGCAGAAAGAAAAAAACAGCAGTGGGCTATAGGACAGATAGGGAAGAGCTAGAAAATACAGGCAGGGAGCTGACCGGAGAAAGGCAAAAATAGCAAGAGGTTATGGGGCAGGGAGAGAGGAATTTAAAAAACAGGAGTATAGGAGTAATGAGACAGAGCAAGAAAGAGCAAGGGAAAAAATAATGATGGGCTAAAGAGAGGGAGAGAGGGAGGGGTTAAGAGGATATGGAGCAAGGGAGAGTGAGATGGAGAAAGGGAAAAAAAGCCAAGGGCTAACAGGAGAGAGAGGGAGGAGTTAAAAAACAGGGACAAAGAACTGGAAAACGAGGCAGAGAAAGGGGAAGGCAGTGACAGGCTACAGGGCAGAGAGGGAGGAATTTGGAAATAGGGACAAGGAGAGAGGCAGAGAAAGTAAAAATAGCTACAGGCTACAGGACAGAGAGAGGGGAATTTTAAGAATGTGGGGACAGGGAGACAGACAAAAGAAAGAAAGCAAGAAAGAAGTTGCAATGGGCTAAAAGGACAGAGTGAGAAGAATTTAAAAATAAGGACAGAGAGCTGGGCAGAGGGAGATGGAAAAAGAAAAAATTGTGACAGGCTACAGGGCAGAGAGAGGGGAATTAAAAAATGGGGAAAAGGAGCTGGACAGAGAGGAATGGAGAAAGACCAAAAGTACCAAATGAAGATCACCTTGTAGAGTGGCCAGGGCTGGTGAAAAAAGCCCAGCTGGGGTGAAAAAATCACCCAGCTTTTTTTTGTTTGTTTGCTGGTTGGATTTGCTTTTAAAAATAAATACTATTTAATCTCTAAATACAACTTGAAAGGAAAAAGTACCAGGCTGGACACATTTAAAGCCAATACCTGTCCAACAGCCACACAAATCACCCCTCACTCCTGCTGCTCAGTTCACCGCCTGCCTGCAGGTACAGGCAGCTGCCCTGTTTCATGAGCGCTCCCCAGGAGCAGCACCACCAAGCAGCTAAGAAAAATGAGCTGCCTGCAAAAACTCAAGAACAGTTTAATTCTGGGCAATTTTCCCTCTTTTTAGGCCTGCTGGTAAAGACTTGTCTGGCGAGAGATGGCTCGGGATCACAGCAGGGTCGGCAGCGCTGCTTTCTGGATCACATGGCAGCGATGGGCAAAGGGACAGGTTGCCAGATCCTGGGGCCAGCCAGGGCCAGGGTCACCCCTGACTGGTTTTTCCTTGCAAAGCCCCAGCCAGTGCCAGCCCTGCTGCAGCCCTCAGGCTTAGGCTCACAGACCTGGGCATTTCTGCGGGTGCTGCACCCTGCTGGGCCCTACCGCTGACTGCCAGGTGCCCTGGGCTTCCCCTCATCGTCTGCAGCACCAGGGGCATTGCAGAATGCCTTGCCTGCTCCCCGCGGCTGTCCTGACCCACACCTGCACCTTGTACGAGCTGTCACACAGCTGATTTGGGGGCAGCAGGTCTGTCTTGTGGCACCCTGGAAATGGGGGCAAAGCAAATGCCATTGCTTCCGTTTCCCATAGCAAATCCCAATGGATGGTTCAAAGTCTCCGAGTGCCTCAGCCTTTCTCCCCAGGAGTTTTTAAGCCAAGCACCTTTTCAGGGTGTGACAGATGATGTGAAAGATGGGTGCTGGTGACATCCTGGTAGCTCTTTCCCACTCCCACTTCCAGGTTGTGATGTTTGAGATCTGGGGCCACCTGGAGGCCCTGGCGGAGATCTCCACGGAGTTTGTGTTCAATTTTTTGGCATCTTATGTCTACCATGTGCTAGGGTTATGGGGTCACACTGTTATGGTATGCCAGAGTTTAAGCGAGTTAGGATTAAAGCGTGTTATTGTTATGGGAAGGACCTGGGTTTGTTATGCTATTTTTGCTTCATCCTATGTTCTGAGTGGTCTTTTTTTTTTTTTTGAGAGTAATTTTTTAGATTGTTTGATTTTTTAGGGTTTGGATAGAGGCCTTTAGTTTGTGTATGAGGTTTAGAATCATAGAATCATAGAATAATTTGGGTTGCAAGGGACCTTTAAAGGTCATCTAGTCCAACCCCCCTGCAATGACATCTTCAACTAGATCCTGTTGCTCAGAGCCCCGATCAACGTGACCTTGAATGTTTCCAGGGATGGAGCATTTACCACCTCTCTAGGCAACCTGTGCCAGTGTTTCACCACCCTCATTGTGAAAAATGTCTTCTTTATATCTAGTCAAAATCTCCCCTCTTTTAGCTTAAAACCATTTCCCCTTGTCCTATCGCAACAGGCCTTGCTAAAAGTCTGTCCCCCCTTCTAGTTGTTTTTTTGTGGTTCTGGTGGTTTGAGTCACATTTTCTGTCTTGCAGTCATCATTTGTGGTCTAACATGTCTGACCGGGACGGCCAGTGTCGTGTTCCTCTGCTCCCTCAGTAAATTTGCAGATGACACCAAGTTGGGTGGGAGTGTTGATCTGCTGGAGGGTAGGAGGGCTCTGCAGAGGCCTCTGGAGAGGCTGGATTGATAGGCGGAGGTCAACCGTATGAGGTTTAACAAGGCCAAGTGCTGGGTCCTGCACTTTGGTCACAACAACCCCATGCAATGCTACAGGCTTGGGGAGGAGTGGCTGGAGAGCTGCCCAGGGAAAAGGGCCTGGGGGTGCTGGTCAACAGCTGGCTGAATATGAGCCAGCAGTGTGCCGAGGTGACCAAGAAGGCCAACAGTGTCCTAGCCTGTATCAGCAATAGTGTATCCAGAAGGAGTAGGGAAGTGATCATGCCCCTGTGCTCGGCACTGGTGAGACCACACCTCAAATCCTGTGTTCAGGTTTGGGCCCCTCACTACAAAAAGAATGTTGAGGTGCTAGAGCGTGTCCAGAGAAGGGCAACGAAGCTGGTGAGGGGTCTGGAGCACAAGTCTTACGAGGAGCCGCTGAGGGAACTGGGGTTGTTCAGTCTGGACAAGAGGAGGCTGAGGGGAGACCTTATCGCTCTCTACAACTACCTGAAAGTGGGTTGTGGCGAGGTGGGTGTTGGTCTCTTCTCCCAAGTAACAAGCGATAGAACGAGAGGAAATGGCCTCAAGTTGCTCCAGGGGAGATTTTAACTAGATAGTAGGAAAAATTTTGTCACTGTGAGAGTGGTCAAGCATTGGGACAGGCTGCCCAGGGAGGTGGTGGAGTCACCATCTCTGGAAGTGTTCAAAAAACATGTGGATGTGGCACTTTGGGACATGGTCTAGTGGGCATGGTGGTGTTGGGTTAACGGTTGGACTTGATGATCTTGAATGTCTTTTCCAACCTTAAAGATTCTGTGATTCTGTGATTTCTGGTGAGTTGGAAGATAGCAAGGTGGATAGGTAGGTTTGGAGGACTTGTGGTCCACGGAGAACGACTGCCAGGCATCTAGTAGGCACTTCTGGGCTCTGGAAGGACTTCTGACCCACGGATAATGACTGCTGGAGGACTCAGTGTGCTTCTGAATTTGTGTGGACTTCCAAACCCATGATCATTTCTCCTGCCTTGAGGAAGAGTCATGGGAGGACACCAGCCGCACAGAAGAACGAGGGTTTCCCCATGGGTACATGGCATTTTGGTTTTTGCTTTTGAGTAAGAACCCTGCAAAGAGGCTGCCATCATTATGTTTAGTGATGTTTTGTCATGTCCTGGGATGAGGATCAGGTGACTTGAAACATCAGTGAAAAAAGGGTAGAGGTTTGTCTGTGTCTTCTGCATGCTTTGATTTTGAACGTCTGCTCATGGTGGTGACTTCACACAGTCCTTAGCTCCTTTCTCAAGGCATGACGTGTGCTTAGGGTGAGGTTCAACATCCACAATGGTGGATGTGAATCTGTATTTCAAATAGTCTTCCTGATAGTTTTGAATTTTTGGAGGCCCAGCTTCTTCTCAGATCTGATTCAATCATCCTTGTTTTTTCCTGCCAAAAGAGCTTGTAGAAGGAGGAAGAGCAGGAGAAGGGTCAGTTGCTGCTGTTTCTGCATTGGTCGCACATGCTGGCATTATCGATGTTATCTTCCATCTGCCATTTCTGTGCAGGAATCTCATTTTAAGCCACTTGGCCATTTTGTGAGGGGTGGTGGACTCAATGGGAGACCGTTTGTTCCTCATTAGTGCCTCAGGGGTTTACCTGCCACTTTGGTTTGTTTGTTTTGTATTTGCTGTGCTTAATTTAAGAAACTTACTTTATCTGTTTGGATTTCTGTCCTTCAAGGAAGCGTCTAGGATTCCTACCCAGGCGTGGTGTGTCCAGAAAGGACTGTCCTGGTACACTGCTGTCAGTCTTCAGTGTAGTGAAATAGTGTAATGGTGCATGTTTAACAGTCATGTAACTCAAGTGCATTTTAAATATACGAGCTTTGCCCTTGATCCTGATGTGTCTGGGAGATAATTCTCAGCAGGTCATAAACAGTCTTCTGTGCTTTAGCAGTTTAAATTAGTCTGCCTCCAGAAATGTCTTCCTTGGTGCCTGCACAGAGCAAGAACCTCCAGTAGCAAGGGCATGCGGACTCTTGGGCAGCTTCAAAGCATTGGATACTTGTAAATAGATTAAAAAAACAGCCCCCAGGTAGCAGTGTGTCTAAGTCCACCTGACTCTCCACACTTACTCAGCATGTCAAAAGTTTTTGTGGATAAGGGCAGATGAAGTCAGTATAGTCTATAGGCAGGTGTTATAGCTGGCCAATAGGCAGTTTATCTAAAGAAATCAAAATTTACCTTTGAATGGAGTTGCATGCCTTTAGATGTTGGGGGGTGTATTACTTTCTCCTTCCTTGGTCTGAGCACAGAGCAGGGAGAGATGTTTGCGTCTGGGGGAGACTCACTCCACAACCATCATCAGCCTCAGGGCTTGTGTTCCTTGATGGAGGAGTAACTGCTTGGGATAGTTTCACTTGTGTGGTGCTTCTCATTCTGCTCCCAGGTTTTCTCATTAAATGCTTTCTCTTTGGTTAATATGTTTTTACAGTATTTTGTGAAGGTTCTCCATTCATAGCTCTGAGTACCTCTTTTTTAGTTTAGTTTAGTATTGTTTTTTAAATGGCAGGTAAGTGACATGATCCTTTCTTTGAAAACCCATAATAGCTCTGGAGTTTACCTTGGGAGCAGAGAAAATCGGGACCCTTTAGAGGAGAGAAGAGAATTTAATACGAGAAACACTTCAGCAGTATGCATCTTGTGAGAATGAAAGTACTTGCTTTAACTTTTTTTTGGTTGCTTCTGCATTGTTTAGCAGAAGGGTGATTACTTCAGCGAAAGAAGAAGAGAGCACTTCTGATTTCTGTGTCTGACTAAAAGAACTAGCCTGAACATACAGAAAACTGAGGTGCAGAGCCATTTTTTTGTCATTATTGTGTACCACGCCTGACTTGTAGAACTTCCCTGTGCGCAGTGTGGTGGTTTGTGCATAGCGTTGTCCAGTCTTCTTTTTGAACTGAGCAAGTTCCTCTTTCACAGCTTTTTTAGTAATTTTTCACTTGACATGCAACTTCTTGCTCTTCACGTGTCAGCTAAGGCTTCCAAAAAGACAGGAAGATGGATCAGCAAGGAGGTGGGGCGTTCCTGCGTTCATTTCTGGCATCTGGTCTGTGATGCTGGGTCCACACCCCTATCAGTTGCCAGATGCGAGGCAAAAGGTTTATCCTCATAAAAATTACTTGTCTAACTTCAGAAACCATCCACATAGACTTCAAATTTCTTTTCATAATCTGTTTGTGCACTAGTAGAGAAACTGAGTTTTTTTCAGGGCTGTGGCTGTGCAAGAGATTTTAGGAGATTGTGATCTGTCCCTCAACTCTCAGTTGGGGCAATGAAGAGTTTGAGAAAGTCATGGATGTTTTTTACATTCTCCAAAGTAGTTTGTTCTTATGCAGCTTCTAGCCAGAGGTTCAATATTTGCAGTCAGCCTTTGTACAGTGCCTATAACCATTTTTTTCCTTGCATGATCTTTGTGCACAGGAGTTCACAGAATCACAGAGTCACTAAGGTTGGAAAAGACCTTTAAGATCATCAAGTCCAACCATGAACCCAACACCACCACACCACCATGCCCACTAAACCATATCCTGAAGTGCCACGCCTACACATTGTCTCTTACATTGAAATGGTCATCTCTGTAGGTAAATGCTGCACGTCTTTGTATAGATGCTGGACAGACTAGAAGCTGGAATGCCAACGTAGGAGGGCAGCTTGATGCTAGGATCATGCTGTAACTCTCACAACCAAGGAGACTGGGGGGAAAAGAGACAAACGGAGGGAGCAAGGAAGGGCTCAGAGGATTAATGCAGCACAAGGTGTTCACATTCAGCAAGAGACCGTCCCCACTGCTCCCAGGGTGTTAATGTGCCACTCCTCTAGTGTCAGAAGAGGTGACATGCGAGAGACACAGCTTGTCATTCCTTGATCCTGACTTTATAACTCCCTTGAACCACTTACCTTGAAAACCAGGGATAGAGCCTTTCTCTTAAGAACATATGTTAGAGGTACAAGTGCACAGGGGCAGCAATGTGCACAGTGGGCAGTGAGAATAGGCAATGTCTCCCTCCAGGGAGAGGGAGCTTGCTAGTCCCATCTTCTGATGGTGGGATGTCGCGGGCTTTAGCATCTTGCAGAACGATATTCTTGAGAGGATGAGAAACAGGGAACTGCTCATCTGTCTTCCTAAGAGCCAGCAACTGGAGGTACACTTGGGCTCCAAGTGTATGGCAAAATCTGTTTTCCTACTAATTAGCTGGCATGTAGTAAAATGAATGTGTCCTATCTTCATTTGCCCGTGGCAAATCAAAGTGGGCTGGTCCCCACGTGGAGCTGCTCCAGGCAATGTTGTGGTAGCCTGGTGACTTCATCACCGAGGCTTTTCCTTATTTAGCTTTTTGGTTCAGACTTCCCACCTTGTTTCCTGACGTTTAAGACCCATCCCAAGTCTGTGTTGCCATACCTGTGGTTTGTAGAATACCAACTGTTCTTGCAAGTGGTTGAAGAAATTGTTGAAGCAATGTCAAGCTTCCTCATCCAGAGCTGTTCTGGTTGGAGTAAAAGAGAAAAATAAAGATTCCTGTCCTGGAATTTTCCTGGGGGAAATTTTCAAGACACCCTACCCCACCCTCTGCCATGTTAAGGTTGTAAATAGTTTTCACAGTGGAAGTTCATTTACAAATAATCCAGTGTTCCTGAAACGAAAGCCGTTTGTGTTACTCCTCCATTGTGATGTCTTTCAACAATGTTGAGTCACTGCAGTGTTAAATATTTTGGCTTGTGGCACATTTGCTGCCTTCTCATGCTTTCCCCTCCTGACCCCAGGCTGTGCTTTCTTCCTTGTTACCACCTGCGTGAGGGTCCCTGCAGCAATGTCAGAGGGAAACGGTGTGTGGGTTTGTGTGTTGCAAGCCCTCTGACCAGCCTGGCCTGCAGTGGTGGGTGTGAGTCAAAACTATAATTTTCATAAAGCAATAGAAGTGATTTGGGAAAAAACCTCCAGTTTTTCATGAAACTGGATATGAAATTTTCCAAGCTGTTTCCGGAAAAGAAATCATGCGAGTTGGAGCTACTGTGTATTTCTGATCGGTGAGCATCTAATGATTTTGTCTCAAATTTAAAACTTTCCCACAAAAAGCTTAAGCTTTGCAGAAACTAAAATGTGTCTCGGGAAGATCTTACCAGTTGGTAATCTGCTGCTGTGTGGTGTTGTCACGAATGAGTGGTTTAGGCTGCTTAAAGAATCACCGCCACAGACATTAGAAAGCAAATTATTTTAAAATAAATTTGTGAAAAGTGTGACTTAAGAGAATTTGATGGCAAGGTCCCCTCTATTACTTATTCAACATGGAAAAAGCATACAACGAGAAATCAAATTAGAACTGAGTTGGAATGATATACACATGGATAGGAGGAAATGGTTTTTACAGACTCAGGGAAGTTGAATCGGGTTAGTATGACTTATATGTGGATTAAGGAAAGAAAATGATGGAGACCCTGCTGTTGAATCATGAGGTTCAGAGTGGACTGGAATCCACTTGGTCAATGGTTTATGTCTAGAGATTGTGTATAGGGAAAGAT
This sequence comes from Phaethon aethereus, assembly GCF_964289735.1. NCBI lineage: Eukaryota > Metazoa > Chordata > Aves > Phaethontiformes > Phaethontidae > Phaethon > Phaethon aethereus. Next base: position 19,218 of record NC_138596.1, on the reverse strand, counting down.
GAGGGATGCCTTCCCATTGAATCACGAGATTCAGAGCAGACCCCCTTGCTTTCTAAAGTCCTTCTCAGAGAAAAGTCTAGGTGTGGCTGAATCCACTCCTAGTCCCAGATTTGGTCAATGGCTTATGACTAAAGGAATCAAGTGCTGGAGATTTTGGTGTGGTGATGTAGCCTATGATTTTGTGCTTTCTGTAACTTTAGGATGTCAACAATCTAATATAAAATAGCAGCAATGAAAATTCACTAACACTATTAAGGTAAATCACAGTATTAAATCATATAATTTCCTCATAAAGCTTAACAACACAACAACGTAAAACTTAATAAGATTCTCTAATTACGCATGCACATACATAGACGTGGATACAGAGATAGAAAAGATATGTATATGTGGGAGGAGAAAGAGAGAGAGATATATACACCAAGGTATCTATTAAAAGTTTCCCCTAGAATTCCATGAAATACTCAATGTCAAATGCTTTTGCATTTTCTCAACAGGCGAAGAGTTGAGCTTCAAACAGGGGTTTCAGCCCAGGTTCGTGCCAGTGCTCCAAACTGATCAAGAACTTGAGAGCTCATGAGCTCCGAGAGGCATCCCCCTCAGAGAGGAGTCAAGTTGCAGCCTGCTGCGGTCCGGGAGAGCTCAAAGGGTCTCACCTGGAACCGCTGTTTAGAGGGTCGGGAGATAATTGACTTTCGGCATCAGTGAACTTCCATGCTGGCCACAACCCAGACAGTTAATTTCTCAAGTGTCTGGTAGCACTGGTACCAGTTGTTCCAGGGTTGTCAGGAGATGGTTAGTTACTCCTGTTCTTGTTCCGCACCCTGGTCAGGCAACCGCATCCCTGGTGCAATCAGTGCCATCCCCCACCTCAGCTATGTAAGAGTGCTTGGTATGGTCGAGGGGCTCTCAACCACCAACCTCTTTGTTCAAAGGCCAAGACTTGCCAGGCAACTGTATTCCTCAGGTTGTAGAGCGGCCTAGGTGCAAAGGCAAGGAAGGGGGCATATATAAACTCGTAGCACAAATTAGTTTCTTCTATCAGTCTGCATCCACTAGTTGAGGATTATAATCTCTTGTCAAGAGTAATTGAGCATATGTTTAGAAAAGTGACAGCATCACGTTTCTGACAGCAACTAACCTCGTCCTGGCCCTCCCTATTGCTTGGAGATGGGCCTATTTGCAGAGGGATGTAATTTTAAATGGTAGCCATCCTGCTTCAAGACAGGAGTGGGCACTTGGTGCATGGCAGAAATGGTGGCAAGCTGTGTTTACTTCTTTATTTCTGAGACCTGCAGTCGAGTTCCTCCTTAGCAGTGGCAATTTCAGTCACAGCAATAAATGCAGAGTAAGGTTCTTGTTCTGGAGGTGCAGCAAATTCAGTAAGGCACCCAGCTGAGGAGTCTGTCTGTCCATCTGGGCTGTCCTTCCCCAGCTGACAGCAGGGTAGTGGCCTTTGACAGATCTGGAGTTGTGTTTGTTGGAAATAAACACCTATTCTGCTCAAATTTCACGGAGCGGCCAGCCTGCCTCTGTTACAATCCCAGGTAGAGCAGATCTTTGCAGCCAAGCACCAGTGCTGTAAATCCAGCTCCACCTCCTGCCCAGTCTGTCTGGCCATGGTCAGGTCTGGGACAGGAGCCTCAGTTCACATTTGGGGGTTTGGGCAGCTGAGTACAGGCTTTCTGTCCTGGTTTTGGGTGAGACGTGACATGCAGGAGGTTTCAGCAACTTTGTTTTAATGTCTTGGTGACTGTGGCCCGTGGGCCAGCCCTGCTGGAGAGCAAATGTGTGCAGGTCCATGCATCCGGACTCTGCTTTCATCACCTGTCCTCTTGCATCGTGGAGGAAGGTTACTGTAATAAAGTGAGAACTGAAATTCTGCATTTTCTTTGATCAAGAAAAGGAAAATTCTGTAATTACAGGATTTTTGAATATTTCAGATCCTCAAGATATAAACATGGATCACCCCATTAGAGGATTTGTGCCTCTGTTCTGTGGATCATACAGCCTTAAGATAGCCCTTTTGTATTTTAATTTTTCCAAGTTATTTCCAAGTCTCGTGTAGGACATGTGATGCAATCCTCTAACAGGCAGCTGGGTGCTATTTGTGTGCTCTGTGTGCCGTTTGGCTGCAGGTCCCTTCCTGCCTGCACTGTTGTGGGATGTTTCAGCAGAGGCAGGTCTGTGGCTGCCGGCCCTGCAGTGGTCCTGCAGTGGGGCTGCGTCCTGCCCTTGGCTGCAGCCCTGACCCTGTGGAGAACTGGGCCCCGTGAGTGGTGGGGATGGCCATCACGTGCATCCTGCAAGTCGACAGCACAACCAGGGGACCACAGTTTGGGCTCCTGCACTTTGGGCACCACCGTGGTTGTGGGGATGCACCAAGTCAGGCTGGGGAGGGGGTTGTGTCACTGGGGACCTGCTTCCCAGAAGTGCATTGCCTGCTGCACTGCTTTTCTGTCATTCAGCCCTTTTGAGCAGGAAGACCTAGAAACTGGGGAGTTGCTTTTTACCTTTTTGCATCTCTGGTGGATGAGGGGGTGGGCATAACTGTGTGATGGTTCACTTTGTGCTTCTGCCTCCTGTGGAAGGGAGTGAAGGCATCGCGTAGGAAAAGCAGCAGCACCCTCCCGGCTGCAGGGTACGTGTCACGGTGGGATTGTCTTTTTTCTCCAGAGCTTGCCGGTACATGGCGTTAGACAGCGCTTTAGTGTGGGACACCTTCCTGTGCTGAGGAGAGAGGGAAGGGGAAGTTAATCCATGCCTGGGATTGCTCTGACCTGCCCTGGTGCTCAGAGATGTTGGTATTGGAGGAACTTGCACCAGACACAACAAGCAGGATGCAGAAACTGCCTCCTTTTTCTTTATTCCCCATGTCCTCTTTTGCCTCAAGCATTTATTGTCACTGATTTGTCTTCTCCTTGCCTTCTCTCACAGGCCTTGAAGTGACGTCATGGCAGATCACAGAATCACAGAATCATTAAAATTGGAAAAGAGCTTTAAGATCATCAAGTCCAACCATCAACCCACCACCACTATGCCCACTAAACCATGTTCCAAAGTGCCACGTCAACATGTTTTCTGAACACTTCCAGTGATGGTGACTCCACCACCTCCCTGGGCAGCCTGTTCCAATGTTTAACCATGCTCTCAGTAAAGAAATTTTTCCTAAGTTCTAGTCTAAATCCCCTGGCACAACTTGAGGCCATTTCCTCTTGTCCTATCGCTAGTTACCTGGGAGAAGAAACCAACACCCACCTCACTAGAACCTCCTTTCAGGAATGGCATGCACATGCCATTTCAGATGCACATGCCATTGCAGATGCCACTGTGCAGATGCAAATACAATTTCAGATGCAGTTGCCCGTGGACATGTTTCTGAAGACGCAGGTGCCATTGCCGACACCATTGCAGATGCAGAGAGCATTACAGACAGCTCTGGAGAAATGACATCTGAAACGGTATCTACATCTACAAGGGTAGTTGCAATGGTATCTGCATCTGCGTCTTGCTACAGGTTACAAAATCTTGGAATAGAAGCTGTTCTGCATAATATCCTTGGCTTCTTTTTCTTTTTTCTTTTTTATTCCACCCCATGTGAACAAAGCAAAGATGGACAGGGTCTTTGTGCTTTAGGACGGGAGGTGTCATTTTAACTAGAACTTCAGATTACCCAAGCTTTTTTCCTTTTCGCTTTGCCTTTTTTCAATCAGATACACCCATATGTGGTATATAATGGCTGCTGCATTTCCTATAGGGCCTGCAGGAGGACAGAGGCAGGCAAGGGGGTGCTGGGGTGGAAGGTGGCATCGCTGGGGTGTGATGAGGTCACTAGTGTGGGAGGAAGCTGATTGGTCAGGAGCATCAGGTGGCACTGAGTTGCTCAGTGCCTGCCAGCGCAGAGAGCAGAGAGCTGGCGGGGGGGGCAGAGGAGAAGTGGGCTGAGGGGATGGCAAGGGGCCAGCAGCGAGGTGACACCTGGGGTGGGGGCTGCTGAGGTCACTTCTGCCGGAGATGCTGATAGGGTAGGAGCAGGCACGTGGCTTGGCTGTTCCTTGTGAGGTCACCCCTGTCTCTGCAGGTGATAGGCCAGCAGCGTGCAAATGTCTTAGAAGTCCCTTGTGAGGTCACTTCTTCCTGAGACCCTGATAGGCCAGGAGGAGGCTGATGGCTGGGTGGGTGTTGGTGAGGTCCCTTCAGCTGGAGCTGCTGCCAGGCCAGCAGCAGGCTGGAGGGGCATTGCTGGGTCTCTCCTCTCCACTGTGGGCCCTGCCTTGCTCCTTCTTCCGCCAGCTTTTATTGCTGAGCACGACATCATATGGTGTGGAATATGTCTTTGGTCTGGTGGGGTCAGCTGTCCCAGCTTGTCCCCTCACAACTTCTTGCCCACCCCCAGCCTACTCGCTGGTGGGTCAGAGCGAGGAACAGAGAAGCCCTTGACGCTGTGCAGGTACTGCTCAGTGACAGCTGACACAGCCATGTTTTATCCGGAGGCTTTTGGTCACAAATCCAAAACACAGCACCATATGGGCTGCTGCTGAAGAAAACTAACTCCATCCCAGCCAAAACCAATGCCGTGAAGCACATCCTACTCCTACCACGAGAGCAACACAAAGCCGAGAGTGTTCGGTCACACGGGAGGGGCTGTTTTACCCCAAAGGCTTTCCATCCCACCTCTTGAAACAGCCTGACCACAGCCAACCCCTAAACCCTGCCTGCCCAGCCGGGCTCCCAGTAGCAGAGACATGCGGGTGCAGGGGGCAGACGCAATTATTTGGAAAAGGACCAGGGAGAAAGGGGGTGACTGTTTCTCAGGACAAGAGGGAAAATCTCTCGCCTCTCTCCCCAGCTGTGCCATCTCCTTGCTGGTGTCATAATGGGCCTCCAAATGACGTGGACTGATGTCACAGGGTGGTGCCCTGCATCACAGGGTGGTTTCCCCAGCGTCGTGGCAGTGCTGGCACTTCCTGGCGAGGCCTGGGCACTGCTCAGGGGCTCCCCACTGCTGCCCTTTGGAGCTGCTCCACAGCCAGGAGCGGGGGTGGGAGGCAGTGGGGCTGTACTGGGGGACCCTCGACTGACAAGCAGGACCCTTGCTGACAGTCAGAGCAGGGGCACATCGGAGATGTTGAGTTTTGGGCAAGGAGCCGCACAGAGCATCCCCTTCCCCAAGATGAGGGCAAGTGGTAAGCGTGATGGTGGGCTGCTGCACCGTGGCTGTCAGCTTGGAGCTGAGCTACTTGTTCGCCATGCTCCTGCAGCTCTGCACCAAGGCTGAGGGGTTTGGGAGCTCCTTCCTGAGGGGTTGCACTAGGGCTGTCCACTGCCCAAAGCTGCAGCTGCTGTGCTGCGGGGGTGGCTGGACAGGGCTGGGGGCTGTTGTGTGAGAGCGCTGCCTGAGGGTCCCTCTGGGCTCGGGGGACTGTGTGGCTGCCAGAACTGCCAGGTGCTGGTACGGGGCTCCTGTGGGCATGGCTTGGTCCCCTTAAAAGGGGAAACCGTTCAGGGCCAGCTGTCTCTGGGAGTTGGCAGTCTGAAATGGGGGCACAGTCCAGCTCCACAGCCATGGCAGTGTTCTTCTGGGATGTCTGTGTACTTCAGCATCAGTCATCCCCCGGCCAGGGAGCTTGCCGAGCGTCTGTGAGTTGTCTGGTCTGGAGCCTGAGACCTCTTTCCTTTGCTTTCCAGCAGTCGTGGCTATCTGGGGAGCTGTGTCTGATTACATCCTGGGACAGCTGAAGGTGGACAAGGTGGGCGGGCGTCCTGGTCCCCCTCACCATGCTGGGGTTCAGTCCTCCTGAGAGGCCTGGGCCCCGAGGAGTGATCCCCCCCTGAGCACCACAGCAGCACGCCGAGAGCACCTTGTGTGCCCAGAACAGCTTCTGAGAGCCAGTCTGAGAAAGCATCCAGCATGCCGTAGGGCTTCACTCTTCCCTGTGGTCAGAGTGGAGAGACCAAGCAGAGGGACTGGGCATGATGCTGGGTCTGTGCCAAGGACTAAGTCCCAGGGGTATTCCCTGTGCTGGAAATGGCTGGGATCTTCTCTAGCCAAGAGATGTTCGCAAACATTTTGAGGAGGGGAAGTAAAAAAATGAGGAACATGGGTTTTTTCCAAAGCTTTCACTTTTCCTATCTCATTTATCAGCCAGCCGTTTTGTCTTTTCCCTGGGCAGGGTGTCCTGGTTGCAGGACTTGGGACCTTCGCTACCATCCAAGAGCAATTCCATGGCAAGTAAGTGGTGTTTGTGGTTTACAGACCCACCTTCCAGCTGGGCATTGATGAGTTATGGCTGTGGGAGCGTGTGCTCCCCACAGTGATTATCCCTGCTGAGAAGGCCACCCTAAGCTTTCCCCCTCCAGGTCTAGGGGGTCATGGGTTGCGTGCTCCTTGTTCCTTGGAAGGGGCTGGGAGAAGTAGCCAATTGCCACCAAAGGTCAGGGGACAGCTTGAGCTCCCCCAAAACAAACGGCTCCCCAAGAGCTGTTTCTACAAATGACCTTTTCTCTAGAATTTTGTTATGGAACTTGCATGGAAATTAGGCCTGCTGTGGCAGTGACAATGTTCCTCCTCCTTGCAGCCAATGTCAAGATCGAGCTGCAGAACTACAAGCAGCTGTCATGAGCTGGCACCTCCTAACCGTGGCATGTTGTGGAGAATCATGTGCAAGAGTGTCACCCGAGACTAAGGGGATAGACAGGTTGAAGCATGATGAGGACGTTAAGGAGGAGGAGGAGGAAACATGAGAAGCAGGCAACAGGAGGCAACATGCGTAGGATTTAGCAATAGGAGGCAAGAAGAAGAAAAAAGGAGCAGGAGGAGGCAACAGGAAGAAACATGAGGCAACAGGATGACAAGGCAACAGGAGGCCACAAGTAGAGGAAGAGGAGAAGGAGGCGGCAAAAAGAAGCAAGAGGAGGACACAATAAGAGAAGAGTAGCATGCAGGTTAGGACATGGAGATGGACATAAAAAAGGAAAAAGAGAAGGAGAAGGAAGAGGAGGAGGGCGAGGAGAAGGAGGACAATGATGACAACAACAACAACGATGAAGACAAGCAGGACAAGGACAAGGAAGAAGAAGAGGACAAGGAGGAGGCAAAAGGAGAAAAGAGGAGCCAAAAGGAAGAAGAGGCGTAGGATGAAACAAATGGCAACAGCAGGTGACAGGGACAGGAGGAGAAACAGAAGGCTATAGGAATCAAGAGAAGGCAACCAGAGAAGGAGGAGGGGGAGCAGGAGGAAGCAACGGGAAGTAAGAGACAGAGGAGACAATATGACACAAGAGGAAGAGGAGGACCCAAGAGGAAGCAGAAGAGGACAAGAGGTGGAAAGAAAAAGAGGCAAAATGAGGAAGAGCAGGAGACGGGAAGAGGAGGCAATGGGAAGAGGAGAAGGAGACAAGAGGAGGCCAAAGCAGAAAACTGGAGGAGATGGAGAAGGAGGCAAGAGGAGGCAATAAGAGGCAACAGGATGCAAAAGGAGGAGGAAGATGAGGACAAAGGAACATGATGCAACAGTGAGAGAAGAAGGAAAGAGGAAGGGGAGGCAACAGGAAAAACAGAGCAACAGGAGGCAACAGGAGGCAAGAAAAGGAGGAGAAGGCGGAGGGCACGAAGGAGGAAGAGAAGGAGGAGGTAACAGGAGGCATGAAGAGGAAGAGCAGAAAGACAAGGAGAAGGAAGAGGAGGCAAGAGGAGGAAACCAAAAGGAACAGGAAGAGCAGGCAACAAGAGGAGGAGGAGGCAATAGGATAAGGGGCAAAATGAGTTAACATGACGAGCGTACGGAAACAGGAAACAACAGGAGGAAAATTCGAAAGAAAGCAAAAGGAGGAGAAGAAGAAAAGGGAGGCAATAAGAGGCAAAAAGAGGAAACAGACGGCACCAGCAGAAAAGAGAATGCATACAAGGTGGAGAAATAGACAAAGGCAACGAGAAGAACCAGGAGGTCAGACAAAGCCGAGGAAGAGAAAACAGGTGGAAACAGGAGGCAAGAGGAGGGAGAGGAGGCAACCAAAGACAACAACAGCAGGAGGAGGAGGAGGTAACAGCAGGACGCAGTAAGTGGAGAAGGGAACAGGAAGTAAAAGGACGCAAAAGGAGGTAGCAGGAGAAGAAGAAAGAGGCACCAGGTGACGGGGGAAAAAAATATAAAAGGACACATAAGGACACAAGGGGTAAAGAAGAAAGAAGAGCAAGGAAGCAGCAGGAGGAAACAGGAACAGGAGGGATATGGAGGCAACAGGAGCAGAAGGACACAGGAGGTAAGAGAAGATAGAGGCAGCAGGAGGCAAAGATGGAAGAAAAACAGGAGGCAAAACCACAACACAGCAGGACACAAGAGATAAAGGAGGAGGAGGCAACAGCATGCCACACAGGGCAACAGGAGGGACTAGGAAGAAGAGGAGGAAAAGGCAACAAGAGGTAAGAGGAGGCAATAAGAGGGAACTGGACAAAAAGAAGTACAAGACAAAAGGAGGCAAAAGCACGTAAGAGGCGCGGGAGGATGATGAAAAGGAGACAATACGAGAAAACAGGTGACGTCAAGATGAAGAGGAGAAAGCAACAGGATAATAAGAGAAGGACAAGGAACAGGAGGAGATGCCAGGCACTTTACTCTTAGAGTTCAATAACAGATGACAAAAGAGAAGGAAGAGAAGCAGGAGTAGGAGAAAGTGTAGGAGGCATAGGGAACAAGGGACGAAAGGAGAAAACAGAAGGAATAAAAGAGGTTGGCAAGAGGAAGCAACAGGAGGCACCACAAGGCAACAGGCTATGGAAGAAATAGGAGGAGAACAGGCAAGTAGGAAGAAGAGGTGTAAGAGGATTACGATGCAGAGGGGGAGAAACTGCATGAGGACAGGATGTCAACACATAAACACTAGGAGGAACAAGGGGAGGTAGAGGACAAAAAATAGAAGGACAATGCAGAAGAACTTTTTCCATTATTCTGCTGTTCCTCTCTGGTGCCTCCTGTGGTGTCCTGGTCATCACCCTCCTCTTGGCTCCTCTTGCTTGTGGTGGCATCCTCCTCCTCTTGCCTCCCCTCTCCTCCTCCTCGTCCGCCTTCTCTTGCCTCCCGTGACCTTCCTTAGCCAGCTGTTCCCTCCTGCTGCTGCTGCTCTTCTTGCTGCCTGCTGGAGGAGAGGGGAATATGAGGAGGAGGAGGAGGCAAGAGGAAAAAACAGGGAGTAAGAGGAGACAGCAGAAGGAAAGAGGAAGAGGGGAAGGAGCAGGAGGACCTAACAAGGGCCAGGAGGAGGCAGGCGAAGGAGGAGCAGGTGGAGAAGGCAGAGGAGAGGAGAGAAGGATGAGCAAGAGGAGGCAACGGGAGGCAGCAGAAGGCAACAGTTGATGAGAGGAGGCCTGCGAGCTGCAGAAGAGGAGGCGACCGGAGGGAACGGGAGCCAACAGGAGGCAAGAGAAGGTTTAGGAAGGTAGGGAGGAAGAGGAGGGAAAAGACAACAGCAGGTAGGAGGAGGAGAGCAGGAGGAGCGGCCACAGAAGGAAACCGGAGGCCAGAATAGGAGTAAAAGATGGAGAAGGAGGCGGAGAAGGAGGCAAGAGGAGGCAGGAGGCAGAGGTCAAAGAGGACGCAAGAGGAGGACAGAGCAGGACAGAACACGTAAAGAATGACTAGTCACAAGGAGGCAACCGGAAGAGAAAGAGGATGAGGCCACAAGATGCCTGGGGAGACAACAGGAGGCAAAAGCAGCAGGAGGAGAAGGCAACAGGGTAACAGGAGAAGGAGGAGGTGCCAGACACATTAGGCAATAGGATTCAAGAAGCGGTGACCGAAGAGAAGGAGGAGAAGCATGAGTATGAGTCGGTGGAGGAGCCATAGGGAACAAGGGGCCGAAGGAGGCAACGGAAGGAGTAGAAGGAATTAGCAGGAGGAAGCAATGGGAGTCCATAGGCTACAGAAGGAAGAGGAGGGGGAGAGACGGTTAGGGAGAAGAAGAGGTGTAGGTGGAGGAGGATGGAGAGGAGGAGAGGAGAATCTGCAGGAGGAGGGAACAGCCAAAAAGGAACAGGAGAAGGAGCAAGGGGAGGAGGAGGAAAGGAAAGAGGAGGAGGATGACGAAGAGCAGGAGGCTACGCCGTACAAAGATGTGCAGGAACAAAAAGGGAGAAAAAGCAGAAAAAGGGGAGCATGAGCAGAGGCGGTGGAGTCAACGGGAGGAAGCAGGAGGCGACAGGATGAGGGAGGAGGCAAGTGGAGGCAAGAGCAGGCAAGAGCAGGCCAAAGGAAACGAAAGAGGCATCCTCCTCCTTCCCGGGCCTCTCGGTGACAGCTCTTGCCTCCTCCTCCACTTGCTCCAGTGCTCTGCTCTTGCCTGCGCCGGCCTCCTCCTTCCTTCTCCTTTTCCCCTTGCTCCTCCGTTGCTTGCCATTGCTTCCTTTCTTCTCCTCTTCCACCCGCCGCCTTTTTTCTTCGGTCTCCTCCTCCTCTTGCCACCTCTTGCCTCCTCCTTCTCTGCTTGACTGCTCCGCCTCCTCCTCCTCCTTTCACGTCTTCCTCCTGTCGCCACTTGTTGCTTTGGCCTCCTTTGGCCTCCTCTGGCCTCCTCCTCCTCTTGCCTCATAGTGTCGCAGCCTTCTCTTACCTCCTCTTGCTTCCTCCTCCTCCACCTCCTCCTGCTCTTCCTCCTCCTCTTGCCTCCTCTTGCCTCTTGTTGCCTCCTCTGGCATCCTGGTCCGCACCCTCCTCTTGGCTCTTCTTGCCTCCGGTGGCATCCTCCTCCTCTTGCCTCCCCTCTCCTCCTCCTCGTCCACCTTCTCTTGCCTCCCGTGGCCTTTCTTAGCCAGCTGTTCCCTCCTGCTGCTGCTGCTCTTCTTGTTGCCTGCTGGAGGAGAGGGGAATATGAGGAGGAGGAGGAGGAGGAGGAGGAGGAGCAGGAGGAGGCAAGAGGAAAAAACAGGGAGTAAGAGGAGACAGCAGGAGGAAAGAGGAAGAGGGGAAGGAGGAGGAGGACCTAACAAGGGCCAGGAGGAGGCAGGCGAAGGAGGAGCAGGTGGAGAAGGCAGAGGAGAGGAGAGAAGAGAAGGATGAGCAAGAGGAGGCAACAGGAGGCAGCAGAAGGCAACAGTTGATGAGAGGAGGCCTGCGAGCTGCAGAAGAGGAGGCGACCGGAGGGAACGGGAGCCAACAGGAGGCAAGAGAAGGTTTAGGAAGGTAGGGAGGAAGAGGAGGGAAAAGACAACAGCAGGTAGGAGGAGGAGAGCAGGAGGAGCGGCCACAGAAGGAAACCGGAGGCCAGAAGAGGAGTAAAAGATGGAGAAGGAGGCGGAGAAGGAGGCAAGAGGAGGCAGGAGGCGGAGGTCAAAGAGGACGCAAGAGGAGGACAGAGCAGGACAGAACACGTAAAGAATGACTAGTCACAAGGAGGCAACCGGAAGAGAAAGAGGATGAGGCCACAAGATGCCCGGGGAGACAACAGGAGGCAAAAGCAGCAGGAGGAGAAGGCAACAGGGTAACAGGAGAAGGAGGAGGTGCCAGACACATTAGGCAATAGGGTTCAAGAAGCGGTGACCGAAGAGAAGGAGGAGAAGCATGAGTATGAGTCGGTGGAGGAGCCATAGGGAACAAGGGGCCGAAGGAGGCAACGGAAGGAGTAGAAGGAATTAGCAGGAGGAAGCAATGGGAGGCCATAGGCTACAGAAGGAAGAGGAGGGGGAGAGACGGTTAGGGAGAAGAAGAGGTGTAGGTGGAGGAGGATGGAGAGGAGGAGAGGAGAATCTGCAGGAGGAGGGAACGGCCAAAAAGGAACAGGAGAAGGAGCAAGGGGAGGAGGAGGAAAGGAAAGAGGAGGAGGATGACGAAGAGCAGGAGGCTACGCCGTACAAAGATGTGCAGGAACAAAAAGGGAGAAAAAGCAGAAAAAGGGGAGCATGAGCAGAGGCGGTGGAGTCAACGGGAGGAAGCAGGAGGCGACAGGATGAGGGAGGAGGCAAGTGGAGGCAAGAGCAGGCAAGAGCAGGCCAAAGGAAACGAAAGAGGCATCCTCCTCCTTCCCGGGCCTCTCGGTGACAGCTCTTGCCTCCTCCTCCACTTGCTCCAGTGCTCTGCTCTTGCCTGCGCCGGCCTCCTCCTTCCTTCTCCTTTTCCCCTTGCTCCTCCGTTGCTTGCCATTGCTTCCTTTCTTCTCCTCTTCCACCCGCCGCCTTTTTTCTTCGGTCTCCTCCTCTTCTTGCCACCTCTTGCCTCCTCCTTCTCTGCTTGACTGCTCCGCCTCCTCCTCCTCCTTTCACGTCTTCCTCCTGTCGCCACTTGTTGCTTTGGCCTCCTTTGGCCTCCTCTGGCCTCCTCCTCCTCTTGCCTCATAGTGTCGCAGCCTTCTCTTACCTCCTCTTGCTTCCTCCTCCTCCACCTCCTCCTGCTCTTCCTCCTCCTCTTGCCTCCTCTTGCCTCTTGTTGCCTCCTCTGGCATCCTGGTCCGCACCCTCCTCTTGGCTCTTCTTGCCTCCGGTGGCATCCTCCTCCTCTTGCCTCCCCTCTCCTCCTCCTTGTCCACCTTCTCTTGCCTCCGTGGCCTTTCTTAGCCAGCTGTTCCCTCCTGCTGCTGCTGCTCTTCTTGTTGCCTGCTGGAGGAGAGGGGAATATGAGGAGGAGGAGGAGGAGGAGGAGGAGGAGCAGGAGGAGGCAAGAGGAAAAAACAGGGAGTAAGAGGAGACAGCAGGAGGAAAGAGGAAGAGGGGAAGGAGGAGGAGGACCTAACAAGGGCCAGGAGGAGGCAGGCGAAGGAGGAGCAGGTGGAGAAGGCAGAGGAGAGGAGAGAAGAGAAGGATGAGCAAGAGGAGGCAACAGGAGGCAGCAGAAGGCAACAGTTGATGAGAGGAGGCCTGCGAGCTGCAGAAGAGGAGGCGACCGGAGGGAACGGGAGCCAACAGGAGGCAAGAGAAGGTTTAGGAAGGTAGGGAGGAAGAGGAGGGAAAAGACAACAGCAGGTAGGAGGAGGAGAGCAGGAGGAGCGGCCACAGAAGGAAACCGGAGGCCAGAAGAGGAGTAAAAGATGGAGAAGGAGGCGGAGAAGGAGGCAAGAGGAGGCAGGAGGCGGAGGTCAAAGAGGACGCAAGAGGAGGACAGAGCAGGACAGAACACGTAAAGAATGACTAGTCACAAGGAGGCAACCGGAAGAGAAAGAGGATGAGGCCACAAGATGCCCGGGGAGACAACAGGAGGCAAAAGCAGCAGGAGGAGAAGGCAACAGGGTAACAGGAGAAGGAGGAGGTGCCAGACACATTAGGCAATAGGGTTCAAGAAGCGGTGACCGAAGAGAAGGAGGAGAAGCATGAGTATGAGTCGGTGGAGGAGCCATAGGGAACAAGGGGCCGAAGGAGGCAACGGAAGGAGTAGAAGGAATTAGCAGGAGGAAGCAATGGGAGTCCATAGGCTACAGAAGGAAGAGGAGGGGGAGAGACGGTTAGGGAGAAGAAGAGGTGTAGGTGGAGGAGGATGGAGAGGAGGAGAGGAGAATCTGCAGGAGGAGGGAACAGCCAAAAAGGAACAGGAGAAGGAGCAAGGGGAGGAGGAGGAATGGAAAGAGGAGGAGGATGACGAAGAGCAGGAGGCTACGCTGTACAAAGATGTGCAGGAACAAAAAGGGAGAAAAAGCAGAAAAAGGGAGGATGAGCAGAGGCGGTGGAGTCAACGGGAGGAAGCAGGAGGCGACAGGATGAGGGAGGAGGCAAGTGGAGGCAAGAGCAGGCAAGAGCAGGCCAAAGGAAACGAAAGAGGCATCCTCCTCCTTCCCGGGCCTCTCGGTGACAGCTCTTGCCTCCTCCTCCACTTGCTCCAGTGCTCTGCTCTTGCCTGCGCCGGCCTCCTCCTTCCTTCTCCTTTTCCCCTTGCTCCTCCGTTGCTTGCCATTGCTTCCTTTCTTCTCCTCTTCCACCCGCCGCCTTTTTTCTTCGGTCTCCTCCTCCTCTTGCCACCTCTTGCCTCCTCCTTCTCTGCTTGACTGCTCCGCCTCCTCCTCCTCCTTTCACGTCTTCCTCCTGTCGCCACTTGTTGCTTTGGCCTCCTTTGGCCTCCTCTGGCCTCCTCCTCCTCTTGCCTCATAGTGTCGCAGCTTCTCTTACCTCCTCTTGCTTCCTCCTCCTCCACCTCCTCCTGCTCTTCCTCCTCCTCTTGCCTCCTCTTGCCTCTTGTTGCCTCCTCTGGCATCCTGGTCCGCACCCTCCTCTTGGCTCTTCTTGCCTCCGGTGGCATCCTCCTCCTCTTGCCTCCCCTCTCCTCCTCCTCGTCCACCTTCTCTTGCCTCCCGTGGCCTTTCTTAGCCAGCTGTTCCCTCCTGCTGCTGCTGCTCTTCTTGTTGCCTGCTGGAGGAGAGGGGAATACGAGGAGGAGGAGGAGAAGGAGGAGGAGGAGGAGGAGGAGGCAAGAGGAAAAAACAGGGAGTAAGAGGAGACAGCAGGAGGAAAGAGGAAGAGGGGAAGGAGGAGGAGGACCTAACAAGGGCCAGGAGGAGGCAGGCGAAGGAGGAGCAGGTGGAGAAGGCAGAGGAGAGGAGAGAAGAGAAGGATGAGCAAGAGGAGGCAACGGGAGGCAGCAGAAGGCAACAGTTGATGAGAGGAGGCCTGCGAGCTGCAGAAGAGGAGGCGACCGGAGGGAACGGGAGCCAACAGGAGGCAAGAGAAGGTTTAGGAAGGTAGGGAGGAAGAGGAGGGAAAAGACAACAGCAGGTAGGAGGAGGAGAGCAGGAGGAGCGGCCACAGAAGGAAACCGGAGGCCAGAAGAGGAGTAAAAGATGGAGAAGGAGGCGGAGAAGGAGGCAAGAGGAGGCAGGAGGCGGAGGTCAAAGAGGACGCAAGAGGAGGACAGAGCAGGACAGAACACGTAAAGAATGACTAGTCACAAGGAGGCAACCGGAAGAGAAAGAGGATGAGGCCACAAGATGCCCGGGGAGACAACAGGAGGCAAAAGCAGGAGGAGGAGAAGGCAACAGGGTAACAGGAGAAGGAGGAGGTGCCAGACACATTAGGCAATAGGGTTCAAGAAGAGGTGACCGAAGAGAAGGAGGAGAAGCATGAGTATGAGTCGGTGGAGGAGCCATAGGGAACAAGGGGCCGAAGGAGGCAACGGAAGGAGTAGAAGGAATTAGCAGGAGGAAGCAATGGGAGGCCATAGGCTACAGAAGGAAGAGGAGGGGGAGAGACGGTTAGGGAGAAGAAGAGGTGTAGGTGGAGGAGGATGGAGAGGAGGAGAGGAGAATCTGCAGGAGGAGGGAACGGCCAAAAAGGAACAGGAGAAGGAGCAAGGGGAGGAGGAGGAATGGAAAGAGGAGGAGGATGACGAAGAGCAGGAGGCTACGCCGTACAAAGATGTGCAGGAACAAAAAGGGAGAAAAAGCAGAAAAAGGGGAGCATGAGCAGAGGCGGTGGAGTCAACGGGAGGAAGCAGGAGGCGACAGGATGAGGGAGGAGGCAAGTGGAGGCAAGAGCAGGCAAGAGCAGGCCAAAGGAAACGAAAGAG
Organism: Phaethon aethereus; assembly: GCF_964289735.1. Taxonomy (NCBI): domain Eukaryota; kingdom Metazoa; phylum Chordata; class Aves; order Phaethontiformes; family Phaethontidae; genus Phaethon; species Phaethon aethereus. The sequence continues at coordinate 3,745 of NC_138596.1, read as the reverse complement.
GCATCCTCCTCCTTCCCGGGCCTCTCGGTGACAGCTCTTGCCTCCTCCTCCACTTGCTCCAGTGCTCTGCTCTTGCCTGCGCCGGCCTCCTCCTTCCTTCTCCTTTTCCCCTTGCTCCTCCGTTGCTTGCCATTGCTTCCTTTCTTCTCCTCTTCCACCCGCCGCCTTTTTTCTTCGGTCTCCTCCTCCTCTTGCCACCTCTTGCCTCCTCCTTCTCTGCTTGACTGCTCCGCCTCCTCCTCCTCCTTTCACGTCTTCCTCCTGTCGCCACTTGTTGCTTTGGCCTCCTTTGGCCTCCTCTGGCCTCCTCCTCCTCTTGCCTCATAGTGTCGCAGCCTTCTCTTACCTCCTCTTGCTTCCTCCTCCTCCACCTCCTCCTGCTCTTCCTCCTCCTCTTGCCTCCTCTTGCCTCTTGTTGCCTCCTCTGGCATCCTGGTCCGCACCCTCCTCTTGGCTCTTCTTGCCTCCGGTGGCATCCTCCTCCTCTTGCCTCCCCTCTCCTCCTCCTCGTCCACCTTCTCTTGCCTCCCGTGGCCTTTCTTAGCCAGCTGTTCCCTCCTGCTGCTGCTGCTCTTCTTGCTGCCTGCTGGAGGAGAGGGGAATATGAGGAGGAGGAGGTGGAGGAGGAGGGAAGAGGAAAAAACAGGGAGTAAGAGGAGACAGCAGGAGGAAAGAGGAAGAGGGGAAGGAGGAGGAGGACCTAACAAGGGCCAGGAGGAGGCAGGCGAAGGAGGAGCAGGTGGAGAAGGCAGAGGAGAGAAGAGAAGGATGAGCAAGAGGAGGCAACGGGAGGCAGCAGAAGGCAACAGTTGATGAGAGGAGGCCTGCGAGCTGCAGAAGAGGAGGCGACCGGAGGGAACGGGAGCCAACAGGAGGCAAGAGAAGGTTTAGGAAGGTAGGGAGGAAGAGGAGGGAAAAGACAACAGCAGGTAGGAGGAGGAGAGCAGGAGGAGCGGCCACAGAAGGAAACCGGAGGCCAGAAGAGGAGTAAAAGATGGAGAAGGAGGCGGAGAAGGAGGCAAGAGGAGGCAGGAGGCAGAGGTCAAAGAGGACGCAAGAGGAGGACAGAGCAGGACAGAACACGTAAAGAATGACTAGTCACAAGGAGGCAACCGGAAGAGAAAGAGGATGAGGCCACAAGATGCCCGGGGAGACAACAGGAGCAAAAGCAGCAGGAGGAGAAGGCAACAGGGTAACAGGAGAAGGAGGAGGTGCCAGACACATTAGGCAATAGGGTTCAAGAAGCGGTGACCGAAGAGAAGGAGGAGAAGCATGAGTATGAGTCGGTGGAGGAGCCATAGGGAACAAGGGGCCGAAGGAGGCAACGGAAGGAGTAGAAGGAATTAGCAGGAGGAAGCAATGGGAGTCCATAGGCTACAGAAGGAAGAGGAGGGGGAGAGACGGTTAGGGAGAAGAAGAGGTGTAAGTGGAGGAGGATGGAGAGGAGGAGAGGAGAATCTGCAGGAGGAGGGAAAAGCCAAAAAGGAACAGGAGAAGGAGCAAGTGGAGGAGGAGGAATGGAAAGAGGAGGAGGATGACGAAGAGCAGGAGGCTACGCCGTACAAAGATGTGCAGGAACAAAAAGGGAGAAAAAGCAGAAAAAGGGGAGCATGAGCAGAGGCGGGTGGAGTCAACGGGAGGAAGCAGGAGGCGACAGGATGAGGGAGGAGGCAAGTGGAGGCAAGAGCAGGCAAGAGCAGGCCAAAGGAAACGAAAGAGGCATCCTCCTCCTTCCCGGGCCTCTCGGTGACAGCTCTTGCCTCCTCCTCCACTTGCTCCAGTGCTCTGCTCTTGCCTGCGCCGGCCTCCTCCTTCCTTCTCCTTTTCCCCTTGCTCCTCCGTTGCTTGCCATTGCTTCCTTTCTTCTCCTCTTCCACCCGCCGCCTTTTTCTTCGGTCTCCTCCTCCTCTTGCCACCTCTTGCCTCCTCCTTCTCTGCTTGACTGCTCCGCCTCCTCCTCCTCCTTTCACGTCTTCCTCCTGTCGCCACTTGTTGCTTTGGCCTCCTTTGGCCTCCTCTGGCCTCCTCCTCCTCTTGCCTCATAGTGTCGCAGCCTTCTCTTACCTCCTCTTGCTTCCTCCTCCTCCACCTCCTCCTGCTCTTCCTCTCCTCTTGCCTCCTCTTGCCTCTTGTTGCCTCCTCTGGCATCCTGGTCCGCACCCTCCTCTTGGCTCTTCTTGCCTCCGGTGGCATCCTCCTCCTCTTGCCTCCCCTCTCCTCCTCCTCGTCCACCTTCTCTTGCCTCCCGTGACCTTCCTTAGCCAGCTGTTCCCTCCTGCTGCTGCTGCTCTTCTTGCTGCCTGCTGGAGGAGAGGGGAATATGAGGAGGAGGAGGAGGAGGAGGAGGAGGAGGCCAAGAGGAAAAACAGGGAGTAAGAGGAGACAGCAGGAGGAAAGAGGAAGAGGGGAAGGAGGGAGGAGGACCTAACAAGGGCCAGGAGGAGGCAGGCGAAGGAGGAGCAGGTGGAGAAGGCAGAGGAGAGGAGAGAAGAGAAGTATGAGCAAGAGGAGGCAACGGGAGGCAGCAGAAGGCAACAGTTGATGAGAGGAGGCCTGCGAGCTGCAGAAGAGGAGGCGACCGGAGGGAACGGGAGTGAACAGGAGGCAAGAGAAGGTTAAGGAAGGTAGGGAGGAAGAGGAGGGAAAAGACAACAGCAGGTAGGAGGAGGAGAGCAGGAGGAGCGGCCACAGAAGGAAACCGGAGCCAGAAGAGGAGTAAAAGATGGAGAAGGAGGCGGAGAAGGAGGCAAGAGGAGGCAGGAGGCGGAGGTCAAAGAGGACGCAAGAGGAGGACAGAGCAGGACAGAACACGTAAAGAATGACTAGTCACAAGGAGGCAACCGGAAGAGAAAGAGGGTGAGGCCACAAGATGCCCGGGGAGACAACAGGAGGCAAAAGCAGGAGGAGGAGAAGGCAACAGGGTAAACAGGAGAAGGAGGAGGTGCCAGACACATTAGGCAATAGGGTTCAAGAAGAGGTGACCGAAGAGAAGGAGGAGAAGCATGAGTATGAGTCGGTGGAGGAGCCATAGGGAACAAGGGGCCGAAGGAGGCAACGGAAGGAGTAGAAGGAATTAGCAGGAGGAAGCAATGGAGTCCATAGGCTACAGAAGGAAGAGGAGGGGGAGAGACGGTTAGGGAGAAGAAGAGGTGTAGGTGGAGGAGGATGGAGAGGAGGAGAGGAGAATCTGCAGGAGGAGGGAACGGCCAAAAAGGAACAGAGAAGGAGCAAGGGGAGGAGAGGAATGGAAAGAGGAGGAGGATGACGAAGAGCAGGAGGCTACGCCGTACAAAGATGTGCAGGAACAAAAAGGGAGAAAAAGCAGAAAAAGGGGAGCATGAGCAGAGGCGGTGGAGTCAACGGGAGGAAGCAGGAGGCGACAGGATGAGGGAGGAGGCAAGTGGAGGCAAGAGCAGGCAAGAGCAGGCCAAAGGAAACGAAAGAGGCATCCTCCTCCTTCCCGGGCCTCTCGGTGACAGCTCTTGCCTCCTCCTCCACTTGCTCCAGTGCTCTGCTCTTGCCTGCGCCGGCCTTCCTCCTTCCTTCTCCTTTTCCCCTTGCTCCTCCATTGCTTGCCATTGCTTCCTTTCTTCTCCTCTTCCACCCGCCGCCTTTTTTCTTCGGTCTCCTCCTCCTCTTGCCACCTCTTGCCTCCTCCTTCTCTGCTTGACTGCTCCGCCTCCTCCTCCTCCTTTCACGTCTTCCTCCTGTCGCCACTTGTTGCTTTGGCCTCCTTTGGCCTCCT